>NC_141689.1:1448340478-1449543335 GCF_964263255.1 Lissotriton vulgaris | reverse complement strand
TTCAGCACATTATGAAAATCCGTGAGTGAAGATATCTTTATGTGTACACAGGCAAGTGGAGGTGAGACTATCAACACTGGACTGTGATCCAACAATGGATCTTCAAATTCAAAAGAGAGAAAATTTATTTTCGATTTCATTTTGCTGCCCAGGTTTTAATGTCTGGGTTGGATTAGACCTACGAGACATCAACCGTTGGAAGAGAGAAGTGGGTAAAACCAGTCTCTTGCTATATGCACTAGCTGAAATTAATGTCCACATATCCAACTTCCAATATTTGACACAAACTACAAAAAAAGAACATTGAGAAATGGATAACATAAAACAGTGCTAGACCTTAAAGTTTTTTTGTTCCACAGTTATGTTTTTGTTACGATAGTAAAGAGATTGCCATAAAAATGGTCACTAACTTGGCGAATGCATAAAGCTGAATAAGTGAATGAGCTAACAAGTCCTTTAATGATTCTTATTTCTTTTGTACTAATGCCAAGATAATGAATGAACACGATGAAAGCCAAGTAAATGGCTTGTGACTTCCCTGGCTAAAGCTAGAAGGCATGAGAGGAAAGGTAAATCAATCCACTGATAGCAACCATATCTTAACTATATTGGATTCATAATCGGTCAAGTGATCTAATCCTTCCACCCTCTTCCTCACCAGTGCTTAATTTGTGTTAAAAATAAAGAAGTGCCGGGATCCTTGTCAGGAGGACACTGCAGCTTGCACCAAAAATTGTTTCTGCCAGCGCTGCCATTAACCGTACCAACAGAACTAACCATAACACTTCTATAAGGACAATTCAGACTATTCTAGGCCACCCAAAGCTATAAGAATGGCTTGGGTGGCAGGAGTCAATATTTTTTATGTATTTAGAATTCTTAAAAAAACAGTTGTTGTGTTCATTCCAAAATTAGATGGACAGTGCCACCATGGTGAGGACTGTCATAAGGGCCGGTGCCGACTATTAAGTCCCGATGCCAAGCATGGTAAAACCATAGTGTGATATACTGCATCTCATTTCCTTCCTAGAGGTTTTCTGGACCCAGTTTACTATTATTGTTTTATATTATCCTTTGTCTGTTTCTACTGTATTCTCTGCTGCTGCAGAGAATTCTATATGGAATGTATATAGTTGAATGCCAGCTGGGGAGTGGCAGTTTACCCTGGATTTTTTATTTGTTCGTGGCTGGAGTTCCTTCATGGAGACAAAAGATTATTTTTCAAGAATCGTTCGTCTCGTGGATTTATGAGTGTACCTATTTCACATTGGTGACAATTGGCTCTTTGTATCCAAGTGTTTGTGAAGAAACTTCAACACTTGAGTGCTGATTTGTGAGTAATCCGCCTCACCATTGACTTCCTACCGGGGATCCGGCTTATTGCGTTTCATTCTTACATTTGCCCCCCTTCATCACTGACATTGGCGAGCTCTTACTCATCTTGTGCCTTACGTATTTTGGCTAGAAATTGGTCCGTTTATTGCCATATTTGCTCCTGTGCCTTCCTCTGCTTGCCGTGGGACCTTGTTATTTTTTTGTTTCCATCGTTGTATTTTAACTTTTGTGGGCGATTGCTTTATTTCTTTTTTTCCCTTCTTCTCGTTTGGTGCAGTTACTGGCGTGTACTTTAATTATGCTCAAGATCCTCACGTGAGATTTTTTTCGAGTCTCGAGCCCTGCAGGAGCTTTCAACATCAGTGGGCACAAGCTTCTCTGTTGTGATTTGTTTAACTTTGATCCTCGTCAGCGACCGTATGTCACTGACGCCGTACTTCCTGATGTTGGTGACACACGTCACACATTCCATTTTGGAATGTTAGTTCTGTATTTATGTGACGTCATCCTGTGTTCTGGGCTTTTCCGCCCTTATCTTTGTCCCTGACCTGACTCCTGCTCCCGTACCACCTGTGAGCCTTTCTTATTAATAAACATCCTTCTTAACTACATCGCTGTCAGACTCCTCATTACAACAATGGCGACGAGGACATGGAGATAGAGAGGCTCACGAACTGCTCGGGAATCGGCAAAGTGTGATGCTGACACGGAAGAATTGCAGAGGGTAAATACTGAGAATTGGTGTTGACAAAGAAAAAGAAAATCCATATTGAAGTAAGTGCTTTACCTTGATGTGCCACCGCTGATTGTTGCAAGTAAGGAGGCTCTCAAGAAACCTTACGGACGCGCGTGAAGCATGACGGGATAGATCCTTGTCCCGATCAAAGCTTGAAGCTCATTGGCCCGACGTCTAATGACGTAGCAGCGTGCATTTTGAATTGTGAAATCGACTAAATCCTGTCAGATTAACGCGCAAAGAGTAAGCGTCAAATAAAGGAGCACACAGTGTATGAAAGCGTAAATAAATGAACTTTGCCCCAGTGTGTGAAATAGTTGGACAATAAAACAAGTATAAAACAAGTGGATGTATTAACCAAAAGGAAGATTAGCGCCAATGTGCACTATTTACAAGAAAAACTAATTTGTGTTAATGGAGGAAAAGTAAAGTGAAGTAGAAAGTGTTGTGGAAAGGGACAGTAACAATACAATAAGGAGTGTAAAAAAGTAAAATATAAACTAAGAGAATAAGATAACTGAACATCAGTCTCAGGAGGAGGCAAAATCATAAATGGCTCAAAGTAATAATATATGCGTTCCACCACTTTTCCTGGAAGAACCTGGGAAACCCACAATGAAGCGGAAGAGCTGGTTAGGAGCCTTTGAGAACTATTTTATATCCATAGATGGCAAGGGATATGGTGCTGAAAGGGAAAAAGCACTACTTTTTGGATTTTTGGGAAAAGCTGGTCAGGAGGTATTCGATAGCCTACCGGAATACGAGAGTCCACCTGGAGTATTTATTCCCCTCAATGAATATCAAGAAGCAATAAAAAGGCTCGAAAAACAATCCGATGAGGAAAGCAACATAATGGTGGGTAGGCATAAATTTGCGTTGAGTAAGCAGGAGGAAGGTGAAACAATAGAAGAGTACATAGCGTGCTTAAGAGTCTTGGCGAAGGATTGTGAATTCACTGAAATGACTGACGTCTATATAAGAGACCAAGTGGTGTTTTATTGTCACTCAAAAAAGGTACAAGAGAGGCTGTTAACATGCAGGAACCCCACACTACAAGATGTAACGGATATTGCAAAAGCCATTGAAAGATCGTTGATCACAACAAAAGTGTTGTCATGCAGTAATACTAATGCTTATGTATTTTATTTATAGGATAAGAAGAAAAATGAACAAAAAGGTTCAGAGAGAAGTTTGGGAGACAAAAAGGTTGGAGGTAGAAATTTAAGTTGTTTCAGATGTGGGTCACAGGACCATCTGGCAGATTGTAGGTCATGTAACAATTAGTAAAAAGTGCATGAAATGCAAAAGATTCGGACATTACACGGCGTTATGTAAAACAAGAAGGCAATCTGAAAATGTAAAAGTAAATACTGTGGGGGATTTTGATGAGGAAATGTGCGAAAAAATTGTACTATATGTTGAAATGGTGGATGGAAAGAAAAAGGAACCCATTGGAGAGGTAAAAATAGGAAATGTGGAGTTACAATTCATTGCTGACTCTGGGTCACCTATAACAATTATATCAGATAAGTTGTTTGAAGAAAAATGGCATGATGTAAAGTTACATGAAACAGACGTAAACCTGAAGGTTTTTGGGGAACAAGACATAGAAATGGTGGGATATTTTTGCGATACATTAATGGAAGAGAAATAAACACAAAAATATATGTTGCAGTTAAGGGCAGGATATTAGTTGGATGGAAGGATCTGGCGAAATTGGGCGTGATTCTTCAACCAGGAGCTAAAGAACCAATTCTCCTTAGCGAAGACTTCATAAATAAAATATGTATAGAGGAGTTTTGGAAAAGTACAAGGAGGTGTTCAAGGACCTGATAAGGTGCGTAAAAGGATTCACACACGAAATTAAGTTGAAAGATGGTGCAGAGCCCACCAAACACAAAGTGAGAACAACTCCCCTGTCAATAAGATCTGAGTTGAAAGAAGTGCTAACAAAATTGTGTAAGGAAGGTGTAATTGAGGAGACCGATGCATCTGAGTGGGTGTTCGCAATTGTGGTCTCAAAGAAAAGGAAGACAGGGGAAATAAGGCTGTGTGTGGACCTCAGATCTCTGAACAAAAATATTTTAGTGAACTGCCACCCGCTCCCAATAATTCAAGACATTCTGCAATCCGTAACAGGTTCAAAGTATTTCACCTTGATTGACCTAAAAGCTGCATACCATCAGGTGATGCTGTCAGAGAAGTCAAAAAAGCTCACAACATTCGTGACACCATTCGGGGCATACAGGTACGTTAGGCTGCCATTCGGCCTGGCATCCTCATCTGGTGTATTCCAAAAGCTAATGGACATCCTGTTTGGTGAGATTAGAGGAGTAGAGGCGTTCCAGGATGATATCCTAATTCATACCGAAAGTGAACAAGAACACCTGCAAGTACTCAGTAAAGTTTTAAGCATCCTAAATAACCAAGGAATGACAGTATCAAAGAAAAAGTGTAAATTGATGGAGAGTAAAATAGATTATCTAGGACACGTGCTATCAGCCGATGAAATAACCCCTAAGGAGGATCTAGTGCAAGCTATCTGAGAGGCCCCAGAACCAACAGACAAGGAGACTCTAAAGTCTTTCCTCGGACTTAGTGAGTACTACTCAAAATTCATAAAGGGGTATGCTGATAAGGTGGAACCACTGAGGAAAATATTGAGAAAGAATGTGAACTACAATTGGTCCAGTGAGCAGGACATGGCATTTAAGACAATAAAAAAAGAAATAGCTGAAGCACCTGCTTTGAAAGCTTATGACCCTATGCTGATGAACGTCATCACTGTGGATGCAAGTGCCAAGGGCATAGGAGCAGTGTTCTGCCAAGGTAAAGGAAGCCAAGAAAACACTATTGCGTTCATATCTAGAAGGTTGAGTGACACAGAAAAAAACTACAGTACGATTGAGCGCGAGGCACTTGCGTGTGTTTGGTCCGTTCAAAAATTAAAAAACTATCTGTGGGGAAAAAGGTTGAGATAGTGACAGACGATAAACCATTGGTGTACATGATGGACGGAGAAGGTAGTGGAAGTGGAAGAGCTAGCTCCAGATTAATAAGGCTGTTGTCGAAACTCCAAGAGTACACATTCAGCATCAGACACATCAAAGGAGGTCTAAACTGCAGAGCAGACTGCCTGTCACGACTGCCAGTGGGCAAACAAGACAACGAATCACTGGATGATGTGGAATGTGTAGTAGCTTTGGTGGAGGATATGGAAATAAACAGTGGCTCTATAACGGAAATAGAATGGAAAGAAGCGGTGGAAGAAGACAAGACACTAAGGATAGTAATAAACTACGTGAAGACAAAATGGCCTCCTATCAGAAATCTGCAGAATGAGTATAAAAGCTATCAACAAATAAGCGAGGAGCTGACAATAGAGAACGGATTCCTAAGGAGGTGTGACCAATTCATACCACCTGTGGCATTAAGAGAGAAAATAATGAAGTTGGCACACAAAGGGCACCCCGGAAGCAGTGCTACAAAAAATATCATTAGAAAACACTACTTTTGGCCTGGAATGCATAATGATGTTAATGAGTTTATCGACAGGTGTGAGTCATGTCTAAAAGCCGATAAGCATTGGAAAATATGCAAGGGAGAGTTACAGATAGTGGAAATACCCAGCGGACCATGGCTGAAAGTTGCTATAGATTTCGCGGGCCCGTTCTACGGGTTAGATGATGACTGCAAATACATAATTCTTATGACGGACTACTACTCAAAATGGGTGCATTACAAATTTGTGCACTCAATCACAACAGGACAAGTGATGAAATTCCTCAAGAAAACATTTGCAATGGAGGGACAACCCAAGATTGTTGTCTCCGACAACGGCACTCAGCTGGTGTCTAAACAAATGACTGAATTCTTTGAAACAACAGGCATCAAGCAAGAAAAGACACCACTGTATAGCCTTAAGAGCAACGGCCAAGTGGAAAGAATGAATAAGTTCATAAAAGAAGGGATCCAACTGGCAAATGCATCTAAGATGAATATGAAGGAAAGCATCCCGGAAAAGATAAACACTTACAACAGGACACCTAATGAGACAACCAAGTTTACGCCATTCTACCTGATGAGAGGTTAAGTTTAACAACTGGTACAAAAACGACGGAAACACTGATCAAATAAAGGACGGCGAGCTCCAGGTGAGAGAAAATATCACGCACAAACAAGAAAAAAACAAACGATATTCAGATCAAATCAACAAAGCAAGAGTAAAAGAAATAGTACGCGGAGATTGGGTGATAACGAAGATACCTTCCATAGTGGCAAAAGGAGAGTCAACATATAGTAGTCCCATGCAAGTACAGAACGCCACAGGCGGGGCTGTCTACATCGATGGAAAAGGTTGGTGAAGCAAGGAGGATGTAGTCAAGTTAAAGAAGGGACAAGAGAAAATCATTATGAATGGAAGAGGAGTGGAGGAGAATAGTGCAAATGATAGCATCCTAGAATGGGATGAAGTATCTGATAGCCATCATTCCAGGAGCGGAAATGAAAGCTTTAACTCATCTAGTGTAGGAGGTGTGGCAGAGGCCGACATACAGGAAGAGAGTGATGGGGGAAGAGATATGGACTGTGCTTTTGCAACTGACACAAAACAGGATGGCACATGTGCTAGAACCAGAAGCGAAAGGCAAGTTAGAATGCCTAAGCGTTTTGAGGATTACATTCATGATTGACTGTATATCATTTAATGTGTGAAGAAGGGAGATGTTGTGATTTGTTTAACTTTGATCCTCGTCAGCGACCGTATGTCGCTGACGCCGTACTTCCTGATGTTGGTGACACACGTCACACATTCCATTTTGGAATGTTAGTTCTGTATTTATGTGACGTCACCCTGTGTTCTGGGCATTTCCGCCCTTATCTTTGTCCCTGACCTGACCCCTGCTCCCATACCACCTGTGAGCCTTTCTTATTAATAAACATCCTTCTTAACTACATCACTGTCAGACTCCTCATTACAACACTCTCCTAGCCCATATCTTCTATTGGTGGTGCACCTGACCCTCTCATCAGCCCTTGATGGCAAAGACGCATATCCACTTCGCGTGTCAGCTTGTGACGCCTGAGTCGCGTATCTCACTTCTTGTGCTTTTAGGTCTCGGCATGCGATGGCTGTGCAGACATGCGCAGTCGAGCTGGCGAGATTTAATGATGTAGAGTGAGTTTCACTAGCAAGGTTAAGCCCCGCCCCTCTTTTCCATTGGCTGGTGTCACCGTTCATGCTAAACGGTGGCCAGCCTTTGGAGAAGAGGTCCTAGTGACATTCTACTTTCTCTTTAAGCCCCATCCTTTTCAGACTGGCTTACTTGACTTACTGGTGGCATAAAACGTTCCTTAACTTCTTTATGGGGCCATCTGTTTCGCCCCATAAAGAAGATAAGGAACCTTTTACGTCAGCAGGAAGTCAGTCTGAAAGGGACGGGGCTTTGTCATGGCGAGCGCTTGTTTCGCTTTTTTCTTGTTTCTTGTTTGTGGTAATGGATTCCTGGAACCGAAGATCTGCTCAAGGACGGACGAGATGTTTTTACCGAGACTGCACCCAAGCAGCTGCAGACCCCGGATACAGAGAGAGACCTCAGAGAAAAGAGACCTTCCGAAAACACTATTTTAGCGAGACACACAGGCGCGAAGAGACATCCGGTCCGTAATAAATGCTCTGAGGACAGAGACACGACCCTTGCCCCACAAGAAGCGTTCACAATATGCACCCAGTCTCCCCTAGAGAGATGGCAGCCTAGAGTGCACCCCTAAAGTGAAACTCCAGAAGAGACTGCCACATAGCGAGGTCTCGGGGATATACCCGGTGAGACAGACTGGTGCACCTAGAAAGCATTCTCTGAAGTAGTGAACGCATTAAAAGAGACTGCGCGTGGACAGCAGCAGTAATAGTTCACAAGACTCGGCGAGACCCACTAAAAGAGACTCCTAAGAAGACGAGCGACGTGCGAGAGAATGTAGATTGCAGTAGTCGAACATACTAAACAAACAAAGAGGCACTCAACAATTGTTATTGCATTTGTACAGCGCTTCATACCTCTTACGAGGCGCTAAAACTACTGAACGATAGTGCCTCTAAGACAGACTGAAAACAGAGGGGGCTTGCGTGCAGACTGCAACAGAAGACGAACTCTGCAGTGAGACAGCAGCAGCAGAGAGGCGTCGGAAGGGGTGACATCTTGGAGACACTCTGGCAGCACCTGAGGTGAGTGAGTGTGCAAGGGGCTGACTTCATGCAGAAGCGTAGCAAGGAGGCCGCGGGTCCTGGTGCAAGCAAGGAACATGTCCCTGTAGACTGCGCTTGGGGTAGTAGATACAGATATTATCCAGGTTCAATGGGCCCTGTTGCCACTGCACCCGCTGCACCAGTGGTAGCCGTGCCTCTTACTTCATCCAGGGAATCTGTCACTTTCCTTTTCCAAAAAAGTGATGTTAAACTCTGGCTACAGGACACGTCTTGGGCCGACGACATTGAAATTTAGAAATTGCAGCAAAGTGCCAAATTGCAACATGGCCCAAATCAACAGTTTATACATTTTAAATAAAATAACCAGACAAGCTTTTTTCTTTCATGAAAATTCCCAGTTACAAAGGGTCGCCACTGGGCCGTCTGCTGGCAGACAAGGCTTTGGACATCCGCTGAATTGATACAGGGGTTAGCCTGGTTTCAGCTGCTGTTTGTAGCCGGTTAATGACGTCTGAAGGTTACTGATTTCATTCCCCTCTCGTGGCTGGCTGTCGGTGTCTGATAATGTTTATTGATTATATTGCTTGCACTTTTAATTACCCAATCGATTTTTTTCTTGCTCACCCCCAAGCTGAACCATTGAAAACCATTTGTAAATGAACAGCTGAAATTTCCCCCAGAGGAATGTGAAACATTGTAACTGCAAAACCAAAACTTGAGTGAGATTTTGAATATAACACCATTTTATATTCTGTAAAAACAGCACCACAATGATCTGTTGCACTATCAATACTTCTTATCCGAATTGACTTGTTTATTAGGGGGCAATATCCGCTTAGACTGCCTAGTCCTGAGTGGCTGTGTGTGTAGCACTGTGTGTGTGTGTGTGTGGCTCTGTGTGTGTGTGGCTGTGTGTGTGTGTGTGGCTGTGTGTGTGTGTGTAGCTCTGTGTGTGTGTCTCTGTGTGACTGTGTGCCTCTGTGTGTGTGTGTGTGTGGCTGTGTGTGTGTGTGTGTGTGTGTGTTTTTGAATCATAAAAAAAACGCATTGTTATTTGCAATGTCAATAGCTCAAACTCGCGTAAATACGCGACCTATTGCATTGCAAATGCAACAGGTCTCGCATTTGCGAGAGATTAAGCCATTGGCATTGTAAATCACAATGCCATTTATTTATCTGTTTTCAAAACCAACACATAAATAAAAATTGTGTCAGTTACAATGCCGAAAGCTCTAACTTTTGCAAAGGCGAGACCGTTGCATTGTAAATGGTTGTTTTCCGATGCACCTGAGTCACTGAGCCACTATCTCTATTGTACTCAACTGCGGGCTTATCTTCATCCTGGAAGTGGCTGCCTCCTGATTTGCTCCTTTACGGATCTTGGGCACGCTTTTCACCAAACCCTCCTTCCTCATTGACTCGTCGTCCTCCATTCTACTCCACCCTATTGCTGAAAGCATGGAAGAACTGGTTTAGTCTTCATAGAAATTGAAAGTGGACTTGAGTTACTGGACTTACGGGAGGGTTTAGCCGAGGGACGGGTGGTGGGCTCCTCCCCGCCTTTCTTTATTTAATGAGAGTTATAGATTAGGACCCTTTTCTTACTCTCTATATTTCGGGACTCCTTATATTGGGCGACAGGCACACTGCTAAGGGGGGGTAGGCCGTAGCCAGCTGCAGGGGTGCAGGGTGGGGGGTGGATGGGGTTTTTTTTTTTATTCTTTTTGGTTCTATGGGCCTTCTATTCTTTTTCTTTCTTTTCTGGGTTTAGACGTTTCTCTTCTGTGTGGTAAGCAGCGATTCTGGCATTTTATTACGTTGTGTATTTGTCTATCCTGCTCCTACGAGGCCGGAACCAACTCGTTGTTCCGCGATATCCTGCTCCTGTCTATCCTTCAGAAAAAACTTTTAAAAATTAGACCTCAGTATTTCTGTAACAGATCCTTTGCGCTTTCCTATGTTGAAATGTACTGTATCTGCGAGCCCTCTGGCTCTTTGCTGGGATGTATGTGCGATTATCTATCAATAAAGGTCTTCCAAAAATTTTAAAAAAAGAAAGTGGACTTGAACTTCATCTGCTCTTCACTTTGTAGAAGTCAAGAAAGGACTACAAGAATCTTCTATGCACAAGACTCATTATAATGAAGAAAAAAAACTTTCTTGATTTTTACTTACATTTAATAGGGTATCTCGTATCTTCCACTATTTTTTTTACTCTCTCATTTCTTCTTGCTATCTATCCATTCTCCTTTTTAGTTTTCTTTTCTCTTATTTTTTCCTTTGCAGGAGGATTTGGGTATCACTTCGGATACTGGTGCGATTCAATCATTTAAACGTTTACACCTTATTACAGTTACATTTGCTATTTAGTTATACCTTTGTTATTTAGTGTCACTATGCAACATATTTCACTCCCTCCTTTCTTTCTTGCTTCTCTTGGTGACCCGCCTTTGGTTTGGTCCAAGTGGAAAAAGGTATATCTAAACTATGTAAATGCAACTGGTTTAAATTTGTGGTCTGAAAGGAAAACGTCTTTGTTGGTCCATTGTTTAGGAGCTGAAGGTCAGGATGTTTATGAGAACCTAACGGAGTTAGTTGATGAGGGTTAGTTGATGAGGGGGATGGTGATGGTCTGAGTGAATTTGACACTGCGGTAAAGAAATTGGACAAGCACTACCTGTCAAAGGTTTCTATAATATTACAAAGATTTTATTTTGGCAAAAGAAAACAAAATGATGGGGAGTCTATTGAAGATTTCGTTACAGCTCTTAGAAAACTTGCTGCTCTTTGCAATTTTGGGGAGAATACTGAGGAGAGAATTTGTGATCAATTCATGTTGGAATGATGGAGTGACAAAATCCGGAAAGAATTGTGGGGTAGGAATGATCCCAATCTTACTGAAGTGCTCACCATCGCTAAACAAGTTGAGCATTCTATGGAGTGTATACGTGAACTGCAAAAGTCCGAGAATGAGAGTAAGAATGAGGCCAAAGGTGAAACGTCCGTTGTTAATGTGGTCACATCCTCCGAGGGGAAATTCAATACATCTTTCAGGCCCAAGGAATGTTGTTACAGATGCGGCAATCCCAATCATTTGCTGAATTTCAAGGACTGTCCTGCTGTGCGTGTGGGAACAAGGGACATTTTGCTAAATGTTGCAAGTCCACTGATGCCAGTCAAGAGAGGGTTAATGTTGTAGGTGAACTTGAACATGACATTTTGTTGCAGATTTCAGATGTCAATATCAATGATTTGCACTAAGTGGCTTGCTCGCATCCTTCTGAAGTGGTTAGTATGAATGGTTTGAATGTTGTTATGATGATGGGCTCAGGGGCCAGGTTGTCCCTATTTTCTGATAAAGATTTTTAAAGAATTTTCAAGGGAAAGGTTTCTCTTGTGGCACCTGACGTCAGTCCGTACAGCTATGGTGGAAAATCTATAGAGTTAGTTCGATATTTGGAGGATGATTTTGAATTTCATGGCAACAAAGCTACCGGAAAGTTGTATGTACCTGTGAGGGGAGACTCCATTTTGAGTTAGCAGCAACAGAAAATGTTGGGAATCTTTTTAGATCAGAACCTAGATCCACTTGTACAGGTCAGAAAAGAAGATACCATGGCTGAACAGATACAAAGTGAATTCCCTAGTTTGTTTGTGGACAATATGGGTTGTCTGAAGGTGTATGTACATCGCATTATGATCAAGGACGATGCTAAATTAGTTGTGTGCAAGGTTAAGAATGTGCCTATGAGTCTTCATGGTGCTGTGTAGAAGGAGTAAAAAAACTTGAGAATGAGGGGATCATTGAACCTTAATGGTTGGCTCCTCTCTTCGCTGCAACCAAGAGGTCAGGTGAGATTCGTCTCTGTGTGGATCTTCGCCACCTAAATAAAGAGGTGGTTGTGGACAAATTTCCCCTGCCAAACATTCAAGAGATGGTTACGTTGATTGGTGGAGCTAAGTATTTTACCACTCTCTACTTGATGTTTGTTTATCACCAGGTTAGGTTGAGCGGTGACTCAAAGAATCTCACTGCTTTTTATTTTACGACATTTGCCGTTTTCTGTTTTAACTGCATGCCTTTCGGACTTTGTTCCACTAGTTCAGTCTTTCAGAGGCTGATGTCTAGTCTGCTGAAGGGTTTCGACAATGTCAAATTCTTCCAGGAAGATGTATTGATATTTAGTGACAATTTGATGGATCAAATGAAATAAGCAAAAGAGGTACAGCGTATTTTTTTGCAAAAGGGCATCACTTTGAAATTAAGTAAGTGCAAATTTGGTTTGACACTTCATCTCCAGTCAGGGTGTTAAACCCAAGCCAGAACTTGTCCAGGCAGTTGTGAAGTTGTCTCAACCATCCAAGAAGGAAGACATTCAAAATGTCTAGGGATGGTGGAGTTCTATGCACGCTTTGTTGCAAACTTGGCGAGTCGGTCTGCTGCGATGCGAGATCTACTTAGAAAGGGTGTGCGATTTGATTGGTCAGAGGAGTGTAGTAAGGAGTATGATGATCTTAAGGAAGCCTTTGCCTTGGTCCAGGTCTTGAAAAGTTTTCTTCCTGGGTTGTCTTGTGTTTTGTGCACAGATGCCAGTATCACAGGTCTCGGAGCTGTGTTAAAGCAGAGGCAGGGCAAGGAGGAGATAACCATAGTTTTCTAGTCTAGTTCGTTCATTGAGAGGTGCAGAAGAGCGTTATTTCACCATTGAAAGATAAGCTCTGGTGATTTTCTGGGCTGTTCGGAAATTTAGGCAGTTCCTTGAGGGAGTGAAGTTTATAGTGTGTTCTGACCATGAGCCCTTACAATAGGTCTTTATGAAGAAGGGGATCGACTGAATTTCCACCAGGATTTGCAAATGGCAGGTTGCTTCACAAGGTTAACAGTTTGTAGTTACCTATTTGTCAGGTGTGGATAACAAAGTGGCTGATTGCTATCAAGGTTGAGTTCTGAGGGTAGTGATTGTGAGGAAGTGTGTAACTGGTGGAAGGATGGTGATGTCAAGGTTTGTAGTGTTACTGGTGGCTGTGTGCCAGAGGAGGAATGGAGTCAAGAGGTGGAGAAGGACGAGGAGGTGAAGGACATCATCAAGAATGTCATGTCTGGTGATGGGTTCTGGAAGAAATCAGAGCGCTTTTCTGGTTTTGTTAAGGTTTTTGATGAATTGTCAGTCAAAAATGGTGTCCTGGCGAGAGGTGGAAGGTTAGTTCCCCCGTACTGTATCAGGGAACGTTTGATTCAGTTAGCCCATGAGGGACATCAGGGTATCTGTAAGACAAAGCAACATCTCAGATCTGTGTATTGGTGGCTTGGGGTGGATACTTCCATTGAAAGGTTTGTTCGAGATTGTTGTGAGTGTAGGTTGAGTGATAAGAGTATCAAAGTACGTACCTCTATGGTTTTCAGAGATCTACAGGTTAAGGAGTGGGAGGATATTGCTTTTGTCAACAATAAGAAAAAATCAGCGGTCTACTAATCTATTGCTTACGCAGTACAGTCTAAGAGCGTGTACTACTAGTTACGCTATCTCCTATATGAAGAAAAAGTAGGAAATAAACACAGTGATGCATAAAACTAAGAAAAAAGGTGAACCAAAGCCACCTCAGGATATTTGGTATCCCATCATTGCACATATATGTGTGCCCTGTGTCATCATCTGGGTTTACCAAACAACTTCCTCACGCTAATCCTTGAACATTAGGGAAAACATAGAGGTAAAGTTGTATCCTCTTGTGGATTGTCACAAGAATAAAGTAAGTGCAAGAAATAGGGAATTCGTATTTTCCAAAGTCATTATAAGAAAAAAAGCAGTGCAAGAAGTGAAAAATTGTGAAGTAAAATAGGATAAACCCCAGAGAAATACAGTGTAACAATTCTTTGGCTATGCTCTGATACATTTTCCAATTTAAAAACCAAAGTGCAGGTGAGAAAGAGACAGTTATTAATCACTGTCTAAGTGGCAACATGTTTCAGCCTTCGGGATAAATCTCCCTGGCTTTCGTCAGGACCTATATAGAAATTTTCTCACTGCAATACAGAAAGGGATTGATACATACAGTATATATTTTGTTAGAATAACTTTCCAATCCTTCGGGCAAGCATGAAGTTTGATGATATCACTACTTGCCCAAGTCCGGACCTCACCTCACTCTTCGCTTCGAGGTACCCACGGAGAGAGTGTGGCCTCATCAAATGGTACTCAAGCTGGTTCCAAGTGAGGTGAGGTCCGGACTTGGACAAGTAGTGATATCATCAAACAGTCTTTCTTCAACATCTAACAAAACTCGTTTTGTTCCTTCAAGCAGAATATCAGGCTGTCTATCCCAAGGCAATGCTTTTATTTGAAAGTGTGCTCGCTTGTATGTGGTTTTTACTTTTACCATTGCCAAATCGTACTTTAGATCAAGGTCTCGAACTAGGATACCATGAGTATCTAATGAGGGGATTCTTCTGTAGGCATTGGACCCCTGCTCTTTTCAGAACAGCTAGTACGCAAAAGAGCTGTTGATGCTTGGGACGCATACATGTGCAGATTCCGAATTACCTTAGATGGCACTAGGTCACACTTCTTTCCTGCTGCTTTGCTGCAGATTTTTGAGGCCCACCACAGCAACACGTATCAAATCAAACTTTAGAGGGGTACAGAAAGTTTTCACCTTACGAAAATTGCTAATGACTTTAAGCCTACTAACGCCAACGCCTCAACTAGTGAAGCACGGTGCTTGGTCAGGCATTCTAACAAGTTCCTTAGAGGATGAATTTGCTTCTTGAACACGAAGCACATAATAATATTTCTTTGTGTTCAATATCTTTTGTATACAGGTCATTGTTAATTAGAACTGAAGCCATTAGATTTGACTTACTGGTCTATAAAACGACACAGGAGACCAGCTTCAAGGGGGTCTAGATGTTTTTTAATTCCCTACCTTAATGGGGATTAAGAGAGTAGTGACGTCTCCCACATGCTTACTTTAGGCACACCCACCCAAATTCCTGCTGTGTTTCTAAATGCGAATAATAGCATCTTTTAATTTCATTCTCGCTGTGATGTTTTTAATTCTACTATGTATTTAACATTTATCAAAAACATGGGCGTACCAATGATCTTAGGGTTTTTTTCAAATAACTGTACGAGGTACACAACTGTAGGGAACAGGGGGGCGGTAACATATGTATAGAATTTAGCAATATTTAAAGTCTTTAGCTTCAGTTCCAAAGGAGACTAAAGAAATTAGTCTTAATAGGTTTCCTGGAGAAAGGAAGTGGGTGTTGAGTTCCTATGTGGCTTGGCAGAGAGTTATAAAAGCTAGCAGCAGCACCCATGAAAGACCGAAGGAGGGTTTGGGGAGACCTGCATTTAACCAAAGCCTTCAACGGCAAATTATTGCTCCCAAGACAATCCATGTATAGAAATGTTTGCAAATGACAACTCCTTTAAAGAATTATTTAGGAAAAACTCATCTTCCACCAGTATTTACATAAATGGACAAGTAGCTTCTAAACCTTTCTTAGTAGCTATCCTTCACCATTGCTTTCACGTGAAAAAAAATCAGATGCCTCCAAAATAAGATCGCAGAGCATGTCAGAACATGTTCTCATGCACTGACCATTGCAACCGGAGGGCTGCTGCTAAACACCAGATTGGTGAGGATGCGATTAAAGCACAAGTTACTTACCTTCAGTAACAATATATCTGTAAGAAACGGTAGTTAGTATCAGATTCCTTACCTTAGAATATCCCCAGGCGTCAGACTGGATCCGGAAACTTTTGCGTAGCAGTACCCTTGCGCGTCGGTAGGCATCGTCTGCGGCTCTGCGTCTGTCGTCGGCACCGGTATGATGTCGCCGGAGTACTTAGACGCCGCCCTCGCGCCCTGACGTCAGTTCTTATACACAGCTTTTCCGCGCCAGAAACGCAGAGCCATGATAAAAACCAACACTGGTGCCATGACACTAGGGCCCTGAAAGGGGATGACCTTAACCCTAGATATCGGTTCGCATAACAGGGAGGATGGGTGGGGCGGTAAGGAATCTAATACTAACTACTGTTTCTTACAGACCTATCATTACCGAAGGTAAGTAACTTGTGCATCTGAAACAAACAGGTTAGTATTAGATTCTTTACCTTAGAATAGATACCCCAGCAATACCAACCCCGTTGGTGGGTCTGCGAACCAATAGTCACACAAGAAAGTCCTGGAGGACGGAACGGCCAAAGAAGCCATCCCTTCGGACTTGGCTGTCCAGGCAGTAGTTTCTTGCGAACGTGTGCAGCGAGGCCCAGGTAGCTGTCTGACAGATGTCCTGCAAGGGGACTCCCCAGTGCAGGGAAGTAGTAGCCGCCGTGGCCCGAGTGGAATAGGCCCTCAACCCAACAGGAGGCTCCTTCTTAGCCAAAGAGTAGCATGCCTTGATGCACAACACGACCCACCGAGAGATGGTCCGTTTGTGCACCGCCCGTCACTTCTTAGCACCCACATAACCAACAAAGAGTTGGTCATCCACCCGGAACTGGCGTGTGCGATCCAGATAGTATGAGAGCGCACGTTTTGGGTCCAGACGATGGAGCCGCTTTTCCTTTTTGGAGGGATGCGGAGGAGGAAAGAACGTGGGCAAGGTGATGGACTGCCCGATGTGGAAGGCTGTGACTACCTTGGGCAGGAAAGAGGGTCTTGTCCGCAACACAACCTAGTCCGGAAGGGCAGAAAGGAAAGGAGGCTTGCAGGAAAGAGCCTGGTGCTCACTCACTCTCCTGGCAGAGGTGATGGCAACCAGGAAAGCAGTCTTAAGGGTAAGAAGACAGAGAGGACAGTTATGAAGCGTCTCAAAAGGAGCGCAAATTAGGTAAGTCAGAAACAGGTTCAAGTCCCACTGGGGCATCACGAAAGGAACAGGGGGGAACATATGTGTGATGTCCTTCAAGAACCTGTTTACAATCGGGGACTTGAACAAAGAAGGCTGATCAGTTAGCCTTAAGAAGGAGGAAAGGGCAGAAAGGTAGCCCTTGATAGTGCCCAGAGCAGAGCCCTGCTGGGCAAGAGAAAGAAGGAAGAGGAAAACCTCAGAAAGGGGGGCAGAGAGTGGATCCACAGCCTTTGCTGAGCACCATGCAACAAATCTGTTCCACCTGCAGGCGTATACCGACTTTGTGGAGGGACACCTGGCTGCCAGAATCACATTACAAACTTCAGGAGGCAAGTCAAATGGCCTCAACTCTCGCCGCTCAATCTCCAAGCATGGAGGTGGAGACTGGACAGGTTCGGTGGAGGACCGTCCCCTGCTGCTGCGACAGAAGGTCCTCCGAAGAGGCAGACGCATCGGGGGATCGATAGACATGCTGAGTAGCTCGGGATACCATTATCTTCGTGCCCAGTCCGGAGCCACACGGATAACTTGGGCCCGGTCGCATCTGATCTTCTTCAGCACTCTGGGCAGAAGTGGAATAGGCGGAAAGGCGTACAACAGACCGCAGATCCACTCGCAATGAAAAGCGTCTCTGAACATGTGCCGCCTTGGAAATTCCAACGCGCAGAACTGATGACATTGCGCGTTCTATTCTGTGGCGAATAGATCTAACCAAGGCTCTCCCCACTGCTGAAAGAGGCCTTGCGCCACGTCTGAGTTCAGACGCCATTCGTGATCCATCATGCCCCGACGGCTGAGTTCGTCCGCCCTGGCGTTCAGGGAACCTGCCAGGTGTTGAACCACCAGGATCACACCCTGATGTTCCCACCACTGCCAGAGGCGCAGAGCCTCCTGGCATAGGGTCCACGACCCCACCCCGCCCTGTTTGTTGGAGTACCACATGGCAGTGGTGTTGTCCGTGAACACCTGCACTACACTCCCCCGGACAGAGGGGAGGAATGCCTTCAGTGCATGCCGGATCGCCCGCAGCTCCAGAAGGTTGATGTGGAGCCTAGACTCCGCCGGAGACCAGAGGCCTCTGATCTCTGCCTCTCCCATGTGGCCCCCCCAGCCCTGGAGAGACGTTTCCGTCACAACTACGTGCTCCGGTTGGGGTAGAGAGAGGGATCTGCCGCTGACCCAATCGCGGTCCATGAGCCACCACTGCAACTGTCTTGCAGTGCCCGCCGAGATCAAGACATGGTCGGACAAGTTGCCCCGATGCTGGGCCCACTGAAACTTCGGGTCCCACTGTGGAGCCCGCATCCGCCACCGGGCGTGATGCACCAGAAGGATGCAGAAGGCCATCAGCCCCAGAAGCCGCAGCGTCAACCTGACCGAGACTCGGGATAGCGGCTGAAAGATCGGAATCAGAGCCTGAATATCCCGAACTGGCTGTTCGGAAGGAAAAACCCGAAACTGCGCTGAGTCTAGAACCGCTTCAATGAAGAGGAGCTTCTGAGAGGGACACAGGTGTGACTTCGGCACATTGATGGAGAACCCCAGCAGGTGCAGGAGGTCGGCCGTAGTCTGGAGGTGGCTAATGACTGTCTGGGGCAAGCCTGCCTTCAACAACCAGTCGTCGAGGTAGGGGAAGACTGAAACCCCTAACCTGCATAGATGAGCTGCGACCACCGCCATCCCTTTCGTGAACACCCGTGGGGCGCTGGTAAGGCCGAAGGGGAGTACGGTAAACTGAAAGTGATCGTGGGCTACCGTGAACCGCAGGTAACGCCGGTGGGACGGGGATATGAAAATAAGCGTCCTGCAAGTGCAACGCTACCATCCAGTCTCCCAGGTCCAGGGCAGCTAAGACCTGAGCCAGTGTCAGCATCTTGAACTTCTTCTTCCGGAGGACGCCGTTGACGTTCCGCAGGTCCAAGATAGGGCGTAGGCCCCCTTTGCCCTTCTTGGGTATCAGAAAGTAGTGGGAGTAACAACCACACCCTACTTCTGGCCCAGGAACGCACTTGATGGCCCCCTTGGCCAAGAGGGCCGTAACTTCCTCTTGTAGAAGTTTCAAGTGATCCCCCGACACGGGGTGGTACTGCGGTGGCATTTCTGGAGGGGAAGCCTCGAAAGGGAGGGAGTAGCCCCTTCGGACGATATGCAGCACCCACCTGTCCGATGTGACAGTGCACCAGTGGAGGTGGTGATGGCGAATCCTGCCCCCCCACTGGCGTCACATGGGCCTGAAAGCTCGGACTAGGAGGGTTTTGAGGTGGATGCTGCAGGGGTAGGTGTAGACTGGCCTTGCGGTTTTCCCGACCGCTGTCACAGCGGTTTTCACGTCCGCCACCATGCTGGATGGTAGTCTGTGGCCCGTGGCTGGCAGGACGTGTGGAGGGGCCCCTTCCTTGGCCACGAAAGGAGCGAAAGGCAGCCGTTTGCTGGCGCGGGGCCGAGAGGCCCAAGGACTTGGCCGTAGCCCTAGAGTCCTTAAAGCGCTCAAGCGCATGGTCTGCCTTGTCGCCAAAGAGGCGGGGCCATCAAACGGCATGTCCATAAGGGTGTTTTGGACATCAGCCAAAAAGTTGGCGGACCTCAACCAGGCGTGGCGACGAATCGCCACCATCCTTGCCATCGCTCTGCCCAGTGAGTCCGTGATATCCAGCCCACACCGGATGGAAAACCGTGCCGCATCTCGACCCTCCGCAAGGGCTTGGACGAGTTTAGTCCGGACCCCCTCTGGACATTGTGGTGGCAGCACGTCCGAGACCGTGTCCCACAGAGAGTGGGTGTAACGCCCAAGAGGCATGCGGTGTTGACTGACCGCAACCCCAAACTAATTGAGGAGAATACCCTTTTCCCGTATTGCTCATACCTCTTGGATTCCCGATCGGAGGCGCCGTCGGGAATGCGGTCTGGGAGTTAGAGGCCTGGATGACCAGGCTCTCGGGGGTGGGGTGGGTGGACTGGAACCAAGGGTCGCCCGGAGCCGGGCGGTGGCACCTGGCCACGTTCCTATCTACAGGCGAACCTGTAGTGGGCTTGGACCAAGTGCCCAGAAGAACGTCTGACAAGGCCTCATTAAAAGGCAGCAGAGGCTCTGCCGAGCTTACCTGCGGTTTAAGGACCTCAGTGAGGAGGTTAGTCCTCACAGCCGCGACGGGGAGCTCAAGGCCCAAGGCCTTGGCAGCCCGCGTCAGCACCACACTATAGGCAGCCCCCTCATCCGTAGCCACGGTAGGAGGGGAGACAAAACCAGTGTCTGGGGAGGTGTCCAGACCACTTGCCTCCCCTAGCTCACCTGTCCAGTCCTGGAACGGCGCCGGGGGCGACACCCTTGGGGTCAGCGCCGGCGAGGTCGTGAGGTCGACAGGCGGCGACCCGGATCCGGAGTCGGATCCGGCGGGGCCCTGCAGCGTCGGGACCGAAGTCGCCGACAGCACCGGGGACAAAGCACCCGATGGCGCCGGGGCCGAAGCACCCAGCCCGCTTGAGGGCAGAACCCGACGGAGGAGTGAGCGACCTCATGGCCATGAGGAAGGCCTCGATCTCCACCGGCATCGCGTTCTGCCCAGGGACTGGTGGGTATGGAGCAGGCCGCGATGCCTGCGCCTCCAGCGGAGCCGCGGGGGCAGTGTCGCCCGAGCCCCCGGCCGCGTCGCACGAGCATCGGGGGGGGTCAGAAGAGCGATGACGCCTCTTCGACTTCTTGTGCCTCTTACCGGAGGACTTCGAGCCCGAAGACTGGTGATGACTCCCGGAACTGTGGTGACTCCGGCCCCGAGACCGATCCCTCTACCTCCTTCCGGACCCGGACCTCGAGGAGAGCGAGTCTGACTGCAGTAGCTCGAGTCGCTTGCGGGACCGCTCCCGTCTAGCTTTGGACGTCAGGGCCCGGCAGTCGGAGCAGGACTTGTCGTCGTGGTCGGGGCACAGACAGTGAAGGCACCAGCGATGGGGGTCGGTAACCGACATCAGTCGGTTGCAATCGACGCAGGGTTTGAACCCGGGCATCCCTACCGGCACCGTCGGAGTCGAAAGACTTCGAAAGATGATCAAAAAGGATCAAAAAAGTTAGTCAAAAATTGACTACGGGTACAACTTTTTACAGATCGGCGCTTGCTGGGGCGGAAAAAAGAAGAACTGACGTCAGCGCGCGAGGGCGGAATCTAAGTACTCTGGCGAAGTCATCCCGGCGCCGACGGACGCGGAGCCGCAGACGACACCTACCGACGTGCAAGGGTACTGCTACGCAAAAGTTTCCAGATCCAGTCGGATGCCTGGGGATATTCTAAGGTAAGGAATCTAATAATAACCTGTTTCTTTTAGATACAAGCATTTACAATGCAATGGTCTCGTCTTTGCTAAAGTTAGAGCTATTGGCATTGCTCATGACATTTTTGTTTTTAAAACATAAATAAATGGCATTGTCATTTACAATGCCAATAGCTTAATCTCTTGCAAATGCGAGACCTATTGCATTTGCACCCACACACACCTCGAAAACTAGAGACAAATACACTGTTAGAAAACAGATCAAGTAGGATGTGCCTGCTCGTCGTTCCGTCTCCCGGCCAGGGCCTTCAGCTTAAGGTTTGTGAAGTGGTGCTGCATCAACTGCCTGAAGTGCTGGGGAAGCTGTGGGAATCGAGAGGAACTACCCGGTGACCTTGCAGCACGAATCAGTGGCGCGAACGACGAGCTGTGCTGAACCAGGGGCTGCGGCAGGGGTACGCGGCCTCACAACATTGAGTGTCGGAGTGAGACTGGAGCAGACCCGCAAAGTGAGCTCAAGCGCCTCAGAAGAGCAGAGAGCAGCGTGGCAGCGGGGGGGAATAGCCCAGGGACGCCGGCGAAAGAGAGCGGCTGCTCCCAGCAGTCAGGGCTAAAGTGCGCGTGCTAGGAAAATAGTTGTTCCCATCTGATGCTATGCGCGAAGGGCTGCATTAGTTTATTTTGGGAGTTTTGTACGCTTACTTTTTAATCTGTTTTCCACTCACTTACCATCTTGCCGCTTCCCCGGTCCACCGCTGACTTTGGTCGGATTGTTGTGGAGGGAAGCCGGACTCGCTCCACACACCGGAAGTGAGTAGACTTCCGTCTTAGCTCGTGGGGCAAGTTAACTGGTTCCTGAGTATAAATAGGGATGCCCCCCCCCAAACGCTCAGCGGGCGCGCCGGCGGCGCATCAAAGGCAAGCCCGTCTGCGCCCGTCCGCGCCAGTATGCCTCTCGCCAGGAATGCTGGTCTAGGTAAGTCGGGTGGGTACACCTACTCAAGAGAAACTCTTCAACATTTGAACCCGTTGGGCATCCAATGTAATATGACCCCACTACACCCTCTGAGTGGCCCCTTTCACTGTGCATGTGAGATGTTTTCTCTCCCCAAACCAACAGCACTTCCCCCCCCCTCCCCCCCCCAAGTCACTTGCCCTAAACAATGGCTCATAATTCTTCAGCTGAACGTAGGATCCCTAGTTAAGCACCATGCTAAAATCCACGACCTCATTAGGGATAAAGGTCCGGACAATTTTTTCCTTTCCGAGACGTGGCTGCAGAATGACTTGACACCGGTACTTAACCTAGCTCTGCCTCCTGGTTACTCTGTGCATACTATAAATAAGGAAACGAGAGGCGGGGGCATTGCAGTGATTGTTAAATCTCGCTACTCATACCTCTTTACAAAAGTTGATATGGAGGGGTGCGAATATGCTCGTTTTAGCATCTTGATAAACCCACATCTGACCCTCTCAGGGGTGTTGGTGTATAGGCCGCATGGTCAAGCCAGTAGTTTTAAAAGTGCAATTTTGGAGGCAGTAGGGACACTTGCTGTGGGAACCGCTAATTTTAGCATCTTTGGAGACTTGAATCTTCATTTCGTTCTCATTCAAGATAAGACTTTTGGCAGCTTGCTTGCAGATTTAGCGGCATTTCAGCTGCACCAATTAGTCGCGAGTCCCACTCATAGAGGGGGACACCTGCTAGATCCCATCTTTTCCAATATTGAATCAGCCACAGTGGCTGCCCCCACCCTGGTTCCTTGGTCAGATCATATGTTGGTTGGATTGTCCTTACCTTCAATAGAACCTCTAGGTAAGATCACCAATCAACCTGTTCACAAGCGCCCATGGCGGAAATTGAGACTAGATGATTTCTATGCCCTGCTTAGAGCAGACCCCCTCAAACCTTTTGACAACGCAGAGTCCAGTTACGAGATGTTTTGTGCCTGGATAATTTGGGCTCTGAACTCTCTGATCCCGGCCAGCTGGTTCAAAGGACCTTCTCAAGAGTCCAGACCATGGTATAATAACACCCTGACTAGACTGAGGAAATCGTGCAAAAAAACTGAACGGGACTGGAGGAAAGATTATGACCCGGTAATAAAAGCTCACTATAAGGCAGCACTCAAAAACTACCATAGAGTCCTTTGTAGGACACGGGCAGCCTACTATGCCAATGAGATTAGGCTTAGCCCGAATCCTTCAAAATGCATTTTTAAAAATTTAAAAGACCTTAGTGCTAGGAGATCCTCGGCACCTGTAGCCATCTCTGAGTTATACTGTGAAGAACTGGCTTCCTTCTTTGTGGAGAAAGTACGGGTAATTTATAGGTCCTTCTCATCCATATCAGCACCCTGTAAGTCTATCCCTTCTAGTCCTGCGCCGACCACCAGACTCATGACGATCCCTGAAATCTCCTATGAAAAGCTCAACAGACTGTGTGGAAAAATTAAGTCTGGCTCTCCTGCCGACCCCCTAAAACCTGCCCAATTTAGGGAGGCGTCCACGCTCTTGTTGACTCCCCTTCGTCAGATAATCAATTCTTCCTTTCTGTCATGCTGTGATACCAGCGAAGTGGAAACAGGCATGGGTATCCCCCATTATCAAAAAGCCAACGCTGGATCCCACCAAACCGGAGAATTTCAGGCCAATCTCCCTTCTCCCCTGGGTGGCTAAGTTAGCAGAGTCACACGTTAATAATACTCTTACCAGCTTTTTGCGCTCCAATAACACTCTCGAGGCCTCTCAACATGGCTTCCGCTCCGGCCACAGCACAGAGACAGAGCTTCTAGCCATGACCGAACACCTGCAGACCATTCTCAACTCTGGTCAAACGGCAGCACTGATCCTGCTTGATATGAGTGCCGCCTTTGACACGGTCTCGCATGGTGTTCTGCTACATCGTCTGGAAGAAGCGGGTGTCAGGGGCCTGCCCTTGGAGTGGTTCGGATCTTTTCTAACCGGATGATCCTTTCGGGTTTCCACTCCCCCGTTTCTATCCCAGGAACGACCTATTGAGCAGGGGGTCCCTCAGGGCTCGGAGCTCAGCCCCACTTTGTTCAATCTCTATGTTCAGCCACGGGCTGCGGTCGCCAAGCAATGGAAACTTTCAATGGTCCCATATGCGGACGACACGCAGCTAGCGGCTGCCCTGGCGGATGATTCTACTCTGAGCGCCTCCAGGTTTAAGAATGGTCTGACGGCCGTGGCAAACTGGATGACCGCTAATTACTTGCAGTTAAATGCGAGTAAGACAGAAGTCCTGCTAGTGGGTAAAAACGCCAATCTCTGGGGTTAACAGTGGTGGTCGAATACACTAGGTAAAATCCTGAATCCCAGGATAGAAGTTAAAAATATTGGGGTATGGATAGACTCCTCCCTCAGTTTCTGCACCCATACCTAAAAAACTGCAGTTTTGGGCTCCTACGGGGTCTTAGGCCCATTTTGAAATTTTTTGACCCTCCTACCCGCCAGCTAATAGTGCAATCGACTACCCTCTCTCGCCTGGATTATGCTAGCTCCTTGCTGCTAGGGGCTAACCAAGCAGAGATCAGGAGGATGCAGCGTATACAAAATGCGGCAGCGAGAACTCTGGTAGGACTCCCACGTTTCCATCCTATTGCTGATACTATTAGCAAACTTCATTGGCTCTATGAAAATAGACCAAAAATAAAGTCACAGCCTGTTAACCGCATTCGCGCTAGCGCAATTCCGCTCCTGTGCTGAGTTTTTTAAAACCGCACTTTACGTGACGAGCTGGGCTCGTCATCAGCGTGCGAGGAGGCTACGCCATGACGAGCCCAGCTCGTCATGAGCGTGGAAGGGGTTAAAATGAAAACAAAGAACTAAGCACTAACAATTCACGGTTAGAGGATACAAATAACAAATAACAAAGCATCCCCTGGAAATTCACAGAAGACATGAAGTATCCCTAAGTAAAAATCTGCACAATAATTCTAAGCTATAAAACCAAGTTTAAAGATATGAACCCACCCGTCAAACTCTGAATAAAATTGCTTGATGAAGTTGGTAAATCTAACACATGTAGTGATGCATGCAGTATCATTAATAGACTATATATAAAGTGGGACACGAGCCCTACCGAATACATGCACCTGTTATATAATGAAGTACAGAAGGTAAACAGGAAGGCACCAACAATGCCTGCATAGTGGAAAAAGGGTGACAAAAGTCACAGATCGCTACAGAAAACAAGAACAAACTATGGATGTATTGAAAGGAAAAGCAGCATCTTTCCAACTCAAAGAAATACAAACCAAAAAAAACCTCAAACATTCCCCAATTGCTGATGAAGCTCTTTTCACATAATATGAGAAAAGGTGAAACTCTGTTTCAAAAGGAATTTAAATAACGGTAAACAACATGCTCTGGCAAAGTCAATAAGTCGTGCCTTAAGGCTACTCCTATAGATAGATCTACTGGCATTTTTTGTCAATGTGATCAGCTAAAACAAAAAAAATAAGAGAAAAAAATGCCTTTTGGCAATGGTGCACAGCATCAGCAATTTAAAAGAAAAAAGTTCAATGATGCATATTTGTGTGTCATAACCCAAACAGCATCCTTGCATGATGGCGTACAGGCATCACCACTCATTCATTCAGAAAGATGAAGCAACTTTTTTTTTTCCATTTACGGTTCAAAGACAGCCGACCAATCTTTGGGCAGTAAATAATTTAAAAAAGTTAAAGGTGTGTGAAACCATATTTTTAAAAAGGAGCAGCCCAGCAGCACATTGCAGCTGTCAAGCATGCCAAAAAATAACAAGCATTTACAATGCAATGGTCTCTGCATTATTAAAGGTAGAGATATTGGCATTGCTCATGACATTTTTTTTTATTCCTTTTTTTTAAACATAAATAAATGGTATTGTTATTTACAATGGCAATAGGTGAGCATTAGAGAGTAGTAGAGAGTATTCGCGGACACAGAGCCACATACACAGAGGCTTGTCCCGTGTGCCCTCGGCTCTGTGTGCCCTCAGCTATGCGGACCCTGCCCAGAGCCCTCAGCTCTGTAGACCCTGCCATGTGCGCCCTCGGCTCTGCGTGCCATCAGCTCTGTGGACCCTGCCCAGTGCCTTCAGCTCTGTAGACCCTGCCCCGTGCGCCCTCGGCTCTGCATGCCCTCAGCTCTGCGGACCCTGCCAGTACCCTCAGCTCTGTAGACCCTGCCCCGTGCCCTCCGCTCTGCGTGCCCTCAGCTCTGCGGACCCTGTCCCTTGTGCCCCCGCTCTGCGTGCCCTCAGCCCGGCACCCTGCAAGTGTGCCCCCGCTCTGCGTGCCCTCAGCTCTGCGGACCCTGTCCTGTGTGCCCTTCGCTCTGCGTGCCCTCAGCCCTGGCACCCTGCCAGTGTGCCCCCCGCGTTGCATGCCCTCAGCCCTGCGCACCCTGCCCAGTGTTCCCTCCGCTCTGCGTGCCCTCAGCCCCGGCCTCACCTCCTGAGGTAGTTTCTTCCGTACAGAATCTGCTGCAGTAAAGTCACCAGTCCAAAGGCGCAGAGGAAGATGAAGAAGAGGCTGCGGTTCCCCAGCAGGTCCCTGCCGGCGGAGGGGTCCGCATACCCCATGCTGGAGGCTCCGGTGCTGGGGTCCGTGGGGGGGCCATCTTCGCCGCTTCTCCTCGCCCTCCCGTGGCGCCGGGGGGGCCGTCCTGAACTCCCGCTCTGACTCCTGCAGAGTGCTGGAAGTTCCTACCGATGTGGAGACCCCTCCGAGGCGAGCCTCTCCGAGGAGCCCCCTGAAGTCAGACACTTCTCGGCGCTGCCTGCGGCTCCTGCCAGCGACGGGTGCCCCTTACAGCCCCCTTACGGAGGCTAACACACCCACAGCTCCTCGTGCAGTCCCACTTGGCGGTGGGAGCTATATTTGCTTTTCCTGCAGCTCTTTCTAAAACCCTTGGCCGCTGTGCGTTTTCCCTGCGAGTCTTTCGGTTCCTATTGCCAGTGGATGCACCCCCTCACTCCCACACCGCCGGCCCCGTAGATCCCCGCAGCCCTCTGCCCGGAGGTGTTTGTGCGGGCGGCAGCAGCCTCTGCTCTGGGTGTCCCATGCTTACCCTTCCACCGACCCTGCCTGTTTTTGGGCGGCTGCCGGGGCTCGGGCCGGTGCGCAGAGCCCACCCGGGCTGGTATAGCAGGAGCCCGGTCTCCCCCACTAGCACAGAGCCCCCCGGGGGCCCACTGGATGGGCCAGCGGTGCAGACAGTCCGGCGGACGGGAGGGAGCCTGGATCCGATCCCTGCAGCTGCAGCATCCTTCTGCGCGGAGTACCGTGAAGGGGAGTGTGACCGTGTGAGCCTCGTGTGTCCTATCCGGCAGCAGTGTGTGTGCACGGAGGGTGGGACCTGCGGAGCAGCGGCAGTATCGACTGCGAGGCTGTGCCTGTGTGCTCGTGTTACCGATGGACGTATGCGGTCAACAGCAACGCGGCGTCTGTGCCCTGACTGCAGTGCCGGCCTGGGAGGGTGGAGCGCAAGGAACGCTCTGCGCGTGCTGCCTTCAGGCTCGCGGGCTCTAGCGCTGTTAGCAACGGCCGGGGTAGGCTGCCCGCGGGGTGCTGCGCTGCAGTGGCTCGCCTCGTGCGGTCACTGCCCCCGCTAGCATAGAGCCCCCCGGGGGCCTACTGGATAGGCCAGCGGTGCAGAAGGTCCGGCGGACGGGAGGGAGCCTGGATCCGATCCCTGCAGCGGCAGCATCCTTCTGCGCGGAGTACCGTGAAGGGGAGTGTGACCGTGTGAGCCTTGTGTGTCCTATCCGGCAGCAGTGTGTGTGCACGGAGGGTGGGACCTGCGGAGCAGCGGCAGTGTGGACTGCGAGGCTGTGCCTGTGTGCTCGTGTTACCGATGCACGTATGCGGTCAACAGCAACGCGGCGTCTGTGCCCTGACTGCAGTGCCGGCCTGGGAGGGGTGGAGCGCAAGGAACGCTCTGCGCGTGCTGCCTTCAGGCTCGCGGGCTCTAGCACTGTTAGCAACGGCTGGGGTAGGCTGCCCGCGGGGTGCTGCGCTGCAGTGGCTCGCCTCGTGCGTCACTGCGCCGGGAAAGCAACAGCTCACCTTCACTGCGAGTTTCTTTGTGACATGCCACATTGCAGGCAGTAAAAAAATGACGGCCGCAAGCTTCCGAAATTTTCGGATTCGGGGGCATGTTTTGGCGTTCTGGGTGACGGGTGATGTCACAGTCGAAAGAACGCAAAAAAACACACCCCCGAATCCGAAAGAGACAGGGCTTTATTGGAGTGACGCCTGTCTCCTCCAATGGCAGGCCTCCGTTTAGGAAGCCAGCCAATGGAGGAGAGAGGCGGGTTCAAGCCCCCATACTCCAAATCATTAAATCTCCTCCCGCAGCCTTTCGGTCCTCGACCTAAAAAAGAAGATGGGAAGGGGAACAATGGTAAAGCGGATGACAGTTACACCACTTAGTATAACTGGAATCAGGAAGCACAGGGGATGGGCGGAGGTCTACATTTTAAAAAAATGTAAAGGGGTGGGGGAGAAAGCAAAAAAAAAATGAAATGATCAAAGAGCTGAGTGGGTCGGTGGGAGTGTTTCACCGGATGAGCTTCAAAGCAGAGGACACGGGACAGGGTTCTGAGCAGCACACAGGGATAGAGTAAGGAAACAATGGAGTGCTAAGTGCAATAGAGAGCAGGAAAAATTGAAGTCATATAATCAACAGAGTGGGATAGAAGCTATGCTTCAGGGAGAGACTAATTCAAGAAGAGGAAGGAAAACCAAAGAAATGGAAAGCATGCTCATAATAGTGGCAATTAAGAGAACTAAAGTTACGCAATAGGATTTTTCTCAGTTTAGGAGTAGTAAAGTTAGGAGTCCTAACTTTACTACTCCTAAACTGAGAAAAATCCTTATTTTACGACTTTAGGTATTCACAGAAGGCATTTAGGAGTCCTAAAGTTAGGAGTCCTAATTTTACTACTACTAAACTGAGAAAAATCCTAATTTTAAGACTTTCGGTATTCACAGAAGGCATTTAGGAGTCCTAAAGTTAGGAGTCGTAACTTTACTACTACTAAACTGAGAAAAATCCTAACTTTAAGACTTTCGGTATTCGGAATACCGAACTGAGTAAGTGACTTCTGTGAATACCAAAATGAGTAAGTGCCTTATGTGAATACCAAAATGGTAGTAAGTTTAGGATTTTGTCTTAAGTTAGTTCTGTGAATCGGACCCCCAGTGAGGTTGAGCATAACAATGTGCAAGAATATCAGTTGACTCAATTAAAAGTGAACGGAAGTTGCAACAGCTGTCCAACGTGCTGAGGAGTGCTTGAAATTGAAAAATGGACGTGCAGGTACGCTGTAACAGAGTACCTGCTTGTTTCTGAGAAGTACAGGTACTCTCTCATTAAAAGTATTACGTCACTCTTGAGAAGTGCCGGTACTCTCCCTCTCAAAAAAAAAGTGCTGGTACTTTGTACCAGACAGTACCGGCCCATTTAAAGCACTGGTGCTAAGGAGTCATTTGTAAATGGAGAGACTAATAATAAACACTCAGTGTTTCAAACTCCAACAGCTTACGTCTGCTGGTATCACTGAACAAACGGTATGTCAGTCAGACAATCCTCAGGTAAAAAGAAACCATAGTTGTGGTTCCTTATGCAAAAAAAAGGCAAACGATAGAAATAATCTGAAAGAAGCCCAGAATATTGTTAAGTAGATACCTGCTCAGCATATAATGAGGTTAGGGCAAGTGAACCTACTTTTTGATGAAAAACCCACCTAAGTTCTAAAAACACTGTTCGAAAGTCAGGGCTCTGAATATCTGAATAAAAGGCAAAAAAATCTAAATAAGCCAATCAATCAATCAAACAAACAACTTTATTCGGCTTTTGAAATAAAAACCACTAACGTACAACAAATCAATACATCTTAGACATGTGAAAAGCCATCCTCAGAATATATAATGTAGAATTAGTTTTAAATTAACTAAAAGTAACAAGATTAGTTAAAAATACACAATTACAATTAAAAGAATAAAAGAAGGATCTTTACAAAACCAGGAGTTGACCTAGATACCATGAGCATTGATTGTTATTGCTAAAAAAGTGAAACAAAGACAGATTCGCAAAGCAAAATGAATTGCTACAAAGATCTAGAAGATCTAGAAGGACCTATAGTCTAGCACACGGGTACTCAAAGTACGGCCCGCGGGCCGGCAGCGGCCCGGCAAGCCTTCCTTGGCGGCCCGCGGACCTTACAGACGTACCTGTGTTCTTTTTTTTTCCTCAAGTGTCAGCAAACACTGTCGGTACTGCTCTGTGGGGCCGGGCGTTTCCAGCCACAGTCAGAGTGCAGGGGCGCTAAGAGGTGAAGAAAGAGAATAACTACAAACACAGGCAACTTAAGATCAAATAACTGAGCAGCAATCACTTACAGACTATTGAAAGGCGCCAGCACACATACATGAAAGGCTAGACCAAAAGCGTTAACTTGTTCTAGGTGTCACGAAAAACAAGATACATTTCCTCATGCATCGCCCCAAATATGAAGAACCAAGAAGTGTCTAATATTGGGAGTTCTTCAAAGAATCACCAAGTTCACAAGCTGAACACAAGCTCCTTTTTCTGAAAAGGACAATAGAGTAATAAGGGAATATTTTTTAATGTTTTGTCATAGATCAAGTGTCGCTGTCTGATCTATGTAACGAAAAGCCTGCATTATTTGAAAAGTTCTAAAGACTGCGAACATTCAACAGAACATACTACACGGTCCATGTGGTGAGTTCTACCAAATTATAATATTTTTAGACTGCCCTGCAAACGTATGACCCACTAGAAGGTAAGTACATAAAGGGAAGCATAGAGTTACAATTCCTAACCAATTACTGCCAGGGTATTTATAGTTTGTGCACCTCTGGGACAGAACTTTTTGTGAAAAAAAAGAATAACTAGTATTGGGCTATTCAAGTACAAGTACACCTTTTGTCTGTTTGTACACTCATACATTCTATATGTCACATTCAGGGCTATGCACTATGTGCAAAGCCCACGACACTAACTCTTGACAGCTTGACAATATTATAAAAAATGTGGACATATTTTAATTTATTCCAACAACTTTGCTAAAAAATGTGTTTTGTTTCTGAAATGAACAAACAAATTTAAGAACTGTGACTACGAAAATGTTGCCTTGGGCATCTGGAGTCTAGCAATACCAAATATGTGGGGGTATTCCAAGGAAATGTCTGCACAGTTATGTAATGCTAGCGCAGATCACAAAATTGTGGCAGACTCATTGTTTATGGTGCAATATTCAACTGATGACAAGGTATCAAACTCAGGACTATATGGAAAATAAAAACATATATATATATTTTTTTTTAAATTGAAGTATGAAATCTAATGATGCAATCCAAACATTCCTTGCCCTGACTAGCTGGCCAGTGGAACACTCTAAACAATACATCTGTCAGATTTTCCTAATCTCACCCCCCAAAAACACTAATTCCCTCCAGTCTCCTCTCCACTGGAGCATATTCCTGCTAAGGCTTGACTACCAAACTTTATTTCTCAGGGTTTTCCGAACGTGAGGTTACCACACAAGCATGGATGATAGATTCAGGGTACCAACAATTAACAAACTGGGTATAGCGCATTTTAGAAATGCTGGTTTAGGTCTCTTTTGGTCACTTTCGGCTGTATGGAAACAATTTACAACATCCTATTTTTAACATATACACATCTTAAGGTTTCTATCGCCAGGTGCTAGACCCCCCCACAATCTGAACGTTTGGGTTGGGGAGGATGTGGCTTGCAGCAGCGGGAGATGGCCGCTCACTGCTAGAGCTCCGCTAGCGGTCAGCGCATAGACCCGACATCCAACATCATCGGGGGCATTCTGGGGCGGAATACAAAACTTTGCAGCACTGGAAAATGGTGGCAGGCTGAGGACGCTTGGAGCGGCCGTCATCGACCGAATACGCCAGTGAATCGCATATGGCGCCCTGACTCTGTGGCAGCCTTTATTGAAGGCCGTAGACACTGGCCTAGAAGTTCGCCTGCATACCGCATCACGGATCCCATACCAGCGGCTTGGCCTGCGGAGAAGGCCAGCTTGCCTGGATCTGTGGGTCGAAGCAGCGAGATTACGCCGAGAGCTGTGGGAGGCGTCCCCTGCCGCGCAACCAGTGCAGGGGACGCCCCTCCCCCCCCCGGAGTGCAGACCAGCACTGGCCTGCGTCAACGAGGATGTCGGGAATTGAATGGGAGAGCGGGCTGAGAACTGAGGAGAAAGGGCCCAGTGCTCTTAGTGCTACGAGCAGTAGACTGCGCTAAGCGCCGCAGGTGGAGGCCTGTGGAGGGACGGAGCCTGGGTTTGTCTCGGACGGACTGCCGCACATACGCCGCTGCAACATGGCCCGAAGTAGTGGTGGGGGACCCGGTTTCTCCCCTGATTGCTGAGCTATATCTGCTCGTCAAAGGGGTCGCTCCCCCCTTGCCGGGATCTAGACGGGGGCTGCTCCACCCTGGGACATGAGCCGCAACAGACCGCAGGGCCAGACAAATCAGATCGACAGATACACAGTGGACATGGGCAAGGACGACGGGGCTTCAGGAGGGAGCCAACAGGAAGATCCCGAAGCCACTGGCCCGACCATCCCCGAGGGACATAATGGCAGCAATTCGTGAACTCAGGGGACCTTTGGAGCCCAAACTAGACTCAGTGACGGAGAACATCAACCACCTAAGGGCGGATTTCAGAAAAATGTCCGATAAAGTGGCAGCGGCGGATTCGGGCATCGGGGGCCTACAATCACAAGCATTGGAAATGCAATAGGTCTCGCAGCATTAGAGTTAGTGCTTTTAGAATTGTTTATGGGTTTTTTTTGTAAATCTTTAGCATTTTTGTTTCCTGTAGCCAATGCTAAAGAATTAAAAAAAAAAGCCATAAACATTTCTAAAAGCTCTAACTCAAATGCTCCGAGACCTATTGCACTGTGTGAGGGTGAGGGGTTGAGGGTGAGTGAGGGTGAGGGTGGGTGAGGGTGAGTGAGGGTGAGTGAGGGGTTGAGGGTGAGTGAGGTTGAGGGTGAGTGAGGGTGAGGGGTTGAGGGTGAGTGAGGGTGAGTGAGGGTGAGTGAGGGTGAGGGGTTGATGTTGAGGGTGAGGGGTTGAGGGTGAGTGAGGGTGAGGGTGGGTGAGTGAGGGTGAGGGGTTGAGGGTGAGTGAGGGTGAGTGAGGGTGAGGGGTTGAGGGTGAGTGAGAGTGAGGGTGAGTGAGTGAGGGTGAGGGTGAGTGAGGGTGGGTGAGGGTGAGTGGTTGAGGGTGAGGTGTTGAGGGTGAGTGAGGGTGAGTGAGGTGTTGAGGGTGAGTGAGGGTGAGGGTGAGTTAGGGTGAGGGGTTGAGGGTGGGTGAGGGGGAGTCTCTGAATTGGTTCATAATCTTTTTTTTCCTCTTGTGGCACACAATGAAATGGCCTACATTTCTAAAAGCTCTAACTGAAATGGTCTGAGACCTATTGCACTGTGTGAGGGTGAGGGGTTGAGGGTGAGGATGAGGGTGGGTGAGTGAGGGTGAGGATGAGGGTGGGTGAGTGAGGGTGAGGATGAGGGTGGGTGAGTGAGGGTGAGGGGTTGAGGGTGAGTGAGGGTGAGTGAGCAATAGGTCTCGCATTAGAAAAGTTGGAGCTATTGGTCTTGTAAACGACAAATATTTTATTTATTTGTTGGTTTTTAAAATAGCTAAATTGATAGCTTTGTCATTTACAACGCCAATAGTTATAACTTTCGCGAATGTGACACCTATAGCATTTGGAATGCAACATGTTTTGTATTTACGTGACATAGATGGCAGCTCTGGTCGTTAGGCCACATCTCCAGAGAGCAGGAGAGTGCAGCAGGTGTGAGAGGGTGAGTGGGTGTGTGAGGGTGTGAGGGTGAGTGAGGGTGAGGGTGTGTGAGGGTGAGTGAGGGTGTTTGAGGGTGTGTGAGGGCGAGTGAGGGTGTGTGAGGGTGAGTGAGGGTTAGGGGGTGTGAGGGTGAGAGGGTGACAGAGTGTGTGTGAGGGTGAGGGGATGAGGGTAAGGGTGTGTGAGGGAGAGGGGGTGACGGTGAGAGGGTGAGGGTGGGTGAGGGTGGGTGAGGGTGAGGGGGTGTGAGGGTGAGAGGGTTCAGAGCCTGCAGGCTTGACAATTTGAGCCTTTCCCATTCCCAAGTAGACAGCTCTTGCGCCTAAGCTACAAGTCATTTCAAAAGGAGGATGTGGCATAACAGTCAGAGCTACCCACTTTGGCCATAGGGAACCAAGTTCCAGTCTTGGTGTTAAGTGTTGGCTTAACAGCCTGTGATTCTGGGCAAATCATTTAATCTCCCCCTACCAAAAAATGTATGTACCCTTGTAACATGATGCCTCATTTCCAGTAGTTTAAGTAAGTGAATATATGACATTTGAAGGGTATGTGTGTATTTCAACCCCACGCAGGTACTACAAAGTTATCAGTCGGTTTTTCTTGCCGATTCTAGAGCATGGGCTCTAGACAAATTTCTCTATCAAGTGCACACATACGTACGATGAAAGCATTCAAATGCCGCAAATGAGCAGTCTGAAAACTTAGAAGGTATAGAAGGAACGTAGTATATATGGTGCCTTATCAGTAATGATGGCGGGACCAGAATGGTTATGACAGTCCCTAACGAAAAGAGATAAGGAGACCAGTTGGGGGAGGGCGGTAATGTGGTAAGTGCTCTCCAATCGAAAGAGATGGTATGGTAAACACCTGCCCGCTACTTACGCGGACTGCCGGTGACTCTAGTCTTGTGTCCATCGTCTGCAGTTGATCTTTTAACTGGTTTCATTTGTGCGTACTTGTAGTACTTCCGGGTCGCAAAACGTCTAATCGGACGGTTTAACATAGCCCGGGAGTGCGCGGTATAACATTTGAGTTGAAATGGGATTGGTTTATTGGAGATACTTTAACCAATCCTAGTGCGGCTTTTAAATTCGGAAGTGCTGATTGGCTTTGGAGAATTGCGTTTGTTCGTTTCAGCCTCTTACTGTCTCACAGAGTAACGCCCATCTGATAGGGAACGATGTTTAGTTAGTCGGTCGGAGTCTCGTCTCTAGCCTGAGGTGAGTTATCATCATGGGCCCGGGCGGCGACTACCTGTTTAGTGTCTGGCTGGTTAGAAAGATGCTGCTCGTCGTCCAGGATAAGAAATGGAGAGCGGGGAAGGGGAACTCAAGTTCGAGTCTCGGCTGAACACCCTGGTGCTGCGCAAATATCTTAAATGCCCCGGACCTATACATGAACGTGCCATTGTGTAATGTGGTCATTTACAGCCCTCCAATACTTTTGGGTTGAGTTTGCTTTATATAAAACTGTGGTGGTGGGGTGGGGGTGTTTGGAGATACCTAGTAACAAAGTCATGGACTCTGACTGGGATATAGTCCTAGTTCCACTATGCAACTATGTAGTGACAGTCGAAAGTGAACTCCTTGAAGTGATGACCTGTTACTTGCGCTCCTCCTCATATGCTGAATAAACGCGTAGACGGAGGGAAGAGAGGGGAGGAGAAATGCGACACGGCGGGAAGGGGAGGGGGCGGAGCGGGTAAAATAAACAAACAAGACGGAGGGAGAAGAGGGGGGAGGAGAAATGCGACACGGCGGGAAGGGGAGGGGGCGGAGCGGGTAAAACAAGACGGACGTGCACGCGCTTTTAAGCTCAATGCGCATGCGCATTGAGCTTAAAAGTCACGGGCACTGCAAGGAATCGCCACGATTCCTTGCAGTGGATAAAGAGTGGATAAGCCCCCATAGTCTCGCTTGCTCGATGCGCATGCGCATCGACAGGCGAGACCTAAAAAACCAAAAGACTCGAGGAACATACTGCCCTCGCCAAAATCAAGCTGATATTTACGCCAGGCTCGAGGATCAGGCAGGGCAGGCCAGATGAACAATATTCGTGTGGTGGGGGTTTCGGAAGGACTGGAAGGGCCCGCCGCGAACTGGTTCATTGAAGACCTGATACTGAACCACCAAAAACCCAAACGCCTATCCAATTTCTTCTCAGCGCGCTCAACTGAGAAGACTCAGCTGTCTGGATTTTTTCAGAGGATAAGAAAAACATCTAAATAACATATGGGCTCCTTGCTGAGGCACAGATGTGAATATGTGCCTGCAACCCAGCGACAAGCCAGGCGATGTTTGCAATTTTTTAATTTCAAAGAGCACCCAGTATTCCTGCAAGGGCAACAGCATGTGTGTCTGCGCTAAAGAAGGAGCCAAACGCTATGTGGGTGTTTTCTTATGATGTGAAAAAACCCAAACAACAACTGACCCCTTGATGTGTGCATGTGCTCCTGTGCCCCAATAAAAGCAGGGCGCTGTTTTTATGAAGATAAGAAACATTTTCAAACAGGGTCATAGTCTACACACTGATGAACAAAGGTGTGCATGTGTGTCTGTGCCCTAGAGAGAAGCAGGACACTGTATGGATTTTTTGAGGGGGATAATTAAAACCAAAACAGCATCCGGGCTGCTCGCAGGTGTGCAGAACGGTGTGTCTGGGCCCCTGAAGAGGGCCAAGCCTACAGTTAGGTCCTGCAAATAGTAATTTTTTAAGGTTCTTATTGTGGAATCTTTTTTGGTTAAACAATTTTTTCTTAATATTTTTACATACAACGTTCAGGTTTTATTTTAGATTTTTTTTCTCAACTTGTATTGAACTGTTCATGTTTTTTAACTTTGGAAAATGTGTTTGAGATTTTTTTTAAGGGATAAAGTCTTTATCCATGAGATTACAATCGTGTTTGTTTCTCCTGAAACAAATGCTTTTCTGCATGTCCTGCCCCATGTAAAAAAACTGCAGCCAGATCTTGTTCTGCAGCTTCTTTGTGGACTTCTGGAGGCAGGCATCTCTCCTCCCCTTCCTCTCATTGCTATTTCTCCATCTCCACATTCAGGTGCATGGCACAGAGACGTTCCAACATACCACTGGTTCTAAATAGGTATATCTCTCAATGCTCTTGCCGCAGGACATGGTCAAACAAACTGCATGTTACCTTGCAGCAATTCACTTTTTCCTGTCCTTCAAGATGAGTAAAAAATTTCCACACAAAGGTCTACTTTGCGTTGAGACGTACAGTACCAGCCCTTAAAGACAATGGGATCTCCACAATACCAGTTTACTGTGGGGTTTAACAGGAACATCGTTCTTCTTCTCGCCTGCTGCTTCCTGGGTTTATCCAGTCTCTTTAAATGCCCAAATGTCAACACCTGAATCTTGCTTTGGTCGCTGTGAATCAACAAAGACAAATGGACTTCTTCAAAGAGTGAGCTGCTTGTTTCTTGAGGCTATGGGCTTGCTTTTGCATTTTTTTGTTTTTGGAATCTGCAGATTCTCCGCCGCTCCAACAGAAACAAGGTTGGGCTTCCTTTCTGGGTACGATAAATCTAAAATCAGTACCACGAATGCCATACATTTTTACTGAGTTGAGTTCACTAAGAAAACAAGCTCACTTGTATCAAGTACGGTAGGGGTTTGCTAAGTGCAACTTGAACCTCATTAAAGTAGTTGTACATTTAAAAATGTTAAGAGTTTTAGGACCCATACTACCAGGAACCCGTGCTGCGGCAGTTCAGTGTTACAAGAGGATTCACATATCCTTGAAAACTATTGGAAAGATTTTATTTGTTCTCGTGACTGTAGTATTCAACATGCAAATACTTCTCCTTTTTGCACATATCAATACACTTCTTGCAATAGGAGAGGTCAAGAGCAAAGAAGGCAAGCCATGTGATTTTGATGTTCTTTCTTTTGGACATAGAAAACCTTATTGCACTTGAATAGTGTCTTTTGGACAGGATCAACAGCAGACGGAAAGTCCAGACGAAGCAGCTCAGGGGAGCAATCAAGATCAGGGAGATCTCCACACCTTGGATTCCAGTTCCACACCCGAGTACATCGTGTAGCAGTTTTTCATGATCCTTGCAGGAGAAAAACAGCTGTCCTCATAATGTCACATGCAAATTATGAGACACAAACAGTGAGCCAGGTAAGCTGTGGGTAATATACGTTTGCCATATCTTCGATGAACAAGCATCTTAATACTTTGCATAGGTCTATTTAATGTGGACAAAAGGAAGAGGGACTCCAAAGAGGTGTCCTATGAGTCTGCCGCTGCACTTTGGCATACCATGCTTGCTAGCCACAAATTGCCACCGGCTGCCCTTAAATAGGTAAAGGATGTGAGTATTGCATGCTTCTCCACTATACGTTTGCACTGCTTGTTCTGGAAGTCAGTCATTTTCATTGGAGAATAGAGTGTGTGAAGTGCATGAAAAAAACAAGAATTTCTACATCAGCGGAATTGCATGAAATAATGGATTTCTTCTTTACGCAAAGACCTATTCCACTGTTCAGGTTTTATTTCAGATTTTTTGTTGTTGTAAAAAACATGTTTTTTTAGAACCAACTCTTATGATTTAAAGAGAAAGAAACATTTATGTTACTTGTTTTGGATATGTGCAGAACACAGTCTTCAGCCAGACCCTTAATCCAAACCATTGAGGACTGACAGTCACTGGCGCACATGACCATAGGCAGTATGCAGTGGCTGGTCCCCAGCCAGACCCTGCATGCAAACCACAGCTTTCAAAAGACACCACATCGTGCACAGCCTTCAGCCGTGTGCACTGGGCATTGTCCAGAGGCCAGGCATGTGACCTGCCCTTGCTGGTAACCCAAGATGTGCATAATCTTTGGTCATGCGGAACGCGCTTTACATGCAATGCTTCGCCTATGGCCAAGTCGTGCACCCCACCTGCGTTGGGCTGCCAAACCGAACTGTACAGCAAGAGTGACCCAATCTCCAGCAGCAGCAAATCCCCACTGCACACAGAAGTTGGCCGCCCGTGGAGGGTGGTCCAAAAACTCCAGACCATCCAGGACACCGTGGCCAGACTCATCCTCGGCATCCCACGACATGAGCACATCACCCAACACCTGCAAGACCTCCACTGGCTCCCCGTCGAGAAGAGAGTAACCTTCAAGCTACTCACCCACGCCTATAAATCCCTCTACAACACAGGACCCAAATACCACGTACCCAAAAGAAACCTCTGTTTCGCCGACCTCGCCATAGCAGAAACCCCATTCATCTGTAGAACCAGATTTGGTGGAACAGCCTTCTCCTACACTGCAGCCAAAGCCTGGAACGTGCTCCCGGTCAACATCAGACGCTCCCCTACTCTGCACACCTTCAGGAAGACCCTCGAGACCTGGCTTTTCGGCGGACTCGGAGCTGCACTGAACACCCCCGCCCCCCCCCCCCCCCCCCACGCCTTGAGACCTTTGCAGGTGAGTAACGTGCTTTAAAACCCCTGATTGATTGGCCAGAGGCCTGGCACTGTAGCCAAAGTCCACTGTACACAGCCAGTGGGCACTCACTCTCCACAAGCATCTGGTACCCACTGAACACTGCATGCAGAGGGTGAAGTGCAGGGTCTGGCGTCATCCCACCATCAGCAGGCATCCAGCCCCTACTGAACATCCCTTTGGCCTGGTTCAAGGGAGGCTGGTCGCAGGTGTCACAGGGTCCAGCCTTAGGCAAGCTTCAAAGACTGTTATAGAAAGTTATGCAGTACCAAGGGATTGTCTTGCTGAGAACCATGGAGGACCCAGGAATCCCATGATTGCAGATGTTTTGGAAAGGCAATCAGATTGTTCCGGTACCATGGATCCATCTTCAGATCCATGATGCCTAAATGGCTGACAGAAGAAAAAGCTCCCTTAGCCAGTCAGGTCTTTGCGTTTTTCTTTTTTTTAAATGTTGGAACCAAAGAGGTCCGTCGTGCTGATTCCACAGGCACTCTGCGAATTAACAGTCTAGATAGCTCTAAAATGTAACCGCTGGGTAGACCACTATCTCCTAAGGAATGGGAACATATACTCTACAGAACACATCACACTGCACATAACACTGCGGGCGGAATCCGCCTTTAAAGTCTTCTCATACTGGTATTTTACCCCAATGTGAATACACAGTTGGGACAAAAGAAAATCTGAACTATGTTGGAGGGCATGTGGGATGTTGGGTACCCTATCGCACTTGTTATGGCATTCTCCCAAACTTCAGCGCTACTGGACTCAGGTCCTTAATAACAGACGAAGCGTTCAATATCGCCTTACCCTGGTCTCCAGAATGCACTCTCCTTGGACTCTCACAACTCTCGGGTATTCCCGTTACGATCTATGAGAGGTAGGCAAATAGAGCTAGCCCTGTTAGCAGCAGGACAAGTTATTCTAGCTCTATGCTGCACAAAGGTCATTCCTGATATAGTGAATTGGTTAAATCGCTTGTGGTATATTTTGGCTACGGAGCGCATGTCTCTAGTTTTGGATGGAAAGAGGGAGGTCTACACAGAATTATGGGCGCCATTTCTGCAGTTGTTGTCAAAGGACATGAGAGAAATCACGTGCCCTAAATATTTGCAAATGCTTAAATTAATACCGCAGGAAGCGCTTGCTGCTGCACCGCCGCATACAACTTAAGAGTGGCAAGTTACCAACACTTCTGTCCAGGGGCACGGGATCCGATAGGGAGGTAAAAACTGGTGTGAAAGAGGGTGGGGGAGGGAAACGGGGGGTCTAGGGTTAGGATTGTTCTTTTTAGTGTTTCCCTATTCATGTTTTCTTCCTTTATTATTAATGTGTTTCTCTACCCTGAAAAGTAAGAAGTCTATATTCGATGTAAAGAGCCATTCAGCCACAACGCTGCCGGCCTCCAGGTTGTGGCAAGAAAGCTGTGCATTGCTCCGAGAGATGCGCTCTGCCGGCCATTGGATGTAGGCAGGAGGCTGTGTTACTGCATTTTGACTCCTTACCAATAAACAGATTGGTTCCATTAAATGTAATCTCTACATACCTAATCCAAGCTGCTTTTTAAATGCTAAGGTCTTGAAAATTACTTAAAGGATTTACACTAAGCCAAACAAGGGCAATTCTTTGAGTGAAGTTCTATCTTCATTACACACTTCAGTTGCACCAAATTTTCCTTTCTGGAGGAGCATAGAATGCTATGAGAATTAAAATGGAAAATGACCCTTTTGGCATAGTTACTTTTTCTTGCCCGCCCCTTGATGGGGATATACAAAAATTGCCATGACAAAGCCAAACTTGTTTTTTTTTTAGAAAGTTTAATGCGGAATCCGCGAACGGTAACAAACTTATTCAGATGACAAAAAACGCCTTTCCATGGAAGGTCCAACCTGACCATAACTAAAATGGTGCTATTGCCATCAGTGTAATTAAATATGTACTTGATGTGGCATTATGAATGATAAACACATACTTACCTATATACACTTACCTTGACAATATAGTGGTAGTCAATTTTGCAGCTGGGCGTTTTTGTGTACCAGGATATTCTAACATTCAACCCCATACAACAAACATGCAGCAGGCTACTACACATCTTAATAAACACTACTTACCAACATATATAAACACACACATCAGGCAGAACGTCTCTTGTGCATAAACAGGGCTCAGACATGGGGTTATCACTGGGCTCCCAAAAAACATGACGCACAAACAGGAGCCAAGCAAAAGGCATGCTAATTGTCTAATAAATCGGTCAAATTGGCAAAAAGGTGAAAGCCTCCACGCCACACTTCCTCACAGAACACACACCTACTGGTCATTACGTAAGACAAAATGAGTTCACCCAGAAACAAACATAACACTATACCCAAAATATATCAACTCAGGATGACTCAGACTCCAATTCTAATGCAAATCTCATTCTCATGTGGAGGAAACCCAGGGAATGCTTCGTGACCAATAAAGCAATATACGGAGGGAGAGAAGAGAAAGATGAGAGAGAGATATTCGAGGAAGGTGAAAGAGAGGAGAAACGAGTGAGTTGGGGGTGTGCAGGGCATGCAGGGTCAAGAACATGACCTCAATAAATCACATGCTGTAGTGACAGATTGTTGCAGCATGACTAGGACCTCAAATCACAGGTTACCTAAATCCTTTGGGCATGAACTATCCAGTTTCCAAACCTAATAATACAAAAGAATTTCCCGAAGCATGTATCTAACGAGAGATCACACAATGAAGTTCACTGTTTGTGTAAACAAACGGGAAATGGAATGCTAATGTTCATTCCAGGCACGGAGGGCTAATCTTTGAGGAATGCGTTAGTCTGTCTCCCTCTGCCTCTTGGCACCGACATCACTATGACACCGGGCTGTGAGGATAAAGACAGTAACAAAGGGCTCAGCTTTAAAAGCCACTAAAAGATGAGTTTCAACTTGTTCTGAACAAATGATCCAAAGCTAGAAGAGGCAAGCAGCCTTTGCTGACTATGCACACAGACATAAGGATCTTACCTGGCGGATATTCGCGGCTAAAAGCTGAAATTACGGAACAAGCGCAGCATACAACAAGCACTGGCAAAGCCAATAGGTTTCGCCAATACAAGAGCTATTGACGTTGGCAATGTGTTTTAGCCATGTTCTACACCAGTGTGGATGCTGTTCAGCATGGTTAAAAGTTAGTGGTGTAGAGTGGAGTGGGGAAGTAGAGGGTCATAGAGTAGATTTGTTGGAGTAGACTGTTGTAGAGTGGAGATTCTGGAGTAGAAGAGTTGTAGTGTTGATGAGAGGATAGTAGAGTTCACTGGTTCAATGGCAGAGAGTGTTGATGAGTGCAGTGTTGTTGAATGGAGTAGAATAGGGTCGAGTGGGTTGCAGTCAATTGAGTGGTAGATTAGAGTAGAGTGGGATTGATTCAATTAGGGTAGAGCGTGATGGATTGAGTGGAGTGGGGTGGACTGGAGTTTGTGGATTGGATTGAAGTGGAGTGGGTTGAAATGGGGTGGATTAGAATGGATTGGGATGGGGTGGGGTGGGTGGAATGAACTGGAGTGATAAAACTGGGGCAGGGTGGATTGTTTTGGGCTGGGGTGAATAGTATTAGGGTGGGATGGTTTGGATTGGAGTGGTTGGGAGTGAGGTGGATTGGACTGGATTGTAGTGGGGTGGATTATTCTAGAGTGGGGTGGCTTGGAGTGGGGTGTGTTGGACTGGAGTGGGGTGTGTTGGACTGGAGTGGGGTGTGTTGGACTGGGTGGATTGGAGTGAGGTGGATTGGACAAATTGGGGTGGGGTGGATTAAAGTGAACTGGATTGGACTGAAGTGGGGTGGGGTGGGATGGAATGGTGTGGGTGGAGTGGATTGGGTTGCTTTGGATTGAACTGAAGTGGGGTGGAATGGATTGGATATGACTGAGTAGATTGAGTTGGACTGGATTGAAGTGGGCTGGGTAGGATTGGAACTGGCTAGATTGGAGTGGGTTGGATTGTGGTGGATTGTGGTGGATTGAGTTGTGATGGACTGGATTGGAGTGGGATGGATTGGAATAGGCTGGAATGGTTTTGAGTGGGGGTTGGGTTGGATTGGACTGGAGTCAGCAGGATTAGATTGGAATTGTTTGGATTGTACTGGAGTGGGTTGGATTGTGGTGGAAAGGATTGGGGTGGGTCGAATGAACTGGAGTGATAAGACTGGGGCAGGGTGGATAGTATTGGGGTAGGGTGGATTGGATTGGAGTGGTTGGGAGTGGGGTGAATTGGGGTTAATTGGATTGGACTGGATTGTAGCAGGGTCGATTGTTCGAGAGTGGGGTGGCTTGGATTGGATTGGAGTGGGTTGGGTTGGGGTGGGTTGGACTGGAGTGGGGTGAGTTGGACTGGGGTGGGGTGGATTAGAAATGGGTGGACTAGGCGGATTGGAGTGGGGTGGGGTGAATTGGACAGATTGGGGTGGGGTGGATTAAAGTGAACTGGATTGGACTGGAGTGGGATGTAGTGGAGTAGGTGGATTGGAGTGGGGTGGGTTGGTTTGAATTGGATTGAACTGAAGTGGGGTGGATTGGATTTGAGTGAGTAGATTGAGTTGGACTGGATTAGAATGGGCTGGGTAGGATAGGAACTGGCTGGATTGGAGTGGTTTGAAATGTGGTGGATTGAGTTGTGTTGGACTGGATTGGAGTGGGGTGGATTGGAATCGGCTGGAATGGATTTGAGTGGGGGGATTGGGTTGGATTGGAGTCAGCAGAATTATATTTTAATGGGTTGGACTGGAGGGAGTTGGATTGTGGTGGAATGTAGGGGGGTAGATTGGAAACGGATTGGATTTGAGTTGTTTGGATTGGGTTGGGGTGAATTAGACGGGCGGGGTGGATTGGAGTGTGGTGTGGTGGATTGGAGTGAGGTAGATTGAAATGGTGAGAGAGGAGTAGGGAGTGTGGTGGAATGGAGTGTGGTGGAAAGGAGTGTGGTGAATTGGGATAGAGTGAGGTGAATTGGACTGGAGTAGAGTTGGGCGGATTGGAGTAGATCACATTGTTTTGGACTGAAAGGGGAACATTGGTGTGGGGCAGATTGGTGAGCGGCAGACTGGAGTGGGGCAGATTGGAGTGGGGCAGACTGGAAAGGGGTAGATTATTTTGGAATGGTGTGGGGCCGATTGGAGTGGAAGCAGATTGTTTTGTATTGGAGGTGAGCAGATTAGAAAAAGGCAGATTGCTTTGGAATGGAGTGGGGCAGATTGTTTTGGATTTGAGTGGGGCAGACTATTTTGGATTGGAAGATATTTCAGCATCTTCACCAAAGTCCTTTGCTACAACTGCACTCATACCTAGGAGTCGGCCTGGTTCACAATTTACAAGCCCATAACAGGTCAAAACAGCTATAAGACGAGAAATTGGAAGAAAAGATAGCAACGTATAACTGGACAACTTGGGAATCTAAGCCGGTCACTTCCGGAAGAACGGGTATCCGTTGTAATAACATTCGAACCAATGGCAGAACGTCTGTACCAAAAGAACAAATGAGCTGCCCACATCATAGGAATACAATGAATTAAGGACTTTGACATGCAAGCGTAACTCTAACCCAGAAGTAAATCTTTGATCATGAAGGCAATCAGATTCAAAACCCGACAGTTGCTGTTTAAAAAACATAATGTGTTTTTTAAAATAATTTGTGTAAACATTGCTTTTATGTTGTCAGTGTGTCTCAATGGAAAGCATGTTCAGAAACTACCAAAATTGAGTCCTACATTAGTCATTCATTAGTATAAACTGAAAACATTTACTTGTTTTGTTATAACATACAGTTTTTGTCCTCTAACTTTATATGGTTTAGTGGTGATGTGATATACTGAATGTTTTTCCTGGTCCGTGTATGCCGCATTAAGTAGAACGTTTATACTGAATTAGGACACTTCTTCCTAACGAGAACAATATACTCATAATCTATCAAACACATGATAAGAAATACAAAGATATGAAATTAGAAGTAACACAACTTTTTGATTAAGTCTAAGATCTGTTTCCGTACATAAGTGTGATAACTTTTTTTTTTAATCACTGCAGGGTTGTTTCTTTGTAATGCAGATTACCACTGCATACAGTTTTTTATAAATGTTTCCTTTGCAAATATTTTAGTTAGCGGCTGTTTTTATAATTTATTGCGAACGTCTTTGCGAGTGGTTTCACTACGTGTTCACAATGTCTAACCTGAGCTTCCACACTAGACCATACTGTGCAATGCTGGGAGATCACTTCATTTACATGTGCTTCCGTTCCCGTATATCAATCAGAACTGAGATAATTTACAAACGGGTTGGGCATCAATAGGTGGGCCTAGTTAAAAACTGAAACATGGCACCTCGCTGTAAAGTAGGGCAATGCTGTTTCTGCCTTACAAGCTTCAGATGCATTTTATTACGGGTAGGATGCATGTTCATATACCGTGTAATTCAGTGCTTAAAATGGAAATATAAAAGTACTGATACTCACTCTGCAGGTCACAGGTGCTGGTACTCTCCCATTAAAAGTATTATACCGGTGACTAGAGGTGCAGTCACTCTCCCTTTCAACTGAAAGAAGAAGTGCAGGTACTCAGTACCAGACAGTACCTGTCCATTAAAAGCACTAGTGCAAATCTACCCAGGGCCTTACACCTCCCTACCGTATGCAGAGATGACATATTGTGTTCGTCTTATTTATGATGTGGGAAATGCCATCACATTGAGCACCTTCAAAGTGGGCATTAAACAACACTCATTTCAAGTTTGAAGGGTCTACCTTTTCACCCCTTCCACAGTCGAAACTCCATGGCGGGGCTCAACTATCTGAAAATTCAATGCCCAACGCTTGATGTAACTACTAGAAGCCGCTAAAATAGCCTGAGGTACTGAGCGGACCTACTCAGATAATTGAAACATTCAGTCATGTGTTCAAATGTTGAGAGGAGTTACGCGGATGAGCTCAACAGGGTTGTTCCTAAGAGGACAATAACGACAACAGTAAGTACGATCTTATTATTTGTATTTAAAAAATTGACACACACACAAACAAAAGAAGTTTATCACCCACAGGTATCGCACTCACCAACACTACCCATTTATTTTTTGTTTGTTAGCAGCTCACGCTTGCTCTATGTATTCTGTTGAATGCACCATCTGTATGGCGAATCCACAAAAGGGCTACCTATCCGTAAATAGCTTCAACTGTTTTTTATGGGTAGTAGGCGCAGTATAAATCGACAAGATGCTCTACGGAAAGATACAGCAGAATTTTAAACAAGCATTGGAAATGCAATAGGTCTCGCATTAGAAAAGTTGGAGCTATTGGTCTTGTAAATGACAAATATTTTATTTATTTGTTGGTTTTTAAAATAGCTAAATTGATAGCTTTGTCATTTACAACGCCAATAGTTATAACTTTCGCGAATGTGACACCTATAGCATTTGGAATGCAACATGTTTTGTATTTACGTGACATAGATGGCAGCTCGGGTCGTTAGGCCACATCTCTAGAGAGCAGGAGAGTGCAGCAGGTGTGAGAGGGTGAGTGGGTGTGTGAGGGTGTGAGGGTGAGTGAGGGTGAGGGTGTGTGAGGGTGAGGGTGTGGGTGTGTGAGGGTGAGTGAGGGTGTTTGAGGGTGTGTGAGGGTGAGTGAGGGTGTGTGAGGTGGTGAGGGTGAGGGTTAGGGGGTGTGAGGGTGAGGGTAAGAGGGTGACAGAGTGTGTGTGAGGGTGAGGGGATGAGGGTAAGGGTGTGTGAGGGAGAGGGGGTGATGGTGAGAGGGTGCGAGGGTGAGGGTGTGTGAGGGTGTGTGAGGGTGAGGGGGTGTGAGGCTGAGTGAGGGTGAGAGGGCTGTGAGGGGTGTGAGGGTGAGTGAGGGTGTGTGAGGATGAGGGGGTGAGGATGTGAAGGCGCGTTTGGCAGTGTATGTTTTAACGCTCGGAATATCATAATTAATAGTTATGTTCAAAAAGTTGTCATCTGGAAATATTACGTTTTCCCGTTCAGAACGACGCCAGCCTTAATACAGGCGACAAGGCGGCCATCTTGGGTAGGGCTAATTTTCACGTTCGTAATTACAGCTGGACTACCGTTGTGGAATGCAATACTACCCTGTTAACAGACAATGAGCCTTGAGTAGAGACGGTCGTCAGTCCCAAAAAAAGTAAAGCTTGAATACCCAGCAGTAACACCAAAGGCCATTTTGAAACGGGTTAATGTCCGTCTGATGTAAAGAACAGCGGGTCAATGAGCGGAATCATACCTTTCAGTAGTAGGCATGAAGCCCGGCCCATCTGTTTACGTTTTCCGGTCTGGTCGCACAACTTTGTTTATCCCCTAACCGTCAACTTTAGGGAGCCGTGGGGGGCGACGGGGTTTAGAGAAACAGAACTACATTTTCCTATTTAACTTGTTTTGCAGGCAAGCTCTCTTTAAGTACAATGGTAACGTTGCATTTTATGTTAACTATCAGTACTGTTGGTATATACGTTGCAATGAGCTGCATGCTATTAAGGTAACGTGCTTTCTTTCTCGAATAGTAGCGGATTGTCAGTTGTCTCTGTTGAAGGACTTAATGAAGTAAACCCAAATGAGGTACTAGCAGTGGTTTCCGCATCATGGAGCCCTGTCAAGTTGGCGTCGCTCGTGGCGTGTTGTGGGTTAAGTTAATGTCATTCTTCATAGAGGCGGATCTTCGGGTTGTTATGCATTGTGGACAGGTGCGTGGTCTGGACAGTTGGGTCATTGGAAATTTAGTTTTGGCCTAGACATGTTAACGTTCTGGGGCGATAGACTTGCTCGATGGGAAGAGGATCAGTTTGGCCACTGTATACGTCCTTCTGGGACAGCTGACTCGTGCTACCCCAATAGTTAATGAGTGGGCACTATGTATCAGAAGGTTACTCTCGTTAACAAGAGAAACACCGAGCACGGCGTCAGTGTTGGAATTGCTGGGGGTAGGGGGTAAGTGGTGATTTAAAAAAAAATGCGACACGGCGGGCAGGGGAGGGGGCGGAGCGGGGAGAGGGAACAGACGGAGGGAAGGCCAGATAAGGGGAGGGGGGAGGAGAAATGCGACACGGCGGGCAGGGGAGGGGGCGAGGGGGGAGGAGAAATGCGACGTGCGGATGAGGGAACTGATGTGCACGCGCTTTTAAGCTCAATGCGCATGCGCATTGAGCTTAAAAGTCACGGGCACTGCAAGGAATCGCCACGATTCCTTGCAAGTTGGACAAAGAGTGAATAAGCCCCCATAGTCTCGCTTGCTCGATGCGCATGCGCATCGACAGGCGAGACCTAAAAAGGGGTGCAGAATGCGACTAGGGAAAGGAATTACAGAGGGAGAGAGTAATGTTGAATGTTCTTATTTTATGTATGTTTTTTCTATATCGTTTCTAAACAGTGTGGCATGAAAAAAAGCTACATACAATAATTAACAGCGTTTTATAAAGCTACGTAATTATTTCTAATAAGAATTCGAAAATGCTGCGTAAAAGAGGGTCGCATCACTTGAGATATGGATGCACGGATCCCTGACCTGCCCAGTGATGCCATTCTAGAACAAGTCTACGCTTTCGGCTGGTGGCATTACAGAACAAAAGCCACAAGGTGTGGCAGCCACACAGCCTGCACAATGTAGTCACACCCACAAGGTGGAGCTTTAAAACCTGGGCTCCTACAATGGGGACATGCGATTTTGTAGTTGTAAGCATGAGAGGCTTATTTTGCGGACAACAAACAGCACCAGAGGACACTCTGTGGCTTGCACATGTGGAGCTGTCAACTAAGGAGTTGGGAAACTGGGTTTGAGTCTTGGCGTTGGTACAACATCCTGTGACATAGGGCAAATCACTTAAACTCCCTGTTCCTACAAAAATGAACATGTCATTGTGTAAAGTTACTGGTGCTCACATACGCTCTTTCAAAGTAGGCACAACATTCTGTGATATTGGGCTGCTCTGACAACAATGACAGCGCAAGCGCTGTGCAGGCAAAACATACATTTTTCTCCGCAAAAGCGGATGAAAAGAGTACTTGGTCAATGGGACACTGATGAGATACCAATAGAAATGGAGGAAAAGTGGCAAGCACACAAATCAATGAAAAGTGGGGGATGTAAGTCCCTATTAAGATTTAGATTAAATACATTAGATCCCACACAAAACCTAAAAACAAGGTTTCTAAACTGGTGTGCACAAAATGCTTTTCGAGACTTCAAGGTGGGGACCAAGTGAGGCTGGGGAAGCAGAGTGAGGCCACTTCATCTACTCCGAGAAACAGGTCCTTCTTTTCCTACCTAAAGGAATACTGAAGACAACACCTAGGTTTCAGCTTTTTTTTTGCTTACCTACTTTTGACGATTCTTTGAGACTTCCATGCCATCTGAAAACAAGGGTTTGTGACATTGCTCCCTCTGTTTTCAAGAGGAGGACTTTTCCTCCAGGTAGGTCACCTTTTACCATAGCTCACTGCAAACCTGCAACCTCCTTGAGTGTGCATGACACAGTTGAATCACTAGAAGCAGAGACCATCACTCCTCTCTCCTCCCCCAAGGTTGATCACTTCCTTCTGCTGCAGATTGGCCTTGTTGGAATTGGCCCTTTTTGCAGTGTCATCCCTAAACTTTTTGCCTTTCTCCTAGCCTTTTCTCTGACATGGTGTTGGTGCTTTTAGGACTCTGGGCACTTTAGCACTGCTGTCCAGTGTAAAGTGCATGTGCTCTCTCTGGTAAATATGGTAAGATTGGTCTACACCTGTTTGGCACATTTAATTTACATGTCAGTCACTTGTAAAGTGGTATCTCAGATACCCAGGGCCAGTAAATAAAATGCTACTGGTGGTCTTGCAGCGCTGATTGCGCCACCAAAGTAGCCTTTCAAACGTGTCTCAGGCCTCTGCCATTGCAGGGCCTGCGCGTGCAGTGTTACTGCCGCTGTGATGTGGCACCTAAAGTGTGTGCCATGTCTGTGACCCCCCTTTTACTACATGTCAGTCACCCCTAAGGCAGGCCCTAGCTAGCCCTGTGGGCAAGGTGCATTGTAGGTAAAAGGTAGGACATGTACCTTAAGTGTGGGACATGTCCTGATAGTGACAAACAGACATTTTGGTTTCTCACTGCTGTGAGGCTGCCCTCCAATAGGAATGCATTGGAGATTCCATGATAAGCGTTTCAGTGGTAATTCCTGATATGGGAGGAGCACCATGGTCAAGTTTGATATATTTGGAATAGTGATAATAAATGCTATGCAATGGTGTGAGCAGATTTATTATAACTATTTTAGAAATTCCACTTCTAGAAGTTGGCATTTCTGTGTGCTATGTATCTGCGTGCCTGATGTGTATTGCATGTCTGGTTTTGGAGTGACAGGGGCTGGTGAGGTGTGTGTAGCTCCAGGAGGGGCAGGGTGAGTCAGCGCTAGGTTGAATGGGCATGTGCATTTGTAGTAGTGGGAGGAGTAGTCCCCTAACCCTGAATAGGTCTGTGCCTGCCTATGTGAATGTGGGCTCCGCCCCCCTGTGGGATGTCTGATGACAAGCCCCCTCCTGAAAAAGGGGAAGAGGAGCCTTGTCAACAAAGTGCTCCAAAACCCCACAGAGCAAGTTTAGGCTTGTTCCCCCGAACCCTGTGCCAGGGCAGACAAAGCAAATACTGGTATAAATATTGGGGCTGTGACCCCATGAAAAGGTTGTGCTTTTTGTGCTTTTGGGGACTTGCTGCTGCTGGGCTCCAGGGGGTACCGCCACGAGGGAATGCCTCCCTGCTGGAGTGCGCTGTGAGCTGGCCTTTCTGGGCCCAGCTGTGCCCCTTCCCAAATCCTGGACTCTAGCACCTCAAGAGTGCTATATCTTTATTGCTGGATCCCCAAGGAGGGGGACTTCAGCCTCTGCCAGGGGATGAGGGCATTCGTACCCTGCAGCGCTCGGCTGCAACGTGTGCGCAGTGGGAACCTTGATTAAGGTAAGCTTTGAAATAGCTGTTTATAACAACGTATAAGTACTAAGGAGGGACCTAAACTTAACAATAAAAGATCCTCCCAGTTCTCCCTAAACCATTCTGCAGTGGACCATCAACCTGTTTGTTTAAGGGATGGATCAAAACGAATCACACAGGAGAGGAAGTTTTTTTAATCGAAAGTATACAAACAGCCACCAAATAAGAGAGAGCTGGACATACCTCCTCCAATAAGTAGAAGGTAAGACAGTTGACTAGAGAGCACTAACTGATGTTAAATAGATACTATCATCAATGGCAAGAATAATAAGATTCTGCTATGTTATGTCGCCCTAGCTCTAGAAAGCGGACCACGTAGTGGTAATTGTCCACTTACAACAAACAAGATATATGTTCAAGAGGCCATCAACTCTCATCTCTTATGGTCAGTATAGGAGGTTTTATAGTAATACCTTCCAGTATGAGTGTGGATGACTGTATGAAGCGAATTACCTTTATGGATAAAGGGAAGGTCATACCTATCCAGAAGGGAACTATTAAAGGGGTGGCACTGAGACTAATGCAATCTAGAATGAAAGGTACTGCTATATTGATAAAATGGGTTTCTTTCAATAAAAAAGGGAATCATGTTGATTGAAATGTTATGTGAAGCAAATACAGGGAAATGTGAATTTAAAGATTATATTAATTAATAAAAGAAATCTGTTGCATTTAAGGGATAGAATACATTGTACTGTTTATGTAAACATTATAATATGGGAGTTTAGGCTGGCATTTGTTTTTTTTGTTGTTTAGATTAACCAGTCGCAAAAATTGAAAATTGACCCCTGGTCTATTATTTTTAGTCCTGAAGAAGGTGGTTGGGTAATAGGTATTGATACCACCGAAACGCGTCGACGCTCTCTATGAGAATCCAACATTGAAGGGCTTTCAGGACTAAAAAAAGAAAATACAGCTTTTTTGCCAGAATTCCCCTTATACCACGTATTTGATTGGATCAAACATTTGACCACAACTGTATATTAAGATTGTGTAGTTGAAGTCATACGGCCTTGTGTTTTTTACTATTAAATGTTTTCAAATGTGTCTTTTACATTGTATGTTTTTAATGGTGTTTAGCATCCTTTTGGGGGGAATAGAAACTTACGAAGGAGCTTTTTAATATCTGTACAGAAGTAATTTAAATTTTTGTATTTTTTATAGAAAATAAACATTAATTAGCACTACTTTTCATTTTGGTTTTAGATTTATGTCACAGTGGGTGTAACATTTCAAGGGCACTGAATGAAGAGTAGAATTAATGTTTTATGTTGATATATGTGTGAGTAACAATAAGGATTTGCTGTGAATACACACCTGTTAATTTGAGTCCAGGGGGACCCTTTCTTTGCTTTCCTGTATGCTGGTAAGGCCTATTGCTTAATGTGTTTATGCTAATGAGGTTTGGGCCTAATGTGTTTTATGCCTAATGTGATAATGCTGAGGTCATTATTATACCAGTAGTTACTGGTTGCGTTAGTTACTACTTGTTACTAGTGCTGTCTAACGGTTCTGACAGTGGCCCTGTCCTGGATATAATCCCCTGTGAATATTGCCTAGTGCCAGTTGGCACAGTGTACATTGTTTGATTATGATCTAATGTATTTTGGATAATACAAAGGGTATTTTTTATATAACCTTGTGTGGAGTTTCTCTTGTGGTGTGCCTAGTGTGTTGTTGCTGTATGTGTGTGTTGCTCAAACGCTTTACACATTGGCTCTGGGATAAGCCTGACTGCTCGTGCCAGGCTACCAAGGGGGTGAGCAGGGGTTATCTTCAGTGTGTAACTCCCTTGCCCTGACTAGAGTGGTAGTTTCTGTCTGGTTTAGGCGCATGCCCTAACCAACCAGAAGTCCCATTTCTAACAGGCCTGTTAAGGAGCACCCCCTCTGTGCTATTTTTATGGATCGGGAGACAACATAAGCAAGACAGTGGAATGGAGCTGCGGGTCAGAAATATTGGTGAAGGAGGAGTCGGGGGAGGGGACACATGGGCAGTTTGTGTCCAGAGATAAAGCAAATAACTTCCAGGATTTTGGGGTACCACAAACAGGCCATAAGAGCTTACGTGGGCAGCACCCAACTTTGGAACACCCAAGGGTACAGAAAAGGATCTCATCAGGCCCTTTCCACTCCAAGGCAGACTTAAATTTCATTTAAAGGGAAGCAGGTCTGAGGCTTTTGATGTACTCACAGGTTCTAATTGAGGAACCTATGCTTACCCCTATCCCATGTAAGTATTTGGGTGCTGGCTGAATAAGGGTGTAGCTGATATATTAACTTGAATAGGTTTCTAGTCACCAATAGGTAGTGGCAGATTGGAGTTTTTCTTTCTCTTTTTAAAGGTCAAGGGCGACCAACGGGGGCCAGTTCACAGCCCCATTACTATCCTAAAGTCATGGTGCAGAGGGCAGGTAATCTGCTTCATACTCTGTGGGGCACCATGGAACATAGTAATCTACTTGTCAACTACAATAGGCGACTGCAACACAAATGTGTAAATGTTGCCACAGAACTCAATCCAACATGACAAAATGCACTCTTCTAGTGGAATACCCCATTGTTTTCCATTTAAAAAGTTTGTGGGTTCAGAAATGATGCAACTATGCCTAAGGTCAGCAGTTTCAAATAATGTTATTTCAATGTTGGCCAACCACTTAGACAAGTCCCCATCCATAACTAGCCAATTTTCTTACAAACACAGTCAGAACTCTGATAGATATAGGTTCTAACAGATTTAAGTATATATTTTATGCAGTGCTATGTGCCACTAGTAGCCTCATATGACTATGATTTAAAATAGCAGCTGAGCCAGAAAGGAAAGCATCTTAAAATGGTATATAACTTCCTACAGTTTTCACCTGTCCCAGAAAAGGGTAGGGCTTTTTCAGCTGTGGTATATATGTCCAAATTCAGAACATGCATTAAATTAAAGCTGTCAAACCTAAGAAACATTCAGCAGTTTGACATGCAATTCTCATGACTACCAACCTCTAAATACTGCCCCTGGCACAGGTTTAATTTTCAATTGAAATATTTGCTGGCTCTATATTAGAAATACTTCCATATACAATATATGTTTCTGTCCATATTGGGAATTTCAAAGAGGCACACAGAGTAGCTTCCATGTACACAACATAGTAACATTGAAGGTGGATGCATGGCACAAGTAATGTGCTCCTGTACCATTTATTATTAAGGCATATAGCAATTCAGTACAGTGCTTTATTGTGTCATATTCCTGAACTGAGACAAGTTATGGGTATTAATGGAACAGTCCTGTATGGAATCTTCTTTATGATGGAATTCAAAGGGCAACTCTATTTGAATGGAATTTAAGTTTGGTTGTGAAGCCGAAGAGGTCTCGGGTTTTTATTACAATCATTTTAACAAATACATGACATCCTTGGTCAAGATCATGAAGAACCCCAATGTGATGTTTCAGATTCACATAGATGGCCACAAGGGGCAATTTCCAGGTAGAGGGAGAGGAATTCTACGTCAGAATTTCTTATTCAAACCCAAACCTGTAGACAGATTTAACAAGCATTGGCATAGCCAATATGTCTCGCCTTTGGGACCTCATAAGTTTTTAGCCAGAGCTATTAGCTTTGCCAATATCTTTAAGCTATGTTGTAGAGCAGAGTGGTTGCTGTGCAGCATGTTGAAAAGTTATTTTTAAAAGTGTTATAAGTATTTCTGTAACCTTATATATACTCAAGAAGACATTATGTACAACTGAACAACCCGATTAAAAAAAAAGAATTAACAAAAAAATGTCTTCCTGTTTTTTTGTCCTTGCAATTTCTTTCTGCCTGCTCTACCGCTTTTTTTTAATGGGTAGGGGCGACAAACAACAGGAGGCTTCATATTTGTGATCAACTTAAGATTAATTCAGCAACGAACTTCTGAAAGTAAGTACTACAATCAAAATATTAGTCTTTCACATCTTTTCCTGATAGGGACTCTTTATTATAATTTTATCTGAGGATGGTCTTCACCATGAGCATAGGATTAGAGTTCCGTTCCTGTTCTTTACACTTTATTCATCTAGGAAACCCGGGGATGTAATACTAGTGATTCTACTCCCCATCACATATGCCTAGGAAGAGTGAAGAGGGCGGGTGGGCAGACAGTGAAGAGGCAGGTAGATGGGAAAAAGATAACAGAGAGTGCTAAAAACTGTAGACCGATTTCTGTAGTTCATTCTGTGGCTATTGAAGTGTGTGAGGTTACATACTGGTAGTATGAGCACTCATGACGCCATAAAACAGCATAATCTGTCTCATACTAACAGAACGGAAACTCCACTGCTCTAACCGTTTGCCCAGAGAGTTCAACAGTGTGTGCATAAAATGAGTCAATAAGAATCTACACAGTGCCAAGACACTTAGGGCCATATGTAGGTGGCAAAATACTGGTGGGTAATAGCAGATTTCGGATGTTATCGACCGGTATTTGTACTTCCAGATGTAGGGGGTCAGAAAATTACCGATTCTGTATATTTACCGAATCGGTAATTTTACCGAATCGGTAACTTACCGAATCGGTAAATGTACAGAATCGGAAATTTGGGATGTAGGTGGCACTGGAAACAGTGCCACAGGCCCTTAGAAATTCGTTATTTACCATGAAATACAATGGCATGGTAAATAACGAATTTCTGTGTACATGCACATCTGTGCATGTACACCTGTGCCATGTGGCACACATACATGCCCTAAGGGCATGTATGTCTGTCACATTGCACACAAGCCAGAATCAGGGGTGCAACAGGGTGTCAAAGTGACACCCTGTCCCCCTTGACAAATCGGTAAAATTACCGAATCGGTATGTACCGATTCGGTAATTGCCATTGATTCCTATGGGCCTCAAGGCCCATAGGAATCAATGGCAATTACCGAATCGGTAAATACCGATTCGGTAATTACCGAATATTACCGATTCGGTAATTTTAAAAGAATTATTACCTACAAGGCATTTACCGAATTGTAAATACCGAATCGGTAAAATTCGGTATTTACGATTCGGTAAATGCCATTTACCTACATATGGCCCAATGAGAGTGAAAGTTGTGCTAAACACATACTTCTAATACATACATAATTTAGCAATAACATTTCTTAAATTACTAGTGCAGAGAAGAAGCTGTATTGTAATGTATTGCAATACATGTAGGATAATGACATGGCTGCTACCAGCCTTACACAATGGCTGGAGACTGCATGCAGTAAAACAGTACCCGTGAGAACACTAAAAAGCCATAGGAAAAACCCCTCTGCTCCCTGGTTTTCTCCAATGTTGAAAGAAGTACAACTGAGGTGCAGACAGGAGGAGCATCTCTGGAGAGTAGATTACTCCCCCAGGAAAAAAGCTAGGTATAAAAAGATCCTTGCAGAGTACAAAGAGCTTATAAAAGCCGAAAAGACAAAAAAGTTCTCAGGGAAAATTAGAACAGCAGGAAACTCCTCCAGGGAACTTTTTAAAACAGTTAAAGATCTGTCAAACGCAGCAATAACAACTCCTTTGAGATGGACGAATCCTTCTGCTGTAAGCTGGCGAAATTTGTTCAATCCAAGGTCAATTCCATCTTTCAGGCATTCTCTCAGAAGCCTCCCAGTGCTGGCCTCATGTGCAACTCGAAAGAGGCTTCGGTCTCAAACTCAGTTATTGGTCAGGAAGTCTCCCCAACTTTTGAGAAGTTTTCTCTACTTACGCAGGACAAAACTATTAGCCTTATGAACTCTATTAAGCCAGGGGCTCCCTCCGATCCATGCCCCCCAAGGATCATCAATAAGCTGGCTAACCAGGTGGCAGGACCACTTAATGATCTTCTGAACCAGGTACTGAGTTCTGGGCTATATCCTGGCATCTGGAAAAAGGTCTTTATTCTTCTACTAGCGAAAAAACCCTCTCTGGACCCCAAAGTCAGTGGACAGTTATAGACCTATCTCTTGACTCCCGTTCCCGGCTAAGGTTAGGCCATTAACGCAGAGATGCTGACCTTTCTGGATGCCCATCGACTGCTGGATCTGGCACAGCATGGGTTCAGAGCTAATCACTGCACCGAGTTCGCCCTGGTGGCTGCATCAGAGGAAATCAGAGGGAGGGTGGAAAAGGGCAGCAGAGCGGCACTAATTCTAATCGACCTCTCTGCCGCCTTTGATACAGTCTACCATGTGCTCCTTAGGAAAACGCCTAAACATGCTGGGCTTTAGGAGCACGGCACTATTGCTGCTGAGCTCTTTTCTTGAAAACAGGCAACAGTGGGTCGAGATGGGAGAGGTAAAATCCCGTCCCTTCTCTCTCCCATGTGGTGTGCCACAGGGCTCGGCGCTCAGTCCTACGCTTTTCAAAGTACATGTCACCCCTTTGGTACAGCTTATTGTGAGTTTTGGCTTGTCCGTGCCCTCCTACGCTGACGACACACAGATTGTGGTGTCGGTATCATCTCAGGTTGAAAATGATGCCAACAATTTGCGCAGCTGCATGACCGCAGTGGGAGGTTGGATGAAGGAGAATTGTCTGAAGCTAAACTCCGGGAAAATGGAGGTACTACTTTTTGGGAATGAAACCTCCTTCTGGAATGGATCTTGGTGGCCCCAGGAGTTGGGGGCCTACCTAAGCCAGTTCTGAAGGCTAAAAGTCATTTTTGACACCAAGTTATGCTTCAGTGCTCACCTTAATGCAGTGACCTCCGGGGCTATTTTTTGTTAAAGATTCTAAAACAAGCATTTGCAATGTAATAGGTCTCGCATTAGGAAAGTTTGAGCTATTGGTCTTGTAAATGACAATTTTTTTATTTATGTGTTGGTTTTGAAAATAGCTAAATTAATAGCTTTGTCATTTACAATGCCAATAGTTATAACTTTCGCAAATGTGACACCTATAACCTGGGGTTGCACTGAGTGATGCTGTGGTGGTGCTGAGTGGTGCTGTGGTGCTGCTGTGGTTGTGCTGTGGTGGTGCTGAGTGGTGCTGTGGTAGTGCTGAGTGATGCTGTGGTGGTGCTGAGTGATGCTGTGGTGGTGCTGTGGTGGTGCTGAGTGGTGCTGTGGTGGTGCTGAGTGATAATGTGGTGGTGCTGAGTAGTGCTGTGGTGGTGCTGAGTGATGCTGGGGTGCTGCTGTGGTGGTGCTGTGGTGGTGCTGAGTGGTGCTGGGGTGGTGCTGAGTGATGCTGTGGTGGTGCTGTGGTGGTGCTGAGTGATAATGTGGTGGTGCTGAGTAGTGCTGTGGTGGTGCTGAGTGATGCTGGGGTAGCGCTGAGTGATGCTGGGGTAGCGCTGAGTGATGCTGGGGTGGTGCTGTGGTGGTGCTGAGTGATGCTGGGGTGGCGCTGAGTGATGCTGGGGTGGCGCTGAGTGTTGCTGGGGTGGCGCTGAGTGATGCTGGGGTGGCGCTGAGTGATGCTGGGGTGGCGCTGAGTGGTGCTAGGGTGGCGCTGAGTGGTGCTAGGGTGGCGATGAGTGGTGCTACGGTAGCGCTGAGTGGTGCTACGGTAGCGCTGAGTGGTGCTGTGGTGGTGCTGTGGTTGTGCTGAGTGATGCTGGGGTGGCGCTGCGTGATGCAGGGGTGGTGCTGAGGAGCTGTCCTGGGCAGCACTGAAATAATGAGGACTGGAAGTTAGAACGGGGAGTGTGAATGAAGGGGGGAGTACAATAGTTAAAAAATAAAACAAGGGGCAGTGTGCGAGTGGAACGGTCGGAACCTAAATAGGGTAGTGGGTGAGCAGAGATTGTAAGAGTTTTTAAGCATTGTGGGCAGTATATGTGCATAGGCCAGTGCATGAGTAGAAGGGTTAGCGTGCACACAGTGTGTGAGCAGCAGGAACAGGGAGTGCAGCGTGGGATCTGAGGCTTTAAGAAGCTATGGGAGCAAGCTGCTGGAAGGAGCGTGTGAGCACAAGGGACACGCACACAAAGCAGTCTGAACAAAACAGACAGGGAGCAGAAGAGGCTGAGCGCATGCAGAAGGGACAGGGTGCAGAAGGGACAGGGTGCAGAGGGGAAAGGGTGCAGAGGGGGCAGCGTGCAGAGAAGGAGCAGAGTGCGGCATGAGGAAGAGGGACAGGGAGCGGAGATGGCAATGTTTGAGTTTAGAAGATAAAACACAGAAGGGGCAAACTGTGTGACAGGCAGGGAGCACAAAGGACGCGATATAAGCAGAAGTGGCAGAGACCCCTGTGTTTGGGCAGAAGAGGCAAGACGCAGAGAGGGCAGAGTGTAAGCAAGAAGAATGGGCACGAAGCCGAGAGGGGTGTGTGTGAACAGAAGAGTTTGAGCAAAGTGAACAGGGTGCAAAGGTAGCAGTGTATGAGTAGAGGGGGCAGGGTGCAGAGGGGGCGTGCATAAGGTGGGAGGCAGGGGCAGTGAATGTGCAGAAGGGACACAGAAGAGGGAGCAGTAGGTCAGCTTATGGGGCAGGGTCTGGCGGCTATGTGAGCGAAGACGGCATTAACTGAATACGAAACGTTATTTTGCCATGGAATTGACGGCACTGCAAATGTTGCAATTAATCAAACTGCATATATCTTTTATGTTGCTACATTCGGGTCAACTTTGGAGGCAAAGGGCTGTGTTGTCTCCGAAAGTCACAGATCAGGTACATGTGAGCTTGTGTGTATGTATGCATGTATAAAACACCCATATACGAGAAAGTCTGTAAAATGGGGTATACACAACTTTCAGAACCAGCATGGCATTCGTGAAACGGGTACATATATATCGTTAGAAAAGACCTAATCAGTACCTGATATCTTCCTACACTGTCTCTACAAACTCAAGTACAGCTATTTCCATTTGTGACAGCTCAGCAGAGCGCTATTCTGGTATATCCTGCAAAGGAATGCTGAGCAGCACCAATGCAACTCACTGAGAGGGTGGCAGTGCTTAGAAAGTCCTTAAGCACCTGTGGAATACTGAACCAAGCCAAAGTGGGTATTTTACAGCTTCCCAACCCTGCTGATAAGGTCATTAAAACAATATCACTGCATTCTCATTTGAAGGTTGGACTCCAAAAGGCCGGCTGTTGGGACAAATCAGAATTGGCAAATTGTGACACCGAGAACATGTAACAAAAGTTCAATTTGGTATCATCAAAATCAACAGACGGGACAACTGTTCTTGGGTAAACTTGCTTGCACAGAAACTGTTTACCGTAGGCCCTCGTTATGAACGTGTTAACTGCGGTATATGCGGCAACGCCTGTTACCTCACCGATTATAATTATGGGGTTTGTGCTAAATATCAACAGGCCATACTTGTCGACATGTATCAGTGGAAAAATGTCCGGCATTTACCACAATATGCTGATATTGGGGTAGTAAACTCCAAAATCTGCTGGTGAAGCCCCAAAAAGTCTTTACTGGGTGATATTGGTACCAGCTGATAAATCGGTGGAAAAACTCATGACTTCTTCTGTGGTCGACTTGCCCAGTAATTGATTTTGTGAACTGCAACACAGATATGTTCGTCTGGCTCCAATGCTGCAAGCGTGTGTGACTTAGGCTCGGACAAATCAGACGCTTGTGCATTGCTGGTTCACTAAACTGCAAGACATTTACAGCACGTTTCTATATTTATAGGACTGCGAAACACAAAAAGGTGCTATGCAATTATCTGTTAAATCTTAAGGGAGAAAGGCAAATGTGCAAAGTTTTTCTACGGAGTAACTTTTTACGTAGTTTAAGATGTTCACCCTTCGTGAAATGTGCTACTTTCCCGAAATAACTTTGCCAGAGCAAAGATTTGTACACATGGTGAGATAATTTGAACTCCAGTCAAGAGCGGCAAAGGAGGAAAAGTTGTGCCAATACTGAACTTGCAGACAAGTAATCACTGGTCTGCAAGTTTATCTTTTACAAAGCTCTTCTATGCACAATGGTGGCAGAATATACGTGCAAGTTACCCCTTTGCAGCGTTTTCTAGGCACCATGGCACTGCAAACAATAAGCGCAGAGTTTCTGCAAAGTGTATACGTTATGTAAAGCCATTCAGTTCGTGTTAGAATTGCTAAAGTCACGGTTTTCATATGAAAATAGCAAAGTGAAAGATTTAAATTTGTTACTTAACTACGCCTATGTCCGCCCCCCCCCCCCCCCCCCCACCCCCCAAAAAAATGTACACGCATGGATAGCCCAAATCGAGTTCAAGCGAGCATCTTCGAACCTTCTACATTTCCAGGATTTATGTCATCTCATCTGTTCTCCAGTCTACACTTGTTCAATCATCTATGAAAACCAAATAATTCAAACTGGAACAAATGAAGTATCCACAAAACATCTCTATGGGAATCTTCATATAATTCACGTAGCTAACTTAGCCTATGAGTATCAATATTTTCTGCTAAACACATAAGAATATTAAATAGAAGTCAAGCAAAAACAAACAAAACAAGCAGCACCCAAACACCTCTGTAGGGAACCAGAGTGCTAGCGGAAGTCAGGCAGCCTTCGTTGGGACGTGGGCGGGGCCTGCAAAGAAACAGGAAGGAACTGCCGGGAGAACGTCCTGGAACCCTGCACGCTGAATGCTGGCTGCCGAGGGACATGCGGAAAGAGCCCGGTGACTGGAGAGGGGAGGGGGGGTGTACGCGTGTGTGTCTGTGTGTGTTCGAGTGTGTCTGTGCGTGTGTCTGTTTGTGTGCGCGTGTGTCTGTTTAAGGGGGATGCGTGTGTGTATGCAGTGTGTGTGTGCCTGTGTATGCATGTGGCTGTGTATGTGCGCATGCGTGAGTGTGGCTGTGTGTGTGTTTGCGCACGGGAATCTGAGGTAGGAGATGGGCACGGCCCCGTGCGCGCCCACGAGGTGAAATCTGCGCTCGCGCCCATCTTGTGTCCACATTCCCAGAAACAGGTGACAATAGTTGTCGAGCAGGCTAAGCAATGCTTCGCATTGCTTGCGTCTAGGCTCAACCTAAAAAATACTCCAGTTTATTCCAACAGAACTTCAGAAGATCATAATGTTTGCCCTCATTGGGTCGAAGCTAGACTACTGCAATGCACTTTATCTCGGTATCCCGAAATACATGATAAAAAAATTGCAGTCCCTCCAAAATGCGGTGGCCAGAACACTCTTGAACATCCCCAAGCTTAAACCGTTGTCCTATTTACTGCATGGCCTTCACTGGCTACCAGTGGAGAGGAGAATTTCTTTTAAAACTTTGTGCCTAATGCACAAGGCCCTTAACGGAACAGGCCCCCTGTGTTTCCAAGAGCTATTCAAATGGTATACACCTAGTAGAACGCTTAGATCTAGCACGGAGCATAAGGTTCAGATTCCTAGAACTAAGTAAACAAAATGGGGCGGGAGGACACTGACATTCCAGGGGGAAAGTTATGGAATTCCCTCCCTCTGGCCCTCTGCTCCAAACACAGCCTGCAGCTGTTTAGAAAGCAGCTAAAGACCTAGCTGTTTCAGCCGACTTAGAGATAGTGTAGGTCGACTTATTTCTTTGGCCTCCGTCCTTTTTCTGTCTTTGATCCGCCCAGCGCTAAGACACCTTCGCGTATTGCGCGCTTTACAAAATCATTCATTCATTCATATTGCCTCAATGATTACTAGGCACAGTGATCAGTCCATCTTGTTTCACTCACCCAGCTATATGAATGGCTGTTTAACGGAGACAAAAGTCACTTTTTTAAATCCGCCTCTGGTGACTTTCATGTTCCTCCCCGTACAAACTTACTATCTCCAGACATTTGTAGGCCTTTTTGGAAGTGCTGTTCACATACCAACCCCAGGCTGTATAGCTGTGAATGAATCTTAATGCAGAGTTGAGGAAGAGGGATTTTAATAGGCTCCACTGCCTTCGCCTTGCCATTAAAAGATGAGCTGCCTGGTGGAAGCGACGAGGCTGGGTGCAGCCTAGCATGTGTGCCGTGTCAGGATGAGGGAATTGTGAAGGGAGCAGTGTGCAGTTTGATTGCACTTGCAGCTCTCTGGCGGAAGCCCACTTTACTCACGAGAACTCCCCATAAAAGCAGAAGGCAATGCGGGAAAATAACAGCACCTCCAGGGAGGACGGGGCGAGCTGAATGTATCTCATCTGCTAAAATATAACAATTGGGAGCGCTCAGGTGGGCAAAATGAACAGTAATGATGTGTTTTATATAGCGGTTAAACATATGGGTATGGTGGCACTGCTGTGGTAATATTCCTACTACCACCCACATTGGCACGCATGTCAAACACTGGCAAAGGATAACATGCAGCATCTTGGAGTTTTTTGAAGTCCTGCGCACAAACCTACACGACTCAGACAAGTAAATAAAGGCATATTTGTGTGTATTTGAGTGCATGGGGTGTTCTCCTACACCGAAGCCTGCCGAGGACAACGCAGCACTTTTTAGACAGTATGTACTGTTGTTTACCAAACCACACATACAAAAGAAAAATGGAAACAGCGCCTCGCCTTGCTATGCAATTGGTCTCGCCTTTGGGACCTGAGAAGTATTTTGGCTATGCAGCACAATATATTGGGTCCTGTACTATCAAATGTTCTTTTGCGCCCAAAACAACCGGTTGCATAAAGCCAAATCCATCACGTTCTATTGAAAAGCGTCTGCCAAGTTACGTGTGGGTGATAGAATCTGCCACGATTATTGGCCATGTTTGCGTCGGCCATGTTAAGTGTGGGGGATCCCATGTGTAGCATCCAGCTACAATAAACACAGACACTTACTGCTGTCTAACTGGATCTTTATTTAACACTTCTTACGCCAACCCTGTCCTTACTCTAACTGCCCCTTTCCTGTGTCCGCTCCTCCTCTTCCTCTGGCCCCCTAGCTCCGCCCACTCCCAACTACTAGTGTGCTGACTTCACAACATCTCCCCCCTTTGTAACAAAACAAACAAAACATACTGACTTCTCAGTCCATCTCTACGATCAGTCTCTTGGGTGGACGTATGTCGCGATGAGGTCGTGGCGACATGACTCTCGGACTATTAGTACTCAGTGTCTCAATGATCGGAGCAGTGCTCTCACGATCATCAGAATGCAGTTCTTCCGAACTGGGAGTGTCCATTTCACTCATCATGGTTCTGGAGGTATCTGGTGGCAGTTTCTTAAAGTGCGAGATGTTTCTCGTGACTCGCCGCTGCTCGGACTCTGCCGTCAACATAGTTCCTTTCCTTTTTGTGACCACCAACGGTTCGTCCTTGAATGGACAGTCGGTCTTTTTCTGCGGCTCCTGCTTAACGATAACATGGTCCCCTTCATGTAACGATAGCGACCTCGCTCTTCTCCGGTGGTCTGCATAGGCCTTCATTTTTCCTTTGTTGCGTTCATCCGTTGCTCTTATTTCATGTGGGTCTTTTGCAGATGATGATGCTTTCAGGGCTCCATCCCACGTTGGAATGCGATTCCTCATGGGACGTCCCAGCATAAGGGTCGCTGGGCACTGGCCAGTCGTTGCGTGAGGAGTTGTGCAATAAGCTCGGAGGACTTCATTGAGTGCTGCTTGCAGATCCCTCCCTTCCGCGGTAGCATGTTGGAAGGTCTTTTTGAGCGTGGCCATGAATCGCTCAATTGTCCCATTTGCCTGTGGCCAGAGGGGTGTAATCCTACGGTGATGAAAGTCTAGGTGTTTCGCAAAGGCTGCAAAGTCATTTCCATTAAAAGGGGGCCCATTGTCTGATTTAACTGTCTTGGGAACCCCCCACGTTGCAAAGACTTCGTCAAGTACTTTAAGAGTACTGGAAGCGTTTGTGGACGGTACAAAGCATGCAATGGGATATCTAGAATATTCATCGATGATGGCCAGTACATATTTGCCCGATGATAGGGGTCCATAGAAATCAATAGCGATCTCTTGCCACACACCACTGGGTAGGGTGGTCATGTGTAATGGTGCCGGGGGATCGCTCTTGCTAGTGAGTTGACAGAGATGACAATCCTTCAAGGTGGCTTCCACCAGTTGATCGAGGTATGGAAACCACACTCGTTCCCTTAGTGCTCGTTTGGTTGACACAATTCCCTGATGCCCTTCATGTGCAAGAGCAACCACTCCTTGTCTCAGTTGAGTGGGGATTACAATCCTCTGGTCTCGCAACAGTATGCCATCAGTGGTGACCGACAGCTCGCCACTCACATGCCGGAAGGCCTGCATTTCACGTTGGATCGAGGAGTCGGCATTATCGTCCTGAGTGTCGTGTCTCCATCGATTGTTGCGGACTCTGTGAAGGACTTTCTGCAGGATGACGTCCTGTGCTGTACTCTCTCGAATGGTCTCCATAGGGATAGCTGGAGGTAGAGCTTGGTCCGTTACAAAATGAATGTACTCTTCTGCGATGGATGACTTGGAAGCCGACGATGGAAGTGGGTGCCGGGACATGTAGTCCGCTGGATTTTCAGACTTCCCCGGTTTGTGGATTATGGTGAAAGTATATTCCTGTAACCGTAGGCCCCACCTTTCAATCCTCGGGGGCATCTTGGGTTTCCATAAATGGTGATGAGAGCTTGATGGTCTGCAATTAAAGTGAAATGTTTGCCATAAATGAAAACATGAAAATGTTCACATGCCCATACTACGGCTAGGCTCTCCTTTTCGGGCTGGGAGTAGGCCTGTTCCGGTCAGTCAGACTACGACTCGCGTAGGCAATCATGCGGCGTTGATCTGAATCATTCTCATATTGTGCCAGGATCGCTCCAAGCCCCACGGGGCTGACATGCACAGTTATCTCAGTCTTTCGCTTTGGGTTGAAGTATGACAAGTGATCCGCTGATTCCACCGCTTTCTTGATTTCCTTGAATGACTGCTCACATTGGGGAGTCCATTCAAATGGTTGACCCTGTTTGGTTAGCATGCGGAAGGGGATGACTGATCGTTGCGTAGTCCCTAATATAACGAGCACAATAGCTGGCCATTCCAAGGAACGACCCGAGTTCGCTGACATCTTGGGGACTCTTGGTGTTGTTTAAAGTCCCAATTTTGTCGGGGTCAGGCTTCATGCCAGCTCCAGAAAAGATGTGCCCAAAGAACTTTAGTGTGGCCTGGTGAAACTCGCACTTCTCTTTGTTCAGGGTCAGGTTTGCCGCCACAGACCCGATTGAGCGCGATATCGTGTTCTCGGACATCAGAGCCATAGACAAGGATGTCATCACTGTAGTTAAGGGTGTTAGGAATATTTTGAATGACTTGCCGAATTGTTTCCTGAAATATTTCGGCCGCTGAGGAAACTCCGAAACTCAGTCTTTTATATCTAAACAACCCCAGATGGGTTGCAAAGGTGGTGATGTATCTTGACCCCACATCCAGTTCCAATTGATGGTAACCTTTATTCAAATCCAACTTGGAAAACACGGTGGCCCCATTAAGCGCTGCGATCATGTCGCTCAAATGTGGTCCCGGGGATCGCTCTCTTTCGATTGCAGTGTTTGGCAGGCGCATGTCCACACAGAGTCTGACTTTGTTGGCCCTGCCCTTCTTTGGGACAATAACTACTGGTGATACCCATGGGGTCGGGCCATCAGTGCGCTCGATGATATCCGCAGCTAACAAATCCTGGAGTTCTTCCTCAACAGCAGTCTGTAGATGAAATGGAACCCTTCGAGGGTGTTGGGCGACGGGCCTGACATGTTCATTAATATGCAATCGCACCTGACAGTCTTTCAATTTGCCCAATCCCTGAAACAATCCGGGAAACTGGCGAGTCACATCTTGGTTGTCGCTGACCTTGAAAAGAATTTCTACCAGGTGAAGCCGTTCAGCGGTTGGTAAGCTCAAAAGACAGTCTGCTTCAGGGCCCTTGATGACATGGATGACCGCTGATATAGTTGTGTTGTCGTGTGTAAGGGTCGTCGAGAACTTCCCCAGGCAGGGAAGTGGCTTCTTGGCCATCCACGTGAAAACCCTCACAGGTGCGAATGTCAGAGGAGGTCGTGGGCTCATTCTTTCGTATTCAGTGACTGGAATGTAGTTTAAGGATGCACCAGAGTCTAGTACAAACTTTGTGTCGTGATTTCCAACTTTGATATCCAGCCGAGGGTATCTCTTAAGCTGGTCCGGATCTGCTGCCAAGTTCAGATATTCAATGGTGTATGCTGAGTCTCGGGGCGACGGTCTGGATTCTCTGGAAGGTGACCTCCGCTCCCACCTGGACCGACGTGACTCTCTGCTACAATGTGACGATCCAGAGGACTGTTCCGTCTGATCTTGGACAGCTCACGCGTGGTGTCTTCGAGTGTCGGACCGAGACATTCTTGGGGCTCTGCTTCGTGTGTCAGACCGTGTTGTCCCTGTGGTACCACTTCGTTTCTCTTTATTGTAGTCCCCACACATCACTTCGAAGTGGTTAGTTCGACCACACTTCCGACATCTCTGGCCCATGGCAGGGCAGCTCTCCACATGAGGGTAATCATACCCACATCGGTAACATTTTCTCACTCTTTCCGATCTTTTCTCCTTCTTCCATGGTCCTCGTCGTTGATATCTTGATTGTTCTTGACGGGAAGACGTGTGCGACCTCCATTGTTTGTCTCTTGAGCTTCTTCGACTGTTGCTTTTGGCATGCACACGTCGCACCTGTTCATGACTCCCTTTGTGTTCCGTTTCAATATCGGCTGCGTACTTCTCCGCCTGATCATAAACTCGTGTCATTTCCTCTATTTCATCCAGTCCATGTACTTTTCTCAGCAGGCGCCTCCTGAGTTGATCCAAATAACATCCGTCTATTATTTGTGATTTGATGGCGTCATCTGTAGAGAAATTATCAAAATCACAGTGCTTGGCTAGTCTCCGCATACGCATCATGAAGGCACTCATGGGCTCATCCTTCCCTTGCCGAGCGGAGTGGAATGTGTGGCGCTCGTAATCTACATTTCGTTTGTGAAGAAACTTTTTATTCATAACATCACGTGCTTTAACGTAAGTATCCACGTCAGTAGCAGGAAGGTCTTTGAGTATTTTAACTATCTCTCGCCCCGCCAGGTTGCGCAGAGCAATCAACTTCTTTTTGTCTTCTACAATGTCCGAACCTTCAGTGTAATCTTCAAACTCTTCCAGCCATTCTTGCCATTTGGGACCCATGCTCCCTCCAGTTGTCACCTTGAGAGGTGCGGGTGCCCGCAGGAGCGACCCACTTGGTGGAGGCTGAGCGTTATCTTCGTCGGACATTTTGCAGCAATCTCACTTGGTTTCGCCAATGCTTGTTTCCTTGCCAATGCTTGTTTTGTTTCTGTCGCCGATGCTTGTTTATTTGCCAGTGCTTGTTTTATTTCTGTCGCCAATGCTTGTTTGTTTGCCAATGCTTGTTTTATTTCAGTCGCCAATGCTTGTTTATTTGCCAGTGCTTGTTTTATTTCTGTCGCCAATGCTTGTTTGTTTGCCAAGGCTTGTTTTATTTCAGTCGCCAGTGCTTGTTTATTTGACCAATGTTTGTTTCTTTCCCAGTGCCTGACTTCAAAATGGCCGCCTTTGCTCTACACAGGGTTGTCCTTCCCAGACGCCTGACTTCAAGATGGCCGCCGTCACTGCAGGCACACACGAGGCTGGCTCTCCAGGCTCATTCACTCAAGGCCACTCAGGACTCACCGGCGGTCGACTTCTGGGGCAGTCCAAGCCAGGATTCACTCTTCCTCGGCCACCATGGACATCAGGTGAGGTTGGGGTGGGCTCCCAACTCACTTTTGTAGCTCCCGCTCTCTCTCGCGCCGATGACCTGCTAAATCTCACGCATTAGGCGTGAGGTTTTCCGATGTCCGACGGCGCCCGGGCTCAGATTGCAGCGCTCTCAGCAGCGCTTGCTGGCGGCACGTCGTGGACGCCGTCCACGACTCTGGGACACTTCTCCTTCCTTTCTGGGCACCCTACAGGGTCGGAATGGGCTCCCGATCCCTGCACACGGGCCACTCACCCCAGGGCGCACGCTTCCAGCGCGAGGCGCGCTTCACCGCGCTGGACTGCTTGACTCTCGAGCGGTTCAGCGCTCGTTTCTTCGGCCCCTCTGCTCCCTCACAGACTCTGGGGGGGGGGCACTCTTAACAGCTGCTGGCCTCGTCTTTCAGGCGGCAGCGTGGTTCCATTCAGCAGCGTTTTCGAGGCTGCTCGGGACAGGGCGTTCTGGTGATGCTCTGCACACAGTGGGGCTGCTCTATCCCACCCTCGTCGCCAGTTGTAGCATCCAGCTACAATAAACACAGACACTTACTGCTGTCTAACTGGATCTTTATTTAACACTTCTTACTCCAACCCTGTCCCTACTCTAACTGCCCCTTTCCTGTGTCCGCTCCTCCTCTTCCTCTGGCCCCCTAGCTCCGCCCACTCCCAACTACTAGTGTGCTGACTTCACAACACCATGAAAATGTTAGGAGTTGAAAAAGTGATCCGATCCCTTGGGGCGGAGTTCGCACGATGTGCATTTTCTTATTAAATAAAGCACCCAAAAGACAAATACATATGCCTTGCAAGGGGCAATGAGCGCCCCCGGTAGCGTGAACAAAACATGAACTACACCACGCTTGGGGTAGAGTTTGCGCGATGAAATATATATATTTTTTATTTTTACAAATAAAGCACATAAATCGCGCTAAATATCAACGCTCCCTGTCCCATTAGAAGAGGAGTTGAAAAAGCGCTCCAATACCTTGGGGCGAGGTTCGTGCAATTTTAATTTTTTTGTCTAAATCATGCCCGTAAATGACAAATAAATGAATGCTGGAAAGCCTTGCGGGGGAATAAGCGGCCGGGGTAGCACGAACAAACAAATAAGCACATAAACTAGACCAAATGAAGGTAAAGCCTTTCTGAGGGATTAAGGCCCGTGGGAGCCAACATTCCGAATGGCTAGCCTAAACAAGTCTTACGAAAACATTAGTGCACTGACAAAAACAAACATAAGAAAAAACTGAAGCAGCGCACGTTGTAACTGCACGTAGAGAAACTCATTAAAGAAAAGAGTGCTCACAGACTTAAAAACATGTACAGTGTAACAACCGAAGTAAAGGGGCCAGTCGCCATGGGAGGTTACAACTGAAGACAAGGCGGTACTAAGGAGGGACTAACATGCTTACTAAGGAATCAGAAGCCAGCATTTACGAAAGACAATGACACAAGCCAATGACAAATATGGGCGGAGAGTGGACGCCGCTTCTCCTCCATACTCCAGGACAAGTCGTCTCGCAGACAGCGCATGTATGTATGTATTGCGACTTATATAGCTCGTATCACCCGAAGGCATCAAGGCGCTTGCCTTGGGAACCCGTCCTGGCTTTTCCCTGTGAGATAACCCCTACTGGGCATCCCCAAGGTGAAAGCCAGGCATCCCGCAGCAGGTGGGCCGCCGTAGTGGAGATTAAGCAAGCTATTGCCCAGAGTTGCAGCGTGGGACCCCATGATTAGAGTAGGCACTGTGGCGAGAATTATCGAGTCCGTGGACATTTTTGGGCTCAGGACCCTGCCGCGTCGGGAATTGAACCCTGGTCCCGGGCCAGACCTCTGCATCAGGGTCTGCCGCTCTAATCAGTGAGCCACACATGCGCGTTGACTCAGGCTCTACCTAAAAAGGAGACATGATCCCTGGAAGCCCGAGTGTAGCAGCGCTACACATATGCATTAAATGATACGAAGTGATAGGCATGTATATTGTGTTATTACTATAGCCTTTTAATTCAAATTCCACAACAGATGACTTATAACCCAGCTTTTTCTTCAGCTGCTAATGGAGCCAATAAAAATAATCTAAACTCAAGCCTGTATACTCAATCCTTGGAAATCAAAAATCCATGGTGCCCTCGGAGTTCACAGATCTCATGGGTGCAGGCTCAACCAAAAAGGTTTAGGCAGCTAAAGGTTTGCTCGTTCCACACTAGCCCTCCAAAATATTGTCTGCGCGCCTTGAAGTGTAAGGGCAACCTCCAACTCTACACAGATGCTTAAATGTATGTTGGAATAAGGAATTTAGGTTTTGGTTAACAAAGTGATTGCAGGAAAGCAAACCATAAGACAAGAACAAAAGCTGAAGGCTTTTAAGGGATCACCAAGAAATCATAATGTACATTAACACACTTAAGTTAAACACATCAATGCAGCTTTAGCCCAGCACTCCAAACAGCAGCAGAACATTCAGGAGGTTTATTAATTGACTTTCAACGCACTGCCAAAATTGGCCCTGAATGACTATGTACATTATGGAAGTTGACAGAGAAGACACTCTATTCATTGCCTCACAGACAACTATGGAACAGGCTTGGCTAACTAATAAGCGGTGATCAGTGATGGAGGACTGGCTTGTGCTTGACGATCTCTGTTCATGCAGAGATATGTATGTAAAAGCCACCCTGAGCAAAACTCAGCATAAACAGACTAGTGCCCACCACACATCACTTATTATTAGGCCGAGCCTCTTCTACATACAGATGTCACCCTGAACAAAGCTCTACATCAAGAGGCCAGTTCCCCACCAGGCACATCGACTATTAGTAAGTCTAGCTTCTTTTACATACCACTTTTGCCCTAAAGAAAAGTGAGCATGAAGAGGCCAGCCCCCCAGACACATGCCAGCCCCCCACCAGACACATTACCTAATAGTAGGCCGAGCCTCTTCTACATACAGATGTCACCCTGAACAAAGCTCTACATCAAGAGGCCAGTTCCCCACCAGGCACATCGACTATTAGTAAGTCTAGCTTCTTTTACATACCACTTTTGCCCTAAAGAAAAGTGAGCATGAAGAGGCCAGCCCCCCAGACACATGCCAGCCCCCCACCAGACACATTACCTAATAGTAGGCCGAGCCTCTTCTACACACAGCTGTCACCCTGAACAAAGCTCTGTACCAAGAGGCCAGCCCCCCACCAGACACATTGCCTAATAGTAGGCCGAGCCTCTTCTACACACAGCTGTCACCCTGAACAAAGCTCTGTACCAAGAGGCCAGCCCCCCACCAGACACATTGCCTAATAGTAGGCCGAGCCTCTTCTACACACAGCTGTCACCCTGAACAAAGCTCTGTACCAAGAGGCCAGCCCCCCACCAGACACATTGCCTAATAGTAGGCCGAGCCTCTTCTACACACAGCTGTCACCCTGAACAAAGCTCTGTACCAAGAGGCCAGCCCCCCACCAGACACATTACCTAATAGTAGGCCGAGCCTCTTCTACACACAGCTGTCACCCTGAACAAAGCTCTGTACCAAGAGGCCAGCCCCCCACCAGACACATTACCTAATAGTAGGCCGAGCCTCTTCTACACACAGCTGTCACCCTGAACAAAGCTCTGTACCAAGAGGCCAGCCCCCCACCAGACACATTACCTAATAGTGGGCCGAGCCTCTTCTACACACAGCTGTCACCCTGAACAAAGCTCTGTACCAAGAGGCCAGCCCCCCACCAGACACATTAGCTAATAGTAGGCCGAGCCTCTTCTACACACAGCTGTCACCCTGAACAAAGCTCTGTACCAAGAGGCCAGCCCCCCACCAGACACATTGCCTAATAGTAGGCCGAGCCTCTTCTACACACAGCTGTCACCCTGAACAAAGCTCTGTACCAAGAGGCCAGCCCCCCACCAGACACATTACCTAATAGTAGGCCGAGCCTCTTCTACACACAGCTGTCACCCTGAACAAAGCTCTGTACCAAGAGGCCAGCCCCCCACCAGACACATTACCTAATAGTAGGCCGAGCCTCTTCTACACACAGCTGTCACCCTGAACAAAGCTCTGTACCAAGAGGCCAGCCCCCCACCAGACACATTACCTAATAGTTGGCCGAGCCTCGTACACATGCAGGTTTCGCCCTAAAGTGAGTTATTGATATAGAGGCGCCAGCCTCCCATCACACATATCACCTTTTAGTAGTATGGTGGTAAGCCTCTTATACATACAGTTTTTGCCATGAGCAAAGTTCAACCAGAAGAGTTCGGAATACATCTATTATTATATGTCGAGCATCTTAAAGATACAGCTTTCGTCCTGAACAAGGATCAACAAAAGAGTGCACACCCCAAAACATACACCACCGATTAGTAGGCCAAGCCTCTTCTACATACAGCTTTTGCCATGAAGAAAGGTCAGCAAGAAAAGGCCATTCCTTCGCCAGACACATTACCTGTTAGTATACCAAGCTCTTCTACATACAGCTTTCCACATGAAGCGATCTATTGAGATATAGAGGCCAGTCCACCATCGCATACATCACCTGTTAGTATGCCAAGCCTCATCTACATACACTTTTGCCAAGAAGAAAAGTGAGCATGAAGAGACCAGCCCCCCATCAACACATTACCTAACAGTAGGCTGAGCCTCTTCTACATACTGCTTTTGCCATGAAGAAAGGTCAGTATGAAGAGGCCATTCCTATGCCAGGCACATTACCCGTTAGTATATAAAGCTCTTCTGCATACAGCATTCCACTTGGTGAGCTATTGAGATAGAGAGGCAAGTCTCCCATCACATGCATCACCTATTAGTAGGCCAAGCCTCTTTTACATACAACTTTTACCCTGAACAAAACTCAACCAAAAAAGCCAGCCCTGCATTAGACATATCACCTATTACTATATGCCAAGCAACTTCTAGATTCAGTCTTCGCTCTGAATACAGCTGAACATGAAGTCCCATCTGCTACCACACACATCACCTATTAGTAGGCCAAGCCTTTTCTACATGCAGTTGTCACCTTGAACAAAGCTCTACATCAAGAGGCCAGTCTCCCACCAGACACATCGACTATTAGTAGGACGAGCTCCTTACACTTACCACTTCTGCCATGAAGAAAAGTGAGCATGAAGAGGCCAGCCCCCCACCAGACAATTGACCTATTATTAGGCCAAGCCTCTTCTACATTCAGTTGCCACCCAGAACAAAGGTCTGCATCAAGAGGCCAGTCCACCACCAGACACATAACCTATTAGTAGGCCGAGCCTCTTCTAGATACAACTTTCTCACTAAACAAAGCTCAGCATGAAGAGTATTTCAAACACACTATAATGATAAAGGCTGTTTCCACAGGACGTTAACTGAATTGCCCTGGTATCCAGTGTAACATGCATGAAATCGCACAGTAGACTTAATCTTCAGGGGAACTGTGTTGGCGATAATATGATGAAGGTGTTAGGTGAATAAATGAAGTGTTTCCAACAACAGTAAACTGCAACACCAACCCAAAAAAAAGTTTTGTCAAAAAGGTTCTCTTGATGGTGAGGTTAGTTGAATATAAGGTACAGACGCTAGAATCTGGAATAAACGAACCTGCTTTACTCGAATCAAGAAAACAAAAAGCATGGTATCCGCTGGGAAGCCGTTATACCAAAGGAGATACTCTCCATCTCAGTCACCCCGATACCTCCATTATTTTAATGAATTTGTTGCTTATTCCTGCAGTTTTTGGTTGCTGCATCTGTACATGTGTACTATTTAATATGATTTGATTTTAATGTAGCGATTCATGTGATTAAAAACACAGAAATTATGAATTCATATTCGTTCCTTACCGTTCGAAGGGGAGATTCTGGAAGACGCCATTGAATAAGACTGAATCCACGGAGTCACATAGGAAACGAGTAAACTGAAAAGAGCAAGAGCCAAGATGAATCGCCCGGCTAGCAGAACAAAGTCTTTCACACCTGTAATGAATAAAGATTATGATTGTAGCTGCTTGTTTAGTCAAACGTGTATTATGTTTGAGATGAGCAAGTTCCTGTGTCCATCATGTGCAGATACAACTATAATTGCTAGCAAAACAAAGTATGCTGACTTAACAATGGAATTAACTAGACTAAAACATAATTAAACAATTTAGTTTGCTGGTGAGTACCAGTCAGCATCCCCCTTGGTGTTGCAACCGTGAGGTGCTTTCTCTCCTTTCCACACTTTTTTCAGTTTATGGGTGGGTCTTTGATGGTAGTTTATTCTAGAATCAGGATACACTACAGCATAGTACAGCATAGTGACAGATTGGTCATACAGGGAGTCGTGGATGAGGTTATAATACCCCCCTCGTGCTGGAATTAGAATTTTTCGTTGTATCTATTCAGGGACAGCCGTTGAGTGATTTTGAATGCGTTGAGTGGGGGGCTGGCTGTCCTTTTGTTCCCCCTTTAGCTCCTATTGTATTGACTACATTATATACCTGCCACTCTTTTCAATACTTTTTTCTAAGAACCTGAAGTCAATCATCAATCACTGCCCAACTCCACGCCACCCCATACCCCTTTTAACACAAATGTCTTGAAACCAAGCAGGCATTCTCATAGCTGGAAATGAAGAAAGATGAGCACTCTACAACTTCGTCTTGTCTTTACTCACTCACTCTTGACCCACAAATATTGTTATCCCGACACCCACGCCATAAGTGCAGAACCTTGCAATCTTTTGTTGCGGTTTATTTACAAATATCTGTAGATTAAACCTGATTCTTTATATCTAAGACAATGCTGCAACACTAGCTGCCTGGCTGTCTCAAATTCTCCAAATTGTTCACCCATCTCATCTTTTTGCCGTACTATTGAAACCCTCCTACCCATTTCCACAAAAGCACTCTTACTAAATCTTTCCATAATCAACCCTTCTTGCACCCAACTTTGACATCTTCACAGCTCAATTCATAACCCCCCAGAGCATTTCCACATCGCACATCCTTGCTAGGCTCGAACAAACCTTCTCTCAATAAACAAACCGATCCAGCGCTTAAAAGCAGAATCTGACAATTCAATCCTCAAAATGCTCCTGGATCATAATCCTGCCCTTGCTTGCGTCACCTACTCTCTATCCTTTTGCTCTCCTTTTGCTCCTCCTCCATGTGCTGCTGCTATCCCATATTCATCCACCTCTTACCGTGGAGTCTCCCAACGCTCCATTCTGGTTCCAAGCCTTTTTCGACATATCCCGACCCTGTGAGGGGATAGAGTAGTGCTCTCTGTCTTTAGCTTCCCATATGAACTCTTGATGAATAGCTCAGAATTTCTCTTTTCTCACCCTCACTTCATCCATGGCAATCCAAATGACCTATGAGCAATCAGACGCTAAGACCCTTTGCTTCCCCAAACTCTCATTTATCTCCTTAACTCCACCTCAAAATGACATTCGCACTAGATACCCTTAACTTATCAGCCTCTGCACAAACCCTACAGGTTTACTTTGATAGCCAAATGTGTCTGGACTCATACATAGCACTCACTGCCACCTGTGCCAACTTCAAACTCCTGAGCACCCATCCAATCTTGTCTTGCAGCCTAATTCCTGAAGAACATTCTTGTTCTCCCGTATATAGACATGGATATCGGCTCACTCGTTGAACTCTTGGATATATATATCTGCATCTATCTACAGCAACTGGCGACAGCATTGTGGTTATGGTTCAATCACATTTTTCAGTTACAAGGCATTTTTTTGGTTAACTTATAATTTTGGAGCCATCTGGCAAATCATCAGGAAATTTGTCACTTGCTCCAATATCTGTTAAGTTTTGGTATGCAATGTTCACTGAAGGTGAAACAATCATTTCTGTTTTTGAGGCCCCATATGCAACTGCTTCAACGCATGGGCAGTTAAACAGAGAGCCCCGCATCTTACTGTTCTGCTTTTAGTCGAAGACAATGCTTATATTCCAAAGTTCTGTAGAGGGATTAAAAAACATATAGAAGGTATGCTACTTGGTGTCCTGTTCTATTTAGGTTGGTAGCATATTGCAGTATTGAAGGTGTTTGTTTGTTGAGGTCTGGGGGGGGGGCACAGAGGTAACAATATCACATAACATAACATTGGCTTTTGGCATTTCTGACTGGCTGCGTAGACTTGGCATTGCGTCCTGTTGCTCGTGTCATCTTGTGGCTTACATCTCGGCTCTCTGCCCCGTCTTCCCCGCATCTGCGGTCGCGCTGTGTATACATTCGTGTGGCCGGTGAGATTGTCCCTTTCGCGGCCGTTGAATTGTCCACCCCCTCAGTGGCAGGAAAAGAGAAAGAGAAGGAGCAAAAGGTGGGAGGTATAGGGAGAGTTTAGTTTGGTTGTGGTCCTGGAGGGCATGCATTACTATTCTAGGCCGGATTATGTCTCCTGCAGGAGCTTCGCTTGCTACGATGTTTACGGCGGCTTGTGCAAGGACAGGTAGTTGTCCAGAGAGAGACACATTTCGCACTTTGTGTGTGTCTTCAGTGTGTGATTGCCCGTTATGGTGTCTGCCCCCCCTTAGAAAGGTGACCCAGTTGAACCAGGTTTTGAAAGAGGCCTTTCCCTTGTCTTTCCAGTTGTTCAGTACTGTCTTGACCGCTGCTGTTAATAGTAGGTCAATCAGGTCCCTGTCCTCTCTGGATTTGATTGTGTGGGTCATAAAGCCTGTGGCTAAGCTGTCTAACTCGAGCTGGAGTGGGGTGCCCGTTATGTCGTTTATAAGTTCGCCTATCTTGCGCCAGAATTTTTTAACCTTGGGGCAGTGAAAGATCAGGTGTGCTAGATCGCCTTTCTGTCTGTTGCAGTTCCAGCATGTTTTCTTTATAAAACAAGGACCCCCTCATTCCGTATGTAGTTCCTAGGACAGGGTAATTAATCAAATATTTATAACTTCCTAGGCCACTAAATCCCAACTGTCATAAGGGTCGAGATATAATTGAAGGATAACCAAGAGCCTCAATATATTTACTAAGTACAAGATTCTTACTTGAGTAAAAGTTATTTTTATTCATAAATTTATTTATTTCCCACATAGAAAAAGAGGCAATATAATTCACAGTAGATAAAATTGAAAATGTGAATAGCAGGTATTAAAATACATGTAAAGCCATGCAAACCAAATAGGTACCGTTCACAGTTAAAAAGTTATATCAATATGAGAAAATTTGCAACAACATAAAAATTCTATTACATATATAACATACAGTTGTTCATTCCTATATATCTAATACCATCATAAATTTTGAACACATAGCAATTTCAAACAGTTCATCAGTAAGTCACTACAAAAATCAAAGAAATACACTTATTCCTAATTCTATACAGTTTTTTATCGTCAGTCTCTACGCGCGTTTCGGCGGAGGTCCGCCTTCTTCAGGATCCTAATATATGAGAAAACATGAAAGTGTAACAATAAATTCCATAAATGTAAGAGACCACAACCTAAATGCAGGCTCTATGAGGAAACAAGGAGAGAGAAAGCTTTATGATGGTATTAGATATATAGGAATGAAATACTGTATGTTATATATGTAATAGAATTTTTATGTTGTTGCAAACTTTTACTCAAGTAAGAATCTTGTACTTAGTAAATATATTGAGGCAGTTCCAGCATGTGTCATTTTTTGCGGATCCCTACGGAGGCTAGGCGGGCGGGGGTCCAGTATGCTTTGTGTATCAGCCAGAATTTGGTTTGGTTTAGGGTGGTCGTTACTTTCTTTCTCGAGGTGGATGTCCAGAGGACAAACTTTTCTGCCTCACTGAGTTCCCTACTCATTAGTGAGTCAAGTGTAATGCACCGTGTATTTATAATTTCAATAGAAAATGTACTGAAATAAAAAAAACATATAGAAGCCTGTGTCAAAAAACCAAGTTGTCTGTGTTCAGGATTCATAGTTTTAGTTGGTTTTACCATCTTATCCTGGTTAGGTCCCCCTGAAAATTGCTATTTTTCATGGGTCTAGCATGGGACTACTTTTCAACCACTGGAGAGAGGGGGCAGGGATGTCACCCTGACTAAGCAAATATTCTTTACAAACATTATTGCTGTTTAGGATCCAATTTATTTTATGTTGTTATGGCCAAATGGACGAATTCTTTAAAACTAGGCACAGTTTGTGTTTTAAAAAGTAAGATATTCGACCTATTGCTATGAAATAAATTAGCAAAGCATTCAAGGCCACCTATCTACCATTGATTTAGCACTCCACCTGAAGCAGATTGTAATCTGTCATTAATATTACCTTACAAAAGTGAATAAAATGGTTATTTCAGAATAATTACTTCTATTGTATATGTTTTTTTTAATCATGTGGGTTCCCACTTCCTGAGTGTGCAAAGTGGCACCTCATTCAAAGAAAGGTGTTGTCTGCTCTCTGCATTAGAGTGCCACTATATGCCTTTTCCCAGACTGTACTACTGGGTACTCGTTTAAGGGTGAGGAAACAATACCTTGCTCATTGTGGGGCATTATCTGAAACCTGCAATCATGATGTAAAACATAGTTAAGAAACTTCCTATGTGCTCAGACTGCCAATTTATATGCAACAATAATGTTTTTGCAACAAGATCTGAAGACTCATAAGTGATTCAACAGTAACTGTATAAATAACATGAACATAATGAAACAATTAAAATTGCATCTCATGAGCAAACAAGCAAAAGGCAGCAGCTCAAAGACTGCCTCACCAATGCCCAAGACAAATGGCTGGTATGCAGTGTAAGGAGGGACGTCATGGTGTGCTTCCATACTTAGTAGTGGAATACTCATGAAAAGTGTGGGCAAAGCGAAGAACAGCTTTGTTTACATGTGCTGGCTACAGGATCTGCTGCTGGGAGAATTAAGAGCAGTCCTGGAAGGAATCCCGAAGTGCATCAGAAGGATCAGCAGTCTTCTACCAGTTTGGTGCAACTGACAGAGGAAGGCGATGGCAGAGACAGTGCAGCCTGCAGCAGCACATGTTAATGGAGTCAAAATAAAGTATGACGCTTAGTGAAGTGCTTTAGGACAATGTTGGCTCTCTCGGAATACGATTGTTTATTTGGATAGAGCACAATTTAAAGTCCTTGCCAGAAAACTGGCAGCTAAACTGGCAATTTCCAAGAATGCAGTCACATTTTAAGTATCCAGTTGGCCTGCATGAACTTTCACAGGACTATTCTCGGCTGGAAGCACATGGCCTGGGAGGCTTGTCAAAAGCGCAGCGCAGGCGTGGACAGCAACATATTCACTCCTGATGTCTTATGGAAATATTTTTATCATTAAGAGACTGAACTAATCCATCAATCAAAACATCTTTATTCGGCAGGGAGGGAGACCCCCCCACAAAAGCAGTTTAAAATACATACAAAAAAGATAAAAATGAACATCAAAAGAGACCGACATCTATCATATAGAACTTGAGTAAAAGCATGGGATGCATAGATAAATAGTCTAAAATAGTGCAAGATGTTAATTAAAGTGCATAGTGATTCTTGAATGTACGGCTGATTGAGAAACAAACTTACCCAACAACAGGTTTCATTGTCAGTTAAATATTGTAGACACCTAGAAAGGTTTTTGGCATTTATGATAGGTACTAAATACATTCTCGTAAATAATTGGTAGTAACCAAAGAAGAAAATAAAATGAATCATAATTTGCTTAGATACATTGTTACACAGGCAAACTCATGAGCTCAAGTTGTGCTGGAAACCTCACAGGAAGCTAAGGGAATATTTCAGGGCCCTTGCTCTAAATTGAAATAGAAGCGAGCGCACCCAACTCCCGGTTGTATTCATCAGGCAATGAGTTAAAACAGCACTGAAATGAGCAAGTAAGTAATCCTCAATAGAGGGTTTCTGCGATTCCTCATGCAACCTGATACCTTGCAATGTTTCAACAACAGGGCCTGTGCTTGGTTTCTGTAGGTAGTGCACCTATAACTGACTCAGAAACAGCAAACCTTACACCGATCCCTTCCAGTGAATTTATTTACGTAGGACAGTCAAGGAATAGAGAGACCTTAGTCACAGGCGCGGCAGTCAAAAAGTAGCTTTGTAGTGAGTGAGGCTGACACTTTCACATAACAGAGAGCCACAGCAGAGTGGGACAAATGCTTAAACGGGCACATAAATAATGTCATGTGAACTCCTTATGGCAAATAAAATGTGAGGTCAATGCAGGCACCAACAATAAATGCCTGCAACATCGATTTTCCTCCATTTGCAGAGGCTGTGGGTCACTAATGCCCCATACTCCTGCCCCACAAGTAGCAACAGGTACACACTGAGCTGAACATATTTGGAGTGGAGCAAGAGTGCTCCCTCCTGGTGGTGATGGTAAGCCTACCTTCGAAAATTTCATTCTCTTCTGCGCAATTTGGGATGCCCATGAACTAGAGGCGCTAAATAAAATCCCTAGATATGTAAAAGTGCTGGTGTCCACTAATGTATTTGGGCCTATCGTGATGGGTAAAGATCGATTTTGAGAAATTAGTCTTTAGATCTAATTTCTCCATAAAATCCACAAAGGAATTAACTAAAATATGTAAGGCTTTCGAGGTGCAGGCCATTAAATCGCGTCATCCGCATATAAAAGTACAGGAATGGGTTTACCGTTTACCATAGGCACATCAGTGGTGCTATTTATAAGATCCAAACTGAGGTTATTTATATATAAAATAAATAAAGGGGCAAGCACACACCCTCGACGATATCCCCAACATTAAAAACATCAGGTATTCCCACAAGTCCCAAACAACCTACACATGCTTTTGTCTCATGGTGCAAAGATATTAAAGTGCGCATCAGTATTGGGTCCATTCCCATTTCGATTACAATTTGCCATAACCTAGCCCTGTTTACACAGTCAAAGGCCGTCGACAAGTCCATAAAAGCAAGATACAGGTTAGACTGCTAACCACAGTGTATTTGCCTATAATAAGCTGTAAATGCATGCATTGTTTCACCATACCTATTACATTACAGAAACCCAGCTGACACTCATTCAATACATTATTTTAATTGGCCCATGTTTGTATCTTATTGTGCAGGACTCTTCCAAATATCTTAGCTGGGATGTCTATCAAGGAGATAGGGAAATAATCATGAGGCTCAAAGTGACTCCCCTTTTTATTAAAAATGGGCACTATGATTGAAAGGGCCCAAGATCTTGGAATTGTGTGATGTCTCATGGAATTAAAATATTTGTCAGTAAAGGTGCCCATAAAGTTGGCTCATACCTAAAATCAAATCAATGAGAACGCTGTCAGTGCCAGGGGCCTTAGCGCCCTTGCTCTCCTGAATGGCAGTTGTGATTTCCGACAAATTTTTGTAGTAAAATTTGGAGTGGGAATAGTAACACTCCCTACCATAAATTCCAACACTGTCCCCAATGTTGTTAAGTTTAGAGTGGGAATAATAGATTCACCTACCCAGCAAAGTCCAGCACATTCTCCCATGTGGTTAGGAATAGTGGATCTCCTTCCCCTGTCCTACCATTCCATAATATGGTTTGGTTTGGAGTGAAAATAGTACATCTGCCTACCGCTGCCCACAAAGTCCAACACCTTCACCAGCGTGACTAAGTTTGGAGTAGAAGAGTATATCCAACCCCCAAAGTCCAACACTTTCCCCAGAGTGGCCAAGTTTGGAATGGCAATAACAAATCCACAAGTCCAACACATTCCGCAATATAGCTAGGTTTAAACTGGGAATAGCAAATACAACCCCTAAAAGATGGTCTTCAATGTGGCTACATTTTAAATGGAAATAGTATATTGACTGCACACCCCAAGTCCAACACTTCCCCAATGTGTCTTAGTTTGGAGTGAGAATACTAAATCCACCCCTTTACCACCCAAAGCCCAATACTTTCCCCAATGTGGTTAAGTTTGCAGTAGAAATAGTAGAACCAACCACCAAAAGTATAACACTTTCACAAATGTGGCGAGGTAAGGAAGCATGAAATGCAACATTTGTCATATTTTTCCAATTCAATAATACAATTTTGGAGCCAAACGTGAGCATCAGGTCTAAGAAATCTCGATCTGCTGAACCTCTGATACATGATTCTGTGGTTTCGGTTCCAAGAAAAATGCTTTATGGATTTGGTATTCAGAGATGTATATATTTCCAATGAAAATGCTTCCAAGGTTGGGCACTAAAACATCACATGTCCTGGGTCACTGATTGTGACATATTTCCCAAAATTAGGATTGTAACCTAGGTTCTTTTAGTGGAGCCCTATTGGTGTCGATAACGTTCTATGAAGTAATTAGAATTTGGTTTGTGTCAGTGAGAGTGAGTTTATTTTTAAAAGGGGAGTTTCATGTTTTCGTCCACTCAGTTCCAGAAAAGCCAGCACTAAATTCTGCTTTCCATTAGGATTGTGTTCAAGTATGTGCTTGTTGAACTGAAGTAATGCATATATCTTAAGGACCATTTATCCTCTTTGTAATAAGGTTAAGGATTGAAGGGTTGGTGTCTCTGATTTTAGATTACTTTAGCACCCCCTTTCATTTTAAAAGCATAGAACATTTTATGTTTTGAAGGCAATGTGCTTGTTGTAAATTTGCATAGACTAATGGATCAGAGTTAGTTCCCAGATGTTTATCTAGATGTCCATTCAGTCCAGTCTATGGTGACGCCACCTATTCTTCTTATAATTCCGCAGTGATGTCAAGATTGATTTTTTAAAATTTAGAATCTATTTGCAAGTTGTTTTAGTATCCTTTAGTATGCAACTCGAGTGGGGAAACACGGTGTTGATAAATGTGAGTTATGAAATTAGATCTCAATTATTTAGGATGGCTTTTTCAGTTTCCAACAATGGTGGTTGGTATGAGTATGTATTAGTAAGCCATCTGGTGCTTTGTTTGAAAAGAAAGATTGTATGATCGTTCTTAAAGTTTCCAAAATTCACCCTTCCTTGCTCCTTAAGAAGTGTTAGTTTTTAATGGAGATCCTAGGATGTTTCTTTTTCCAGAGAAATGTATTTATTATCATGTACAAGTTGTGGTGAAAATCGTCTGAAAGTAGGGATGGAATCATGCTTGTTGGATAGTTTACCATTGGTGTGGCCATCCTTTTTATTGTTTCCACCCTTCACCGTCAAAATGAAAAATTTGAGGGAGCAACCCCAAAAAAATAATGATATTTGGTTTAGCAAGATCATTTAATTTTGTTTGAATGACTGAACTAATCATGAAAAGTAAATAAACACCAGGCAGATTCAAACAAGCATAGGTCTTGTGGCATGGCTAAATAAGAAGAAACAAAGTATTGGGTCTGTGTAGGCATGCATGTGAACCCCTACAAAACGATGACTATTTTTATTTGCATTGTCTGATTGGACTGGCAAATAAAAAGAAAAAATGTGTGAAAATGTTTTTGGGGGAAAGCCAGCAGGCGACTCAACGCGAGCGAGGGGAGCAACAAGCGGCAATTCCGGCCAGAGGACGCAACAGAGAGGGTGCGATTGGGGAGAAGCAACATGGAGGACACAGGGAGGGCAAAAGAGCAAGAGGAGAGCAGAGTGGTGAGCTCTCCTGCGCACATCAGGGAACATTTATTTCCTTAACTAGCCTCTCTGTGGCCCTTTTCTGCTCCTAAGGCCTCTTGTCGGCCCTTGAGCAAAGTTAAGGGGTGATTTGTTAGTCGGTACACTTTGTGTATTCATAGCAGGCAGACAAGTTAATTCTTGTGTGAGGCAAGACATCCTCATACTTTTTTTAATTTATGAAATGATGCACCCGGTCTTTTTGTGAAAAGACAACTGTCCCGGGATAGCTATTTCTGATAGTTTAAATGCTTCAACTGAAGTGTCATTTAGGGATTCTCCTGTTCAGTGAACCCAAAGGCAGGCAGAAGGCTTAACAAGAAAAAAGCCTTTTAGCCAGGGTACCTGCTTCCCTGAAAGAAATGCAAAAGGTTAACACTAAAATCTGCATTTTGGAAGCGCCCTTTTATCTTAAACCTGTCTGTGCATTTTGTAGCGATCTATCTTATACAGTGTATAATGTCAGTGTTGGACTTGGCCCTTTTTAGCTAAAGTTCCCTAAACTTTTTGCTTTACCCCAGACCTTTTTAGGTCTCGCGTCTAGCGTTGCCCTGCGCAGCACGAGGCCTTTAGTATGTGAAAAACGGGGACTGGAAGCTGACCTAGGAATCGCACACGCCTGTGGGTGTGCTTTTCCTATTGTGGCCCGCTATTGGACTTTGTGTGTCGACTTTTTATAATAGACTGCACGCATCTGGCCAAAGGCGAGCGCATTGCTCCGCCCACGGCTTATGCGCTTGGTGCGTGTAATAGACACCAATAGACCGTCATGTGGTTTCAATTATCGTGCCCAGGCACGGGCGCGATCATTTAAACCACGGCTCGCTGTGGCGCGCACGCGCACCATTCGCGGGCTTCTGCTTTTTTTGATCCATTTTGCTGTCTGCCGGAAGGGCATGCAGGACTCCAGCTCCCAGGGCAGCACTTCCGCTGTCTGCTACTGCAGGAAAGCTCCTGCTTAGGCCGCCGACTGGCTGAAGTCGCTCGGCGAGGTACCTTGTGCGCCACTCCTGATGGACATAGCAACGAGGTAAGGGGAGCAGCGGCAGAGAAACATGGGACTTCTTGCACTAGTGTGCATTGTCAGAGGGAGAGACCCTGCATGCCTAGCAACCAATAGCGACGAACCAGGTGCTGCTAGTGCACTATGCATAAGCAGGAAACACGTTACCCTCAGCGCAGCGTCTAGCTGCTGCGAAACCGTTGTATTGTACACCCCATGGGGGAACCTCCCCCATGGCGTGTATAATAGGACACCTCACCCTCGCATAGGTTTTGCCACATAGCATGAGGCCCCCTCACCTATGGCCAGTCCAAGCCAGGGAACCGATGTGTGTGACCAAAGGATGGCCACACGAGATAGAGGATACCCCGCAAAGGACCCCGTCCCCTCAGAATCAAAGAAATACACAAGACCGACCTTCGGAGTATTTCGAGTTCCTGGATGGATGTGTTGAGATGCTAGCGGGATCATATTTTCTGTCTAGTTGCTATGCTGCTGGTCAAAGTCAATGCTGATAGTCTGGTTTATGTAGTCATAGTTCATATCAGTTTTAGCCTGCTTAGTTCAGTGCTTAGTTGTTATCCCAGATGACTTATTTTTATCTGAACCCTCTTTCCATTATTTTGTCCACCCCCTCCACACCTTCTAAGAGCGCTTGAAGTCAGATCCCATGTGCAGAGACTGCATGGAGACATCTTTCTCGCACTAGTTCTTGCGTCTCAACATAGAGTCCATAGAAACGTAAAAGTGGCTTGAAGTTCCCATTAAATTTACCTTGAACATCAGCACAAATCAAAAAGATGCCTTCTGCCAAATTATATACTTTGTGTTTTTTTCTTATTTTCAAAAATATGAATATGAATATCACAGTGCAGAATTGTAGGTTGAGTGGTATGAATAAGAGACAAACTAAGTGAGGCAAGTAAATATTGTACAGTATTTATAGAATGTTGCAAGATTCTAAGGCATTCATTTTATGCAAATTATACGTGCACCCATGCCTCTGCACATTCTTTTCATTTCGCTGCAGTCATTACCAATTGTGCTTAGTTAGCAATAATCACTTTCTGGCAAAACAAGCAGAGAGTAGTATGAAAAAGTAGACGGGGTGCATGTAACTAGCAATCTAGATGCGGATGTCTACAGGAGATAAATCTACACCCATTGAGTCTAAACATAACAAATTATATAGTCGGGAGTGTGCATGAAAATATGCCGTGGCACCAGCCCTCGAAGAGCAACACTGCATATCTAGTGTAGACGCCTCCGGCTGCCAAATCGTGGCAGTTATAAGACCTGATAATAAAGTTCTTAGAAGCAGCAGAATTGTGGTAATGAAGCATTATAAAAAGCTAATTATTTTAATACTGTACACATGAAAAACATATGCAGTTACAATATAGTGTGCGTAGGCTGTTGCTTGATGGCTGAATAGTTATGGTTGTTCTAAATACTTTACAAAGCTTTTTATGTTTCAATGTTAGGTTGCTTTTTTTTCATCAATTACACGACGATGAGATGGGACCCAAGGGAATATTTATAGACCAAGCTCTGGGAACATCCCCAACAGATACATGACTACAAAAGAGTACCAGAGGGTCTAGAAGAAAAACAGAGGGTTTGTGGTGTGTGAATCCAAACGACAGTCACCCTTTCAACTGACCTATGGAGAAGAAGTATTCAATGACACCCTGATGGATGGTCAAAGATGTCAGGGTGTCATTGAATACTTCTTCTCTATAGGTCAGTTGAAAGGGTGACTGTCGTTTGGTTTCACACACCACAATCCCTTTGTTTCTCTTCTAGACCCTCTGGTACTCTTTTGTAGTCATGCTTTTTTTTTCATCCCATGTCTCATTGCAGATTTTTGTTTGAAGTAAGGCAGTCACATAACGTTTAATCTTTCTTAAAATCGGTATACTGAAGATATTTTTCTAGTTTTAAGCTGATAAAATAATTGATGCTCATTAATTTGAATCATGTTAAGAGTTTCTTTCATTTTAAGGTCGAGCCTGGGCAGTGCACGCGCTGCTCTGCGAAGCATGCTGTAGTCGGTATATGAGCTATTAGGTGCTTTGGACACGGCCACCACTTTTGGTTGGTTAGTTGACTTCCTTTTCAAAATTCCTTTTTTTCTGGTTGTTTAATATTGTGCATCTCTACTGCCTTTCTGTGCTTGGTTCCCTCTCAGTGGTCATCACCTATTTATTCTTTTGGTTGGCCATCTCTTGACTCCATGCTTGCACACCCTACCCCCCTCCCCCTCTCCCGTTATTGCTGCTGGCATGAACTACACTGTTGTATCTGCAGTTATACCAACCTCAGTAATGTAAGCATGCACAGGTACCTTACCCAACCACAATGAAGTGCCTCGGGTCTCTGGCGGTGTGTGAAGCACTATCATGATTATCTGTCTATAGTGGGATCCTACTGCTGTTGGGTTTGAGCTAAGTATTTTTTTCGTGTTAATCTTTTTCTACTTTGCTCAGAGTCCAAGACTACTGCTTCCATATTTACGGTAGTGTGCATTCTCACACTATGCCTCTGCATGTCTGCACAAAACATTAACTTTAATGCCACTTTTTCCTGTCTTATGAGCTTAAGCGTAATATTTTTAGGGGCGGTCTTGAAGGAGGCTCATGTAATAATTAGTTTCTTCACTACAGAGAATGTATGTATGTGTCCATCATAAAAGTGTGCACTACGTAGAAAGGGCACGGAATCCACAGCAGAAGGGCCCCAGTGGAGAAATCTGTGGCATGAGGGATAACACAATAAGGCAGTAAGGTCGGAGAAAACTTTCTCACACGTAGTAGGTGAGGGAAGCAATGCAAGCCATTCATGAGCTCTCTAATGTCACATGTCACATCAATGTCTGATGTTCAGACACTGCAATGGGATGCACTACACACCGTCATCCGCAGAAAGTCAAGAAGAATTAGCTGTGGCAGCCGTGCTAGGGAAAGGTAAAATATGCTCTTCATTTGCTCTGTTTCGATGGTGCAACCATGTAAAAGGCAAGTTTCGCAAAGCATAGCACAACTGTGGAGGTAAAAAGTACTCGTTTAGTATTAGAATAACTTTTTTTTTGCTAGTGTAGGCAACTTCCGGACGATCTGAAGAGTTATCAGAGGCCGGGCACCTTACAATTTCAACTCAATAAAAGATGCACACATTTTATTTTTCAAACAAGATGACACTGCGTATTGAGTAGTTCCTTTCATTGGCGTCAGTCACAATAATCAAGTTACTCAATTGTTGGGGGTCATTGGAGTCCTAGCATACAATTTAAGAGTGACATGGATAAAATCCTCTCAGTACGCATGCGCAGTAGTAGTGTTGGTGTGCGACACACCCCATGTGTGTACCGTTACAATCTTGCGCAGTGATGCACTTTGGTGTGTAGACACTGCTGTGTGATGCGCGGCGTGTTGAAGCCCCTCCTATGGATGTGTGGTGCACACCTGTGTGTGCGTGTGTATGTGTGTGCGCGCGTACACAATCCTGGTGTTTTGTGACATTTTTTAGGTGTGCCCCGTTGCTGTGTAATACATATTACGGTGCCCGCGTGTGATGCGCACTTGTGCACTGAAGCGTACTTGTGTACGCCCGTGAGCGTCCGATAACGTGACCTGTGCAGACATTTCTGCACCTTGAGGCTCGACGACAAATGCCATACGGCTGCTGTGGTGGTCGACGGCGTATTTATGGGTGGCAGTAGTGATCTGTGAGGCAATGGGGGCTCTGTGTGTGTGGCTGTGTGCTGCAATGTGTCAGCAGTATTGAGCACTGTGTGCGTTTGTCAATGGTGCAGTGTACCACAGTGGTAGTGCTGTGGCAGTGGTGGAAAAGGCTCTGGGTGTGTGCTTGTCAGTGCTACAGCTCGCTCGTCTCCTAAGCTGACTCATTCTTATCTTCTCCCCTGCTTCTATTTGACGGAGTGTGCCTTTTAACTCTCCAGCTGGCTCGTCTTCTTTGGTGCCTGCTCCTTCCTCTGCTTATTATTCTGGTGAATGTGCTTTTAAAGAAGTTGGAGAAGGGCTTGTTTAAACGTGAATTTAAATATTACTGTATCATGAACTGCTCCCAGCAACAGCGTCGTAGTTAGTGAAACGCTATTAGATTTCACACTACTTGTAAGACTTTAGGGGATCAAGTGTGTGTTCCTTGAGACAGTGGTGTCGTATTTGGCGCGCAACACCCATTGGGCTCAAAGGGCTTCACCCCTCCGCCCCCGTGTGTGTCAGCCCTGCTGAGAAAGCTTCCGAGCACACACAGTTTTTGTGCTGTTGTGGTCTGCATTTACTTGTTAACAAGGCTTTGTTATTTTTCACCCTTTCTTAGAGCCCCTGCATCTCCACTCTACATATCAATCAGTCAATCAATCAGGAGTTTGTTAAAGCGCAACTACTCACCCGTAAGGGTCTCAAGGCGCTAGGGGTGGGGGGTGCAGGTTCCATTCCATCAAGGAGGGGGTCTGTCGAAGAGCCAGGTTTTGAGGTTTCTTGCGAAGATGGGGAGCGATGTTGTCTGTCTGAGGTGGAGCGGAAGGGCGTTCCATGCTTTGGCCGCGAGGAAGGAGAAGGAGCGGCCTCCGGATCTGGTCTTTCTGGTGCGGGGGACCTCAGCGTAGGAGAGCTGGGCTGATCGTAGGGTCCTTTGGGGTGTGTGGAATTTGAGCCGGCTTTTCAGGTATGCTGGTCCGGTGCCGTGGAGGGCCTTGTGTGCGTGGGTGAGCATCTTAAAGGTGATTCTCGCCTTGACAGGGAGCCAGTGGAGTGTGCACAGGTGCTGGGAGATGTGGCAGTGTTTTGGCAGGTTGAGGACCAGTCTTGCAGCGACGTTCTGGATGTTCTGTAGCTTGCGGATGAGGTTTTTGTTTATTCCGGCATAGAGTGCGTTGCCGTAGTCGAGTCTGCTGGTGACCAGGGCGTGAGTGACTGTCTTTCGGTGTTCGAGGGGGATCCATTTGAAGGTCTTACGAAGGAGGCGGAGGGTGTGGAAGCAGGAAGATGAGACAGAGTTGATCTGGCGGTCCATTTTGAGCTCGGAGTCCAGGATGATTCCCAGGTTGCGTGCGTGGTCTGTGGGGATTGGCGGGTTTCCGAGGGCGGTGGGCCACCAGGTGTCGCTCCAGGCATCGGGGTTTGGGCCCAAGTTGAGTACTTCTGTTTTGTTGGTGTTTAGTTGTAGGCAGCTATTTTTCATCCATTTGGCGACCGCTTCCATGCCTTCTCGAAAGTTGTGTCTGGCGGTGTTGGGCTCGTTGGATAGGGAGAGGATGAGCTGGGTGTCGTCTGCGTATGACACGATGTTGAGTCCGTAGGTTCTGACGATGGGGGCAAGTGGAGCCATGTAGACGTTGAAGAGCGTCGGGCTGAGGGAGGAGCCCTGGGGGACTCCGCAGGTGGTAGGTGTGGGGTCTGAGAGGAAAGGGGGGAGTCTGACCCGTTGCGTCCTGCCGGAGAGGAAGGAGCAGATCGATTCAAGGGCCTTGTCCTTGTCCTGGATTCCTGCGTCGTAGAGTCTGCGTATTAGGGTGCGGTGGGAGACTGTGTCGAACGCCGCTGATAGGTCCAGGAGGATGAGGGCTACTGTTTCTCCTTTGTCCAGTAGGGTGCGGATGTCTGTTGCGGCGAGGAGGGCGGTTTCCGTACTGTGGTTTTTTCTGAAGCCGGATTGGGAGGAGTCGAGGATGTTGTGTTCTTCAATGAATGTGGCGAGTTGGCTGTTGATGGCTTTCTTGATGACTTTCGCTGGGAAAGGGAGCAGGGATATGGGTCTGTAGTTTTTGAGGTCGGTGGGGTCTCGCTGAGGGTTTCTTCAGGAGGGGGTTGACTTCGGCGTGTTTCCAGTTGTCGGGGAACGAGGCGGTCGCCAGGGAGCGGTTGATGGTGTGGCAGAGCATGGGTGCGATGGTGTCAGCGCCTCTGTTGAAGATGTGGTGGGGGCAGGGGTCCGTGGGGGCCCCTGAGTGGATTGACTTCATTGTCTTCAGTGTGTCTTTGGTGGTGAGGGCTGTCCAGTCATCAATCGCTGGTTTCCGGGTGTCTGGGGTGGTTGGTGAGGGTTCAGTGTGTTGGTTGTCTTCGTCGAAGTTGTCGTAGATGCTCTTGATTTTGTGATGGAAAAAGGTGCTGAGTTTGTCGCAGAGGTCTTGTGAGGGAGGGATGTCGGTAGACTCGCTGGTGGGTTGGGCGAACTCCTTGATGATGCTGAAGAGTTCATTGCTGTTTTGTGCGTGGGTGGAGATTCTGTCTTCAATCGCTTTTTTCCTCGTTTCTCTGATGAGTTGATGGAGAGCGTTGGTGGCGGCTCTGAAGTTGTTGTGGGCTTCTGTGGATTTGGTGTTTCTCCAGGCCTTTTCGAGGTGGCGGCATGTGCGCCTGGACTCTCGAAGTTCGGTGGTAAACCCTCTGGCTTTCTTGGCACGGGTATTGTTGTTTTTCTTGAGGGTTGCTATGGTATTGGTGCTGTCCGAGATCCATCTATGCAGGGTTCGGGCTGCGGTGTTGAGGTTGTTGTTTTCCGCGATGGTTGGGGTGGAGTTGTTGAGTGAGGAGATGAGCTGGTCGTCGGTGATTTTGGTCCAGTTTCTTTGTGGAAGCAGGTGCTGGTGTCTGTGGATGGTGGGTGTTCTGAAGGTGAAGTGGACGCAACGATGGTCGGTCCATGGGAGTTCGGTGGTATGGCTGAAGATGATGGAGTTTCCTATAGTGAAGAGGGGGTCGAGGGTGTGTCCTGCTGAGTGCCTGGGCTCGGTCACGATCTGGCAGAGTCCAATGTTGTGGAGGTTGTCCAGGAGGCATGTGGTGTTGGGGTCCAGTTGATTGTCGAGGTGGAAGTTGAGGTCTCCCAGCAGGGTGTAGTTGGTGGATGCGATGGCCTGCGGGGAGATAATGTCCGTGATGGAGTTGGCGAAGGGTCCGCGGGGTCCAGGGGGTCGGTAGATGAGGGTTCCTCGGAGGGCGGCAGTGGGGCTGGCCAGTATCTTGAAGTGAAGGTGTTCCATCAGTTCTGTGGACTCATCAGGGAGTGCGCTCAGGCGGAGGCTGGATTTGTGGACGATGGCGATTCCTCCTCCTGGGTGGGTGGGGCGGTCCTTCCTGTAGATCTTGTATCCTTGGGGGATGGCGATGGCGATGTCTAGTCCTGAGGTGGCGTTGGTCCAGGTTTCGGTGAAGAATGCTACGTCCGGGGTGGTGCTGTCGAGGAGGTCCCAGATTTCTGTGGCGTGTTTGTGGAGGGATCGGACGTGGAGGAGGATGCATTGCAGGGTCTTCGGTTCGGTTGTGTTCTTGTGGGCGGGTTGTGCTGGATCCGTGTTCTTGGCGGTGCTGCCGGTGTGCCGGCAGCAGTGACAGCTGAAGGGTCCATGGGTGTCGGCTGGTGATGCTAGCTGCAAGTTGTTGTTGCAGCCTGGGTTGAGTGCATGGAGTGCTGCTGGGTAGTAGTGTTGGCGGGGCGGAGGTCCAGGGTTCCTGGTGCTGGTCGCGGACGGGTCGTGGACGGGCGCAGACGTGCTTGCCTTTGACGTGCCTTCGGTGCACCAGCGGCGCGCCCGCTGCGCGGCCGCGCAGTGGCCGCCATTAAGTAGGGGTCGGGGAGGGCTGGACAGCTGGGAGGCGGGAGCGGGGAGAGGAGCTGGATTGGGCCTGTCGCGCTGGGGGTGGAGGGGCCGCGGGGGCAGAAGAGGCAGGGAAAGGTAAAGGGAGGAAAGAAGAGATAAAGAAAAAAGGGAAAATAAGCAGAAATAAGGCACAAAAGAGCAGAGATGCAGAAAAGGGCAGAAAGGTGAAAGATGGAAAGGGTAGAAAAACGAGTGAAAACGAGTGAAGGAGCAGAGGGAGAGAAAGGGAAAATGGGCAGAAATAAGGCAAGAAAGAGCAGAGGTGCAGAAAGGTGAAAGATAGAAAGGGTAGAAAAACGAGTGAAGGAGCAGAGGGAGAGAAAGGGAAAATGGGCAGAAATAAGGCACAAAAGAGCAGAGATGCAGAAAGGTGCAGAAGGGTGAAAGATAGAAAGGGTAAAAAAACGAGTGAAGGAGCAGAGTGAGAGAAAGGAGACAGAGGTCCACTGGACCACCAGGGATGAGGCGCAGGGAAACCTGCGGGTGGAGGAGGGCCTCGATCACTAACACTCAAGAGTGCAGTGGCAGGGGCACCTCACTTAATGGTGGAGCTGCGAGGGTGGGAGAGCAATTTCACTGACAATGAGTCAGTGGTCTTGCTCGCCTGTCCCCGCAGTGGCCGCCATTAAGTAGGGGTCGGGGAGGGCTGGACAGCTGGGAGGCGGGAGCGGGGAGAGGAGCTGGATTGGGCTGGTCGCGCTGGGGGGGAGGGGCCGCGGGGGCAGCAGCGGCGGGAAAAGGTAAAGGGAGGAAAGAAGGGATAAAGAAAAAAGGGAAAATAAGCAGAAATAAGGCACAAAAGAGCAGAGATGCAGAAAAGGGCAGAAAGGTGAAAGATGGAAAAGGTAGAAAAACGAGTGAAAACGAGTGAAGGAGCAGAGGGAGAGAAAAGGAAAATGGGCAGAAATAAGGCAAGAAAGAGCAGAGGTGCAGAAAGGTGAAAGATAGAAAGGGTAGAAAAACGAGTGAAAACGAGTGAAGGAGCAGAGGGAGAGAAAGGGAAAATGGGCAGAAATAAGGCACAAAAGAGCAGAGATGCAGAAAGGTGCAGAAGGGTGAAAGATAGAAAGAGTAAAAAAACGAGTGAAGGAGCAGAGTGAGAGAAAGGAGACAGAGGTCCACTGGACCACCAGGGATGAGGCGCAGGGAAACCTGCGGGTGGAGGAGGGCCTCGATCACTAACACTCAAGATTGCAGGGGCAGGGGCACCTCACTTAATCGTGGAGCTGCGAGGGTGGGAGAGCAATTTCACTGACAATGAGTCAGTTGTATTGCTGGAAGAGTCAGCCCCCCCCACCCCCCCCCACCCCCAAAATTGTTAGTAGCCTCCCCACCCCCCAAATTTGGCTTTAATTGCGCATCTGTGCCGTATTGCAGGCTTCTGGGCCTTGGCGTGTACCAGTCTCCCATCTGTGCGGAAGGACTGTTTACATAGGTAGATTGTAGGGGCCTGTTGGCCGATTAGTGCCTCATAGATTGAACATTTGCTTCGAGGTATCTATGCATTAGGCAGAACAGTTAGAAGGTCACACTTCCAGTGAGAAGGAGCCAGACTGAGGTTTAGACAGCCCAGCTGAGTACATCTCTTCTTTTAAAGCGCATCTTAAGCATTCTTTTTTTTTAATCACTACAAAACATGGCCCCTGGCACTCCTTTCACATCCCAGTCATTTTTGATGGTACCTATTTTAATCGCACATACCAGCACTCTTATTTCTTTCTAAGAATAAAAAAGAAACTTGGGGTAACTTTTAGAAACTCATTTAGACTTTGCGGTTTGCAAGTTGCAGTTATTATTATCTCTTTTCTCTGCATACTGTCAATACACTTCACCCTTTATTTTGTGCCTCGTCCCATGGCGATCTACCCATTGACTTTATTGCCTATATAGAATGCAATGTATATGGGCAATTTTAAATGTTTTTACATGCATATGATGGCTTCTGGAAGAGTGTATTTGCATGTGTAGCTGTGCAACTACATGCACATGTCGCTTAGTGATAAAACACGCAAATCTAGTCGTCCACAAATGCCATCTCAAAGCGTTAGTAGTTTAAAGCAGATCGTTTGTCTTCAGTAATGCATATTACAAATGTCACTTAGCCATATGACAGTTTATGGTTTATAAATTGCAGCAAACAGATGTGTTAAGAGTTACACTGTTTACATTAGGAGACATATTATCTGCAACTACTGATTACAAATTATGCAGCCCTCCTTATGCCATCATTCCACATAATTCCATTACACAAATCCCCCTACACAATTCCACCCCACACAAATCTGCAACTAACAATTCCAAACCAACCTACATCATTCCAATGCACTCCACACACATCTCCTCCAAACCAAACACATGCCTAAAAGGCCTTATCATTTACAACATCAATAGCTCTAACTCTCGCAAATGTGAGACCTATTGCATTGCTAATGCTTGTTTCTGACATGGTGTCGCCAACTTAGATGGTTTCGGCACTTTGCCACTGCTGATCAGTGTCAGTGTGCAAGTGCTCCCTGTGTAAAGTAATGGCAATTGGTTATTGGTTGTCCATGATTGGTATGTTTGCCTTACTGGTAAAGTGCACTATGTGTGCTTGGGTTAGTATTGAGAATGCTACTAGTTGAGTTGGCCTCCAGCACTAATTGTGCCACCCACACAAGTAGCCATAAAGAGAGAACTCAGGCCTGCCACTGCAGTGCCTGTGCACAGTTTGGTAAACTGCCATGTTGTTCTGAGAAGTGCACCCACTTGCCAGACTTGACCCTTCCCTTTCTATGCACATCAGTCACCCCTATGGTAAGTCCAAGGTACTCCCTGGGCAGGGTGCAGTGTATGTGAAAGGTAGGACATGTACTGAGGTGTGTACCATGTCCTGACAGTGAAATACTCTCCATTTAGTTTTTCACTGTTGAACGGCCATCTTCCCCATAGGACAGAATGGGGAGGTTGAGTACTATGTTTTCCAGCCTATCTTCCCAAAGGCTTAGGATGGAGAGCCGACGTTTAGTATGTCTGAACTCTCAATGTAATAACACATCTTTTTATGAAGGTGGTTTCTTGCATTGTGTGTTTAGAAACCACTCTTTTAGAAGTGGCTGGGTTTTTGTGCTCTAACATTTCTGTGTGTCTCTGCCTGGTTGTGGATTGACTGTCTGGATTTGAAAGTGATATGATCTGGGGAATGTCTTGACCCTGGGGAGGAGATGAGCCAGCATCAGGCTGACCTGCATCTGGAGTGTAGGGGGAGGAGTAGCCCCTAGAGGTGAATATAACAATGGCTCCATCCCCTGCTGAGTGATTAACGATCCAAACGCCCACTACAAAAGGAAGAAGGTGTCACTGGCAGGGAGACACCCAGAACTGGTTTGGACAGGGGTCAGTGCCCCCCTGAATACAAAGACTTAAAAGACATTTAGGGGTATAACTATGAAACCCCTAAACAATGAAATGGAATGGAACTGTTCAAGACTGAACAGGACTGAAACTACTTTGTGGTCAAGAGGAACCTCTGCCATGGAAGAAACAGCTGAAGAGACTTAAGGAAAGGACTGACCCTTGCTGTGTGTTCTGGGGCTGGCCTGCAGTTTGCTGCTTTAACCAAGTAGAGGCTAAAGGGACTTTGCTGCGTGCTATGTCCCCCTGCTTGAAAGGACTTTGCTGTGCTGTGTCCTGAAGTAACCTAACCCCAGGGGCCCCGAGGTGAGCTGGCTCCCTGTTGTGGAAACTCAGGAACACAAAAGTTTCCAGAAGTGTCTCTGCGATGCTGTGTGAGTGTGCTTTTTGCAGCCTGAGACCTTCGTAAGCCGTGCCCTGTGATCGTGGGCCCCTGGAGTCCAATCGAGTCTCAGCGACGCTGTGTGCGTGTGCTTTTTGCAGCCTAGCCCTTTGTGAGGATTGTCCTGTGATCGTGTGTACCTAGCGTCCAAGTGAGTTTCAGCGATGCTGTGTGTGTGTGTGTGCTTCGAATCCGGAGACCTTCGCGAGGATTGACCTGTGACCGTGCACACCAGAAGTTCAAGTGTGTCTTAGCGAAGCTGTGTGCGTATGCTTCATGCAGCCTGAGACCCTCGGAAGAATTGCCCCGTGATCGTGGGCACCAGAAGTTCAAGTGAGTCTCAGCGACGCTGTGTGCGTGTGCTTTTTGCAGCGGGAGACCCTCTGAAGAATTGCCCTGTGATTGGGGGCGCCAGGAGTCCAAGTGAGTCTCAGCGATGCTGTGTGTGTGTGTGTGCTTCGAATCCGGAGACCTTCGTGAGGATTGACCTGTGACCGTGCACACCAGAAGTTCAAGTGTGTCTTAGCGAAGCTGTGTGCGTATGCTTCATGCAGCCTGAGACCCTCGGAAGAATTGCCCCGTGATCGTGGGCACCAGAAGTTCAAGTGAGTCTCAGCGACGCTGTGTGCGTGTGCTTTTTGCAGCGGGAGACCCTCTGAAGAATTGCCCTGTGATTGGGGGCGCCAGGAGTCCAAGTGAGTCTCAGCCATGCTGTGTGCATGTGCTTCGTGCAGCCTGAGACCTTCGTGAGGATTGCCCTGTGACCGTGTGCACCCAAGGTTCAAGGGAGTCTCAGCTACGCTGTGTGCGTGTGCTTCGTGCAGCCTGAGACCTTTATGAGGATTACCCATGAACGTGCACACCCGAGGCTCAAGGGAGTTTTAGCAACTCTGTGTGTGCATGTGCCCTGTTGCAGCCTGAGATCTTCATTATCGTCATCGGCCCGGAACCAACCAAGTCGCACCGGAGGCCCAAGTTGCTAGAGGCGGAGAGGAGAGTGAGGACGCACCCTCCAAGTAACGTGTGTCGGCCCCTGGGGCGGGGTGCGGCTCGGAGAGAGATGCTCTCGGCCTTTCCACTTCTGGTAGCGCGAGCCTCTGTCCCAGCTCGTGTCGCGGCCCATACGTGCCAAGCAGTGGCGGTACCGGGGCCAGAGCATGGAGCTTCACTGTGGTTTACACCAGATCTGTGTTAGGGGCACATGGTGACGGAAATTGACCACGAGTCAGTAAGAGGGGAGGAGAGACCGTCTGAAGCACCGTGATCGGTGCTGGAGTGTATTATGCATTGCAAATAATTCTGCATTACGAACTACCTGATTGTTGTATTACGCATTGCATTCATTTGCAGAACAAACTACCTGATTGTTGCATTATGCATTGCATTATTTCTGCATAACGAACTGCCGGATGTTGTATTACACATTGCATTAGTTTGCATCATATACTGCATTATTCTTACATTGTAAAGTGCCTGCTTCTAGCATTACAAACTGCATAGCCTTGCATTAGGACTGCATAGGATCACCTAGAAGTGCTCATTAATAACGCCAGAACTTACAAGAGCTAGCTGACCTAATAACTGGCCAGGAGGTATATTACAAACATGCATATGCTGGATTTTTATTGTGTGGTCTCATCGTATATCTTTTATATAAACGTATACTTTTTTTGTATGAAACTCGTGTGGAGTCCTTTTGTGGTGTCACCATCGGGTCACTGGGAGCGTGGTTGCAAATACTTTACACATTTGCCTTGAAGATAAGCCTTGCTGCTCGTGCCAAGCTACCAAGTGGGTGAGCAGGGGTTATCTGAGAAGGTGTCCTTCCTTTCCCTGACGTGGAAGAGAGGGTCCCTACTTGGCCTAAGGTACCTACCTCGGCCAACTAGGAAATCCCGGTTCTAACAGTCAGTTTAAAATAATGACTTACATATTCACAGTGCTATCTGTCACAGACCTGGTTGCACTAAAAATACACAAGTTACTATTCTCCACTGCACCAACTATGATTTAATTCTGTGGCTCTTTGGTTACTCCCAGACCTCTGGAGTGCATTAACTAATAGAGGTTTCATTAGGGACTATAGTGTATTTCCCACTGATTAAATGAACGTTTTTATTTATTTCGGTATTTTATATGTAGCTACCTGAAGGTGAAAGACCGAAACAATTTACAGAATATTTCACTTTTTTAGCCACACCTTTGACCCCTGCCCCCACGCTCACTAACTCTGCCCATATTGCATTCAACATAAAGATTTCTAAAGTTTGCACAATGAGTTGGTAATAGCAAATCAATTGTGATTTCACGTAAATTCCATTTGCATACATTTTCAAATTGAACAAAGAACACTTTACACAGTATGCATCAGCATTAGTTCTAAGGAAATGCGGTAACAGTCAGTACGTAGGATACGCACCATCCTCATGCCCAATTGCGACTAAAAGAACGAAATGTTGCTACAGTGCAAGAGAAGGGCAGTTAAATGTTATTGACAAAACAGTTAAACACCTTAGTACCAAACCTGTATGTCAAGGGCAGGTAAAAGACAGGCAAGAGAGTGATGAGCAAGCCATGGTTTGGACATCATGGTACTGAAAGAACATTTATTTAAATCAGTATGAGATAAACAGTTTCCAAAATTAGATTTTGTCTACTGTGCGCAAACACAGTATAAACTGGCATAATATGCCAGCATATCTTTGTTCTTATTTTGAAATTCAAAATAATGAAATTATAAATTCAAGGTAAACACTGGTGACTCAAAGCCAACTTAACTGCAAAACAATCTTCTGTGTTGCATTCACTAACGTGGGATCTGGATGTGCATGTATGAGCACTGGAGTGCTCCGAGGTGACTCTCTGCTATCAGTCACCATGCATGCACGCATGTGCTCATGTGTTTCTTTTTGTAGAACACAACGGAGCACTGGACAATGACAGGAGCTCTGAATTAGGATTCAAGATCTTTTACAGAAAAGCAGGCTGATTTGGATTATTTTTCCTTGTTAATTTCGAATTTCATTAAACTGCTTTTCTCTTTTATAATACTGCAGAGTCTTCTCAGATTTTCAGTTAGTAATAGTAGTAATACAAAGATGGCTGCACCTTCCAGCACAACACCAACACCAGTTCCATATATCAAGGATATGTTCCTGCCTTTATTGTCAAGGGTTAGAATCCCTGGAGTCCTGCATTACCCTTCTTCCTTGCAAGGATGACAAATCAGTACCATGGGCTTAAGCAAGAATAAACAATCAAAAGAGACAAATGGCTGAACATGTGTTTTACAAATACATAGGTTATGTTACTTAGTAACCTTGAGTGCACCTTTGAATAGTGTTTACTTTGCTCAACTTCCATGCTTTAAATATACATGTATAGTAACTCTTAGAATCCAGACACCCTTAAAAAAAGAAATCACAACCAACAGAAACCTCTTCGGCCGCTACCCGAGAAAAACAATGCATGATCACCCAACTTGTATAAGGGCACATATGGGACAACTGAAAGCCCACCCAGAACATATTTGTTGTGTTTTATTTTGCGGTTTTATATGGCGCAAACGCGACCCGAAGGTATCAGAGCCATGTACATGAGCACCAGTTGCATTACAGACTGACACATTCATTACCTCCTCATTCATCTTCCTCTCACAGTCCTTACGCATATGTTTGTCTCTTAACCGTGCAATAATGATTGGCAAACTTGAATTTACTTTCCCAATCCAAAATGGCGCCCATCAAATGGGATGTACATATATGTAATTTCCTACCCAGGACTTCCTGTTTCTTTTTCTGCAGCCGATCAATTGCCATCTTGGCCACAGGTATGCGTTATATTTTCCTTTATGTTCTCTGGTTCTTTCCCTTGTTTTTATTTAAGACCAGCTTTAGCTGTCTTTTAGATTTTTTTTATGGTTGACCGATAGTTGTGTGCTGGGCATACGAGATCAAGGTTTGGTGTGGGGTTGCGAGGCAGTCTTTGACGGACTCCGGGCAAAAACCGAAATTATGCTTATGGGCAACAAATGGTCCTCCATCCCTCCCTCGGTTTGGCCGGACGCCTTTGGTGAGATACCCACACCAAAGACAGAAATTTAAACGCTAGGTGTCTGGCTGGAACCGACCCTCACCATGAAGACCCAGGCAACCAAGACCGCTGGAACATGTTTTGGCCTCCTGCGGTCAATCCGCAAAATTCTCCCTCTCCTTCCCCCCTTTCCAGGAAACTCTTGGTTCAGGGGCTCATTCTAGCCCGGCTTGACTACAGCAACGCCGTCTACCTCGGCGCACCGGAATTCACCTTGGCCAAACTCCAACGTACACAAAACGCCGCGGCAAGGCTCATCATGAACCTCCCTCCCAGAGCCTCTGCCAAACCGGCCCTCAAGGCTCTGCACTGGCTTCCTGTTCGCCAGCGAGTAGAGTTTAAAGCCATGTGCACCAGCCACAAACTCATCAATGGTGCCGGCCCAGCCGCCCTGAAAGACCTGGTCGCCCCCTACAAAGCCCCAAGAACACTTCGCTCTGACGATGAACATCTGGCCATCGTCCCAAAATTCAAGAAGGCTCGGACCGGTGGCCGTCGTTTCTCGGTCAAAGCCTCTGCAGGTTGGAACGCACTTCCCCGCAATTTGCGTCTGGAACCCTCTCACGCCCTCTTCCGGAAAAAACTAAAAACCTTTTTATTCCCCAAATAGTCCTCCGGTCCTTCCTCCTCCTGGTTCTTACATCTCTATAGCGCGGGGATGCCTACGGGTCACCAGGCGCTCTATAAATTTATAAATATAAATATATAAATATTTATGTTTTCATTTGGATATTTGTAGGAAAGTGGATTTCTGTTGAAGTTACCTCCCCCTACACTTTTTGACAGACTTCTGATGCACTTTGACTGAGTATGCCCTGGGTCCCGACCATTCAGGCCCTGTGTTCTTTTCCCTAAACTGTACCATTAGTACCACCATTGTCACATCTCTGGCCTATTTGCAAGTTCCCTGTAAGGGGTATCTATGGTACCAAGGGCATGGTAGCCAGAGAAAGGCCTCTGAGGGCTGCAGCATGTATTATGCCACCCTCAGACCTCTCACCAGAAACATGCCCCACTGCTGTTGCAGTCAGCATATTTTGGTGCAGCTACAAGTGAAGAGTCGGCATGGCACACGTAAGTCACCCTTAAGGCAGGGTGCACTATACCTCATGTGAGGACCTATCTGCATAAGCAGACAGTCCCCTACAATATCTAAGGCCATTCTTAGATATTATAAGTCAAGAAGAGCCTTCTGTGGCAGGGTAGCTTCAAAGGCCTTGACGTCTTGAAATGCGACCCCCAGCCTCTCCTGCTGCAAAGAGCAAGCCCCCTCCCCCCCCCTACTGCATGCAGTCTTGGTTTCTGTGGAAATCCAATGATGAGTGATATGGAGGAGATCCCCTCTGTGACTGGGCCATCCTCAGAGGTCCATACAACCCCTGATCTCCAAGCTATCATTGCAGCAGCTGTTGGGGCTGCATTCCGGACCTGGGATGGGGCTCCTCCTTCTAAAGTCCCCAGGATGGATACTTCTGTTGAGGATGATGGCATCAAAATACTTTTCGTGCAGGGCTCAGATTTAGCTGAATTGTTGCAGCATGTGCATTATAATCTGGGAGTTGCTTCCTCTGCTCAGGCTCCTGCTGATGATGCATTTATTTTTCCCACAATATCAGCGTGTGGAACCTTAATCTTTGCCCTTGCACACTTTCATTTGTCGTGTGTTATCTAACTAACTGAAGGAAGTCAAGAAGCAGCCTTTTCCTCACTTCCTTTTGAAACGCTGTCATCTACACAAATTTGGGGGAGGAGTTTCCAGTCTCCATAAAAATTGACATCATCATGGAATGGTAGTCCACCCAGGGTAATGTGGTGTCAGAGGTTGCCATGCCATCTGATGCAGTGGCAAAAAGGTGGAAGGGGCGGTGAAATGGGCCTATGTGGCTTACAACTTGTGACCCGAGCTAAAGCCTACTCCACCCATGCCATACAGTACCTCCTAAAAGAGTTCCACTCTTTGGCAGAAAAAGTACTTGAGTGTGGATTTCTCAGCTCTCTTTGTCTTGATGGAGCACCAAGTCTGTTTTCTTTCAGACTTCACGTTTAACACCCTGTGTGCTACTTCAGCTGCTTCAAGGGCTACCAAAGCAGCCCACCAAAACATCTGGATGCGCTCCTGGAAGGCTGCCACGGTTCAGAAGGCAGTCCTCATAAAACTGCCTTTTACTGGAACCAAGGTTTTAGGCACTGCATTCGAAGAGCAGATTAAAAAAGAAAATGGCAGAGAATAAGAAGCTGGTTACTTCTGTTCGTCTGGTCTCCAAGGGCACAAATGGGCTTTTCCCCAGGGGGTAAGGCTCCCTAACAACAGCCCTTACAAGGCAAGGGCAATGGGTGGGGTGCACCAGTTGTCAGGGTACCAGCCAGCTGCCGCCACCACCCTTCCCGAAGCATGACTGCTCCAGGTTTCGTCCAGTGGGGGTCACCTGTTGTACTTCCAGGACCTTTGGGCTTGTACCATTCTGGATGCCTGGGCTGTCCAAGTGGTCTTAGACGGCTACAAGATCAATTTCAGCAACACTCCACCTCGCCACTTTTTCGAGACTCCTACTCCTCACTCACCCGGAGAAGTTGTCTGCCCTACTCCAGGGGGTCCAGTTGCTTCTCCAGAAAGCTACCATCAGTCCTGTTCCTCGGGGGGATGTTTTCCATGGCCATTACTCCCTGCTTTTTCTGGTTCATAAGTTGTCCAGATATTTCCGCCCTGTGTTGGACCTCAAAGAGGTCAATAGGTACATTCCTAAAGTGCCCTTCAAAAAGGGTTTCCCTCCAGATGTTTCTGCTTTACTTGTGGAAGGGCGATTTCCTGGCCACCACTGACCTCATGGATGCCTACCTATACATCCCTGTGCATCCATCTCACCAGAGGTTCCTCTGGTTTGCGGTACAGGGAAACCACTACCAGTTTTCGGTTCTGACCTTTGGGCTGGCTTCTGCACCGAGGGTGTTCACAAAACTGTTAGCACCATTGGTGGGTATTTTACATTGTGAAGGTATCCAATTCTATCCTTACTTGGATGACTGACTAATTGCCTCTTGTTCTTTTTCCTAGCCCAGTTGAAGATTCACTGGGTATCCACTCTGTTTCAGGAGTACGGCTCCTTGATGAACTGGAAGAAGTCCCAAGTCCAGCCATCTCAAGAGCTTCTCTCTATCGGGGCTCGCTTCAGGATGGACTTAGGGGAGGTCTTTGTATCAGAGGAACGTTGTGTCCTGCTCCGCTCCCATTTGCCTTCTCTCCTTCTTCGCATCTGCGAGGACATGGTTATGCAGTCAAGGGGAGATGGAATCTACTCTGGCTTTTCTCTCTTGGGGGAGGTTACACCTGTATCTCTTGGTTCACCATCTCAGGAATCATTGGAATCTGTCATATCAAGAGTACGAGGCTCTGGTTCCAGTGACTCCTCAGATCTGCAGGGATCTCCAGTGGTGGTTGATTCCCAATCATCTGAACGGAGGTTTCTCATTGGTTCCTCTTTCTGTTCTGGTTCTCACGACCAATGCCAGTGGGAAAGGCTAGTGTGCAACCCTGGGAGATTCTGCTGTGCAAGGGAAATGGAACGAGTGGAGGCTCTTTATTCTTTCAACTGGAAGGAACTAGTGTCTGGATCTGATTCTCTTTTAGTCCACTCTTCTCCAGTTCGGTCACCCATAGCTGGATCCGTTCGCTACGGAGGAGAATGGCCTGCTTCCCCACGTTTGCAGTCTGGTTCCTTCCCAAGGGCTTGGGTAGTGGATGCTCTGTCTGTTCCCTGGCCTAGTGGTCTTCGCCCATCCCTCTTCCTCCTCGGGTGGATCAGAAGGTGGTTCAGGACCAGGCTGAAAGTCCGTTGATTGCTGCAGCCTGGACGAGGCACCCTTAGTTCCCTTTGTCTTCTCCATCTCTCGGTCCGGCCCCATTGGGTTCTACAGATTCATCCTGCTCCTCTGAGCCAGTCGCTTCTGCCTCTGAACACCCTTAGCAGGTTGAATTGTGAGGTATGGGGGTGTTCTTTGGATGTCGCTGAGGTGATTCAGCAATTCCAACAGCCGCCTACTCTCAAAGTTTATGGCCGTCACTGGTGTAATTTTTCTGTCTGGTGTCAGGACAGAGGGTTGTCACCTTCCTCTTGTGATCCATCTGCAGTGTTGGAGTCTCTTCGGGTTGGTTTTCAGCAGAATTTGGCTGTGTCTACACTCCATAGTCCGTGGGTTGCTCTTAAGGTTTATTGCGGGGCTAGTGTACTATCTTTTGCCCCTCTGGAGGCTCGCTTGCTGAGTAGTTGTCTCTGGTTCTGCAGGGGTTGAGGGGGGGTTAACTTGAGCCGTTTGATTTCACTAAATTCAAGTTTCTTTCAGACACCATTGTGTTTCTTGTGGACAATTCTGCTGGGAAACGGGTGAGTAAGATTCGGGCTTTGTTGTCCTCTCCTCCGTTTTTTTCCAGACAAGGTGGTTCTGCGGTCTAGTCCGAATTTTCTCCTGATGGTGGCTTCCTCTTCATTTAGATTTATATATTGTCTTACCTACTTTTTGTCTGTCTCCTGTGTCATATGCTGAGGTGCGCTTGCATTCTCTTGATGCAAAAAGAACAATTGATGGACAGAATGTTAAACAATGTCAAACATTCACCCCTGTACAGAAATCTGGGCTAAATTCCATCGTTTTTTTGCTCCCCAAGCCACTCTAGTTTGAACCCAGCCATATGCAAATCAGTTTTGAACCCATTCCCCATGGGAACAGTTCAGGCCAGGTCCTCCCTCGACTGGAAACAAGCATCCTGGGACCGGTATTGGTGTTTCACCCTTTATCAGCCAGAATAGCTTGACTACAGTGGCATAGTGAGCACGGGACCCACGTCTGGTCATACCCGTCCCACTCAGGGGGACAAATGCAAAAAGAACAATTGATGAACAGAATGTTGAACAATATACAATATTCACCCCAGTACAGAGATCTGGTCCAAATTGCATCGCTGTTTTTGCTCCCCATGCCATTCTAGTTTGAACCCTGCCAAATGCAAATCAGTCTTGACCATGTTCCCCATGTGATCAGTCGAGCCCGAACTGCCAGGCAAGGTTCTCCCTGACTGGAAACAAGCACCCTTGGACCGGTTTTGGGAATTCACCCCTCATCAGCCAGACTAGCTTGCCTCCAGTGAAATGGAGAGCACAGGACCCACATCTGGGCAATCCATCGAGCATTTTCAATTTATTTGCAGCGCACTGCTTTGTTTCGCAATTCTGATGCACTATTTATTACCCATGGTTTATCCCTTGGATTCTGTAGTTTTGGGTTCTGTTGGTCCTCATTTAGTATGATTTCTTTAGCTGGAAGTTCTTTACCAGGACAAAATCGGCAGGCTGAATATCATGTCTTGGCCCCTTGGGTACAGGTGATAGGGACTCGTGTATCATTTGGTGAATAGAGCACAGACGTTTAGCTAACTCACACACATAATCTGTCAGCAAAATATACAATTTCCAAAAACATACGCGGTTGCGGGCGTCCGAACACAAACTCGTAAGGTGACAATCTTGTCCTAGAATGAGCTGTTGATCTTGTGGACACAAGGGCTAATGGTAAAGCATCTGGCCACTGCAACCATGTTGTCTCCTGAATCTTTGTCAATTTCAGTTTGGGAGTAACATTATACTTTTCAGCCAAACCTGCTGACTGTGGATAGTTGGCAGCATGGAACTTCTTAAAGATGAAAGACACCCACCACTGAAAAATTAATCCAAAAAAGGTGATAGGTTGTCGCGTGATGCTGGGGCTTCGCTTTCTGTGCCAAGAAGCGTTAAGTAAGATCCCAAATGCAATTCCTGTTAGGAGTTGTCCCCCTGCGCACAGTGTGTGGGATACCAGAGTATGGTATAATCAAGTTTGTCCAAACTTGGATAGTTTTGCACAAAAGATTTAATTCATGTTGCCAAACTTCAATATTATTCGTTTTAAGCGTAAAGGTTGATTCCATCATTCCAAACATTCAATTCATGCTTTTTGAATCAATCCCAATGCATTTCGGGCAAGATTTCTGCCCTTCATCAGGGGAAAGTTGGGCTTGTCGGTGAACAGGGAGCTCGAATTGCTTTAAATCGTGTTCCCGATTAACCAAGTTCTCCCGTTAGTGTTTCACGTAACTGTATGGAAAACACTAACGGGAGAACTTGGTTTGAATTAAATCTTTTGTGCAAAACTATCCAAGTTTGGACAAACTTTATTATACCATATTCTGGTATCACACACGTGTGCGCAGGGGGACAACTCCTAGCAGGAATTGCATTTGGGAGCATGGAACTTCTGTTTGATGTGCAGTCCCTCACAGACTAGCTGTAAAACCTTGGAATTGAAATGACTTCAGCTATCACTCCAGATCAAACGGAGCATGCCAAAGAGAGGAAAGAACTCCTTCAGGAGTATATTTGCAGTAGCAATGGCTGTATTTTCTTTAGTGGGTAGGCCTCAAACCATTTACTGAATGCACAAACAACCACCAACATATACTTCGAATTATTGACCCTGTCCATTTCAATAAAGTCTATCTGGAGGACCTCAAAAGGGAGAGTGAGAGGTGCAAAATTACCGGGTGGTGTAGGGGTACCCTTGCCATGATAGTAAAATACTGCATGGTGTGCATGATGCACAATGTGTGTAGCTGTCTGGGTGATGTTGTTATTTAGCTTTATCTAACAACTTGCAAATATCGTTAGCACTTATATGAGGTGGGCCATGAGCCATTGTAAGTACAGGAAGAGCATATGCATCTGGCAACATCCATCTCTGATTCCCTGACTTATCAATCCAACATCCTTCATCATTCAAATTCGCTGTACTTTCTTGCTACACCGCTAATTCCTCCACTGTGCCCTCACTCTGGATCTCCTTCATATTTTCTAGTGAATCCACAAACATGGAGAACTCTGGCACCCACCTGGCAGGACCTGCTACAAACATTCTTTTCATCTTTGTTCGGGCTGTTTTCTTAGCTGTCTGATCCGCAAAAGCATTCCCTTTACACACATCATCAGTAATTTTCTTATGGGCTCGGAACTTCACTATGGCCACTTTCTTAGGGAGTGTCAAAGCAGATAGAAGCCTATTTATAAGAGGACCATGCTGAATGCGTGCCCCGTGGGAAGTAAGGAACCCTCTCTCTGCCCAGAGCCGCCCAGAATTATGTGCGACCCTATACTGGCTGTCAGAATAAATATTAACACCCAGTCCCTCACTCAACTCATATGCTCAAATAAGGACAACTAGCTCTGCAGTTTGGGTCAACTGATAGGGAACTTGTGATGTCTCAACTACCGTGTGCAGTGTTGTAATTGCGTATGCAGCAGTTGTAGTGTCATCTGGTACGTTAGAGCAAGAGCCATCGACATATAGTTCTCTTTGGGGGTCAGATAAGGGAACATCAGTCAGGTCTACCCGTCCCCTTGTCTCTTCCTCTGTTCGGAAGATACAATCATGTAAGTCAATCTCCTCATTCTCAGAAGGGAGGGGTAGTAACAAGGCTGAATTCAGAGTGGCACAGTATTTGATCGTTATGTGCTTTTGAAAGAGCTGTAGCCCGTAACCTGTCAGACGTGCACTGGTGAGGTGCTGTGTCCTTGTCTTATTCAAAAGTGTATCCACAGCACGGGGTATAACTGTGAGGTCAGTATCGAGTACGAGTCCCGCCGACTGTCTTATTGAGATGGCCATAGCCACAACCGCTCTTAGATAGATCGGGCGACAGGGTCAAGTACAGCAGAGAAATAAGCACACAGTCATTGCTTATCCTCGAATTTTGGGGTTACAACAGAAAGCGCACAAACACCCAGCTCATGGACGTACAATACACAGCACTTTGCATAATTAGGGGTACCAAGCACTGGAGTCGAACAAAGCACAGTTTTAAATTGCTCAAAAGATTACTCACACTCTGGCATCCAAGGCAGGGGCTCATGCACATCTTTTAGTGTTAGCGCAAGCAAGGGCCTAATAAGCAGCGAGTAGCCAGGTATCCACTGCCTGCAATAGGAAGTGATACCTAAGAAAGCATTCACATCTTTCTGAGATTGCTTGACAGACATTCTAACAATGGTACTGATGCGCTCAGGGGTCAGTCTCCTACCCTCCTTCGACAGTAGGTAACCTAAGTAGGTGACCTCCTGTCAACAACATTGAAATTTGGTAAGAGAAACTTTATGGTCATTTTGAGCTAAATGTAGCAGCAATTTAACCGTACTATCTCTGCAACCTTGTTCTGTATCCGAGGCGATGAGTAAGTCATCGACAATTTGAAGCAATACATTACCTGCAGGGAGTGACAAGCAATCCAACTGACCTTTCAATGCCGGACTATAGCTACTCGGACTCTCTGTATAGCCTTGAGGAGCGCGACAGAACCTAAAGCTTCTACCAACGAGGGTGAACGCGAACAGATATCTGCTATCAGGGTGAATGGGAATACTGAAGAATGCATTTTTCAAGTCAATGACAGAGAAGTATTTGGCAGAAGAAGGAATCATCATCAAGAGAGTCGTAATGTCAGGGACCACAGGAAACTGAGGAATCACTATCTTGTTAACTTCACACAAATCAATCACAAAATGATGAACATCATCGTGATACTCAGAAGGACCCGAAGGCGTCCATTTGAGGATCGGAAGAGTAGGGCTGTTACAAAGCTTAGCAGTCCTCTCCTCGACCACTTTTTCAATCAAGTCTTGCACAATTCGTATCAAAGCTCGCTCACCTGCCTGCGGTATCTTATACTGAGGAATACGGGATAAAATAGCACCTTCCTAGACACAAATCAAAACAGGAGATATCTGCAACAAACCCACATCTGTGTTGCATTTTGCCCACAGTGTGGGTGGCACATCTTTAAATTCAGCAGGGAGGGGCGCACTTTGGACAGACATTGCATAGCGCACACCACATCAGGGGCCATAGTCATATAGACGCCGACTGGGGAGCAATAAATTGTAGCATGCAATTTCTTCAACAAGTCCAGACCCATCAAATTTTCTCCACAATTGGACGTCAATAAGAATGGCGAATCCACAGTGAAATGGACAATAGTCAACGCAAGAGGTTTGGAAATGGGGCTCACAACCAGTGCACCAGAAAAATCCTACTAAAACATTATTATGACCAGGCAGAGCCGCCCCAGGGTCCAAGGAACAAGAAACAGAGCTGTTTGTTGCACCTGTATCTACCAAAAACTACTTAGCCGAACCATGCACATCCACACTAACAAACGGACCTCGCTGGTAAGACATCCCCGTTACCTCATCCATATCATAGTCATCAAGACAGTACTGTTTGTCGCGATGATCGTCAAGTAGATCTGATCAGTACGACCCTGCGGTGTCTCCGCGGTCTGAGCCCTGTGCTGGCCCTCATCTCCACGACCCCGTCCACAAGGACCTCGTCCTCTTGGGACCGCCACCTTTTGCAAAAGCACAGGACACGCGCTGCGCCAGTGTCCCTCCTCCATACATTATGCATACTGATTCGGTCCTACAGGCGTAGTATTCCTACTGGTACGGGGAATCTGTTAGGCCCCACCACCACGTCCTTTACCATTCCCTCGAGAAGCCTGTTACAACACCTTTGTCTTCAAATCTTTGTGCTTTTTCTCCATCTTTTCCTTATCGTTGTTTTCCCTGTGCTCATAATATGTGCTGTATTCAAGATAACAGAAGGAGAAGAGGTGGACCAGGTACTCTCAGAAGCCTGAAATTGAGTCACAATCTCGGGGAGCAAGTTTGAAGCAAATCTAACTAACAAACACACGCATACCACCTTCAGTCGACAAATCCTGTCCACTATAATCCAGAAACACACTTTCAAACCCGGTGAAAAAATCATACACACTCATCTTTCTTCTGGTGACAAGCCGATAGCTTGTCTCAATCAATTTTTCAGGGTGGAATAAGGGAATGCATATAAGTGATAATTCGGCGAGGCAAATCAAGTATCTCTGCCTTAGGCTTCTCACCAGGCTTCCTCTCCTGGTCCCATACCTTAATCTGATTCCAGGTACCACCCAAATCTGCAACGTGATCCTGTGAATGTACTTGTCTCCAAATATCAACCAGAACAAACAAACCAAAGAACATTTCAATATCCGCAAGCGTCATCATCGTCGAAGAAGCTGCCTCAATCAATTCTTTATAATATGCAGTAGGATTTTTCCTAGGGTCTGGTAACTAAGTCTTAAGGGACAAAACCTCACTCCTTTTCCATGGAGTATAAACCCACTGTTCTTGGAAACGGGCCGTTACCCCATGTCTAGTAACATCAAGCTCATCCCGTAGCTTTAGTATTTCAGGGTGATATACGGGGTGGACGTCCATAGGAAACTGAGATACCGTCTTCGGGCTCTTCTCAAAAAGCCTACTCCGATAAGCAACCAATATTGCAATATTACCAAAAACTTGACTAGTCGCCATATCAGCAACGTAGACATGATCCTTAATATCATAGATAATCTGAAGTGCTGCATCATTGAAACACTGCTACCAAAGCCCAATCAAAGTAGCCATGTGTTTAAGGGCATGCTGCTGCACAAAGGGTTCATAATCTTTCATCACATTCCACACACCCTCCACACCATTAATGGGATTCCGGGCCCACTGCGCACCCTGATCAGCTACTACCGGTTTTTCTTCCTCACCCACATTAGATCGTACCAACACTTGCACCAATCTTTCCTTCAATTTCGTCCAGTCTCTATCTTCAGGGCCACTACTGGTGTTCCAATACCCTGCAGTGTCAGGGAATGGAGGAAAACAGTGGGAGTGATAACAGAGGTAGTGGGCATTAACGTCGCTGCTGGCTGGGTCGCAAGCATAAGAGTTGGCGAAAGGGATGCCAAAGCAATAGGTGTTGCAGGAATGTAGTTGCCACAGATGGTGAGGACAAGTAAAAGACAGGAGGTGCCGTGGTCAAGGCAGACCGAGTGACGGTAGCAGAAGCAGAAACAGCAGAGACAGAAGAACCGGCCAGCTGGACCTGTGGGGGAGTACAGCATAAACCCTCTGCGGGGCATATGGAGGTGGGGGTCGAACATCTAGCAATTCTTCGACAACAGCATCATTTTCCTCTCGAACTACATAAGATTTATCAATATTCAGTTGAAACCTCCTATCTTCACGTTCAATTCCTATCTCCTGTTTCTCTCAATCATGCCCTACAGCTTTCGGAGTCAATGTCTGCATTCTCCCCTTCCGGGCCTCTTTCTCTGCTTTCATTCACCTCTGTTTAGCCTCTTTTTGCCATGTTCTGAGGGAATCAAACATAGACTGCCTACACCTTCTTGCAAATGACTTTTCCTGTAAAAACCCAATTTTTTGTTCATCAAAGGTGCCCGTCAACGGCCACTGCAACTAAGTGTTCAGAAACACTATGTATCCAAAGCGGTCCTCAGACCGTACCAAAGACAATTCAGAAGTGGTCCTCAGACCATACCCAACACAAAGCAAAATGGTACCATATCCACAAAGAACCAAAACAAACTCACCTGTTGCACCCAGGTCAAACAAATTTATTCTCCACTGACGACTCTTCAGACCAAAACGGTCAGTTCCAAGGGTTTCGCAATTCAGGACCCCAGTCGGGATGACCACTAGGCAAGGCACTAACTGGTTAGACAGATGGGGCAACTGCGAGTTCAGGAGTCGCTCGTGAAGGGATCCCTGGTCCGCCCGTCCGACCCGATGATGGCCCGACCTCCTCACCCATCCGAGGGCGAGGATGGGTCACCCGATGGAATCCCTGTTGGGGCACCAACTGAAGGAAGTGACCCGAATAGGGCCACCCAGGTCACTCGCGGCCACCTCTCAGCCTTCCATACAAATGGTGAGTCGGTCAGACAGTACAGAATACAAACAAAGTATATTTTATTCAGGTACACTCAAGCGGAGTCCAGTCTGACCAGCCTTCTGAGATTGCTGCAGAGGGGACTGACTTCAGCAAGCATGGCGATACATTATGTACAGTTCAGAACCAATAAAGACACACCCTGATTGGAATTTTGCAGTTGGTAGCTGGCGAAGAAAGGGAATACAGAAGGATGAGTCTCACTCCTGAGACCAATGACATGCTATCTCAGCGCCAAGGTCACACTGCCTGTGCCCCGCCGCTCTAAGGGTGGGAGCAGGCCTATCTAGTGGGAAAGGTATGCACTAATAAGTACAGTGTATTCATTAATACAGCAAGACTCAATCTTGGAAAACGAAAACTATCACAGCTCATTTCAGTTGGGGCATTGAGACAGAAGTTAGTTTCAATTATAACTCAAAATAGCGGCTGAATATAAAATGGTGTTGCAAATGCTACCTTAAAACGTGCAATGCATAAACAATACAGCTAAAACATTTTTATTCCAACATTGTATTAAATGCACTTATGGACTGTACTGAAGGTGGGTTTGTTTTTGTCGAAATAAATTCTTTCGCTGGGGTATGCACCAGTTTCGCGGGGGGTGTTGGGGGGATTGTTGGAGGGGGGAGTGTTGCAGGTGGGAGTGTCGTCTGGGGGAGGGTCGCAAGGGAGGGAGGCTTGAGTGCGCACTATTTGCCGGTCCTGCGTCTCTGCTCCTGCTCTCCTCTGAACAGGAAGCACAGCCAGGCCCCACTGACCAATCACAACACTGCAATGCAGCGTTGCGAATGGTAAGCACCCAGCTCCCTGCAGTAATTTGCACAAGTCACGCAATTTCTTTGGAAACTAACAGCAACTACAATTGTGGTTTTGCGCCTTCCAAAAACGATACTTCCTCCGCCCACATGGACAGCTTGACCGGCAATTTTTATTACTTTAATTATGATATACCGCACTCCGGCTGCAGCGCAGTGACCTCAAAATGAATAGCTGTTGAGGAGCGTATCCCATTTGACATGCAACACTTATTTTAAAACAAAATCTGGTTTTGTACTACAGCTTTGGGAAATAAATATGCAGATCTATTCGTATAACTTGAAAGTGATTCGTAATATTCGTTTGGTGCTGATTTGAACTGACAGATTAAAAGCTCTGTAGTCTGCAATGCAGACTCTGTAGGATATATTATGTATGGATGAAGGGAAAACTACTCACTTGCATTTTTAATTGGATACTTTACAAAAACTTTTTAAAGCTGGAGGGTACAACACCTGTTTTTAGGTCTCGCCTAGCGACACAATGCATGCGCTGCAGGCTTGGCAAGATCTATTGTCGTTGATTTTCTGCTGAAGGGGGACAGGAGATGTGCACGCGTACGGAGGACAGCAGATGTGCATCCGCACGGAGTCTCTTCTCTGGCGATCTCAGCTTTCGCGCGCTCCCATGGGGCTTTCACTTTTGCGCGCTCAATCTCAGCCTGCCTTTTCTGCGCTTGCCAAGTCAGACTTTCTGCCGAAGGGGGACAGGAGATGTACACGCATACGGAGGACAGCAGATGTGCACGCGCACGGCGTCTCTTCTCTGGCGATCTCAGCTTTCACTTTCGTACACCCTCACTGCGCTTTCACTTTTGCGCGCCCGATCTCAGCCTTATTTTTCTGCGCTTGCCAAGTCAGACAATGACAAATAAGTTCCCGTCCCTAAAAAGGAGCGCTGGTGCCAACCACCTGCAACCACTACTCAGATTAAGCAATGGGGCTCGTTAGGTGATGATAGAGATCTCGTAACATCAACAAACAGTAATCTTGCGTCAGTCTGAGCCAGACGCATGCCTGCGTCACTCTGTGTACTACTGGCACCACGCCTCCTTTGGCACTGCTGCGTGTACAAGTCGCCCCTTGCTGTATAAATGCGCGCAGCTGCTGATCTCCCAGATAGCACTGGGCCGCGCAGGTCTTATCTGGACTGGAAGCATTGAGGGTTTCGGCAGCTTCAAGACATGGCGCTTCTACCATTCTCTTTGCTTCTGGTAGCAAGCCTGCACTCTGGTGAGTCACTGCGCTTGCGCCCTCTAGTACAATAACACCCTAGGCCAAAGAGCAGGTTTTCCCAGAAAAAGGGGGTTACCACAAAAAGTGTGAAAATGGTGATGGATTTAGGGAAGTAGAGGGATGGTAGTATGAGAGGGACAGAAGATGAATAAAGGGAATGAGAAGGGATTGGAGTAGTGTTCTAAAGAAAACTTGGGGTGGGGGTCCTCACACTCCATATCACCTTGATCCACCACTTTCAGGAAGGCTGAGCTATTCCATATGCACAAGCTGTCCCACCTGCACCGTGTCTCACTTCTCTCCTGTCATTCTCTCCTTGGCTAGTCACCCACCATGCACCTCACCCTGGTCCTTTCTACCGGTAGCTCTTCTGTCATTCTTCACTCCTTTCATCCCCTCTCCATCAGTTGTTTCTCCCCTTTTGTTATCGCCCCTTTTCATCTTGCCTCCCCCTTCTCTCTCTCTGCTGTCTTTCTTGCCTATCCCTTTACAATTCTGCCCCCGGCCGCTCACTCACCTCTCTCACTTGTCACTTTCTGACTTGTTTCTGTTTCATTATCGCCCCTCTAACCTGTCTCTCCCATTCTCAGTTCTTCCCTTCTCACCTACCCCTGTGTTTTATCACCGCACTCTCGCCTCGTGTTTCTCATTTGTGTCTTGTAAGCACCTCTATGTCTCCTGTCTTCCTCTCTGTAGTATTTACTTTCTCTTTCTCACATCTGTCTACTTATCTTGTCCCTGAGTCTCAGCTGTCCCTCTAACTTTTTCACAGCTGCCACACTTTCTTCTCTCTGTCTCCCATCTCTTTTTCACTTCCATTCTTTTTGAATGCCTTTCTGTATGTAACATGTTTTTCTATCAACTGTATCTGTCGCTTTATCATTCTCTCTCCCTATAACCAGGGCCACTAGAATTAAGCAATTCCGCGGCTGCTGCGTTTTCTGCATAGTTATGGATTTGCTGCATTTGCCGAATACTCCATCATCTGCTGCATAATCCCTATATTTTAACACAAAAAATTGTTTCTAGCTCAACTGGATCATAAGTTACCCAAAAATATAGCAACACGTTTTCCCGTGAAGTGGAAGGCCCTTTGCAAAAGTTGACTGGTCATCTTTCAGTTGCTTATTGCTGTAGTTGATTGTTACACTGGTACTAATGAGTTGAAGTCTTTTCACAGACAGTGTTACTATGAGTAACAAGCTTTGCAAATACCATAGATTCCCCCTATGTGATTAATAATACTTTTTTGAAAAAGTTTTAGCTTGGTGAGCAGCTGTGCAATATAAGTTAAAGAAACTCTGTAAAAATGTTATGACTTGTTTATTGAGAAAGGCAATATATTGTGCAGTAACTGGTGGTAAAATAAAGCACTTGTGTACCTTTAGGTGATGTTGGGGCTATATAAAAGTGTTCCAAAAATTAATTAAATAGAAAACATGTTAAATATCAGCACTATAACATGTTTTTTATTTAATTACCCATGGGGAACCATCAATGGCTCTCAGCCAATGTTGTTAATAACCTTTAAAAACCTCAAAGGAAAAGACCTTTAATACTTCCAGCTTTATCCAGGACCACTTACTAAACACAACCACCTACTTTCCCGAATGGAGTAGCATACATGTCCGTTCTAGTATCGTCCAGTGTGTCAAATGTCTCACATAGAATAGGGCCTGGAGGATATTTGGATGTCAGTGTATTATAAATAAGATAGTCCTTGGAGTCAGTTGTGATGTAGATATATTCTTAGATTTATTGTTAGATAATCAGGTCAGTAAATCACAGGAAGATGGTAAGTCCTGAAGATGCCCCACCAGGAGCAGCGTCTGTCCTGCTCAGCCTGCACACTCCAACTGTCACTCCCAAGCTCCCCAAGCACCCAACACTCCATGACATCATCCACACCCAACATTCCAGACAACCACAGGCATACCAACTCTCACACTGGCTGAGCAGCAGATAGGGAAACCATAGAGAAGGGAAATGTAACTGTAGATTATAACACAGTGCTCTGCTATTTAAAACATTTCCAAACATCAATATGTAGAATGAGTTTGTTGTGTTTAAAAACAATTGTAACATATGAGTAAATCTGCATCGGCTATTCAAGACAAACTTAGTGGGTGACAACTAACACCACTCCCAACCTTCATCACATGGATCACCACTAGAGCACGGAGGCATATGTATACAGCGATGGGTCTGAATACTATTTAACTACACCACCACCAATATATACAAGCACAGAGTGTTTGCACCCCTCAAAACAAGCTGCAATGTAAATGACAGGTTTTAATCTGTAAATGCAATGCATATAATGATGCTGAGATTGCTTCATAGCTCAGGTTGTTCTTAGATTCTATTCCCCGTGGGTGCTGAAATTGAATGAGCTATTTCACTATTATATGGGCAATGTAAGTGTTATGTTAAAAATGTGACTATGTTGTAGGAAAAACTTATCCAGTCACCATTTTCAAGTAACTTTATGAGCAACACCTAGCATACAGAAACAAGCATTTGCAATGCAATAGGTCTCACATTTACGCGACTTTAAGCTATTGGCATTATAAATGGCAATGCATTTTATTTAAGTTTTAAAAACCAAAACATAAATAAAATGCATTGTCATTTACATGGCCAATAGCTCAAACTCGCTTAAATGCAAGACCTATTGCATTGCACATGCTTGTTTGAAAGGGGTAGGGGATAAAAAAAAAAAGCAGATATCCAAAGCTGAAACGTGGAGTTTGACACGTCTATGCAGATTCTGCTGTCTACTTCCGCCATGCATCCACCTGTATTGAAGCAAGACTGTAGGACTACTAGCAGGCAGTCCGTAGACACGAAGAATTAAGTTACCTAGCTCGTGGCGCCTCGAGACACCCAGGTACAAGAAGGCGATGGTGCCGATAGTCACCAACAGTAGAGTGCGACTACACAGTGCCATCCCGGGATCTGCCGCTTTCTGGCTGCCTGAAGGGGGCGTGTCGCACGGCCACTGTGCCCAAGGGCCCTGCGCCACCTGACTTCTCTGCTCCTCATAAACGAAAACAGAGGACTGAAAAGCAATAATCGTGTCATTCCACAACATGTAAAGCCAAAGAAGGAGTTAACTGAGAACTATGTAAGCGAACCAGGCGGCCATCTTGTAATCGCTCCTTTTCATTGAAATATTGCTGATGTAAAATAAAACCTGGAATATTTACATGAAAAGAAGTTAAAAATGTTCGTCTTCCGAATGCGGTATTTTACTATATTTAATAAAGTTTTTTATTTCATGTCAACTTTGTTCGTTGTTATGATTTTTAAATTCTTTTTCATTTACAACCCTAAAACACAAGCCAAATAATGGGAATTATTTGTAGGTGGCTGCTCTTTTGCGCTACGAGCTGCAGACCACACCATACACCGATTTAGAAGCGAGACACCTGATTTTTTAAGTCCAAAATGCCTTTATTTTAGGTGTTTGTCGCCTAAAATTTCCTCCCCTTTAATTAATGTAAGTTAATAGTTTAACCCATAGCTGTCAATGTTCCAGATTGCTACGTGTGACGTTTTCATAATTTCAGTGTAATGATGAGTGCCTATTCGAGTTCGAGTTCGAGTGCCTATTCAATAACTATGAGTGACACTTTCTCGCAAGCCAAATCAAGAAATGAAGACGAAGGAAACATATAAATATATTAGAAATGACACCAGGCGCGCAACACCCATAGGGCTGAATGAGTTTTAGCCACCCATCAGTTGCTGTAGGCAGGGCTGACTGGGCTGTGTTTGCTGGGCTGCCAGCCTGTTATGTCCTAGAATCATACGTCGTCATCTGCTTGACTGGATGTTCCACATGGAATATGGAGCATCAGGTCAGGCAGAGTGACGCAGCAGTTGAGGTATTCAAGAGTGTCCGCCTGTTGGTATTGTGGTGAATAAAGAAGATACTTTCTATTTTATTTATTTTATGCGTTTTTATATAGAGCAGACTTTACCCGAAGGTGTCAGAGCACTTCACAAAAGGAACAGATCTGATACATGAGGAGAACATTACAAGTGAACAAATTACAAAAGCAAACGTTACGTTACATGAGGCAAAGTGACAATTGTGAGCAAACAAAATACAAGAGGTAGCAAACGGTGCATTACAGGAGGAAAAAGTGACATGTGAGCAGGTTACAAAAGCATACAAAGTACAAGTAGAGGTATAGTACTGCAATGTATGGCAGACACTCAAACACAAGAACAAACGTTACGTAGTCAATGGTGGCACTTGAGCAAGTATCTAAAGCAAAAAAAATGTAAGAGGTAGCAAACAGTGTGTTACAAGAGAAAAGTGACGTGTGCATGTTACAAAAGAGTACCAAAGACAGGTAGAAGGATAATACTGCAATGAATGGCAGGACACACTGGGAAGGCACTTCCAAAGTCATGGAGAAAAGGATTCTCTATAATGGAGGGTCTTCCTTCAGATATTCAGATAGCAGAGAAGGTGTGAATTACATTTGGAAGTGTCTTTGAAGGAGGAGAATTTTGAGGTCAGTTTTGAAGGCCTGGGAGGAGGTGAGTTTCAGATTCTCACTGCGTTGCCTGAAAAGGATTGGGCCATCGATCTTTCCTTCTTGAAAGTGGGAGGTTCAAGCAGTACATTTTCTGCATTACGTGATGGTCTAGAGCCTCCAGAAAGTTTCAGTTTATTCACCGGGTAGCAAGGAGAAGAAGAGTGCAAGGCTTTGTAGGTGATACAGGCAGTCTTGTAGATAGATATTGCCTCGATGGGAAAGCCAGCGGAGGGTGGATACCATGGGTGGGATGTGGTCGCTTCTTTTGGCTCCGTAAATGAAGCGAGCTGCTGAATGGAGAACAGATTTAAGGGGGGACAGGTGGGATTTGAGGAGGCCAGTGAGAAGAGAATTGTCGCAGTCAAGTCTGGAGAGGACCAGCGATTGGACCAGGGTTTTAAGGTCTTGCTCCGAGAAGAAGCAACAAATTCCCCAAAGAAGGCGCAGTTGGTATTGGGCAGACTTTGCAATGGGGTTGATGTGGGAGATTAGATTGAGTTTTTTGTCGAGTATGACACCCAGGGATTTTGCGCTGTCGACAATGATGGGTTTATTGTTAAATAGATTCATCTGATCCATCCATGATTGAACCGGGGGAGGAGAGAGTGAGGAGGAGAGGAGGAGGAATTCAGTTTTGGAGGGATTCAGAATCAGTTGATGTGCTTACATCCAGTTTTGAATGGAGTCCAGAGTAGAGCTTAGGACGGAGAGATCGTGAGTGGAGGCAACCTTGGGGTAGATTTGAGCGTCGTCAGCGTAGAGATGATAGTGGACCCCGGATTTACTTAGGAGATCTCCCAGTGGTTCTAAATAGAGATTGAACAGTGTGGGTGCAAGTATAGAGCCTTGGGGAACACCTTGACCTACCGCCAGAAGAGATGAAAGACTGTTTCCCATTTTGATCATTTGGGATCTATCAGAGAGGAAGGACGCAAACCATTTAAGCACAGTGCCCTCCTTGCCCATTCTCTGTTGATGAGTGTTGAGGAGAGTGTTGTGATTGACAGTGTCAGAGGCTGCAGAAAGGTCAAGGAGAATTAGAAGACAGGACCCTCCCGAATCAAGTATTTGCAGTGCGTCATTAATCACTTACTGTTTCAGTGCTGCAGTTTTGGATGAAGCCGGACTGAAGATTGTCAAGAAGATCATTGTCCTTGAAATTACGAGAGAGTTGTTTCGCTACACATCTATCTGTGATCTTCGCAAGACAGGGTAGGTTAGTGATGGGGTGGAAGATGTTGAGGTCATTCGCATCAGCAGTCGGTTTTTTAAGCAGAGGGGTGACCTGCCCAGTTTAGAAGGGGACAGGAAGGAAGCCTTGACAGAGGGAGAGGTTGACCAGAGTGGTCCAATAGCGAAGAGAATGGGTATAGAAGTCAATGGCAAAGGCACTAGGGATAGGGTCAAGAGAATGGTTGGAGAGCTTTGTTTCGCGGATGCAATTGAGGAGGGCATCTTCAAAGATGGGGTCAAAGTTCTGCCAAATGGCTAGTGATTTGCGCTCCTCTGGAGGGATAGGATGAGCGACCTGATCCACCAGTGATTTCACTTTTTCCTCAAAGAATACAGAGAAATCCGCTGCTTTCTTTCTAGAATCCTCCAACTTGGAGGTTTCTACAAAGACTAGCAGTCAGCATCCTTTGTACTTTACACCACAATTTTGGCGACGAGCACACAACACCAGTACCCTCGGGAGATACAGCAGTCAGAAGGCAGGACATTTAACAGGCGAGGCTTAATTTAAAGTAAAATGAGGAGAAAGAAATAAGAAAACAGACGAACTCGGAAAAGTCGTGCCAGAACATAAGCTCTTTATGCAGTATTTGGAGGATTTAGCAACTAAAAGCGCATGTGGCAAGTGCGACATTCAAAGGATTTTGAAGAACTTATTGAAGGCATTGAGCATCTTGCGCGTGCAGCACAAACATATGTCGGTTGCTCAGAGCGAGCAGCAAACTCCTTTGTTGACTGACGTGAGTCTGCATAAATGAATGACGTTACGTGCAGTGATTTTTAAGGAATACCAGATTCGTCACAGATGCGGTGCGAGGTCACGCTATGTGACCCTACGTGCCGCCATCTTAAGATAAAAAAAAAAGTAAAACTCAACCAAGCAGGTGCGGCTCCTTCACTGGGGTGGAGGGGCGCCGCCCTACTGCTCCCACGCAGTACGAGAAGCAGAAACATATAATGGTAAAACTACCATTTCATGTTTCTGCTTCTCGCACTGCGAGAAAGCAGAAGTGCCTGGTTGGGGGCGGGCGGGTGGGCTGTAGTGCTTGATGGCAGGGGGGGAGTGGCTTGCCCGCTGTTGTGGGCCCTGACTATTTGGTGTGCCCTCTGGGGCCGACCAAACCAGTCATGCAAACTCTCACTTTTTAGGCCTCGCTGAGCTAGTGCATGTGCTTTTCGGAGAGACTTTAGTAGGTGAGTTTTCGAAGTGCTGCTGGCTGGCCTAGCGCTTAAGTGCACGCAAGTGTGCACGCTCGCACGCAGCCGCCATCTGCTTTTCTTTCATGGCTAATTAAGCCTTATAGCATGTTCCTCCACCCCTCCTCGCTCTGCCTCTCTGTCTTGCTGGCCCCTCCGCCTCCCCACCACAGAGCACATCTCGCAGCTGCCACTTTCGCGGGCGGACCGCTCGCATGTTTTTGTTTATTTCCCACTCCCAGGCTTGTTATATGTAGAATGAGCGCCTCTGCTAAGTGATCTTGTTTTGTTGTTGTGTCAATGCTTTTCTGCGCCCGTTTGACTTACAGCGTGCTTTCTCTTTCAACAAACTCGATGTTTGTGTTCTTTTATTTTGAGATGCTTTTAGTATTACTGGTTTGTGACTTAAGGAACATTAAGGAAATATTTTTTGTTGTTGTTTTTTTTGTAGTTTTTAAAGCATTTTATTGAAGAATCAAACAGTACACTGCCTCATGCCTACAACCCGGAGGCCGGCGGCTATCGGACGAGGATCATTTTTACACAGCTGGTTGTGCCAACAACCTCAGGGGCAGGCAGTGCAGCACTCTCCTCCAGATCATGTCAAAAAGTGTCAATGTACTTTATCGAAGCGTCATTATGAAATTCAATAAAAACAAAGAACAACCCCCCAATACCACCCCCCTTGTCATTCCAGAGTCCGGACATGATGTTCGCCAATTTGCAGACGTAGTCCCAAGGAAATGTGCAAGCCCAATCCCAAACAGGACAGTGTTACCACGCTGCTGCCGTCCCATTACACTCACACGGAAGCACGAGGTCCCTCCTGCATCCCTCCTTCCCTCGACACAAACCAGATTATCAATATACTATGTTCCAGTGATTTGTCTGACTGATAGTCCATACCTCCCTTACTCAGCCAGTCAGCAAATGGGGCCCAAATATCCACAGGTCTAGAACCTCTGGACATTTGTTCCCAGAATAACTCTAGCTGGTCTTCACAATATGTGACTGCCTTGATCCAGCCGGCTACTGCAGGTGGTCTCTGCTTCCTCCAGTGTATCGCCACCTGTCTCTTAGCCATCAGCAGCAGCATCGCAGTAAGCCTGCAGTGCAACCCTGGAACATCTCGTACATATCCCAGCAAAGCCAGCATGATAGACCTATCCAAGGTGTCTCCTGTTATGTGTCCAATATGTTTAAATATGTCCAACCAGTATCGTGCCACCGGGGGACAGGACCAGGCCATGTGTGTGAATCTAGCATCTTGCGCACTGCACCGCAAACATCTGGTATCTGCCTGAACTCCCATGCAATGCATTTGCGAAGGAGTGCGATATAGGCAGTGTAAGTAATTAAAATGTATAAGCCGCAGTCGGTAGTTGGGTGACAGGTATTCTAGCTGGGTGCAGCAGCACAGCCTTTGCTCCTCAGTTATGGCCAAATCTGCTTCCTCTTTGGGGCGATGGGTTAGCCAGCACGTTTTCCAGCGCGGGAAACACAGGGGGTTCGCTTGGGAAGTCCTTATAGGTGGCTCTGCAAGCCGCTCGCAGCTGGTAGTAAAGTAGTGTATCAGAGGCCGTAGGGGCCTGTGAGTCACACATTTCCGGTAGCGTTAAGAATTCTCCGGCCGGATAAAGATCGCTTCCCTTGTGTAGCTCGTGCGCATGCGCCCTTCGCGCTATGGCCCCGTCTAAAAGAGGTTTCAGCAGTGGGTTTCCACTCAAAGGCATGGATGGAGCATAGAGCACCTTTAGGTGCACCCTCTTCACGATCTATCCCCAGGCCCATCGTACACTCTAAACAGTATCGATGTCTTGTCGTGGGCGCTTATACGGCTGGAAAACCGCTGCATTTAGGGGAAGCGGCGCAACCCTATCTATTTCTATCGCCACGTGAGGCTGAAACGGAGTAGGGTGTTGCCAATAATGTAAAAACTGAGCTTGTGCGCTGTATGCATAGAGTTCAAAATCTGAGCCCCCCCTGCGAAAAGGGCAAAGTCAGTATCTAACACGGAACATGGGGCTGTTTGCCAGCCCATACCATGTCTAACACTTTGGAACGTAAACGTTTGAAAAAATGCAAATTTAGAGGCATGGGTATGTTCACAAATAAATACAGTAATTTAGGGAGGAGTATCATCTTTGTGATGGCTATGTGCCCTGTCAAGGACAAGGGGAGACACCTCCACCTTGCTACCTTACCCTCTATCTGTTGGACCCGGCCTCGTGGCGTGGTCCCACTCCTCCCGCATGGCGGGCCCTGGACGATATAGACCCCTGTCCTCCGGCCTGAAGCTACCACCTCCAACCTTCACGAGAGCCGCCACTCATGGCGACCCCCGGCTCTCCCCCTCCAGAACATGGCGACCCCTACTCGCCCCACGCTGCTGGTCCGACCCCTACCCCGGACCACCCTCTCCGGCCCGACTCCATCTTGGGCCTTCCACGTCCGGGCCCCGTGGCCTCGGCCCGACCTCGGCCGCGGCCCCAGCGAAGCCCCGACATCGAGGCACCAAGATCCGACCAGGCGGTAAAGCGGCCACTTGACGGATCAAGAAGGAGGAGAGTTTCGATGGCCCTCCAGCCGTCCTCGGACGCCTGGTTTCGATCGCCCCCGGCCTTCCTGGGCGCGGGCTCCACCCCCCTGCTGGGTGTCTGGACACTCTCATCCCGGCCCCTCTGACCCCCAGGTGCGAGGGTCCGGACATCAAAAGACTCCAGACCTATATCTGGTGCAGCTCTGAAATGGGTCAACAGTTGTATCCTGGAGTCGAGAGACCCTGAGAAGAACTCGCCTACTTTGAACCGTGAAACCATCTTCGGAGCCCTGCTGGTGCTGCAGCGGCTCAACCTCGCTGAAACCATCTTCGGAGCCCTGCTGGCGCTGCCGCGGCTCGACCTCGCTGAAACCATCTCCGGAGCCCTGCTGGCGCTGCCGTGGCCCGACCTCGCTGAAACCACCTCCGAAGCCCTGCTGGCGCTGCCACGGCCCGACCCCGAGTTCCATAAGGAGAGGTGGGTCTTGGGGTGGTCGACCAGATAGCCTCGGCCTCTCCCCTAAGATCGCCTTTCTAACATTGGTGGCAGGCGGTGCGATCCGAGCCAACGCAAATCGTACAGAGAGTGACTCACCCACTACTGACAGAAACACATCGCAACCATGACTACCAAGGAAACCAGACCGACCGCGGAGTTGCAGAAGGAACGGTTAGAAGACTATCACCACAAAGAATTGAAACAATTCTGCAAGGACCTGGGCATCGCTACCACTGGACTAAGCACCAAGGACGATTTCAAGCAGGCCCTACAAACATGGGTAGAGACCGGAGCGACGTCACCCCAGAACGAAGATATCACAATCCCAGATAGGCACCCGGAAACCATCACGACCACAGCAGAGGAAAGAAATACCAACGTAAACACGGGCCTCTCCCACGAAGACGCCCGAGAGCGAGAAAAGAGCCGGCTCCACGAATTGGAGCTGGCCCGACTCCGTCTGGATGGAGAACTACAGCTGGCCGAGAAAAAGATAGCCCTTGAGCAACTACGGCTGCAAGGGGACCTGGAGGAGAAACGAAGGCAGAGGGACTTAGAGCAGAAGAAGCTCACGTACGAGCACGAGCGTGGTTTAAAAGAACTTGAGATCAAGGCTAAAAACGGGGAGGCCAGCGCCTCCGGGAACCGGAGCCCACCTCCTCCTGCGGACACAAAGGTCCACATCTCCAAAGATGTCATCAGAGAATACTATAAAAACGATGACATCCAACAATGGTTTAGGGCCTACGAGGTAGCCATGACCTCGCACCGGGTGCCGCAAAAAGACTGGGGTGCCGGCTTGTGGGGAAAGTTCGTCAACGAGGGGAGAAACGCCCTGCTACAGCTCCCAGACGCCGAAATGACCTCTTATGAACACATGAAAGCCGCCCTCCTTACCCGCTATGGACTCACCCCCGAGATGTACCGGCAGCGATTCCGAGACTGTAAGAGAATTCCCGGTACTACCTGGGAGGAGTATGTGAACTTCTATAGTAGATCCTTAGAGGGGTGGATCAAAGGCAGCCAAGTCACCACCTACGAGCAGCTGTTCAAACTCATTGTATGGGAGCACCTCTCCAACAACTGCTTTGTCGAACTCAGGCAGCATCTCCTCGACAGCAAACTGACCGAGCTACGTAATCTCGCCATCGAAGCCGATCGATGGGAAAGCACCCGGGTCCCCCGGAACTCGATGGGAGACCCCGGCTGAGCTACCCAAGGGCCCCACCGTCCGCGAGGCGGCGGAGGAGGCCAGAACCGGAACCGGGACGCCCCCGCGGTGCCTCCCCGGACCAACACTTAGCCCTCCCTGGCCAGAAGAGGGGCCCCCCAGCACGGCCGGGGCCCGCTCGAACGTTATCTGCCACAAATGCCAGCGACCCGGTCACTATGCCAATGACCCCAACTGCCCAAGAACCAGCGATCCAGCACCACCGGTCAGCCAAACCGCCAGATCGCTGCCGCCTCCCTGGGAGAGGAGAGGGGCGAAGAAGAGGACTATGACCAGGACCAGACCGAGTGGGAGCCCGCCGCCATGTCCCTGGTATGTCTGGGAGAAAGAGACATGGTCCCCCGGGCCCCGATCCCGGCCAACACTCAGAAGTACAGCCAGTGGGTCACCATTAATGGACACCGGGCCGAAGCCCTCCGCGACACGGGAGCCAGCGTGACGGCCGTCCGTTGCTACCTGGTGACCCCTGACCAGATCCTGCCCAATGTACTGTGCCCAGTGCGGTCAGCGGGCAATTCAGAGAGCCTGTGCCAGATGGCCCGAATCCTCTTTGAGTGGGGGGGAGTGTCGGGCATGCTGAGAGTGACCGTCCGGGACGATGCCCCCGTAGACTGCCTCCTCGGGAACGACCTGGAAAGTTCCCCCTGGGCCGACGTCGAGCGGAGAGAGCATCTGGGGATGCTAGGCCTCCCTGAGTGGGTCTGTGTGACCACCCGATTCATGGCCGCCCGGGCCACCACCCCAACCGAAGAACCAGAGTGGCCCGAGCCTCCGCCGCCCACCGTCTCCGAAGACTCCGACCCTGAGCCTGGCCCCCGGGGGCCCAACCGTGAAGAAATTGCCCCGCTCAGCGACCTCCCAGAACTGGCCCAATGGCGCCAAGATGGTGGCCCCACACAGGAGCAGATCCGACAAGAACAGAAAACTTGTCCCTCCCTCGGGGGGATCCAACAGCAAGCCGCCGCTCAGACCGCCGGAGACACCTCGGGTTCCCACTGGGTCTATTGGGACCACGATCTCCTCTACAGTGAACAAAAGATTGCCGAGCTGGGGGCCAGCCGGGTGCTGGTGGTCCCACTCCGGTTCAGAGACTTCCTCCTGAATCTGGCACACGATGTGCCCCTCGCCGGGCACCTGGGGCAGGACAAGACATACAGCCGCCTGGTGACCCATTTCTACTGGCCCAAGATGATGAAGGATGTGAGCAATCACTGCCGGACTTGCCCCACCTGCCAAGCCAGCGGGAAGAGCGGCAGGAAGCACAAGGTCCCCCTGCAACCATTCCCAGTCGTCAACACCCCCTTCGAACGGGTGGGGATCGACATCGTGGGACCCCTGGAGCCCCAAACATCCCAAAGTCACCGTTTTATTCTCGTCCTGGTGGACCATGCCACCCGTTATCCCGAAGCCATCCTTCTCCGGACCGTGACGGCTCCCGTGGTGGGCCGGGCACTAATGGGAATCTTCTCCCGGGTGGGCTTCCCCTGAGAAGTCGTCAGTGACCGAGGTACGAACTTCATTTCCCGCTACATGAAGTCCCTGTGGCAACAATGCGGGGTCACGTACAAATTTACGACCCCCTACCACCCCCAAGAGAACGGACTGGTGGAACGTTTTAATCAAACCCTCAAGGGGATGATCATGGGCCTGGAAGAGCCCCTACGACGCCAATGGGATGTGCTGCTGCCCTGCCTCCTCTTCGCCTATCGGGAGGTCCCTCAGAAGTCCCTGCGGGTTCAGCCCCTTCAAACTATTGTACGGGCACCCCGTCCGGGGTCCCCTAAGCCTGGTCAAAGAAGGCTGGGAGGTGGCTGCACCAGATACTCCCCCAGACGTATACCGGTACCTCCTGACCCTCCGCAACCAGACTCAGCGGTTCCGGGAACTTGCCAAAAACAACCTCGAGGCCAGCCAAGAAGAGATGAAACACTGGTATGATCAAAACGCCTCCTCCATTGAGTTCGAGCCGGGCCAACAGGTCTGGGACATGTCACCGATCGAACCATGTGCCCTCCAGGACAAGTGGACTGGGCCCTTCAAAGTGGTGGAGTGCAAGAGCACTGTCACATACCTGGTGGACCTGGAGTCCCCCAGGAACCCCCTCCGGGTCCTCCACGCCAACCGGCTCAAACCTCACTTTGTCCGGACGGAACTTAGCCTCCTGATGGCTACTGACAGCGGGGCCGAAGACGACTCCGAGCCCCTAGCGGACCTCCTGAACGCCTCAGAGAAAGACGGCTCCGTGGAGGGAGTCAACCTCTCCTCCGCCCTGACCCCAGAACAGCGCCGAGACTGCCAAAAGCTGTTGGGACAATTTGCAGACTTGTTTTCTCTCACCCCCGGAGTCACCCCGTGGTGCGTCCACGATGTCGACACCGGGGACAGCCCGCCTGTGCGACACCGGGCCTACTGAGTTCCCGATCGAGTTCGGACATGCATTCAATCGGAGGTCTCCAAGTTGCTGGCTCTGGGGGTGGTAGAACCCTCTGACAGTCCATGGGCCAGCCCTGTCGTCCTGGTCCCCAAAGCCGCTGCCCCTGGCGCTTTTCCCGAACTAAGGTTTTTTTTTTTTTTTAAATGTATTTTTATTGCAAAATTATATAGCAATAGCATCACCGTACACATATACGCCTACAACCCTGAGGCCGGCTGTCCGTATGGAGTAAATATAATCAAAGCAGAGACCTTGAAACCTCGTCCGGTTGTAGAGACAGTATCAATTATCAGGATGATCAATTGCATGGAACGAATGTAATTTACAGTAAAAATACAATTTGCTTTTTGTGTTTTTTGTTTTCATATTAAACGTAAACTAAAAGAAACTGCACACATGAATCAGTACAACAATAAGGTATTCTTAGCGTGTTATCTAGCATCGTAGTTGTCCTGTGGGGGACCAGTTGTGTAAATCTCCCAAGTCCACATCCCGCCCGCACACCCCCCGTCAAATCCCACTGGTACGTGACCAGCCCCGTTCCCTCCATGCCTATAGCCCATCGATGACCTCGGCCCTTATTCAATGTTCTCCTCGTCGTCAGAACCTTCAAGATCCTCTTCCGTCAATGGCTCACAAATATCCCCCCTATATGAGTTCCTCGGTAGCCACACCCCATTCCATGTGCGCAGGTTATCTCTTAGTTTGTAGACTGCTCTTTCAGTCAGCATAAGCACATCCATGTTCCTGATCCACTGCGCCAGTGTGGGGAGATCCGCCGATACCCATTTCTGTGCGATATCTCGTTTGGCTGTGACAAGCCCTATCGTGGTCCACACCCTTTCATAGAAAGTAAGATCTGTAGGCCCCCACACATTCAGTAAACATACCCGTGGGTCAGTGTGAGTGAGGTGTGTAGTGTCTGTGCAATGGTGCGTAGAACCCGCTGCCAATAACTAACAACACGTGGGCATTCCCAAAGCGTATGTATGAACGTGCCCTCTGCCCCGCAGCCCCTGAGACAATACGGGTGGTCCGCTCTCTGCAGTTTGTGTAGTGTTGTTCGGGTGTAGTAAATCCTATGTAAAATTTTTAACTGTACCAAACGGAATTTAGATGATATACCTGCCTCACGTGGAGACGCCATGGCTGCGTTCCAGTCGGATTCGTCTAGGTCTCCGACGTCAGTCACCCACTTGTCTTTCAGCTTCTCCAGTGGGTCAGGTAAATTGTTGATTAGCTTACGATATGTTAATGAGGTTGCGCCTTCCTGCATGAAATCTGTGAGGAGACGGTCCTCCAGCGGGGAGGATTCTGGTGGAGACGTGTCTGGTGGGATCGCTGCCTGTAGGGCGTGTCTGATCTGTATGTATCTATACAGCTCGCTATCTCCCAATTCGTACTGTTCTTTATTTTTATTTATTTTATTTTTAGAGTTTTCTATAGCGCGAACTAGAACCGATAAGGTTATCAGAGCGCTTTACATAGCACCAGTTCCGTTACATGTTGTCACAACAGTTTACATAGAATCAGTTTCGTTGCACATTTCAAGATCTTGAACCGTTTAGGTTATCAGAGCGCTTTACATAAGCCAGCATTCGATGTCCAGTGCCCTCCTCCGCCGTGTAGCGGGGGACCTCATCCAGCCCTCCGAAAGTCATCGAGCTGTCGGGACTAGGCTCCTGGAATTTCAGCTGACTTAGGGATACACGCGTTACAAAAGGTGCAAATAGAAGAGAAAAAAAAAAAAATTGCAAATGTACAAGAGATAGTCACAAGAGAAGGAGATATAGATGGATATACTCTAGGCCTATACTGGTCAGAGGCAATAAGAGAGACAGTAGGAAAGTCAAAAGGACAGTGAGAGCATTCGATGTCCAGTGCCCTCCTCCGCCGTGTGGCGGGGGACCTCATCCAGCCCTCCGAAAGTCGTCGAGCTGTCGGGACTAGGCTCCTGGAATTTCAGCTGACTTAGGATTACACGCGTTACAAAAGGTGCAAATAGTAAAGAAAGAAAAAAATTGCAAATGTACAAGAGATAGAATCACAAGAGGAGGAGATAAAGATGGATATACTCTAGGCCTATACTGGTCAGAGGCAATAAGAGAGACAGTAGGAAAGTCAAAAGGACAGTGAGAGGTCAATAAAATGGTGGAAGAAAAACGTTAGTAGAAGAGGCACGCCATATAGAGATAACAGGCAGACATTCGCTAGTTGAAAAATAGTCTAAAGAGGCCAGTTGTTTTTAGAGTGTGGTCAAATCGTGAAAAAGACTGGCTCATGATGGCCGACAAGGAGAGAGACCAGTCTAATATGGCAGCCAAATTGTAGTGATTGTTGAGTTCAGTTTCCATTTCTACTCTGGTAGGTCGAGTTAGTCCATCTTCCGTGTTGCTTAAAGGGGAGGATAGAGTTCAGCTTCTATGCTGCTAGATGGTGAGGAGAGAGAGAGAGGCTTATCTCTGACTTGCTGATCCCTGCCCTCGTTGGTATGTAGCCTCATGGTCATCTTGTGGGCAGGGAGGCGATTTATTGCTCCAGTTTATGGCCCCAGCCATATTAGACAATGGTGAGTGTAACCATCGCAAAGCCCGCGGAAAATAAAAAGCACACAGATATCAGTTTGAAATTCCGGGCATAGGGTAAAAGCCGGCATGTTTGTTTAAAGTAGCATTTTTCCGGACAGCAAGAGAGAAACCGACATGAGTAATTTAAGGAGAAAGATTTGCGTGCAGTTACCTTCCGAGTCGTCCCTGCCGCTGCTCAAGTAGTTTTGCGTGCAGTATGCAGAGTGAGAAATCGGCATGATTATTTAGCGTGGTAGCTATTGTGCAGTTACCTTCCGAGTCTTTACTGACGCTGCTGCCCAGATCCGGCACCTCCAAAGTTGCGTAGTGTTTGCCCAGTACACACAGACAGACAGGGTACACCGGGGCTTCTCCCAGTGCCAGTTGCTCCGTTCTCGCCGATCCACTGGGCGGGGAGAGAGGGGGGGAAGCCTCCCGCCTGAACTCTGCCCAGAACACACAGAACAGGGCGAACCGGGACCGCTCCAGCTGCCCAATTACCCAGATCTTGTTGATCCACTGGGAGGGGGGTGGGGGGGAAGCCTCCCGCCGGAGCGCTGCTGCAGACAGGGCACACCGGAGCCGCTTAGATGCCCCGCGCTCGTTGATCCATTGGGAGGGGAGAGGGGGGGGGAAGCCTCTCGTCGGAACGCTGCCTCAGACCGGGCACCCCGGAGCTGTTTAGTTGCCCATTGCTCCCTTCTCGTTCTTGAAGGGTCGTGAACGAAACCACTCCCTCCCTAGTCCACATGTCTCCCACGGTCGATATCCCAATGTTGTCCCACTGAGTGAAGCCCTTAGTGCGTCGTAGATGACCCAGTGCCTTAGTGTCCCACAAAGGCGTAAGCTTTGTGATGGTCCCATCCCAGTGTAACTTCGCTTGTGCCTTGTACCACAGTTGAACGGTGTGTTTAGTGGGCCCTACAAGTTTCGCCGCAGTGCCCCGATGGTACAGAGGTGCCAGTAAGCTATTTGTACCCAGTTGTATCCTGTCTGCCTTGAATGCTGGGTCATCCTGCGGGGCGTGCAACCACTGATTAAGGATCTTGAGTTGGGCCGCCCAATAATATAATTTCAGATTGGGCAGTGCAATGCCTCCATCGTACCAGCTCCTATTTAGCTTTGTGTGCGAAATCCGAGGTGGCCGGTTCCCCCAAAGCAGACTCGTGATCTGTGCTGTTACTCTCTATATGAAGCTGGCTGGTATCAAGTGTGGGGCATTTTCAAGAACGTACAAAAAGCGCGGCAGGGCCATCATTTTAAACAACGCTGCCCTGCCCAGCAATGTCAGTGGGAGTTCCTTCCAGTGTTGCACATCATTACGGAGTCGGAGCAAGGGGGGCTGCAGGTTGAGCCGTGCGAACTCCGGTTCATCTCGAGTGATGTGGATTCCCAGATATTTAAAAGAGGAGGGAGCTATCTCAAGCGGACAGGAGTCCGGCAGTGGCGGGAGTGGCCCCTTGAGCTCAAAAAGTATCGACTTCGCCCAATTGATGGTATAACCTGATACTCGCCCATGTGAGTTACAGATTGCTAGGAGGTTGGGAAGGCTGTTCTCTAGGTCAGTAAGGTATATTAACATATCGTCCGCGTAAAGGGACACTCTGTCTTCCCACTGTGGATCCCATTGTATCCCTTTCAGAAGCTGCGTAGTACGGATAGTGACTGCCAGCGGTTCCAGAACCAGAGCAAAAAGGAGGGGCGAGAGTGGGCACCCCTGTCGCGTGCCACGACCTAAACGTATGGCCCGAGATATGTGGCCATTCGCTACTACCCTGGCCATGGGATCTTTATAAAGCATCTTTATCCAGGAAATAAAGACTGGACCAAAGCCCATACGTGTGAGCACCGCGAAGAGGTAGTTCCACTCCACCAAGTCGAACGCCATCTTGGCGTCAAGTGATAGTATTGCTGCCGGTTCTTGCAACAATGAGAGTCTTGCCACAACTCCATGTACCCTGTGTACTTAAGCATGGCATAAGCCTGTTTGCCAGCACTTTTGCTATTATTTTGGCCTCCGGGTTTAGGAGGGAAATAGGCCTGTATGATTTACAGTCGTTGGGTGGTTTACCCGGTTTCGGGATAGCAACGATAGTCGCCATCCGTTGGTCCGGGGGCAATGTTCCCCTCAACCTACTCTCCTCATACATCTGAAGAAGGGGCGTACTTAGAAATTCAGACATGGTTTTAAACCACTCGATGGGCACCCCATTGGGGCCCAGAGCCTTACCCGAGTGGAGGGAGTTAATGGCTAATTGAATTTCGTCGATTGTTAAGGGGGCATCGATATCCTTCGCCGCCTCTTCCGTCAGTTTCGGCAGAGGCACACATTCGAGGGCGTCCTGGGCCTCATCTTCTGTCACCACTATTGTTGGAGTGTATACGTCATGGAAGTGGTCAGCCAGGGCTTCTACTATGTCCCCCGGTTGGGTGTGGACAGTGCCACATGAGTCTGTAATTTGTAGTATGTTCCTACCCCCCCTTGTTTTTTGTCTAGCCATGCCAGGAGTTTACTAGCTTTATCCCCTATGTCATAGACCCTGTGTTTGGTCGCGGCAATGTCCTCCAGTGTCACACGTCTCAAGTGATCGTTGCCTGACCCCTGAACACCGTTTTGTAGGCTTCCCACATTATGGAGGGGGAGTCCACCGATGACTGGTTCTCCTCAAAGTAGAGCCGGGTCACCTTCTTCAAATCTTTACTAATCTGTGGGGCTTTGAGATACCCTGGAAAGATCGGATACACCCTCTTGCGCTTGGTACCAGCGCTAGTGGCGGTCAGAGTGACCGGCGAATGGTCCGAGATGCCTCTCGGCTGTTTCTTTGCCTCGCTAATGTTAAGGAGACCGTTACTCAGTGTGAAAAAGTAATCTATCCTCGAAAGACTATTGTGGGTCGCTGAGTAATAGGAGTATTGTTGCTAATCTGGGTGCAGTGTACGCCATACATCCACTAAACCCTGTGCGTCCAGAAAGGCCTGTAGCTTGCTAGGGCCATCTGTTTGTGTACGTGTGGGGAATCGGTCGAGGGTGTCTGTGAGTGTCATGTTGAAGTCTCCACCTATAAGCAAATCCCCTTCAGGGAGTTCCAGCAGGAATTTGCCGAGGTCCGGCAGAGCTACTGAGTGTAACGCCGGCGGGATATAGACGGAGACCACGTTTAGCAGTTTACCATCCCACTGGCCATGTACTGCCGCAAAACGGCCTTGATCATCAGTTGTTGTGGATTTCACTATGTATTGGGAGGATTTTCTTAGCAAAATACCTGTGCCACGTGACCCTGAGGTAAATTCAGCGTGCGCTATCATACGATATCCCCTCCTATCCAGATTCCGTGTGGCCGCCCCCAACAAGTGTGTCTCCTGCAAAAGAACTAGGGCGGGTCCCTGTCTCTTAATGCCCTGCAGCACCAGGCCCCTCTTGATCTTGTCTCCCAGGCCCCTAACGTTCCATGACATGATTTGCAACGGGGCTGGTGTGGTTATCTATCCTAGCCATAGGAAAAACTGGTGGGCGGTCGCGAGGCCTTCTCGCCATGTGCGAGGTGGTGTGTGGAGACGAGTGCAGGGCAGATGTGACTCCTCCCAACCTCCCGTCCTCTGGCCGTCCCCATGACAGACGATGCTTCCCAGATACTGAGACATACCAATGAACATGTGTGTGTGCAAAACAAGAACTCGCAGGACCAAGTGGTCCCAAAGTTTAACTATCCCTGTACCCCTACCCACCCCCCTCCCTGCCCCCCTGCTACACGGACTCCAAACTGCCCGCCCCCCCAACTGAGCAGAGTGCATACCCCATCCCCAAAACAGTGTACTTGCGCGTTGGGGTGAGGGACTTTCCGCTGCCGGCGGTCTCTCATTCACACCCCCGGAGGTCCATCACCCAGTGTCCAATGGCGGGAAGCGCGTGTGCAGCACTATAAATCTAATTAAACATAGAAGTCTGGAGATTACTGTTCCTCATTGTCTTCTTGGCCGCAATCTGCTCCCAAGGACGTGCTGCTCTCTGGGCCCCCTCCCAAATCCTGGGAGTCCAGATGTTTTCGGCCCTTTGGGGGTCGGTTGGTTCGTCGCGGGTGGTGTCCCGGTCTCCACCCCTCCAGCCAGTCCTGCACCGCCTCTGGGTTGTCAAAGAACCAAGTTTTGTTTTCTGCTACTACCCTAAGCCTCGCAGGGAAGAGCATGGAGTACGGCAGTTCTCGTGTCCTCAGTTCCTTTTTTACCTCCAAAAAAGTTCTTCGCCTGCATGCGACGTCCGCCGTATAGTCGGGAAAGAAGGCAATGGTGGAGTTCTGAAGCTTTATAGGAGGGGATGTCCTGGCCGCCTGTAAGATGGCGTCTCGGTCGCGGAAATTGAACAGGCGGGCTACTATTGGCCGCGGAGCCGCCCCTGGCTTTGGTTGGCCTCCCGGCATGCGGTGGGCCCTTTCCACTGAGAAAAAAGTGGACAAGCCCTTCGGTTTAAGTTCATCCGTGATTAAGCTCTCTACAAACAAGTCCATGGCTCTTATGCCTTCCGATTCCGGCACCCCAATAATACGGATGTTGTTCCGCCTAGAACGCCCTTCCTGCTCATCAAGCTTCTCGCGCAGCAGTTTATTGTCCTGTGCCATCTTCCCCATCGCCTGTTGAAGTTCGGAGACATCCTCCACTAGGGATTTTGTAACCACCTCCATGTCTTTAACCTTCTCCGACATTTTGTGGAGGTCGGCTCTAAGCATAGTGACATCCGTGGAGATCGAACCCACCGTCGTCTGTAACTGAGCCAAAGCATGCATCACATCTTCCAACGTCGCCTTCTTGCCTCCCGGGGTATCTGCAGTTTTGCCCCCCGCATCTTTCCCCGTCACTGGGGATGCAGCTGGTTTGTCGGACGTATATCGTTCAATGCGGGTTTGTGTGGCGCCGCCCTTGGGACCTTTCCCCGCCATGGTTTTTGGTTTTGTGCTTTTCGGGCCTCTCAGCTCCAGGGTGTCCGGAGTGACGCACCCACTACGGCCACAGAATGTTAGTGGTTTCTTCCACGCGTGAGCCTGACCAGGGCGCCTCTCAAGTGCCCGCCGATAGCAACTGGCTGTCTCTCCCCGGGCCTCCGGGGGGTCGTATTAGGCTCCTGAACTGGGTATAGTCGTTTGTTGTGCTCAGGCCCATCAATCGGGCACTGGTAGGGCGTTCCGCAGGGCGAAGAGCGCCAACAGTCAATAAGTGCGCAGTGACTTCCTCGGCCTAGAAAATGGAGGCTGCCCTCCACCTTCCTGGGCTTCCTCGCGCTTGTGGCCGCCAATTCGACTTTAAACAGGGCTGGGGGTACCAGTTACAGCGTTATAGTGCAGTCACACTGCTTAGGACCGTATGCGACGCCCAGTCTGGCTCCGTGACTTTCGAGTTGTCGGCCGCCCTATGCGGCTCGCAGGCACTTCTGGTCCTGGTCCCCTGGATCAACTGCACTTCCTGCCGGGCCACTCGATCAGGGAAGGTCCCGGTGCAGGCGAGCGAAGTAGGCCAAACCGCAGCCGCGGTGTAACTCGGTCCCCAGACGTCGGATTCGAACGCCGCTTCTCGCCACTTGCTCCGCCCGGTCCTGGGCTCCGGTACCTTCCTGTAGGGCTTGAAAATTGTGGCGGATTATGAGTCGGATAGTCGAAGAGACCGCTTCAGCTGCGGAGCTCGTCCCTTATGCTGCCGCCATGATCGGCTGCTAGCCACGCACCCCGCACTAAGGTTTTGTGTAGACTACCGGGGATTGAACGCCGTCACTCGGACCGACGCCCACCCCATTCTTTGGGCTGATGAACTGATCGACCGCCTGGGGGCGGCCCGCTACCTGAGCACATTCGACCTAACCTCCGGCTACTGGCAAATCGGACTCACACCAGGCGCCCAAGAGCGCTCCGCTTTCTCAACCCCCGATGGCCACTACCACTTCAGGGTGATGCCCTTCGGGATGAAAAACGCCCCCGCAACGTTCGAGAGACTGGTGAATAAGGTGCTGGCGGGGCTAGAAGAGTTCAGCGCCGCATGTCTGGACGATATCGCGGTGTACAGCCTCCAATGGACCGAACACTTCCAGCACCTCCGGGAGGTCTTGGCGGCCCTCCGCCGGGCCGGATTGACCATAAAAGCAAGCAAATGCCAGATCGGCCAAGGTTCCGTGACCTATCTGGGACACCAAGTGGGGAGCGGCCAGGTGGCCCCTCTCCAACCCAAGATCGACGCCATCTTGGCCTGGGAGCCCCCGGTCACCCAGACAGCGGTTCGAGCCTTCCTGGGGCTCACTGGCTACTACCAGCGCTTTGTGAAGAATTATGGCAGCATTGTGGGCCCGATCACTGAACTCACTTCCAAGAAGCAGCCACAGAAGGTACACTGGACACACGAGTGTCAGGCCGCCTTTGAGACCCTAAAGACAGCGATGTGTACCGCCCCTGTGCTCCAAGCCCCCGACTACAGCCGGGAATTCGTAGTCCAAACAGATGCCTCCGAGCACGGTGTCGGGCGGTCCTGTCCCAAATCAACGCTGAAGGAGTTGACCAGCCGGTGGCCTTCAACAGCCGACGTCTGCTGGCCCGAGAGCAACACTGGAGCACCATTGAAAGAGAGGCCTTCGCTGTGGTGTGGGCGCTCATGAAACTCCGGCCCTATCTCTTCGGCACCCACTTCCGGGTGCAAACGGACCACCGACCCCTGCGGTGGTTGATGCAGATGCGAGGGGAGAACCCGAAGTTGCTACGTTGGTCCATCTCGCTACAAGGGATGGACTTCACTGTGGAGCATCGCCCCGGCAGGGACCACGCCAACGCTGACGGCCTGTCCCGCTTCTTCCGCCTCGGCGAGGAGAACCCCCAAGAAGATGGGTGACTCTCCCTGCCTTCAGCTGGGGGGACATGTGTTGGACCCGGCCTTGTGGCGTGGTCCCACTCCTCCCGCATGGCGGGCCCTGGACGACATCAACCCCTGTCCTCCGGCCTGAAGCTACCCCCTCCAACCTTCACGAGAGCCGCCACTCATGGCGACCCCCGGCTCTCCCCCTCCAGAACATGGCGACCCCTACTCGCCCCACGCTGCTGGTCCGACCCCTATCCCGGACCACCCTCTCCGGCCCGACTCCATCTTGGGCCTTCCACGTCCGGGCCCCGTGGCCTCGGCCCGACCTCGGCCGCGGCCCCAGCGAAGCCCCGACATTGAGGCACCAAGATCCGACCAGGTGGTAAAGCGGCCACTTGACGGATCAAGGAGGAGGAGAGTTTCGATGGCCCTCCAGCCGTCCTCGGACGCCTGGTTTCGATCGCCCCCGGCCTCCCTGGGCGCGGGCTCCACCCCCCTGCTGGGTGTCTGGACACTCTCATCCCGGCCCCTCTAACCCCCAGGTGCGAGGGTCCGGACATCAAAAGACTCCAGACCTATATCTGGTGCAGCTCTGAAATGGGTCAGCAGTTGTATCCTGGAGTCGAGAGACCCTGAGAAGAACTCGCCTACTTCTAACCCTGAAACCATCTTCGGAGCCCTGCTGGCGCTGCCGCGGCTCGACCTCGCTGAAACCGTCTTCGGAGCCCTGCTGGCGCTGCCGCGGCTCGACCTCGCTGAAACCATCTTCGGAGCCCTGCTGGCGCTGCCGCGGCTCGACCTCGCTGAAACCATCTTCGGAGCCCTGCTGGCGCTGCCGCGGCTCGACCTCGCTGAAACCATCTCCGGGGCCCTGCTGGCGCTGCCGCGGCCCGACCTCGCTGAAACCACCTCCGAAGCCCTGCTGGCGCTGCCGCGGCCCGACCCCGAGGAACCCCTCAGCTCGAGGATTGAGAGCTGAGCGTAGGGTATCCCTGTACCAGGCTGGTACCAAGACTGTCCCACTACCCCCTTCCCACAGTTACTAAGACCTTAAGGATCCCTCGATCCATTTGTAGATATCTTGCCGAGATAACCTGCCTTGATTGCTGATAAAGACGTTAAGAATCTATCCTTGTGTGGTGTCCATCTGTAGTAGTGTGATTACTCGCCTGGACGATCCTAGGAGAGGAACCTCGCCAGGAGGCCTCTCAACGGAGCTCGGCCAGTTCCATAAGGAGAGGTGGGTCTCGGGGTGGTTGGCCAGATAGCCTCGGCCTCCCCCCTAAGATCGCCTTTCTAACACTATCCATTCCATGACCCTGCCATAGTTTGTAGTCCACAGCTCTTGCAATGTTCTGCTTATGTGGATGCCTAGATAGCGCACTGCAGTTTCCGCCCATTCGATCGGAAACTCCGACACAAAATGAGTGGTCTCGTCAGTGAGTGGCATCATTGTCGACTTAGCCCAGTTTATCTGAAATCCAGTGAGTCCTCCATACCTTATGAATTCCCTCATTAATGGATCGAAATTTTCACGGGGATTAGTCAAATAAATAGTGATGTCGTCCGCATACAGTGAGACAAGGATTCCCCGCATGGTGAATCCTATACTCTTGCTCGCATGTTGTTGCCGGAGCTTCGCCGCTAGAGGCTCCGTGGCAATAGCAAACAGTAAGGGAGATAATGGACATCCCTGCCTAGTGCCTCTGGTAATGGAAAAAGGCTTGGAAGTCTGGCCATTTAACCAAACTCTGGCCGTTGGCTCAGGGTAGAGGACCTGAATTTGTTTAATAAATAGCGGGCTGAGGCCTAGGCGAGAGAGTAGTGAAAATAGGAAGTTCCATTCTAAGGAGTTGAACGCCTTTGTGGCATCTAGTAGGGCCGCCGAGGCTTGTACATGCGGTGCCAGATAGTGGAGTACTCCAAAGATGGTACGTAGATTATGGGCCGTGGATCGGCCCAGTATGAAACCAGACTGGTCTGACAGCGCGATTTGCGGTAGCATAGGCTGTAGCCTGTCCGCAATCAATTTGGCATAGATCTTCGCATCTAGATTGATGAGGGAAAGAGAACGGTACGAGTCCGTCTTGGTTGGGTCCTTGTCTGGCTTCAAGATTGTGATAATGGTTGCCTCTCGCAGTGTGGGCGGCAGTGTCACAGTCTCCATGGCCTCCTTGTACATCTGTAGCAACCGGGGCGCTAATATGTCAACATATTCCTTATAGAAGGCTGCTGTCAGACCATCCGCCCCTGGGGCCTTATCTCCCGGCATGGCACTAATTACTCGTCTCACATCTTCCACTGTGATGGGCAGCTCCTTGTATTGCCGAGCTCCATCATTAAACCATGCCAGGTATATCTCATCTAAATAATCAATAAAATCCGTCTGCGACGGAGCCACCCTGGAAGTATACAGCTCTGAATAATATTGAGCAAATTCCTCCAATATATCAGGAGGTGTATGAAGTACTGTTCCCTCCGCTGTGTGGAGGTCAGATATGTAGAAGGCTCCCCTAGGCGTTCTAAGCAGGCTCGCCAGTGTCTTGCCAGGCCATCGCTTTCTCCATAGCGCCTCGCTTGTGCATATTTATGCAGATATGCTGTCTCTCTCTCAGCCTCACTCTGAAACTCAGTGAGTTTAGTCCGTATACTAGCAGCCGTGTCGTATGAAGGCCTGCTCATCTGCTACCTCTCAAGCTCCCCAATATCTCGCTCTAGTCTCTGTAACGTATTACGGATATCGCGTAGTACCCCAATTTTCAAGGCGATACAGTCTCCCCTCGTTACAGCTTCCCATAGCACCCCAGGAGAGTCTACAGAGCCCTCGTTATGCGTAAAATAGTCCTCAATCGGAACTCTAAGGTCTTCCCGGAAGACCTGATCTCGCAAGGCTCCCGTTGGGAACCCCCATGTGAAAGGTTGAGTGTATGCCGGGGGGAGGCCAATCCTTATCTGCGCTGGGTCATGATCCGACAGCGTAGGAGAGAGGTGCGTAGCGTCCTCCAGCCAAGCATGAAGATCTCCAGTTAGCAACCAATAAATGAGTCGCGACCAAGCATTTCTGTGATGTGTAATACATGTCCCTTCCTTACTCGTTGGGTGCGTGGCCCTCCACGAGTCTATCAGATGGAGATCAGCCATGATCTCACAGAGGAGATCCGCTGCCTTTGAATGGTGCGCACGAGAAGCCCCTTGTCTATCAAGTTCGGTAGAGAGGGTTACATTGAAGTCTCCGCCCCACATAATCGCAATGTGTTCCAGCTTTTTAAGCTCATGCCATATGTGTTGAAAGAATTCCGGGCTGTCACTGTTAGGGCCATACGTATTTACCAGGGCTACAGTCGTGTTTTAAAGTGCTCCCACCAATATTATGTATCTGCCTTCCCTATCTGTAATCGTGTTGTGTGTGCGCCAGTGGAGACCCTTTCTCAGCAATATTGCCAACCCCCTGGAGTAACTGGAGTAGCCAGTAGCGGCTATCACCTCCCACCGCCTATTCCTCAGTGTGGTCGCTGCCGAGCCAATTAGGTGTGTTTCCTGCAAGAAACAGGTATCCATCCCATGCCTCGTTAAATATGAATGTATAAGTCTGGTCTTCCTGCGATCGTTAAGACCCCGCACATTCCATGTAAGACATTTCAGTGTGGTTACAGTCATTGAATTAGTAATCGCAGCCATTAACATAACAATTGCAAGTCAAGTTCTGTTGGGACGGTGTCACACTCCCAGACATTTCAACATACATTAATATGCGTCTATGCTGTTTTGAGATTAGTCGGCGAAACCATATCTCATATTCACCATGCACAATGTCTAATCGCAACTTTCGATATGGTAAAACACTTCTGAACGACAATACCTGCAACCAGAACAGTCCCCTTCCCTCCCCCCCAACACCAACCCCAAATCAGGGTGTGCATCCCAGCCACCCCCCTCCCCTACTTGCCCCCAAATAAAAATAGAAAACTAAACATAGGGAATCATCCCAGTGGGTACGATAAGTTACCGGCATCTACCCCTGCGCTTTTGGCAGGTTGGCCAAGCTGCAATTGGCACATTAGTGCTCACTTCCCTTGCCCACAGTCATCAACAACAAGTGACCTCACTCAGCAGTCTCTAGCTACATTGTATATCAAGTCTCTCTCATCAATCCAGGGTGGTCATCTTATCTCGACCTTACCAGCTTCCGCTCTCCGTCTACCTCAGCTGGCCACCAGCTCCACATCTGTCACAAACAATGGCAATCAAATCTAGTCCTTATCACTGAGTCTGTCCTGCATTTCACCATCAGCCTATGACTTTTGTAATTTGTGATCCTTGGCCAACTGTTTCACAAATGTAAATGCGGCCTTTGCGTCGGTGAAGAAGGTGGGTTTCCCAGGGCCTTGCACTCTCAACTTCGCTGGATAGATCAGAGCGTATTTTGTTCCGATTTGTTGGAAAATCCTTTTGGCTGGATTAAACTCTCTCCTCGCCGCCTGGACCTGCACTGTAAAATCAGGGTACAACGCAATCTCGTTCCCTTTCTATTGAATAGTTCCTTTCTCGCGAGCAAGACGAAGTATCGTGTCGCGGTCTCTATAGTTTAATACTCTCTGCAGGATCGGCCTCGCAGGAGCACCCGGCTTAGGCCTCGGGCCCAATTAGGAACAATGGGGAGAGTCCAGGGCCGAAGAGGTCCTTCATCATACCTTCCACAAAAAGCTCCATGTTGGAGATGTCTGAAGATTCCGCCACACCTGTAATGTGTATGTTATTTCTGCGTGAACGCGCTTCCAAATCCTCATTCTTTTGGTGTATGCGCTCCAGTACCTTATCTATGGCCCTGAGCTTCTTTTCCACTTCCGTCTGTCCTTCCTTAGTCTACGTCACTCTTGTCTCAAGGACACTCACCCGGCCCTCTTGTTTATCCATTCGCTGGGTGATTTTATCCATCCTGTCAGCCAATGCATCCATTTTGGAGTGTATCCCTTTCAACCGGGCTTTCAGCTCTCGGATCATTGCCTTAACATTGTCTGCAGGCAATCGTCTCACCGCGTCCCCCTCAGCTTGCTGGCGATCTCCCTCTTCAGCCTCAGTGGACTTGTCCCCCTTTTTCCCCCCTTCAAAGTTTATGTGGGGTTGGCGCGTGTCTGGCTTCCCCATGGTGCCCCTAGTCCAGGTGCCGCAATGTCAACTTGTCTGGTCAGGCAGGTCTCCTGTCTCCCTCCGACAGGGATTGCAGCAAATTACACCCTCGATGAATGTAGGGGTAGCAGGCAGTGATGGCCAACCATGCGTACCCCTATGCCACTCAGCTACTCTTGCTTCCTACAGACGATGTAGTGCCGTGAGGGGAGCAGCCAGCATGCCTCCCTGCCGCCCAAATGCGCTATTCCCGTCAGAAATTGTGCCAACCGCCATCCAGGTCACACTCATCCAACCGACGCACAAACAAGTGGAATCTGCCTGTCCCACGGGCCCAAAGTCGTGGTATCTGTGCGGTCGCCACTTCCTATATCTGCACAATATGCCCCTCCATGCAGGGGGGATCCCCTTCAGCCGATCCACAAGCTTGGTTGTCCATAGGCGATCTGCATGGGCCGCTTCGCTGCTTTAGCAGCTCCCCTGCTGCCTCCTACAGGATTTCCGTGTATGCAGACTATGACTCCGCTCTCCGTGCTCAGGCCTCAGTCCCCCTATAAATCGGCGGTGCAGCCAGGCCTCCGTTCTGATCTTTGATCAATCTTAAATGCTGACACCCCCGGCCCCAGTGTGCCTTTTCCAGCTGTCGGGTCTCCAGCCTACCTCAGGGCTATGTTTCCGATCGTTCTCCGGCGCCGCACCATCAGCGAGCAGGCCCGTCCAGGGCAGCCACGTCACTCCACCTCCGCAGCGGTTCAGGGCCAACTGCAGCAATTTTGTCTCTCCCGGGGGGGCGCGCAGGACTTCTCCGCTGCACCCGCGATGTCCAGGTAAGCGCAGCAGGGTCCAGTTGCCTCCCCCACAGTGTTGTGCGCAGCCGCAGTCCGTCAGTGGGGCCCTTCCGTCGGATCTCGCGTCACCCGAGGCCCCGGCTCCAGTGCTGCCACCGGGCCACAGTTCCGGGCACAGGGCCAGTTGCCGGTTCAGTAATTTCGTGGCCGGGGGGACCACCAAACCGCACGACCAGGAGCTAGAGGTCGCCCGCATTCAGGTCCTGGGCTGGAGAGGAGCACAGCAGCCAAATGATCGGATATATTTCGGATTTATGGGCTTTGGCCGGCGGAGCCGCTTCAGCAGACTGCTATTTCGCTGCTTGGCTAAGCCACGCCCCCTCAACATTAAGGAAATGTTACTGTAAAACTGGACAACATTCACAGTGTTTATTTCTGATCGCAACGGCTGCTTCATGTCCGTTGCACCATTCAGGGAGTCTTTTCGTTGGTGCTTTTATGAGGACATGATGAGGAAGCTGGAAACTTTTGGCACATTCTCTTTAGAAGCACAGCATTTTGGCGACTGGTTAGTCGATTAGACCTATGTAGCACTTTAGATCTCAAAGCGCTATGGTGGGTGCAGCAGTTATAACTCATGAAATATGGGGTGCAACTCACAAGGAGGGGGCAGGTTTGAGTGCACATTGGCTGCAATCGAACTCTTAGGATGATGGGCTGTGTGTATCCATTATCAGCACTCAGTCTTCGCTAAGTGATCTTGTTTTGTTGTTGTGTCAATGCTTTGCTGCGCCCGTTTGACTTACAACATGCTTTCTCTTTCCCTAAACTCGATGTTTGTGTTCCTTTATTTTGAGATGTTTTTAGTATTACTGTCATACACACAATCACACACACAACCACAACCACACACAACCACACGCACAACCACACACACAACCACACATACAACCACACACAAACACACAAACACAACCACACACACACAACCCCACACACAACCACACCCACAACTACATACACACACAACCACACAACCACACACAGAACCACACACACAACCGTACACACACACACAACCACACCCAACCATCCAACCACACACACAACCACACACACAACCACACACACAACCACACACACAACCACACCCACAACCACACACACATAACCACACACAGCCACACACACACACACAACCACACACACAACCCCATACACCACATCACATACAACCACACACACAACCACACTCACAACCACACACACAACCACAACCATGCACAACCACAACCACACAACCACACAACTACAAACACAAAACACACACACACAACCACACACACCCAACCACACACAACCACAACCACACATACAACCACACACACACAACCAACACACAACCACACACACACACACAACCACACACACACACACACAACCACACACATACAAACACAAACAACCACACACTCAACCACACACACACACACAACCACAACCACACACACAGCCACACACACAACCACAGATACAACCACACATACACATACAACCACACACAAACACACAACCACACACACACACAAACACAAACACACACAACCAAACAGCCACACAAACACCAACACAACAACCGCAACCACAACCAACCACACACATAACCACAACCACACACAACCCAACACACACAACCACACAAACACAACCACACACTCACAAAACCACACACACAACCACACACTCACAAAACCACACACACAACCACAACCACACACACAAACACACACACACACACACACACAACCACAACCACACAAACAACCACAACCAACAAACACGCACAACCACACACACAACCACACACACAACCATACACACACAATCACACACAACCACACACACAACCACACACACAACTACAACCACACACACAACCACAACCACACACACAACCACACACACAACCACCCATACAACCACACACAACCACACACACACAACCACATACACACAACCACAAAGCAACTACACACACAACCACACACACAACCACACACAACCACACACCCACACACACACACAACCACACACACACAACCATACACACAACCACACACTCACAAAACCACACACAACCACAACCACACACACAAACACACACAACCACACAAACAACCACAACCAACCACACACACAACCACACACACAACCACACACACACAACCACACGCTCAACTACAACCACACACACAACCACAACCACACACACACAACCACACACACAACCACCCATACAACCACACACAACCACACACACACAACCACATACACACAACCACACAGCAACCACACACACAACCACAACCACACCCACACACACAACCACACACACACAACCACACACACAACCACACACAACCACACATACACATCCACACACACACACACAACCATGCCCACACACAACCACACCCACCCACACACAACCACACACACACAACACCCACAACTACAACTACACACACAACCACACACACAACCACACACAACCATTGTTAGAAGGGGCGATCCCAGGGGGTCAGAATATAGGCTCCTGACCTTCCCATGATCCACCTCTTCCAGGAATACTGCAGAGTCCTAACGGGAAGTCTTCGCCGGGGAGGACTCCAGGTCTAAGAACGTACACACTGAGCTCACACCACACTTATGAACGGACACCACACCGTGGATTTCAGTAAGCAAGTTCTTTATCAACAGTAGAGCTTCAGGCAAAATGAACATTTATTTACAAGCGATCGAGGGATCGTAAAGTCTCGGTTATGGGGAGCAAGGAAGCGGGACAGTCTCTGTATCAGGCCAGTACCAAGCGTACCCTGCGCACAGCTCTCAATCCTCGAGCCGGGGGATACGGGCGATGGTGGTCCTACTAGCTGCTGTACTCACTCCTCTCGCTTCAGGTCGTGTTGGTAGCGTCGATGGTCCAGCCGGACCAAGGTTCTCCTCGAGCTGCGACGAGGTCAGCAGGCTTCGATCCGGAGTGAACAGAGTGTTTGTCAGTTCTTGAGGACCAGCGACAACGTCAGCAGGGCTCAGGGTATTCAGCGAATATCCTTAGAGTTTCAAGGATGAGCCACGATGAGGTCAGCAGGGCTCCGAGGTTCCAGTTCCGTCTTCACGAGAATGAGCCGCGACAGTGTCAGCAGGGCTCCGATGAGTTCCAAAGTTCAGTCTTCTCCTCAAGGGGTTGAGCCGCGATCAGATAAGCAGAGCTCTCTTGTCCCATAATTTCCATGCTTGGATTGACCAAATCGTTTTGGAGAATTCCACTCCCAAAAATCAACAGGGGAATCTACATAAAAGAAAACCTAACAAATTTATACAAACAAAATGGTGGTAGTGTTTCTCATCAGAGAAAACGTCCGCACCTACTGTTGTTAGTTATTCTCCCTGGGTACGTAATGCGTGAGGTATAAAGAAGATATAGAGGTGCACTGAGAACTTGATAAGACACCCACCACCAGGGGTGTTTGAGCAATGCAACTGAATGCAAATACCATGAATCAAGCGAGAAAACCAAATTGCACAAGCACCCTCTTAACAGTCCATTAATCTATGAACATGAATGTGGTCATTTCCGAGGTTATTGCACCAACATTATTCAATGGTTCGATGTCAATGTAAAATATGGATCCAAAACCGAATCTTGTTCTTAAAGTTCTTTATTATTCAAATAGGTTAAAAGATTCCCAGCTTATCATTGCCTTGCAGTGCCTTGCAGTGGAGACTCGGCGCCCGGAAACAACATGAACAAGACTTATCAAGGTCTTTAAGAATTTCTCATCTAATGAGATAGGACGTATCTCCACGCAGCGAGACGCACCCTCATAACAAACTTATCAAGGTCTTTAAGAATTTCTCATCTAACGAGATAGGACGTATCTCCACGCAGTGAGACGCACCCTCATAACAAGACTAATCCAAATCAGCTCTGTTCGTTCAATGATCCATGAGGGATTAAACTAGATCCGTGTTACCTAAAGGGAACCTACTTGCTTAATAGCTCGCTGTGACCAAAACTTCCAATAGGTTTCGCATAAAACGCTTCGTACCAGCATCCTTTTGATTACAAACCAGTCCGATGCCAGAGCAGCACAAGACCAGAGCAGCATAAGACCAGAACAAGTTAGCCTTGAAAAAGCCCTGGAGAGGGCGAAACACGTGTCGGCAATGATAAGCTGGGAATCTTTTAACCTATTTGAATAATAAAGAACTTTAAGAACAAGATTCGGTTTTGGATCCATATTTTACATTGACATCGAACCATTGAATAATGTTGGTGCAATAACCTCGGAAATGACCACATTCATGTTCATAGATTAATGGACTGTTAAGAGGGTGCTTGTGCAATTTGGTTTTCTCGCTTGATAAAAGAAAACCTAACGCACCTTGGTTTACCCAGGCTCTAGCCGACAGCCATCTTCTCTGTCGTAGACTAGAAAGAAAATGGAGAAAAACATACGATGAGGCCGCAAGGTCGCTCTATGTCCAACAAAGGAAATCATACCTCTTTAACATAAAAAAGGCAAAAAAGGAATATTTCACTAAAGCCATAAATGATGCCCATCAAAAACAAAAAACTATCTTCACTATAGTTAAGTCCTTCACCCATCCCAAGACTCTCACGCCGGAAATTCCTCCATCGGCAACCCTGTGCAATCAAATTGCTGACTTTTTCGTGGAGAAGATTGTTAATATTCAGAAAGACTTCCCTCCTCCCTCAACCACCTCTTGCAAGGTTACAGACAACCACTGTCTGCTGTCTAGTTTCAAACCTGTTTCCATTCAACAAACCCGTAAGGCAATTTTGACATGTAAATCAGGAGCCCCCACTGACTCCTGTCCACCCAGCATCCTGCACCATTTGATTGACACAGTGAATCCCTATATTAACACCATTATAAATGAATCTCTCGACTCAGGGATGGTGCCCAATGACTGGAAGAAGGCTATTGTGAAGCCTCTGATGAAGAAGCCTAAAAAATCCCCCACTGATCTTACCAATATGCGCCCCATCTCATTACTACCTGTCCTTGGTAAAATCACAGAACAGCTGGTACATGAAGAGTTGAAAACCTTCGTAGAGACTAACAACATCCTGCATCCACAGCAGTCGGGATTTCGATCTGGCCATTCCACAGAAACAGCTCTGATCGAACTAGCTGATTCTATCAAGTTCCTGCAGGATGAGGGCAGGCAGGCCGTCCTCATCCTGCTTGACCTTACAGCGGCGTTCGACACTATCTCGCATGTCATCCTGATCAACAGACTGCGAGAGATTGGCGTGACAGACACAGCTTTGGCATGGGTCAAATCTTTCCTGTCTAATAGGTCCCAAACTGTGTCCTTGGGTCCCTATCTATCCAGCGAGAAACCTATAACATCAGGAGTGCCCCAGGGGTCCATATTAAGTCCCCTTTTTTTCAATATCTATATGGCCCCCCTCCTCGCTGTGATAGAATCCCACGGGATCCTCGTCACGTCATACGCTGACGACACACAGCTTGTCGTTACTATCGACAAAAAGTGTCCGAGCGCAGATCGGCGCCTCCAAAATTGTCTCTCTGATGTCTTCCAGTGGCTTAACAACAACCATCTAAGATGCAATAGTGCCAAGACCGAAATCATACTGCTGAGCAAAGATATATACTTCTGCCCGAAGGATTGGTGGCCCTCAGGCTCTGAGGCCCCACCTAGCGCTGTACACTCGGCACGGAACCTGGGCGTGCAATTCGATTCGTCCCTCTCCTTCGATGACCACGTCAGGATCACTGCTGGCCGCTGTTTTGGACTCATCAAGTCTTTGAAAAAATTCTTTGACTTCCTCACCATTGCAGCCCGAAAATCAGTCGCGGTAGCTCTAATACTCTCCCGACTTGATTATTGTAATGGTTTAATGGCGGGAGTAAAAAAGTCCACCCTTAAAAAGCTGCAGAGCGTCCAACATGCAGCCGCCAGATTGGTGTTGGGACTTCCTAGAAGGTCATCAGCTTCAACGGCGTTGAACACTCTCCATTGGCTACCGTTACACAAAAGGATTCTTTTTAAACTTCTCCTTACTGTTTTTAAAACTATGAAAAACTCAAAGCCCCACTACTTTGCAAAGCGTTTTACACGCTACAACCCCTCGCGAGTTCTGGGATCATCAGGTACAAATCTCATCACCATTCCAAGATTCAAATTCAAAACCAGGGGCGGGAGGACCTTTACCGTCCTCGCAACTAGGGCATGGAACAATCTTCCTGTCAATCTCAGATTAACCGACAAGGAGAACACCTTCAGAAAACTCCTAAAGACCTGGGTCTACCAACAATCAGATACCTCTGTATTGGCAGCCATCTAGTTCTAGTCTCCTCACCACACTCCATCTCTTTTGTTCCCGCTGCTTGCTAACTTAGCGCCAAGATGCTCCTTCTGGAGCGTATGTCTGCGCTCTACAAATACCCAAAAATATCAAATATCAAATACAACTGCCCGCTAGTTCTTGGGCGCCCCTTGATATACCGCAGTGGCACTTTGATGTCCAGACCCTCGCAGGCGGAGATCTCATGCCTCAAGCTGGTCATCGGGGAGTTCCGTCAGCTGGCCCTTTGATCCTCTTGAAGATGCATCCGGAAATTCCCAGATGCCCAGCAGGGTCTGGAGCCAGCTCTCGGGGAGGCCAGAGGTGCGATCGAAACCAGCCCACGGGGGAAGGCCAGAGGTGTGAGAGAAACCATTCCCCCAGGGGAGGCCGGAGGTGCAATCGAAACTCTTTGGTCCTATCTTGCTCAGGAAACCCTTTACCCCCCAGCCGGGCCTGGCGCATCTGCAGCCTAAGTTTCGCTGGGACCGGGGGTCGGGAAAGGCTATGGGGTCAGGGACCTCGGGAAGGGTAATGGCGGCCGGTGGCCCTGTGGGGTGATGCAGGTTCAGGGTGCCCGGTACCGGGAGGAGCATGCGGGGATGGTCGTCCGTGGGTAGGGTCGTGTAGGCAAATGGGCGGACAGAGAATGGGAGGACCAGGGGTTTCGGGGTGCAAGGCTGGGCTAACGGGCCACTGAGGAACGGGGGGAACCACGCCACAAAGCCAGGTCCAACAACCACACACACACAACCACACACACAACCACACACACACACAACCATGCCCACCCACAACCACACACAACCATACCCACCCACACACAACCACACACACACACACACAACCACATAGACACACAACCACAACCACACACACACAATCATACACACAACCACACACACACAGATCCACACACAACCATACACACAACCGCACATACACAACCACAAACACAACCACAGCCACACACACAACCACAAACACAACCACACACACACAACCACACACACAACCACACACAACCACACACACACACACACACAACCACACACACACACAACCACTCAGTTGAGGTCATTGTGGGTGGGCCACGTTCTTGCTCGTTGAATGGCAATTCTTAGTTCTCTACTGTGAGAACCTCAGTTGTGAATGACTAGAGTTGCATGTGGTTGGTTAGCCATTGCTTAAATACAGTTGCCTCTGCTGGAGCAGTTTAGGTCTAGTTGGTTTTCCAGCTTTACAATGATCTAGGTATTATCAGTGGGGTTTTAACAGTTTAAATTGAAGTACTTGATGAGGGTGGTAATGGAGCAAATTAAGTATTGAAGGGATTTGGCAAGATGATAGTACCTTGCAGCACCCCAGAGTTTGTATAGAATGGAGGCAACGAGTATGGTGGGAGCATGGCGGTGCTTTATCTGCCAAAAAAGGTAAGAGAAGATTCAGTTTAAAATGATTCCTTTCATGATGAAATCTCCTAGCCTTTGTAGTTGGGTGAAGTGATAGACTAAATAGCAGACAATTCCAAATGTATAATGTGTGTTAGAAATTGGATTTTGGCAGGCTAGGGCATGTGTCAAAGCCAGGCAGAAACCACCACTCTAGTCAGGATAAGGGAGTTACACTCCTTAAATAACCCCTGCTCACCCGCTTGGTAGCTTGGCACGAGCAGTCAGGCTTATATTAGAGGCCGTGTATAAAGCATTTGCACATAACCAACAGTAATACAGCGTAAGCACTAAAAAAGGACAGCACACCCATTTAGAAAAAATATCCAATATTTTTATATACTTAAGACAAGACCAAAAACGATAAAAATCCACAATACAGTACTTCGAAATCTTCACTCATCAAAATATGTTTTAAAAATAGTTCCTTGAGGTCGATAGCTCTGTCCGGGGCTATCACGGCATCATGAGCAAACAAATCCAAATAGCTCTGGCTGACTGCAGCATCGCGGGCCAGCTACGGTGTCGGGAAGACCCGCAAGCAGTGCCTTTAAGAAATGCAGGGCGTGGGCGACCTCTAGTTGAGTTTCTGAAAACATGGCGTCGGTTCCGGAGGTCGGTGCAGGAGTCGTAGGGCCTTCAAAGTCACACGCGTTGCACGCCGATCTCCTCTCAGTTGGAGTGAGGAGCGCAGGCGTCGGCAGAGGTCGTTTGCTGCAGTGCAAAGTGCAGTGGTGCGGCGTGCGGTGCCCTCAGGTCGCAGTGCGAGTACCGGCTCAGTGGTGACATCAGATGGCGGCATTGGTGAGACCAGGGTCGCGGTGCGAGATGAAGGAGGCGCTCCTCGCGGTGCTGGCAATTCACCGTGCAAGCTGTGGCGTCATCGTTGCTGAAGCGCTGTTGACGGCTTACAAACTGGAGTCGATGGTGCAGGTGTCGGTAGGCCAAGGCTGCGGTGCGGGATGGGGGTGGTGCGTCGTGTAACTTTACGAGCGGTGCCCTCAAAGCAGTGGCATCAATTTTGGAGTGGAGCGGCGTGGTCGGGGAGGACAAGGCGTCGTCGTGATGCGAGGCGATGCGGAGTGCGGTGCCCACAGGTCGCTGTGCGAGCAGCTGCTTGGTGGTGGCATCAGCAGGCATCTTCGGTGAGGCCAGGGTCGCAGTGCAGTGGTGCCCTCTGCAGTGCCAAGGCGTTGTCATGCAGCGCGGTGGTGCGGAGTGCGGTGCCCACAGGTCGCGGTGCGAACAGCGGCTCATTGGCAGTGTCAGCAGACATTGTGGGTGAGACTAGGGTTGCGGTGCAGCGTTGTGGCGGTGCCCTCTGCAGTGCCTTCAGGACACGGAGTTGGCAGCAGCGTCATAGACATTGTCGAATTGCTTTTCTTCTGTTGCAGCACAAAACACACAGTCCCCAGTGCTGAGGGAAGAAGATCTTGAAGTCATCGCTGTTCCTGAGACTTCTTGAACAGGGGGCAAGCTCTACCTCAAGCCCTTGGAGAAACTCACTAAGCAGATGGCAGAAAGTTCAATCCAGTCCTTTCACTGCCCAAGACAGAAGCAGCCACTGCAGGCCAACACAGCAAAACACGCAGCAAAGTGGTAGTTCTTCCTCACAGCTTCTCTGGCTCTTCTTCTTGGCAGTCTTCTTGGTCCAAAGGAGTTCTAAAGTTCAGGGGTCTCGGCCCCAGTATATGTATCCAAAAATCATTTGATCCTCTAGGCGGAGAGTGTCTGTGCCCAGCCAGAACCAGTGCTGCCTTTTCTGGTGTGATTTCCTGGCAGGGGGTGGACATGGCCTTGTCAGAGGCAGACTAGGCCCTTTTAAGTGCAAGGAAATCTCCTCCCGCTTCCCCCATCGCAGCCCAGGTCTATTCAGCCCTTTCCTGACCCACCTGGACTATCTGGAGCCCCTCCTGCTCCCCCAGCCATCTTTCATCCAAAACCCAATCAGGCAATCCACATTCCAGCAGAGGCACACCGGATGGCTTAGCAAGAAAATTCCTTCTTTCTAAAAGTGGTACTTTCAAACACAGAACGTAAAAATCACCTTCACTAAAAGATGCATCTTTAGATTCTGAGTTCAGACAAACTAAATTTTATTTTCCTACCTAGTTCTCAGGGCCCGTTATGTTCATAATATGTTATAAACAAACTTCTCATTCTGTCCTATGGGGAACAGGTAGCCTTGCCATAGTGAAAAACTAAATGGTCTGTAATTCACTATCAGGACATGCCACACACACCAGGGCGTGTCCTACCTTTCACATACACTGCACCCTGTCCACAGAGGAACCTTGAGCTTACCTTACAGGTGTCTGACATGTAGAAAAGAGAAGGATTAGGGCCTGGCAAGTGGGTGCACTTGCCAAGTCCACATAGCAGTTACAAACTGCACCCAGACTGTGCAATGGCAGGTCCGAGTTACCTTTTTAAGGCTTCTCACATGGGTGGCACAATCATGCTGCAGGCCCACTAGTAGCATTTGATTTACAGGCCCTGGCACACTCAGTGCACTTTACTAGGGACTAACAAGTAAATCAAATACCCAATCATGGAAACACCAATCCATAACACAATTTACACAGAGAGCATATGCACTTTAGCACTGATTAAAAGTGGTAAAGTGCCCAGAGTCCTAAAACCAACACAAACAAGTCAGGAAAAAATAGGAGGAAGATGGAAAAGGTTTGGGGATAACCCCGTAAAAAGGGCCATTTCCAACAATGTGGCAACTCTATTCCTGTAAGCTGTGGTGTTCAGGTGGAAATGAGGATGTATAGTGTTCCTCTGCCAGAATGGAAGCCAGTTTGATAATTAGTGAGAAGGTTGTTTCTTCCACAAATTCGGAGACGTAATTGAAAGTGTAGTGAGGGCAGACCTCTGCTTGCACACATTGCTATGTTAGCATAAGCTTGTTAGACACTTACACGACATTTTGCCGATTTTGCACCCAACACTGCAGGTAGTTGTTGTTGCGAGTTTAGAATTTGTGAATATCTTCACACGAGAAGGGCTTGTTTTCAACATCCCTAGACTTACATTGCGACTTTAGTCTGCACAGTGAGTTCTGAAGTCTCCAAGGTTATCATAACAATTTTTAGCTATTGTTCGGGCTGACTGGCTCACACTTAGACATACGATGCACGCAGCTGCAGTAGACTGGAATTCTGACGTCTTTAAAATGACACGGCATACATGATTTTACTCACTTGGAAGAATTCTGTTTCCAGAGAGACAGAGAGCTTTTGCAGATCCTGATGTGATACACTCCTGCTGATCTTAGAGGTATGGGGTTCCCCACACAAGCCTAAGAGACCTTCTATATTTTATAAAACATAGTTCCTAGCTAGGGGGGGTGGCATACAAGGCATTATAGGACCTCTTCCCACCTTCATTATAATATGATTTCCCCTTTTGTTTTTGATGGAATTGTAACAATGTTGCTTGTATTATTTTTTATTATATGCCTGCTTATACTCGCAAAAATACTGCATCATAGAGCACGTCGTTGAAAATAAACGTTTTAAACTTTATCTTGTCTCTTTCTTTCCCATGTTGTCGACTGGTATGAGAATAACAAATGAAAGAGTGTTCTTGATTCCCACCATTCCTGAGTATGACCTAAGTCGCATGTTCTGGGTTGTCTAATCATTGGTTCCTTTGCTATAGGACGAAGAGCTAATGTGACACTGATGCTAGCCGTTTGGGGTTTCTAGGTACTGAGGTGAGTTTTTTGGTACACCACAATTCACTGAGGTCCTGTGTCTCTGTGCACAGTTCTGTGTCTGAGCAGGATCCCTGCAACAAAAGCAGCTCTTTCAATCAGTTTGCAGTGGAATTTGCTATTGGTCAATATCAAGCTGAATCAGTTGAATCAAGGTTATTCTTCACTATGATTGATTTGGTGTTAAAGATATTGAGGTCTTTTGGAATCATGTCTTGGTTTATGGAGTTGCGGTTGATGCTTCTTGCCTAGATAGAGATGTTAGTGGAGGATTGGTTGTAATTGAAAGCTCAAGATGGATGAGTGTCTGGTGGGTAGCCAGCTGGGAGGCAGGACTTGAGCAGGTTCTTGAACTGGATGGAGAAGATTTGTTTGAAAATTGACACAATGGGTGCCTGTCACCACAGATTCTCTTGTATGGTCTAAGGATAGAGGCTACAAGGTGAGTTACATCTGAGGTAATGTTTTAGTGTATTGGTTTCCACAACAAGTTGGTATGCAGGGGGATCGTACATGGTTTGGAGGTAGTGTGATCTTGATAGTGATGTAGAGCATGATGTGAACTTTTAAGTTGAGCCTGCAAAGTTACGTCTAGTGGAATTCTACTTTGGAGCACCACTGGGAGTCATGATCCTTCTGCCTTTTTTATTAACTAATTATACATCCTTGTGTGATTCTAGAAGGAGAGCTTGTCAGCACAGTCATTTCACTTCCTTCAATTGATATTCCAAGGTTCTATTTTCTGTCTTCAATGTCTTTACTTTTGTAGATTATAGTTCCAAACAATGGTAGACACAGTGACCGCACACTCCTGTGATGATTCCTTGTTATGTATTGCAAATAGTCAATCTGGGGGAAACTGGGGTGTAGGGTGGTAGTCCGAGCTGCACGGGCCACCGTGGTAAGGGCCGGTGTGTGCTGTATCTGTGAACAGGGCGGCGTGAAGAGCTGTCCCCTTCTATGGTCTTTACTTTTGTGTGAGCCTCATTGTCTTTAGTCTGTGATTCAGGCAAAAGGAGGTCTTGACTAGTATAAATCTATGAGAGCCTTTTCTTCCTTCATACATTTGGAATAACAAGGATGTGATGAGGCGAGAGTTGAGTCTGATGAAGCTGAGCATATTCTAATGTATGTAGAAGGAATACTGCTGCCTCAAAATACTGAGGGAGACATATAGGGAAAAGAAAAGGAGAACACAAGGCAGAGGGAATGACCCCAAGACATTATTATCTCTCTGAGCAGGACAAAAAGGAAGAGAGCAGTAAAAAAGGGACATTCCTTTCTTTCAGAGGGACCCACGTAGACGAGCTCCAAGAAGAACTAATCAACCAATCCCAGGCACTTCCAGCCCTCAACAGATGTAGAAATCTACAACACCTCTTTGAAGAATCGTATAAAATGCTATGCTCTTCTTAAAACCTGTGCTCCCAAGCCACGAGCAGCCTGGTAAACCCAAGAACCTATAGAAAACAAGCATGTCTTACAAAGACAGGAGATGAAATGGAGATTGAAAGGCCAGGAGGACCTTACCCTTCTAAAAGAATTCTGTTCCAGCCAGCATAATCACAGCTAAAGCCACTGACTACATGACCATCATCAATGGTGTAATTAACGAAAGCAAAGGCATCTATAAGACAGTCAAACAGTATGACATCCCATCCGAGAACCCACTGTCTCACCATCAGCCAACAGAAGCAATGGTATCAATCTCTTCTTCAATAAGAAAATCAACAAAATCACATCTAACTTCACAAATTCAACATCATCATCAACAGTGCCACCTATACCAAGTCGTCAGGCCACTAAGAGATCAAACCCTATTTCCCACACAAACCTCTCTAATATTATGAACATACTCAAGCCACTTCCTACACACATTATGTGCTCCTCTCCTCGATCATCAAGTCTCTGCAAGGAAAAGCCTTCACACCCTTTATCCACATTGCCAATGCCTAGCTCACCCAGGACACCTTCTTCAGAGTCACAAGACTGCTCATATCCTCCGCTTGCTAATAAAGCAAAAAAGCCCAGAATAGATCCAAAAGACTTTGGCAGCTTCTGTTCTATTACCCGCCTCCCATTAGTTAGAAAAATTGAGAAGGCAGTTGCCACGCAGCAGTGGAGGGCACATCAGCAAGAATAATGTACTTTATGACTATCAACTAGGGTTCGGGACAAGCTGCAGTATTGACACATTCATGCTCCAGCTGGTTAACAATGCCCTCTTCCTCAATGACAATAACAACACACATGGAAGATGGTGTGTGTTCCATTTCTATCTTTCCTGCATCTTATTACAGTGCTCTTTCCAAACATGAGTTGTGTTTCAGGCTTTATGATTGCCCAATCTTTTCAGTACCAAGAATATTTAATGGAAGTTGTATCATGAAATACAAGGAAATTCTTTTTCAACATTCTGTGTGTTACAGAGCTTAAACATGCGCTATCTCCACATAGATCAAGAGGGTTGTGAACTAAACTAACATCCTATTCTGCAAATAACATAAAAGTAATATGTGCAGATATCCATTGTTACAGAACAATATTAAGAGAAATGTACTTAAACATTCCTACACACTACTAATTTCCCAAAACTCCATTTGGGGGAATGATGCTCAAATATCATGTTAAAGTTGTTTTTTATGTCCTTTTAAGTTGCTGCGCCTCACTTAGTGTGTTTGGAATCTGCTAATCATCATAGACTGTTCCAAAAAGTAGAGTCTAATATTCTACATTATACTAGGTTGATTGGCCCAATGCAAGATAACACAAATTTGTGATTCGTTGTTCTAAAATGTTTTGAGTGAACCCCCCCGCATAACCCATGAAAAGGATAAGAAATACTTATATGGAGTTAACAAAATTGCTGACTTAGTTTACTTTTGAATGCACCTGTTCACCACATGTAGTTAAAAACAACTAATATGCATTGCACCTGAACAGCAAACACAGACATCCCATACCTAATTTTAAAATGGCTATAATGATTTCTGCCCACTTGTTTGACTTATTAGCTTCCCCGAACTTTATGTCTAGTTGCACCCTTGAATTACACGCATTTGAGCAACAAGAAAAGGAAGGGTCGGCTGTATTTCAAAAAGACATCACTACAGTAGAAGTATCCTGTGATGTCTCTCTACTGGATACATTGTACCACTGAGATCTGTGAGCAGATCTAGCCAGCCTACTTTAACCCCTGCCTGCAGCCTGCTGAAGCAGCGCACACCCAGTGCTTAATTTGTAAAAAAAGAAGTGCAGGTGCTGAATATTTTGCCAAGGAGGCCACCGCTCACGTCTTCCTCCGGTGAGCCCCACTTTCAGCACTCTCACTGCCTCAGTCTCTATCTTCTAACCTTGATCTGTTGTCTGTCCCTACGTCTTTGCTCTAAGAGTCTATCTCCTCACCTCTTTAATTGTTTTCTATAATCTTTGTCACACCTGGTGTGTTACCGTATTCCCTGCAGTTCTGATTTGCCCCCTATTCACTCTACCCCTGCCCTTTTTCCTCTTAACTTTTATCCATGCTCTGCTCTCTCTCCCCTCAGTCTTGGCTCTTTACAATCACTCTTCTAGCAGTGATTAGCTGTGTCTCCGTTTTATCATTTATCTGCTTTTTTTCCTCTGTCCTGTCCTCTACATACTTTCATTCTATCTTCTCTCTTCCTAATGCTCTCTTCTTCACATCATGGCTGCTTTCTCTTTGTATCTGATTTAGCTCTGTCTTATCTCTCTCTTCTCCTGTTGTTTCTTTCTCCTCTTTACTCCTGCTCTCTCTCTCATATATAACACTGCTGCTGCCTGTGAGCCCTGTCATCAGCCTGTACATGTCCCTGCCATTTTGAACTCTGCATTTTCCTGTTGTCTTTCCTAAAGAAGAGGAAGATGACGTGTTTTATTTTCTTACTTACACCGAGTGCAAAAACAAAATGTACACCAAATTAAAATTATTTTTTTGCATATATTAATCAGTGCAGTATAACTGGGTTATTTGCAGAACAGGTAGTTGCTCGAGCACAGCAGGTGATGTCACTACTAGTGCTGCCTGTAATTAGTAGGTCCAGCGATGGCGTTCGGCATTGACATCCACTGCTCCGCTTGCTGTGACCCTGCCTGCTACAGCACAGGCATTGTTCCAAGCCGTAATGCTGCCAATGCTGGTAAGTATGGCTGTGGTGCCTACTGGACTCACACACGCTCAGCAATTACCATGCTGGGGTGCAGCGCACAGATTCTACAGGTGACGCCATGGCGCACAAAAGTTGTGTTGGGCCACAGCCGCATCGAGCACGTTGAGGATAGTAGCAATGCAGGGCTGCAGGATATGCTACTCTGGCTACATAGCAAGTGGAATGCCCACACTTACTTTCATTTATTCTTCCTCAAGAGCCCTCACTCCCAAGTTCCAAATGCGCTCATGCAGCTTCCTTGCCTCAATTCTGCCATGAGCCAGCCCCCAGCTACAATTATCCAATGGGAGGTTTTGGCTCAGGCAGTGACAGGGTGCAGCAGACGCTGGGAATAGAATGCAAGACATAGTTTGTCGATGACTTCTTGGATTTGTGATCGGCGTGATGACATCATCACTAACGTGGTGACTCACAATCATGCCTGCCTGGACAGGCGTATGCTGGCCTGTCTATGAACATTTACCAGCCAGTCACCATGCAATGCATGTTATTCTTTTTATTTTTAATTTGAACAATTAATATTGAGCCCACCACCTGCAGGGTCAGAAATTGTAGCCCCGGCCCTGTGAAAGAAGTGCAGGTGCTGGGCACCTGAAAGCTCCTGCTCAAATTAAGCATTGCCCACACCACGCTGACAGCCGCTGCAGCTCAGTCGATCAATGTGCATATGGCAGCGCTCTGCTTGACTTAGACTGGAGGTGCTATACATGTGTGATTTTTTTTACTTCAGTGCGTTGATTCAGACAACCACACTGAAATACATTAAACTGATAGGTAGTACTTGGTAGGGCTGGGAAAATCAGTTCCCTTTTACCATGTCCAAAATTTCTTTTTCACATTCCCTTATATTGAAGCAGAATCAATTTTAGGTGGGAGACGGCGAAAATAAAGCAATTTTTTGCTTAAAAAATACTGAGTTTTCTGCTATATCTGGTCTGTTGGCATGTATGGCATCAGCCTATCTGATGAATCATGTTTGATACTGAGGCTGTTCAACAAATCAATGCATTAAATAACATGAAGCTTATTAGACTCAAAAAGGAAGAAAAAGAGTGGTCAATATTTCAAACCATGAAGGTTTATTAAAGGTTAAACATTTACAAAAACTAAAAACATGAAGTAAGTACCAATCAATATATGAATGCACCCATTAATATGAAATTCAAATCAAATCAAAGTTATAAAGAAAGAAGACAAACTGGCAGTACACAAAATTGCCTACTCCGCTCTGCCGGGAAACGGACAACGCTTTTCACTGTGTAGTCTGAACTGTAACCTACTCTGCACTAACTTAAATCACACAATTCCAATTTTTGCTACACTGACACGCAGTTTATACAACCACGAGCTCATTCGCTTCTCAGGATCCTCCATAATACAGCTTATGTTTGTGTCCTACAAATGTACATTAACCGCAGCAAAATGAGGTTACATGGACCAGCCTGTACTCTGCATGCATCTTCTTGGATTCAATACCAATGATAACATTCCACAGTGATTATAACAAAAAGAAACATTTCGTCTCATAAGAAGGTTATGAACAGTACACAGCGTTCAACAGCATTTGAAATTCAGATTGCAGCGAAACAAAAGTTCACGTGTCATGAAGCAAGATGATAACCAAAGATGGGCATTCAAGTTTTAAAATACAGGCCTATATTAGCTATGTTCAATCTAAATGGGAATAATACACTGTTAATAAAATGTGTATGTTTATATGTCAATGTGGATAATTGGAAAACTTTTAATATGAAAAAACACTACACACACACACATACACACACAATGTGCTTTAAACTGTAGATGTTATAAGAAATCCCTTTAAAATGTGTTTTACATCTGCCCTAAAGACCCCAACTGATGATTAAAGTAAAATGAAACATTAGGAATGTGACAATGGTCAATGAGGAATGCAGGAACATACACAGTCTTCAAAGCAAAAGTAAACAGGTATACATAGTAGATATGTGCTCGATGAAACAGATAACACTATGTCACCCCACTAGTGTAAAGTATATGGGGAAGCAAATCCCCAAATACCAAGAATATGCAAATGTCCAGAGCACGACACAAAGGAAAAGTAAATAGTCCACCAGAAAGACAGGTCCAAATTGGTAAAATAGACTCAAGACGTAGAGACTTATGGTTCCATTCACTTTAATAACTTATTCTGTTTCTTGTATAGTGCAAATTTCACTACACACGACACGTGTTTCGTCGTACAAGATACCTTTTTCAAGGCTTTTGTGAGCCTTTCATTAAGGTCTGGGCAGCCACTGGGTACTGGGATGTACTCTGTGTGGGTGCACTCCCATCTCAGACCAGCCTTTGAATCATCCATTGTGATAACCCATAAATTTCAAGATTTCATACTATGTAAGAGGCAGGGTCAGTAAGAAAATAAAGAGAATGTATTTCCTCTCCTCAGTTAGCCTAAGGTCAGATAGATCACTGCCACTATTTATTGATGCTAGAACCTGGAAATCATTGAAGCCACTTTAGCTCACAATTTTCCCTAAACAGACTCCGCAGGTAATCCGCAAAGGTTGTGAATTTCTTAATGAAACAAATTCCTGGATACATATTCTTCACCTTGCTGGGCAGACACCATTGTTACATGTCAGGATTTGACAGCCCGGGACTATGGTGCCCTGAAGTTGCCGCATTGGACCATCCCCACCTCTATGATGTCACAGTTCTTGGCCAACCTGTAGTCACACAATTGGTCCTTTCTCATTCGTCTGCACTTCAGTATCACACTCACTTTGGTGGTTTCAGAATTTCTGTCTGGATGAGTATTTTTTTTTGTGCACTTTTTATTCATTTGTTCTCTCTATGATGCTCCCCGAAGGTTCTTCTTGAAGCCCACATTAAAAAAAAAATGTTAAACAGGTCCGCCCGGCCCTGTGCTACCTGCAAATGGTAAAACCTGAAAGCACTTAATATGTGGTTGGATTACTTAAATTAGCACTAAAATCCAGAAACAGGAGAGAGGATTGATAGTTTTTTTTATTGTATCTTATTGTTATATTTTACACCCTCTGTAAGCGAAATGTTATGTTATGTTATGTTATGTTAACTTTGCTTATAAAGTGCATGGCTGCCCTGTTGCTGGGGCAACCAGGATTGTATAAAATTTGGGGTCATGTTTATGATATATACCTTTCATAAAGTTTTATACTTATGCTGCAATATTGCTTTTATGGTTTTCAATATATGTAAAACCGAATAAAGTATTTTGATATGATATGAGTAGGAATTGTGTTCCCTATCCACCTATCTATAAGCATTGAGGCTAGAGAGTGCATTGACGCATGAGGTGTGCTATGGTACTCTTTTTAGGACTCTGTAAATAGCCACTCAGTGTCATATTCCATCTTTGCAAAAGATAGATGTTGGAAATAACCATCTTTTGGGTTGTGTACCCTCAGATTTTAGCCTTGACTGTTTTGCTAGACGTAGAACTCTCTGCACGTTACCCCTGCTAACCAGTAGGAAATAGCCTATGCTTCCCCTTTTAATATGATGACATTGGTATACTCCTAATAATAATATTTAACACACATATAAGTCCCTACTATATGGTAAGAAGTGTACCCAGGGCCTGTAAGTTAAATGTCACTAGTGAACTGCAGCACTCATTGTGCCAGCCACTACAGTGACAGTGTAAACATGACTGCAGGCCTATCTTCGGTAGCCTGGCTGTAATGGTTAAAACTGTAAACTCAACCTGTCAAATCAATCACATTTGACAGGCCTAAACCTTTCTTTTAAATATAAATAAGCCACCCCTAACTAGGCCCATAAGGCAGGGTGCATGGTATTCAAAAGTAGGACATGTAACGATTTCATGTTAAACATGCCCTTACAGTGAAAAGACCCCACAGTCTATTTTGCTGTAGTAAGGTTGGCTGTTCCATAAGAAAGCCTTAGGATGCAATATTGCAGTCAATAATATAATCTCAGGCTAGGAAACAGCCTTAAAATTCATTATTAGATATTTTGAAATATGTATTACAAGCCCAATTCACTAGGGAAGTAGGATTTGTATTAAATAATTTGGAAAATGTAATTTTAGAAAAAAACCTTTTTCCTGCCTAAAGCCACTAGATTCCTAATTGCATGTGTTCCAGTTGTCACCTCACAGATAAATAACCCAATTGATGAGGTGTGAACTTGCCTTGGTGTAGGGAGGTGTTGTTTTACCTTGACAGATTGGCCTGTGGGCTTTTCCCAGAACCTTGATTAACTTCAAAGATCCCTGTCTTTTGTCACCCCACCCAGTCAAGCTCCAATCCCAGTGGAAGAAGAGCTGCTCCTAGAACTGGTTTAGAGTGACAACTGGAGAGGAGTTTCTCCTTTCCCTGACCACACCTCAGGGTGGGCACAAGAGATCTGCACATGGGAAGAAAGGTGCTGCCATCTTGCTTTGAGGTAAAGAGGGGCACTATGGGATTGTTTGAAGTAGGGCACACAGTAAATGCTACAAAAGTGGGTAGGGCTACCCCTAGGAACCTTTACACCATTAATGAGGGAGGAGCCAGGAGTTGCTCCCACCCACAGGCTGGTTCTGTGCATAAAGGTGAGACCCACAGTACCCTCCTCAGAACACTTTCTGGACCTGTGGAAGAACAGATGATGAATGGACCTGCTGTCTGTGACCTGAGAATAACCTGGATGACTGAACCTGCTATTTGTCTTGTACTCAAGACAAAAAAGTGGATAATCTGGCAAGCCGATCCAACGAAGGTGTGTTGCCCCTGGGCCAAAGATTGAGGTTGCTCCTGCTCTGAGCTTTTTTACAGCAGCTAACGTGATTCAGCAGGACCTCACGAAGAAGGTATCTCGCCTCGTGGAGCCCTCTTCAGGTGACAATCTGCCTCCTTGCCGCATTGGAAGAATCCGAGCTCCAAAAAGGGAGAAGCCGCCTTTACTCTGAAGTTTTTACTTCGGAGTACATTTACCATGCATTTTTTAGTTCGAATACACCGTTTCCATGCAAGTCTTAAAAGCGAAAGCATTTACCACACATTTGAACAGTAGGTGGCAGTGTTTCACTATGCAGTGTTTCTCTTTATTACACTCTCAGTGCGGAATAGAAGATTCTTTATTGAATTTATTGCGCTATGTGTATCTGGGTGGCTAGTGCCATATTACAAGGATAGTAGAAATGGAAATCCGTTTCCTTGCTTGACTCCCCTAGTGCTTGCTGTTCAATGGAATAGCATGCATCAAAGCTCCCTAGCATGGAAGTGAACTTTCAGCAGGTGGTGAATACTTCCTATTGTCTTTGCTCGCCTGCTGTTGTATGCTGTTTAGTGTTTTCGTGGGTCGCAGTGACTACTTACTATTGTCATTGCATGTCTGCTGTTGTATGCCATTTAGTTTTCGAGGGTGTTGTAGCTTCTTCTAAACACTCGTACGCTCTTTTTATCCGTTGTTCTGTGAACCGCCCCTGATTCCTGTAAACTGCTCCTTAACCCTTTATTCTTGCGACCTGTCCCTTATTCCTGTGAACCGCATCTCATTCCCGCCTGCCTCCCCTCATTCCTACAAGCACCTCTTCATACCGTTGAACTCTCCCTCATTCCCGTGAGCCTCCTCTCATTCCTGTGAGCTACTATTCAAAACTTTCAGCGTGTTGTTGTCATTTTTTTCATTACAACAGAAGAACAATAGTAAATTAGACATAAAATGAAATAAATACATAAAAAAACGATGTAATTGTATGTGTTGTGAATGTTTGCGTGCTAGTTGTTGCGCAGTGGAGTATGTTTTCATTAGAGTAAATACAAACGCGTAGTAATGGTATGCGTGGTAATATTAGCGTTGTGAAGCCATGCGTGGTAAAAAAAACACGAGTTGAAATGACATACAACCCAAAAAGTGATCGAGTCCAAAGTTAGAAATCTTAAACGGTGGAATGCATAAAACGTATCTGGCTATGAGGGGCCTTCTCTGGATGCAGAACTCAAAATTCTTCAGCTCTGTGCTTTCCCAGCAGAGACTGTTTCACTGAGACCGGCAGCCTCTGGCTATAGGACAATGTCTTCAGCCACAGGCTGCAGGGTGGTCCCTCTTAAAAAAAGAGAGAGGGACCCAAACACCAAAGAAGAAGGGTACCAGAATAAACCTTAGTTATAACAAGCATTTGCAATGCAATAGGTCTCGCATTAATTAAGTTTGAGCTATTGGCATTGCTAAATATTGCAACACCAATTGCAACAAAAGTCTATAACTTGTAGGCCAAAAAAGTGTATTTATTTTTGTAGCAATGGTGGCACGCTACGCTTTGAATGAATATGTTTAAAAGTAAAGTGCGCCATACTGCGATTGCTACAATAGTTATTTGTGGATGCGTTAACAATTAATGTCTGCACTGATGGCTGGCAGTGTGTGTGCCTGGTGGAAGCGTGCACTGATGGCTGGTGGTGTGTGTGTGCCTGGTGAAAGTGTGCACGGATGGCTGGTGGTGTGTGTGCCTGGTGAAAGCGTGCGCTGACGTCTGGTGGAGTGTGTCTGGTGGAAGCATGCGCTGACGGCTGGTGGTGTTTGTGCCCGCTGAAAGCGTGCACTGACGGCTGGTGGTGTTTGTGCCCGGTGAAAGCCCACACTGGCGACTGATTGTGTCTGGTGAAAGTGTGCCCTGACGGTGTTGTTGTGTGTGTGTGGTTTTGTGTGTGTTTGTATGTGTAGTTGTGGTTGTGTGTGTGGTTGTGTGTGTGGCTGTGTGTGTGTGGTTGTGTGTGTGTGATTGGATGTGGTTGTGTATGTGTGTAGTTGTATGTGTGGTTGTGTGTGTGGTTGTGGTTGTGTGTGTGGTTCTGGGTGTGTAGTTGTGTATGTTGTGTTGTGTTTGTGGTTGTGTGTGACAATGTGTGTGTTTGTGTGTGTGGTTGTGTGTGTGCTTGTGGTTTGGTGTGGTTGTGTGTGTGTGGTTGTGTGTGTGGTTATGTGTGTGGTTGTGTGTGTGTGGTTGTGTGTGTGTGGTTGTGTGTGTGTGGTGTGTGTGGTTGTCTGTGTGGTTGTGTGTGTGGTTGTGTGTGTGTGTGTGTGGTTGTGTGTGTGTGGTTGTGGTTGTGTGTGTTGCGTGTGTGGGTGTGTGTATGGTTGTGTGTGGGTGTGGTTGTGTGTGTGGTTGTGCTTGTGGTTGTGTGGTTGGGTATGGTTGTGTGTGGTTGTGGTTGCGTGTTCTCGTGTGTGTGGTTGGGTGTGTGGTTGTGTATGTATGTGTGTATGTGTGTGTGGTTGTGTTGTTGTGTGTGGTTGTGTGTATGTGTAGTTGTGTGTGGTTGTGCTTGTGTGTGGTTGTGTGTGTGTGGTTGGGTGTGTTTGTGTGTGTGTGTGGTTGGGAGTATTCGTGTGTGTGGTTGGGTGTGGTTGTTTGTGTGGTTGTGTGTGTGTGTGGTTGTGTGGTTTGTGTGTGGTTGTGTGTGTGGTTGTGCATGTGGTTGTGTTTGTCGTTGTGTGTGTGTGGTTGTGTGTGTGTAGTTGTGTGTGTAGTTATGTGTGTGTGTGGTTGTGTGTGTGGTTGTATGTGTGGTTGTGGTTTTGTGTGTGGTTGTGTGTGTGGTTGTGTGTGTGGTTGTGTGTGTGGTTGTGGTTGTGTGTGTGTGGTTGTGTGTGTGTGCGGTTGTGTGTGGTTGTGTGTGTGGTTGTGTGTGTGGTATGTGTGGTTGTGTGTGTGGTTGTGTGTAGTTGTGCGTATGTGTGGTTGTGTGTGGTTGTGTGTGTGGTTATGTGTGTGGTTGGGTGGGTTTGTGTGTGTGGTTGGGTGTGTTTGTGTGTGTGGTTGTGGTTGAGTGTGTGGTTGTGTGTGGTTTGTGTGCTTTGCGGGCACTTCCTGCCTCCCGCCTTCTTCGCGCCCGGAGGCGCTACAAAGCAGGGATGCTCCCTCGGCGGAGCGAGGGACAATCACCTACCGGCCAGGCGCACTCCAGAGGCCACGCTGCACGCTGCTCCAGCTCCTGGGTGGGGAACGCTGTGTGTCTCGCCGCCGGTCCTCCATCCTGGCAACTGGAGACTACAGCTCCCAGTGAGCTTTGTGGGCACTTCCTGCCTCCCGCCTTCTTCGCGCCCGGAGGTGCTACAAAGCAGGGACGCTCCCTCGGTGGAGCGAGGGACAATCACCTACCGGCCAGGCGCACTCCAGAGGCCACGCTGCACGCTGCTCCAGCTCCTGGGTGGGGAACGCTGTGTGTCTCGCCGCCGCTGCTCCATCCTGGCGGCTGGAGACTACAGCTCCCAGTGAGCTTTGCGGGCACTTCCTGCCTCCCGCCTTCTTCGCGCCTGGAGGCGCTACAAAGCAGGGACGCTTCCTCCGCATCGCGGACGCGCGCGGACGGCGCTGGGCGGAGCCGGGGCAGAGGGCGGGCGGTCTGTGGCCGTCCGGGGACGACGAGGGACGGGATGGGCCACCCCCCTTGGCCCCTGCGATCTTCTACCAAATCACCGAGGTACTGCATCTTGTGTATATGGAACTCGCAAACTGTATTGAAGCCCTCCTAAAGTAACTAGACAAATTCTACGGCTTCACACAAGAGGATTATTAAAAACCCACGTTGGGCAGAACTAGAGTGATTTGGTGGGAGACTATAAGGGAAAAATGTCTAACCATCCCAACACACGTTCGGCTGGGAACAAATCCAACAAAAGAGTGACCCCTAAACAAACACGAGTGGAAACAAAGGAGGGTGCCCTTCCAAAGGGGAACAAACCCACAGCAATTGACTTAATGTTAAAGAAAGTCACGGGGGAAATAGAACGCATGGAACAGAGTTTATCCTCCTCACCCAACCTTAATGTCATCACCCAAACACCCACCAGAGACCTACTAATAGCAGATAGCCCAAATACCCAGGGCAATATAACTCAACCAAACAATGAGATAGAGGATGTCCCCTGTGCACAAACCCCGGGCCCAGAAAACTCTGAGCTCAATGAAACGACCCACCAGAAAAAAAGGAAGCGACTGGGGAGGATTAAGGGGCCCCAGAGACAGAGGAAAGCGTTAGTAAGAGACAATCCTCCAACACGCATACAAGAGTATATAACAGTAGAAAATAACTCCCAAGTAGAATCCATTCCACCAGGGTGGATCGAGACATTAGTTGCAGATCTCAAAAAACAGTTAGAATCCTTTATTGCGGCACAATTAAAGCCTATTATAAGCAAGGTGGATAAAATAATGTGTGTTCTCTCTAAACAATCCAAGGCACTAGAGCACACACTGGCAAACACTTCTACTGACCCAACTCAGACAACTGAGGCAGTCACTAATGACAATGCAAATACAAAGAGAGTGCAAAATAACAACTGTGTCAGTCACACTCAACACGCAATTGTCCAGATACACGAGGCCCCAAAAACCGCTCAAAATCAAAAAGGGGGTACTAATGACAACTCTAGAGGGGGACACAAACAAAGTGCGAACAACATAAATAGGGAAAACCCCCCTTTACAACCATTAATGCAATGGAGACAGGAAGACCGCCCTCAGAGGGAAGGGAATTACGATCACTGTTATACAGATTCCGACCCCTTTCATACTACTAATAGTCACGCCTCACATGTAGATCTTCCCCCTGAGGCAAGCCCATTTGTAATAGTTTTTGCAGGGGTACCAGAAATCAGGCCCAACGAGAGAGAATCACACTATCAATTACTCACCAAAATCTCCAAGTGGCTGAATATCCACAGACCCTTAAATAACGGGGAAAGAGGAGAGATAGCTCACGTAAGAAGAGTAAACTGGATCGGGGGGAGAAATAAAGACATAAGAGGGGACTGTATTGTTGCAAACTTTAGGGACACCAGTCTGGTTGATTACATCCTGAAGAATTCTAACAGGAATCAAACCAGCACTATCTGTGCACTCCCACTTGGGTATTTTTACCCAAGGAGTCGGAATAATATCCGTGCGGGTGATGAGGGAGGGTGGACCACAACGTACATATAGACCAAGACCAGTAAACCACCCCGAACAGTCCTTTCCCCCTCGAGATTACCTACAATGGAGAAATAGATTTGCCCCGATTCAATCACTCGAGGATATTGATTGACTCATCCCTATAGAAAATAACTCTGTAGCAAGTTTGGCGACTAGTGGACGCCTGGGCCCAGAAATAGGGGGTGAACGTGGGAGTGAGGAGAACACACAAATCAGGAGGCTAGACCCACTTTTGAGACAGGGGGAAAACAAAACAAACATCAAAGATACACCAATAGTGGGGGAGGATAGAACAAATGAAACTCACATAGCAAGAGGCAAAGAGAAGAGGGAGGGTCTGACCATCCTATCCTGGAATATTGCAGGGCTGGAAGCCAAATTAAAAAGTAAGGAGTGGCTAGAATTTATAAGGCGCTTTCATGTTATAGCGCTCCAAGAAACTTCGGCACGGGATTCGGACCCTTGTCAATTGGAGGGCTATAAGTGTTTTTTCAGACCTGCCCAAGGGACAAATTCTGGAAGAACAAAAGGAGGCCTAGCATTATATGTAGATTTAGACCTGACTGGCACCTGGTCATACCCAGACTGGTTGTCAGACAACATACAAGTAGTCACACTACAACATCAGGGGGAGAGTCTACTGTTCCTAAATTTTTAGAACTCTGGGCCGGTGGAGGGGAACTTTCCAATATTAGCAGAGTTGGAGAGCAGACTAAATGAGGAACTGGATCAAAGGACGAAGGGGCCAGAACCAACTGTCCTGTTGATGGGGAATTTAATTGTCATCTATGCCCCAAGCTAGTTCCCCTATCTGCCGACTGGTCAGCATGCCCACTAGAAAAGGGCCCCCATTTTACACACAATAAAGAGGGTACAACTCTGATGAAGTTATTAGATAATTTTGCGCTCACTCACGTCATGGATCTAGCTGCACTCAAAGCAGGGGAATCCCCAACACCCACATTTAAGGGAAAAGGTGGTGGGTCCATAATAGATTATATAACGATTTCTGCTTGTGCTAGAGAACAGATCTTAAATACTAGAACAGAGTGGAGTCCCTTTAGTGATCACAACCCCATTCTAATAGAAATTAAATGGAAGGATGTAATTAGAAAAGACCCAGGGGTGATCCATGAAACCGACATCCAACCAACAGACCAAGGGAGACGCATAAGGTGGTCACTGATTAATCCTCAAGAGTTTTATGTCAAACTAGTGGGCGAAGGGAAAGCCCATATAGAGACTTGCTTAGATCCCACAATAGAGGGTAGAGGAGTGGTAGAGGCTTTCGAATCTTTAACCAAAATTGTGGAAGGACTACTGAAAACTAAGAAGCCCGTAAAACAGTCATCCTCGCCAAGATGGTTTGACTCAAACTGTTCCAGAGCGCTAAGAGACCTAAAGCAGAGTTTACAAAAGACTCCAAGGGACAAGATTGAAATTACCCGCTGCAGACAGAACTACAAAACCCAGGTAAAGACAAGGAAGATGGCCCTTCAAAAAGAAGTCTGGGCTGATCTAAGGGAGGCTGGTGAAAATAAGGACTATATAAGGTTCTGGAAAATCATAAATAGACCATGCTTCCATGACTCAAGCTCCCCAGTCATCAGCTCTAATATTCTACCAGAACAATGGATTGCTCACTTCAAATCCTTGTATAACCAACAGGAGGTAGACACTGGTGACGGAATATGGAGGGGGCCAAGGGCAGAACAACTTGAATTATCTCTGGATGAAGTACTTAAAGCAATCCTAGGGCTGACACGAAACAAAGCCCCTGGCCCGGATGGTACCCCCCCAGATTTATTCCTCAGTAACACCGCCCCAGTGGTAACGAGAGTACTGAATGCAGCAATCAAATCGGGCCTGCCGAGATCATGGTCCACTGCGGTGATTGTCCCGATATATAAGAAAGGCTGTAGGGACAGCCCGCAGTGCTACAGACCTATCTAGCTGATTGATGTTTCTGCCAAAGTACTCGGGAGGGCGCTCCTCAACCGCTTAATAGATTGGACTGACACCCACAACAGCAGCGATAACACATGAAGAGCTGGGTACCCCATACATAGCCGACCTGATCAGACTGAGACCTATACTGGCCTGGCTTAAAATTTGGTCAAACCCCAATGCGGAATTGTCAGACAGATCATCCAGGATTGCCTTCTGAAAGAGAGATGGCTCCAAATCCCCTGGCTGAAATACGTCAAAGACACATTGGGGGATATTGACGAACAAAGGCTATTTCGGGACCCCTCCATGGTGGACATATATTCCAGACACTCTGTACAAAAGCAACTACTGGAAAAATATGATGGTAGGAGGAGGGAGCTTGACTCTACTAAACCCTCGGCAGTTGCTCACTCGCTTGTTTGCAATGAAGCGGGCATGGAACCGTATCTCTTTTTAATGTACAGTCAACACGAGAGGTTTTTAATGACTAGTTTTAGGCTCAATTTGTTGCACCATATTTTAGCTTATCCGTCTGGGTTTACCCAAACAATTGAGCAGAAGGGTGCCTGCGGCTGCGACAATAGGTCTCCGCAGGACACCCTTCATTTTGTATTACTGTGTTCTTTTTATAAAACACCGCGTCAAAGATTCTTAGTGGATGTTTTAAAGGACTCAAACATTATCCATGCTAAATCTGCTTTATTGTTTTTGCAAAGAGCCACTGAAATGCGTACTCTATTTGCTACCATGAGTTTCCTTAAAATTGCTTTTAAATTAAGAAACACAAGGGGCTGATAAAATTGGTGGGATGGGGAGGAAACTAAAAAGTCATATGGGGTCTTGTGTCATATTTGCACTCTGTTTCTACTACTTACAAAAACCCCTTTTTAACCTGTCACTCTTTTTAAAAAAATGTCATGTTGTTCAGAATGGTTTTATGTGATCATGTATTACTATGTATTTTCATGATGGTTTTTAACCTTCGAAATAAATAAAAGAACTGAACTGAACTAGTATGGATATAAGTATTTGGTGGCATATTTATTCTGCTTGATATAATGAGGCCTTGGCTTTATCCTAAAATGCTTTAATTTGGTTCATTCTCCTTGTATAGTGCTTCTTATTTATGTACACCACTTTGAATTTTACTAATGTTGATGGAATATTATTTTACAAGGTTAAAATGTAAATATTTTGGAGAGACCATGTTCTTTTATGATTCAGATCTTTTTATTAATTTATCAGGGAAAAAACAGCTGTCACCCATTGACCAGGTCTGTACAGGATTGATGGAGAGCATAGTGATAGATGAGAAAGCACTGGAAGCGCTAATCGAGAGACACAGCGAGAAAGTATGTAGGAAAGAAGTCATGAGGTGCTATAAGGACAAGGTCAGCTGGAAACAAAACTGTTAAGGAAGAGAGGGTGGGGTATAAAAGAGAAAGAGAGAAAAGAGAGGTAGGCAATGGAAATGGTGAGAAAATGGATGAAGGAAATATAAAGGAGATAGTATAAAAGAAGAGCAGAGAAAGGGAGAGAACTACTGCACAGAAGATAGGAAAATCATAATGGAAAGAAGTTGATGGGATGGAGACCTACCCCTGAACCCTAAAAATACCCCTGTACCCCAAAACCCAAACCTAGCCCTGAACCCTAAAAATAAAAGTGGCAAAGAATAGATAGAAAAAAGCTGAAAAAAGAATGGCGAACAGATAGTATGGTCAGAAGTAATGGAAAGGAAGAGATAGGAAGCAAGAGGGAGGAAGGAGGTGTGAAAGAGAAGGAGCAGCAGATGCACTTTTGGCAAAACTGAACGATGAGTGTGCCTGATGTTGCATTTCCTGACAGGAGTCTGCATCAGGAAATCCACCTAAAATAGGACAAACCTCCCTGGCGTACAGATGGCAGGAACCCTTATAGTGGATAGGCCACCATCTATGATAGACTGCCAGCAGACTAAGCCCAACTATTAACTTCACCGTCCAGGGTTACTTATAACGGTCATATTGGTAACAGTGGTGCATCAATAGCCCCTGAAGCTCCTGCAGTACGGTGGGTCCCTGGCCTGAGAGCTCCTGACTGGCTCAGAGCATGTGGGGGGCTCCATGCACTTTGCAGGGGGGCCCCCTCAAGTTTTGTTACGTCACTGCCTCAATCAGGTGGAAAGATAGTCACTGTGACCCAGCAATGTTGTGGACCGGTGGGCCAGGGGTTACCCTCAGCGAAGTCAGTGGCCACAGGTGGTAGCCTAGTTTGGGATTGGGAACTGCGAGTTTTGTATATACAGAGGAAATCTAATTTATGATACTTATCCCACTCATCCGAACTGTTAAATGAGACCCACTGCATATGTGGGCTGTGACTTTAACGAGGGCTGTCTCAGCGTCTGGCTGTGAGTGTTCTGGGTGGATACTTTGGACCTGCTAAAAGCCAATAAAACACAACATTTCAGTAGTATATAGTTGTTGGATTTACAAGATTTTTTTGTGATACATTGACTTGTTAATATTTAGCACTACTTTCACACTTCAATCATTTTTACGAGAACTGAAAACTGGTGGCATTATTCGTTTTTTTATTGATAAGAAATTGCCTGACCTCAGAATGGTGGAAGGTCTAGTCTGTCTTGCCAACATTCAAACTGCAGATTATAGCGTCTGTCTATCAGCCAGGACAGTAGGAAGCTCCTGAGTTATTGTATAATATTACCCATCACATTAGTAAACCCCTCTGCTTCCTCAACAATGTCTCCTTGGTGACTCTTACCTGCTGCTCACTCTTCCGACAGATGCCAATGTAGAGGGGCCACTGTTCCCAAATGCTCCTGCAATTTTCAAACCATTCCTATTGTATCACACAACTTCCTCGCACCTTTGGTGGTCTTTGTAAGGTCACATTGTGACCAGAATAATGAAATGCTGTGAAATGTCCTGAATTGAAATGTTGTTTTGCCTCTGCAATACATAGGATTGTGTATTATTTAGGGGGATAGTGTTGCCGTTCCGTGAGAGAGTATAATAGGAGAACGTATTGTTCTCTGCGTTACTGATACCGCTCTGAGCCGGGGTCGAAGGTGCCGGAGATTTTCAACTGATGAAACGGCTCCGCAACAGGTTTTGATGCCAGAACTTGTCAGCGGAACATTGGCCCCGCAGGGGTGAGCGGCGCGAGACGTCTCCCCCTGCGGATTTCGCCCAGAATGGTAGGGTCCAGGAGCGCGCTAGAGAGAGCGTCAGGGTAGTTAGCTTAGCGTAGTTGCTGAGGAGATTAGGCGCAGGGAGTTTTAGAGAGGGCGTTTAGTTTTTTCTTAGCAGAATCGGGGAGAGAGATAATTTAATCGTTTTTGGTGCTATAATTGAAGACGATATTTAGTCAGAGTACGTGTATTTCCTGACATGGAAATGAGTGAACAGCCTTGAGAGTGATACAGCAGGAGGGCAGGGAAGACATGCTGACACAGGCAGCGCGTGACGAAATGATGCCTCCAAAACGCCCACCACAGAGACAAGCGGCAAAAGGAGTGAGGTATGCAATTGAAGCCTGTCAACCGGCTTCTGTCAGGAAACAAAAAGGGCGCGTTCGCTCGTTGAGTGCTGGGGCTGAGGAGGCTTTGCGTCATGGTGAGAGGAGTAAGACTGTGTCAGCACCAAGAGCGTCGCCCCTCACACGCCAGAAGCAAGTGAGTGCTTTAGATAACAGGCAAAGCGAACCTGAAATGAATATGCTGGTGGAGGGAACCCCTTCGAGAGCTGCCACGAGTGGTGCGCAGGTTTCCCTGAAGAGAAAAGGGAAAGAAAAGACGGTAAAGAAGGTAGCCCTTAAGCAGGATGGTTTGGGGGCGCAGTGTTTGGCATTATCTCCTCACCCCTTGAATAGTATTCCTGTCAGTGAGGCAACGGGGATTGATAATGGACAGAATAGCGTAACTCAGAGGTTCATCATGAGAGGGGGGTCGGGGTCGTTGGTGGCGTATTCAAGTGACAGCGAGGAAGACGAAGTGGTTTACGATACACAACCCTCGCATGCCCCCCATAGTCAAAGGATTCAGATTCAGCCACCTCAGAATTCTTCGAAGTTTCCCATGGCTTTAGTAGTGGGTCCTCCAGTGTTTAAACATGACACAATGGTACAAGGGACACAGGAGGTGAGTGATTCTGAGGTGGAGGAGGAGGGTTCTGTGGGTTCAGACACGGATGACGATTTTGAACAGGAGCAAGGACAGGGAACATTGCGTGCAGAACAGGAAAGCAGGCGGTGGGACACTCAATATATGTTTCCGCGTGCCCGCCCTTCACCGTATGAGGCGCAACGCAAGAGGAATATACAACTTGGAAGTGGAGACAGTCAGTCGCATTGGGTTGAGCGCCCCATGTGCACTGAAATTCCAGCTAGAGTTCAGGCTCCCATGGAGGTTGTTCATACCTCAAGAATGCCACGCGACATGGTTGAGGCACAGATGGTTGGTGTTCGGAATGCTCCATCTGTTCATGCGGCTGCCCCTACCGTGTCACGGTACACTGCGGAGCTTGGTAAAGTATGCACCAGCGAATCTAGAGCGGATTTTTTGCGAGCAGACAGGTCTCAGGAGCGGAGCTCTGATCTGTTTTGGTTGAATTTTGACGGGGGAGTGGGGGATGGAGCTTGCCCAGGTTCTAGTGGAGGGCGTCAGGTGAGGAGTGAGTTTTGTCAGCCAGCAGGGGGTCAGGTGGGAAGCGCAAAGAAGAGCAAAAAGAGTATACATTCAAAACAGAGTGTAGTGGGTATGGCGGGTAAAGTAGTCAGGGTTGGGGGGGGGGCAACAAATTCTTCTTTGTTGTTTCAGAAGTCAAGTGCGGACTCTTCTGTGGCGAATATGGCCCCGAGAGACTATCAAGAGCGGATGTCTCAGACTGAATTGCAGCAGCGGGCAGGACAGCTACCATGCGGTAAGCATCAGTGGTGGAAGGTGTGGGAGGAGGTTAGAGATGACAGGGGGAATGTACGAGAGTTGCCTATGGGGCAGGTTGTTGGGGGAAGGGAAGGAGGGAGGAAGGTTGGGCCAGGTGATCTGGCAGTTTCTGGTACTTTGCTTCCGAAGAATGTATTAAATGCAGGAGTTTTACCTCAAGAGTTGCCTGTTTTAACAGGAGGGAAGGCTCGAGAGGCAGCATCAGAGCAGGTTCTCAATGTTAGGCAGAGGATGCCTTATATGGGCTTGGCGATGCCGCTGGGGTCCCATTTGTCAGAAAAACCTAAGCAGCGGATATGGAATCACGAGTTTGTGGACATATTCAAATTGCTGCATCGAGACATACAGGCCAAGGAAGGTTCCAAAGAGGAGGAATGGGAGTTAGAGCGACGTCCCAGGGTACCCCGTACGATTGAGAACTGGACCTCCGCATTTTTGATCTACGCGAGCATCTATTGTGAACGGTACCCCGAAAGGTCCGTTACTCTTTACAAATACATGGACATAGTAAGGAAGGCTCAGTTACACTTTGGGGGATACTCCTGGCTTAATTACGATGAGGAGTTTCAGGCCCGTATTAGTATTTGTGTAGAGAAGCCATGGGGTGACGTAGACTCAGAGCTTTGGCTTCAATGGATGTCCACATCACATCCATCGGCTACGACACACACAGCAAGCGGCTTGCCAGTCCCCTACCGGCTCTTTCTATGGCGTCCCGCTCAATCTGGAGCGGGTACATGGGGAAGAGGTGTTTCATCCGGTACAGGAGCCTTTTGGTATTATAACAGAGGAATGTGCAACAGACCATTGTGCCGTTTTAAACACGACTGTTCCCATTGCGGGGGGCGTCATCCACTCAAGCAATGTAATGCCCCAGCGGGGGGCTTCAGTGGGCACAGAGTTGGTGATCAACAGCGGTTTCCAGAGCAAGGTGGTTGGGCAGCGAGAGGTAGAGGCGCCCCTTTCCCTCCTTTCCCAAAAGGCGCCTACTCCCATTAGATTGACTAGCTTGGTGCCTTGGTTGAATAGATATCACGATACTGAGGCAGCATCCCGTTTGTTTTGGGGGTTTCGGGAAGGTTTCAAATTGGGGTATCAAGGGCCTAGACAACAGAGGTGGGCTGACAATATGCGTTCGGCGAAAGAGATGCCGGAGGTGGTAAGTAAAAAACTGAAAATGGAAATTGGAGCAGGTAGAATAGCGGGCCCTTTCAGGTATTGCCCTTTGCCGAACTTGATAGTGTCCCCTATTGGGATCATTCCCAAGAAAAATGCTGGTGAATATCGTATGATTCAGCATCTATTCTGGCCAGAAGGGGGATCTATAAATGATTTAATATCTGAATTGGACACTTCAGTATCCTACACAATAGTGAATGAGGCAATGGAACTAATGACAGGGATGGGAAAAGGAGCTGAAATGGCGAAATGTGATATTCAGTCTGCTTTTCGGTTAATGCCAATTCACCCTACTGACTTTGATTTATTGGGGATGTTTTTCCAAGGACACTATTTTGTTGACAGGGTATTGCCAATGGGCTGTGCGGCCTCTTGTACGATTTTTGAAATGTTCAGCACATTCATACAATGGATTTTTTCTCAGACGTGTGCAATAGGTGTATGTTGTCACTACTTGGATGATTTCCTTTTCATAGGAAAGGCAAATACGGGACACTGTAAAGAAGCGCTGACGCATTTCCAGACGCTTGCTGAGGCTCTTGGGGTCCCTTTAGCACCAGACAAGACCGAAGGCCCTGTCACAGTGATAACTTTTTTGGGCATTGAACTAGACACCACGCATATGACAGCACGCCTTCCTCAAAATAAGATTCGCGAGATTAAGGATTTTATCCTCACAGTTTTAAACACGACTAAGATTGAGGTGAGACAGGTGCAGCGCTTGTTTGGTTATTTAAACTTCGCCAGTCGAGTGGTGAGGGCGGGACGGACGTTTTGTAGACGTCTAGGCATTGCTTTATCTGGTGTATATCTCCCACACCACAGAGTTCGTGTGACAAAAAACATCAAGGAAGATTTACGAGTGTGGTTATGTTTTCTAGACAACTTTAATAGCATTCCTTTACAATTTGTGCATGATAATTTTGTGTGGCAAGTGCAAATCTATTCCGACGCTGCGGGGTCCAGTGGCTTTGGTATCTTCTGGGACGGAAGGTGGTGCGCAGAGGGTTGGCCAGAACTTTGGAAAAACCAGGGAAGAAGCATAGCTTTTCTAGAGCTTTTTCCGCTCATTGTAGCATTACTAGTGTGGGGCCAAGAATTTCAGAACAGGTCGGTGTTATTTCATGTTGATAACATGACTGTTGTGAATCTGATTAATAACCAGAAAGCAAAAGATGTTAGAGTTTTATAATTACTGAGAATGTTCATGCTTTTAAGTTTACAATTCAACATGATGTTCAAAGCTCGACATGTCCCAGGGGTTAATAATTGCATTGCTGATGCTCTTTCCCGATTTCAGTGGCAGAAATTCCGCGAATCGGCGCCAGGGGCGGATCTCTACAAAACAGAAGTGCCACACAACATTTGAGCCCTAGGGGAGTGAGGATCGTTCAGCTAGTCGAGCAGTCCATTGCCCCTTCGACTAGAAGAAGTTATGCGCAAGCATGGCAGGAGTTTTTACATTACAAGCAGCGTTTGGGTGGATCTGAGTCAGTGGGGAAAGTTACAGGTGGTATTTGCGATTTTGTGCTGACTTTAATAGATAGAGGTTTGTCGCACACCACAATTGCAGGAAAATTGTCTGGTTTATCATTTTATGGTCAATTGTTGTGGGGTTTTGACCCGGTGGATGATCAGCTGGTAAAGAAAATGTTGAGGGGTTTACAGAAGGGGTCAATTGGTTTAATGCGGCCAAGAGCTCCCATTACATTTGAGTTGTTGCAGAAGTTGTTAGGACAATTAAGTTTGTTTTTTGGGGCTTTTAGGGTTTCTGAGGTTTTGGGTATTGGAAGGGATAGAGGTTTGTCCAGTGCAGAGATTGCATTAAGAGAAAATAGGCTGGGGATATGGGTGAGGAAGTCTAAAACAGATCAACTAGGCCGAGGCATGTGGGTTTTTCTAAATAGGAGTGGGATGGCTGACTGTTGCCCGGTGCAGGAGTGGGTTCGATTTGTTTCTAGAGAACCGATGACAACAGGCCACATTTTCATTCATAAAACTGGTGAGAAAATTACTAGTTCCCAATTTTTAGCAGTATTGAGAAGGGCTCTGACATGCTTGGGGGAAAGTCCAAAATCGTTTGCCACACACTCTTTTCGGATAGGGGCTGCTATAGAGGCGGGAAGATTGGGATTGGGTTTGGATGTGCTAAACTGCATTGGTAGGTGGAAGTCTAACAGTTACAAATGTTACGTGCGCAAATAAATTTGTTTTTTGTGTATCTGGTTGGGGGTGTGTTGGTCTAATTTTTCTTTCATTTCAGGTACTGTGCGGGGTGCAAATTCGAAGTTTAAATGGCAGACCTGGATAGTAGGCCATTCGTTTGTAAAGTGGGCAGCCCTGTTCACAGAAGAGCAGATTTATGGACGATCACTGGGTATTCCTAGTGCGCAGCACGAAGTAGCCTGGAAGGGTAAAGGAGGCATGCAGTGGGATGATTTAATTCCAACACTAACACAGATGTTTCACATGCGAGGTTGTCCGGACCACCTTATCGTCCACGTAGGTGAGAATGATTTAGTTAAAATGTCAGGACTCGAGCTCATCAAGCGCATGCAACTTGATTTGACGGTGCTGAGGATGAATTGGTCGACCACTCACTTGTTTTGGACTGAGTTCTTATACAGACAATCTTGGCGACAGGCCAGGTCACATGCAGCAGTCGAGAAGGCCAGGCGGAAACTAAATAAAGCCATGAGGGTGTTTTGTAAAGTGATGAAGATTGGGGTTTTACAGCATGAGAACATCTCGAGTAGCGAGAGTCATCTTTTTCGAGATGACGGAGTCCATTTGTCTCAGTTAGGCATGGCCTACTATTTGGTTGAAATCAGAGACATGCTAGCACAAGAGCTACAAGTGAATCTTTGGTGCAATTCAAAATTATAAAAGAAGTCTGTTTTTTCTTGGGGTGGGGCCAGGAAAACTCTTTGGTTTTCCTGGGTGGCGTAAAATCCCCAGTGAGGAGGGGTCTAGAGCGGGCTCCTCCAGTTATTAGTTAGATAGGGGGAATTATACAGAACAATGGAGGGGAAAAAATGGAAAAAAAAATGTTGGGGAAGTTAGGATGAGTTCAATACAAGAAAAGAGATTATTTGATGGTTTCGGTATAAAGTCTAAATTTATAATGAAAGGAAATAAAGAAAGAAAGAAATGGTTTCGGTTCAAATGCCAAATTTACATGTTTGATGATCTGTTGGGAAATTTATGAAGTTCATATCCTGAATAAAGTGGCCTTTTCTGCTATGAGAAAGCGAGTGGTCTCAATTTGTGGGCGATGGCCCCGCAGGGGTGAGCGGCGCGAGACGTCTCCCCCTGCAGATTTCGCCCAGAATGGTAGGGTCCAGGAGCGCGCTAGAGAGAGCGTCAGGGTAGTTAGCTTAGCGTAGTTGCTGAGGAGATTAGGCGCAGGGAGTTTTAGAGAGGGCGTTTAGTTTTTTCTTAGCAGAATCCCACCCACCCTCCCAAAAAATAAATAAATAAATAAATAAGCAGGAGAGGGAGACACATACGATGTACTCTGTGAAGAAGAACAACATGTTATATGTGTTGCGTATAGTATATATATATATGCATTGGTGTATCGCTTAGTTTCCGAGCATATATTGGAGTATTTGCATATATATATATATATTTATATAGTGCTTTGCCACTTCAGGATGCGTTTCCCAGTACAGATGGCTTGAGGCGTAAAATCCCCAGGGAGGAGGGGTCTAGAGCGGGCTCCTCCAGTTATTAGTTAGATAGGGAGAATTATACAGAACAATGGAGGGGAAAAAATGGAAAGAAAATGTTGGGGAAGTTATGATGAGTTCAATACAAGAAAAGAGATTATTTTATGGTTTTGGTATAAAGTCTAAATTTATAATGAAAGGAAATAAATAAAGAAAGAAATGGTTTCGGTTCAAATGCCAAATTTACATGTTTGATGATCTGTTGGGAAATTTATGAAGTTCATATCCTGAATAAAGTGGCCTTTTCTGCTATGAGAAAGCGAGTGGTCTCAATTTGTGGGCGAACACTGTATCAGAAATTGTCTTTGTTTTGTAGTGGTAAGCCCGCTTTTCACTCGAACTCCACTTTTGTCATGCGGCGCTCTCCGTGAAGGAATTACTGCCGCCATTTTGCTTCCCTCCTGGCGTTTTTACGTAACTGAGCGGTTTTTCTTTTGATGAAAATCCCGCTTTGAATGACCTCTCATTGCACTGGAAGGCATTCCTTATTATATAGAGGTAAGCTCACTTGTCCTCTGGAATTTTGCTCTGTCATGTGGCGCGCTTCATGAATGAACTGCCATTAGCATTTTTAAAACTCTTCTCAATATGTGCTCCATGCAGCGATTCTCTTTTATATAAAATGCTGCTTTGATGGGCATGCATACTATTTGGAAGGCACTCCTTGTTCTACATTGATGATCCTACGCTACTTCTGAAATCATACTTTCACATATGGTACGTTCTGTGAGGGAAACAACAGTTACAACACAACTGTTACAACAGACTACTTTTACAACGCAACTACTACAACGCAGGATCCTTTACAACGCATGCCTTTACAACACATGATATTACATAGCAGATGCTATTGCAACGCATGCCATTACAATGTAAGTATTGGTAAGTTTATCTTTTTTAAAACATTAATTTAATTTGGGTTTTGGGGTACAGGGGTATTTTTAGGGTTCAGGGCTAGGTTTGGGTTATGAGGTACAGGGGTATTTTTAGGGTTCAGGGCTAGGTTTGGGTTATGGGGTACAGGGGTGTTTTTAGGTTTCAGGGCTATGTTTGGGTTATGGGGTACAGGGGTATTTTTAGGGTTCAGGGCTAGGTTTGGGTTATGGGGTACAGGGGTATTTTTAGGGTTCAGGGCTAGGTTTGGGTTATGGGGTACAGGGGTATTTTTAGGGTTCAGGGCTAGGTTTGGGTTATGGGGTACAGGGGTGTTTTTAGGGTTCAGGGCTAGGTTTGGGTTATGGGGTACAGGGGTATTTTTAGGGTTCATGGCTAGGTTTGGGTTTTGGGGTACAGGGGTATTTTAGGGTTCAGGGCTAGGTTTGGGTTATGGGGAACAGGGGTATTTTTAGGGTTCAGGGCTAGGTTTGGGTTTTGGGGTACAGGGCTATTTTTAGGGTTTAGGGCTAGGTTTGGCTTTTGGGGTACAGGGGTATTTTTAGGGTTCAGGGCTCGGTTTGGGTTTTGGGGTACAGGAGTAGCTTTAGGGATTAGGGATAGGTTTTTGGTATAGGGGTACAGGGGTATTTTAAGGGTTAAGTGTTTTTAAAAAACTACTTTAAATAAATTAAATTAATTAAATAAATAAATTAAATATTTATTAATTACAATTTTTAAAAAAAAGATATACTTACCTATACTTATGTTGTAATGGCATGCGTTGTAATAGCATCTGCTATGTAATGACATGCGTTGTAAAGGATCCTGCGTTGTAAAAGTCGCGTTGTAATGGTATGCGATGTAAAAGTATGCGTTTTACCGTCATACATCCGTTCTGTGACTGAATTACAACACCATTTTATGACTTTCAGAATTTTTACTTTACGCAGCGATTTCTCATCAGCGGAATACAGCTTTGTGTGGGAATGTTTTCCTGTTTGATATTCTGGATGAGGTTTTTTCCTCCTACTCAATAGTAATTTGAAATCTGCCTCTACTTTGTATCTACAAACGCTTCTTCAATATCAACTAAATTGCTGGCCTATATTTCATAAGTTAATTAACTAACTTTTATATATTGATACTATTTCCAATCTGGCCATTTTGGTGTATTGCGCTTTTATTGTGAGTTTTTGGCATTTTATCCTGCGATTCCTTGTCTACATTTTGTCTACTGCCCACTGTCAAACGACCCAAAAAAGAGCCTTCTACACCTATTGTTTCCCCTCCACCTCCCTGAGTAGAACTATTCTTGGATGAAATACGTGCTCTTAAGCCGTATGTGGAGGAAACAAACACTCGTTTACAAGGTTTTGAGGATAATTGTTTTTCACTTCAAAGTAAAATCAATTCCGTGGAAAATCAAGTTGAATCACAGCAGGTTTCCTCACGACAAATTCCACCTATGAAGGCAGAAATTTTACAATTTCAGAAACAGGTTGAAAATCTTGAGAATCTTAGCAGATGTAACAACTTACTTATTTACGGTTTATCCAAAGGATTGGAAGGATCCATCAGTCTTTTCTTGCACAATTGCTTGATTTTCCAGAATCTCCCCAACTGAACATACAAAGAGCTCACAGATTATGTCGTCCTCCCTCTACTTCTTCATCTCAACTCAAACCAAGAGGTGTAATACTATACTTCTTAGAATATACCGACTTGTTAGAAGTTTTACAGGCAGTCAAAATCAAATGTTGTATTTCCTAGCAAGGTTCACAACTATTTTTCTCACAAGATTACGCCAAACCCGCTGCAGATAAAAGGAAAAACATTCTTGCAATGGGACCAGCACTTCAAGATTTAAATGCCAGATTTGGTCTGATACACCATTGCCTTTTCAAAGTAACTTATAAAAATAAAACAACCACATATGAAGATCCAGCTTTGCTACAACGCTTTCTTGAGAATTGCAGAGAAGAATCTATGGACTGTGCCAGTTCATCTTCTTCCTGAGAACCCTAATATTTGTTCCCTGTTCTAATAATGTAATTACGTATTTTTCTTATGTCTTTGATAAAATGACGTAACTTTTTTCCTTTTGTTCATATGTCTTCCCTTTCAGGTATCGTCTTCCTCCTGTTCTTATCCTCCATTGTTCAATATCGTCTAGACCATGTGGCTCCTCGTGATTTCCCCCGGCGGTGTTTTGCTGGTTTTCTCCTCTTGTCCTGTTGCCTCAACACTCTCCAACCATGTTTGAGTTCATGGTATGTTTTGTTATTCTTTTTCTACCTATGTTCTATATTTACTTCCCCTATCCTTTCTTCTCTTTCTCCTTTGTTCTCCCTTCCTCTTTTCCTTATCTTTTTCTATCTCAGCATTATTTGCTTCCTGTTTCTAACTTTCTTACTGAGAGCTTATTACTATATTTTTCTCTCTATGTATTATAAATTGTTTATTGCATTTACGTTCCTGCTGTAAGATTTTAATAGATCTATTTTTGTTTGCTTGATTAATGACGTTACATATTACCTCTTGGAATGTTAAGGGTTTTGGGTACCCCTATAAAAAGGCAACAAGTACTTTCTCATTTATCTAATCTTAAATCAGACATTGTGTTCATACAAAAATCCAATTTAACAACTTCAGAAGTTCTAAAACTTGGAAGACAATGCCAGGATATGTTTTTTCATCCCCAGGCACTAGTAAAAGAAATAGTACTGTAATTCTTATTCTCAAGATTCAGATGATGATGGTCGATGGCTAATTGTTCACCTTAAAATTAATGATATACCTATTACTTTGTTTAACATATATGCACCTACTAAACCTGACAATACTTTTTGGCCTCACATTTCTTCTCTTTTAATGTCCATTGATACACCATATGTCATTTTTGGTGGAGACTGTAATCTCATTGTTGATTCTTACATTGATCGTACCTCAAAAATCCCTTTCATTCCTTCACCCATGCATAAACACTTTACCAACCGCATTTCTCATAGATCTCTCGTTCACTCCTGGAGACTTTGCCATCCACAACTTCGTGAATGCACTTTTTTTTCCCCTACACACCTCTCACAATCACGCATAGACTATTTATTTGTCTCAAAGGCTCTAACGCAATCTATCTTACAAGCAGACACTGGATATATTCTAATCTCTGATCATGCTCCTGCTATACTAAAACTACTTCCAATTACTAAATCAAATAAGAGATGGTGCTTTAATACGTCTTTAATAGCAGACCAATCTTTTACTTCCTCTTTTGAAGATTTCATTACTGACTTTTTCAAACATAATTTATCCTCTGTTACATCCTTTTCTATTGTTTGGGACTCCTTTAAAATTGTATCCAGAGATTTCATTATTTCCTATGTTGCTAAAAAGAAACATCAAAATTCCTATAAAGCAAACAAACTTCTTAAATCTATTAAATTATTAGAATCCCTTTATACATCAACTAATTCTATATTGGATCGTAACAATCTAATCAAAGAAAAATTAAAATATAATAAATTATCCTCAGAAAATTATTCTGCCTACCTTCTTCGAGGCAGTGCTCGTTACTATGGCGGTCAGAACAAAGCGGGAAAGCTTCTTGCTTCATATCTAAAAATTAAACAAGATCGCTACAATATTGATGATATATTAAACCCTGCTTCCGTTCCAATAACTAAACATTCTGACATTCTAGAAGAATTAAAAAAATACTATACCTCCCGTTATACTCCTGAATCGTCTCCAAATCCTATAGATATAAAAAACTACCTTGATTCCATTCAAAAACAATATCCCTCAGATATCAATTTTTCTTCACTAGAAAAGGATATTACCATCAAAGATATCTCAGGCTTTAAAACTTCTGAAGACAGAGAAAGCGCCCAGCCCAGATGGATTCCTTTCCAATTTTTTCAAAGCCCTTCTTCCCTATCTTCTCTCATTGTTTTTAGATTTTATCTCTTTGAAGACATCTTCCGGCACTTATCAAGATGCTCTTATTTGTTTAATCCCTAAAGAAGGGAGAAATCCTCATTTTGGTGAAAACTACAGACCGATATCTTTAATCAATTCTGATTATAAAATATTTGCAAAAATTCTTGCTCTCCGATTAGAACCTTTTTTACCATCCATCATCTGTAAAGAACAATCTAGTTTTATTAAAGGACGGAATATTTTGGATAACACCCGGACTTTCTTTAACATTCTACATACATATAATAAATGTCCACATTCACTTGCAGCCATCTCTTTCGATGCAGAGAAAGCTTTTGACTGCATGGACTGGTCTTTTATTTTTCGTACTTTATCTTGGTTTGGTTTTGGTCCTAAATGTATTTCTTATATTTCTCTTTCATACACTTCACCTACAGCTTTTGTTTTTGCCAATGGTTTTTCCTCTAATTCTTTTTCCCTACACAGAGGAGTTCGACAAGGATGCCGAATTTCCCCTCTTCTTTTTATTCTGGCACTAGAACCATTTTTAGCTAAAATTAAACAAAATTCTAACATACATGGTTTCCAACATGATAAACTTAATGTTAAAATGAGTGTCTATGCAGATGACTCCTATTAGTTTTATCCAAACCAGAATACTCCATTCCAGCTTTCATGGCAGAAGTAAATACTCTTTTGTTACTTTGTGGATACAAACTAAACCATGATAAATGTGAAATTCTGCTATTGAATATTTTTTTTTATAAGCACGATTTTAGCTCAACTAATTTTTCATAGAATCCCCCAAAAATATAATATTTAGGTCTCTGGTTCTCTTCTTCTATTAAACTAACACTTTCCCTCAATATGACTCATCTCTTCTCTACTTTATCTACTTCTACTTCCAAATGGCATCCTTTATGCTTGTCCTGGTGGGATAGACTTGATACCATTAAGATGATGCTTGCTCCCATTATTTTTTACATGATTTTGGCTATCCCTCTTAACCTTCTTGTGTACTTCTTTATAAAAAATTAATTCTATCTTATCAGTATTCTCATGGAACAAGAAAAAACCATGCATATCTTTAATTAAATGTAAGCATCTCAAGTCACAGGGTGGAGTTAGTTTCCCAGATTTTCAACTATACCATAATGCCTTCCTACTTAAGCAACTCTCTAAGGACCATATGCAGAAAGCCAAATTGCAATAGCAAACGCTGAAATTTCAGCGTTTGTGATCGCAATTTGGGCAGTGTGCTATGTAGCAGACAAAAACCCACTCGCAAAACAAGTAATCCCAAATTGCGATTCCTTAAATGCAATGTAGAAAGCACCCAAGTTGTGCGATTTTGGCTTAAGGAATCTCAAATTACCACTAACTTCAGGTTGGTGGTAATATGCGATTTCTTTGAAAAATTCACTTTTTTGCCTTTTTCAAAGTGCCATGTCACACACATACATGCCCTTAGCGCATGTATGTGTGCCACATGTGCACACATGCTTATTTCAGGGGTGCAACAGGCTGTCCTATGGACACCCTTGCAACTTTGAAATTGCATTATCAATTTGCGATTCTCTGTTCGGGAATCGCAAACTGAGAATGTCTTCCCATTCATTTATATGGGCCTTCTGGCCCACAGGAATGAATGGGAAGGTATTCCTTATATCCAAATCTCAATTTGCGATTCGCTAATAAGGAATATGTACGATTCGCAGAATATTTTGCAAATTTCCCTACATTGAGTTTTGAGATTCTCTAATTGCGATTCCCTAAAAATCGCAATTTGAGAATCGTAAAAAACATTTTTACCTACATATGGCCCAGAATCTTTAAATGATTCTGGCCCCAACCCTCCCCCACTATGGAACGATCTAGAACTTTCTTTTTTATCCTCTTTTTCCCTTGATGAATCCCTTACTTTCACTCATAAATCATGTTTCCAGTCTTCACCTATATATAATGCTGCTCATGCATTACTTCATTCTTATATGTAAACACATCTCTCAGTTAAAGACCAATTTCTTAACTCATCTATTTGGCATATTAACCTTCTCAAAATTAAAAACAAACCTATTTTCTGGAAGGCTTGGAGTGACAGAGGTTTACTATGGATCCATCAGTTATACTCAAACTATTCTTTTCTTACTTTTTCTAATGCACAATTATTATATAAACTACCAAAATCTTTTTCCATTAAGCTTAAAATATTGACTTAATCCATAACCAATTCTCTGTCTCTAATATCCTCTACACCATTCCCCTCATCTACCGAATACAATATTCTCCCTATTTTAAGTGACCACACTAGTGCTTCATCTATTTACAAATTCCTTAGTTCACCCATTGAACAAAGATCTAAAACACATGTAGAACTCCAATGGGAGTCTGATTTCCACTCTTCATGGCCTTTTTCTCTTTGGGACAAACTGTGGTTGAAACTTCTCATAACCTCAAGATCAGCCAGCACGACACAAACACTTTTCTTTTTATACACTCAGCTTATGTTCACTTCCATGTCCTTATCTAAATTTCAACCCTCCCTTTCTTCAGTTTGCTGGTCTTGTAATGCTCCTCAGGCAGACCTATTCCACATGCTCTTTTTCTGCCCTTTTACTCTACAGTTCTGGTTGAAAGTATGGTCTCAAATTAATACCATCTATCATACTCTTTTCCCCTTTTCCCCTGAAGCTATATTTTTAGGTACATCATCTGATCATTGGCAAACCCTATCTCATAACATGGTCATTGTGGATTTATTACTTGCAATTTCTCTCCAACAGAGAACGAAACATTGGAAACACTCCACACAACTCTCTTTTCAATCTTGGTGGTACAGTGTGTGTTATAACCATCGATTAGATCTTGCCTATGTTTCTCCTTTATCCCTACTCCTGAAAAGAGAACACATATAGTCTCCTGTGACTATTTTCTTAGATGCCTCTGCACAAAGATTCACCCACCATCATCCTGCGTCGGAAGAAGTTCCCAAACCACCTTGAACATAATGATTCATGATTCATATTGACATATTGTTTACATTTATTTATTATTACAGAATTTTTTCTCCACGTTTCCTTTTGATTAATATTATATTTCAGCTTGCAGTACTTATTCATTATATTGTTTGATATTTTCTATAGAGTATTAAGCTTTTTTGCCTTCACATGTTTATAGTCAATACGTTACTAGTTGTCTCCCTTGCTCTTATCTCCCCCCTACATTTCCAACCTTCATATAGTACTACACCAAAGGTATATATGCAACTATTTCCTAATTATTACTTCTTGTTTCTATTTTACATATGTTCTAGTTTACTCAATATTTTTGTCTGTTTTCTAATATTTATTTAATTGCTTGTACTTGGTTGCATTTCACAAATAGAATCTATGTTTAAAACTCAAAAAAAAAGTTTACCAAGCCTAGAAAAAGCCTTAACATTTACAACTAACCTGCTTATCAATGTAGATAAAGTGGTCTACGTATATATAGGTAAACAAGTAAGTTAATTCCCAAAAGTCCAAGAACAGTTATAGGTCACAAGTGACACCAACTGTTAGGAGCAAGTAGTGCCCGGGCTGCAGACCTCAAGCAGCATGATTCCTCTAGTTCAGTCCATCGTAGAATCAGCTCCCTCAGCCGGCAGATGTGGCCCACACAAATCATACATTCCACATGTATCACATCTCTCAGCACTCGGCTACCCCATGTGCAGGCAGAGACAAAGGACTAAGGAGACAGGACAAAACATTTTCAAATGAAAATAGTTAGAAAATGAAAACCTGTGGATCTCGGTTAACAAAGAAGCATTGTTCCCAACAAGGCACTTGTAAACACTCCAAACAAGCATTTGCAATGTGATAGGTCTCGCATTTGCAAGAGTTTAAGCTATTGGCATTGTAAATGAAAATGCCTTTTATTTATTTATCTGTTTTGATAACTAACACATAAATACAAGGCATTGTCATTTACAATGCCAATAGCTCAAACTCTTGTGACTGCGAAACATTTTATTTCAAAGAAGCGGCCGCCATTGTCCCGGGCTGCTTGGAAAGTGAAAGCATGCATGGCATGAATGCTGCAGGAAAGTATGTTGTGCCTGCAGTAGGAGAAACTTATTAAAGAAAATAGTGCTTACAGACTAAATAAGACATGCTGTAACAACAGAAGTAAAAGGGACAGTCCTCGTGGGAGGTTACAAATGAAGACAAGGCGGTACTAAGGAGCGACTAACAATCCTATTAGAGAATCAGAAGCCAGCATTTACGAAGGACCATGACACAAGCCAATGACAAATATGGGCAGGAGTGGGTGGGGATTCATGTCTATACTCAAATACAGCATGCCTCACAGAGCAGAGCATGCGCTGCCCAGGCTTGACTTGAAAAGCAAACAGTAAGATGTGAGCTTTATCCCATCCGTACTTTTTGTCCACTATGTAATCCATTCTATCTAAATCTAGCGCAAGCTTCTCTCTAAAAATAATTACCAAGTGAGGTGCAGAGGGTCTAGAGTATTCAATGAAGTAGCTCACACATGGCAATGGCGGAAGAGCGTCACCCCACTGGCTCAGAGCCAGCAACTGAAAAATAAAACAATATTTTATTTGCTTTATTTTTCAGCTGCTGGTTGAGCCAGCGTGTGTAGGGAGGGGCAGTGCTGGGCCATGGGAGGGAGGAGAAATTAAATGCTATGTGCACTTTTAAGTGCGCATGTCTCATGTCTCATGTCTGTTGGCCGGCAGTCTTAGGCTGGCCAAACGGACATATGCACTTAGGTTCCTCTAACCCGGCTGTATTCTACAGCTGGCTGGAGGAACTGCACAGACTCCCTGTGCCTGAGCAGAGCATCAAACCAGCCCTCGCAGGCCAATCCAGGTTCTGCTCTTATAGTATGAGAGCAGCACTTGGATTGGATGGGAAGTCTGTCCAAGGGACTGCCGGGAGCAGCAGGAGAATGGAGGAGCACCAGAGCATGGGGCGGCCACTGGATCAGGTACGTTTTTAATTTTTTTAATTCAATCCTCCCCCCACCCCAGCTGCTGCTGCCCTGCCGCATATTGACAGCATCCACAACCCTAGTGCAGCGCCTCAGCAACGTCGGAATCCAGGAGAAGGCACTGGAATGGATCATCTCCTTCCTCGACGGAAGAACACAGAGAGTCCGTCTACCACCGTACAAGTCAGAGACCACCGAAGTCATCTGCGGCGTCCCTCAAGGATCCTCGCTGAGCCCCACCCTCTTCAACGTATACATGAGCCCCCTCGCAGCCATCGCACGCCAACACAACCTCAACATCATCTCCTACGCTGACGACACCCAGCTGATCCTCTCCCTGACCAACGACCCCGCCGCCGCCAGAGCCAACCTTCACGAAGGGATGAAAGATGTAGCCGAGTGGATGACGACCAGCCGCCTGAAACTGAACTCAGACAAGACGGAAGTCCTCATCCTGGGTTCCTCGCTCTCCGCCTGGGACGACTCCTGGTGGCCCCCCGCCCTGGGCAGCGCACCCAAACCGACAGACCACGCACGCAACCTGGGCTTCATCTTGGACTCCTCCCTCACCATGACCAGACAAGTCAACGCCATCTCCTCGTCATGCTTCAACATCCTGCGCTTGCTACGGAAGATCTTCCGGTGGATCCCCACCGAGACAAGGAAGACGGTCACCCAGGCCCTCGTCACCAGCCGACTGGACTACGGCAACGCCCTCTACGCCGGAACCACTGCCAAGCTCCAGAAGAGACTCCAGCGGATCCAGAACGCCTCAGCCAGACTCATCCTCGACATCCCACGACACAGCCACATCTCCGGACATCTGAGAGACCTGCATTGGCTCCCCGTCAACAAAAGAATCACCTTCCGCCTCCTCACCCACGCACACAAAGCCCTACACGATCAAGGCCCTAGCTACCTCAACAACCGCATCAACTTCCACGTTCCCAAACGACATCTCCGATCAGCCAGCCACGCCCTCGCCACCGTCCCCCGCATCCGGAGAACGACAACAGGAGGAAGGTCCTTCTCCTACCTGGCCGCCAAGACCTGGAACTCCTTACCGACCGACCTGCGCCTGACCCAAGACCACCTCTCCTTCAGGAAGAAGCTCAAGACCTGGCTATTCGAGCAGTAGCAGCACTCCCCCCCCTAGCGCCTTGAGACCCTCCGGGTAAGTAGTGCGCTATATAAATGTCTGAGATTGATTGATTGATTGATTGATTGTTTACCTCTTTTGTCTTACAGAATCTTCAGGAACTTTGCAAATAAATGTTTTCAGCACAATCTGACCATTTCATTAGGGCAATCTCCATGTATAAATTTGGCCTCTCTATGTATGAAGGTAATTGGTCATAACCTCATGTTTTTGTGTTTCCATTTACTAAATTTTGCCAGGGTCTGTCTGATTTACTACAAAGGCACAACCAAATCATAGAAAGCAGCACAGGTGTGTGTTGTCTTGATGTTCTAAATCCGTTTGTCCAAGTGTGTTAGGTTCTCATAGAGACTATGATATCCAGAGGGCAGAAGTAGAATACTGTTTTTGATAGTACTAAATAGCCTGCGGGGTAACTAAAATAACTCCAGTTCTTCCAGCAAGAATGTTGAAGAAAAATCAGGTAATGTCAGCAGATGCAAATATTAGTACATCAACCAAGTTCTCTGTTAGATATAAAAAACTTTCACACATACACATACACACAACACGCGCAAAGAAGGCCTGATTCGCAAATCTTTTTTTTGTTGGTACTTGTGTATTACTCAAGACTCAGAAATAACTTAGTCAAAAATTTCATGAAGATAAAATATTACTTGCTCCTGAAAACTGAAAGAAATGAAAAAAAAATCTATACCACACTATTAAGCTAATTTTGAATGACATCTTTAAGTAATTTCAATGTATTAAATTAAATAAAAATAATTTTTCTGAGAATTAAATTAAAAGATACATTTCCACTGAAAGTAATTTTTTTTTTTATTATGCATGAATACATATTAAAAGTGATGTTTGTAAATAATATAAAATAATGTAATTATAGATTAATAACAATGTTACATGAATTTATAAATACAGAATACAGAATAGAGTGTTAAAACATTTTACAACTAAACAATACATATGTGTTTATACATATTTTAGCACTAAATTCTATTTAGTTATATTTGTAACTATTTTAAATAATTTAATTTAATTTAATTTAACATCATTTCCTATGGGGTTTTATTTTAAGTCTCCAACTCTATTATTTTCTAAGGGAGAGTGTTGAAGTGCCACTGGTTGGCCATGTGTGGTGCAGGATTTACTTCAGTTTTGGGCTGGAGCATTTTACTACTGCTTAGGTGCCTTATTTGCCTTGGTAACTTTAGAAGAGCAGTTTGTCAATAGGAATTTGCTTACTCTTTTGTGGGCAGTTGCATGCCCCTCCCTAAACCCATCCCCACCACTTTCTAAATCTCTCTTTACTCCTCCATAAACCTCTCCTATTTAGTGGTAAGTATGCCCCATTTTCCTGCCACTCCCTCTGGTCTGTCCTACATTTACTACTAAGGGCCTGATTACGACTTTGGCAGCGTGGCGCAGGGTCCACCGCCACCGCCGCACAGCCAAGGTCGTGGTCTTATGACCACCTGATAAGCAGTTTCCTCCAGTCTGGTGGGCTTTTCTGTGGGGGCGTTCCCAGGGTGGTGCCTCTAAAAACGAGCATTGCAAAGCAAAAATTAGTTCCTTCACGGCATATACTGAAAAGGTCATGCCGTGCAGGCCCTTCATCCACCCTGGATGGCACAAGAAGCCCTGAAGGGCTCCCTTTGTTTCCTCTCCACCAGAGTTTTCATGGAGGAGGAACCACCAAAAAAAGCCTGGAGAGGAAACTCCTAATATGTTTGGCGAGACCGCAGAGGTCCCGCCAAGTATATTGATGCCCTACACTGCCGCAACACCGCTAGGGATTGGTAGTTCTCTGGCAGCTACGGCAGGCTGTAGTGATCTTCCATCACCCAACTCATAATAGGGTTGGGGAGACTGCAACACCCTATTATGGTGGTCTGTGGACAGTCAGACTTGTAATCAGGCTCTTAGTATTAAACTTACATGTGTAAAGATCTTCCAATAGAAAAGATAGGACAGGCGGAGATGGAGATTTACACTTGTAGTTTTGTGAACAGCATTTTGTAGTACATTGGTAGTACAACCGTACTACTACCAAAATACTACAAAATGCAGTTTGTGAATAGGCCCCATAATAGAACATAATTGAACTGGTGACCACTAAAACAATTTATATCAACAGGTGTAGCTATATTTTGCATATACATGATAGTGAAGAGGATTGTGTGATGTAGTGGCCAAACGAAAGTCCAACATCAAAAGGGAGTGTGCAATACACAGTAATGAAGGTAAAATACATTTTGGCAGAGTAATCAAGAGCCGGTAAAAAACTGCACAATTTTCTTTCAATTTGTGGTTTTGCTGAAAATGTCATCAGTGCAAAACAATCTGGATGATGTTTCGATCCCTCGCAAATTGTTTGGGGGAGCAGGAGTTTTCATTAGGACAAGCTTCTGAAGCAATTGAAGTAGCAGCTCTCTGCATTTAATTAGTGGGGAAGCCAGTCTGTCTTAACCATCAAAAAATTGGATGGCATGTGAAACTAATTTCAGAATACAGAAGCAGCATATGTCTGTCCTAATTCCAAATACAAGATTCAAACAATGTTTTTTTGATAAAGCTGAGAATGGCCATTGGTTTGTGCTGCAAAACATAAGTTTCTATTTGCGAGTGACTGACAGGAGGATAACATGCATTAAGTAAATTACGAATAGAAACCATTCAATATTGCGGAAATAGGGATTTGGTTGTAAATAGTGAAAAATCTAACAGAATTAGGATTGGTGCATGAACTTTGCCTAAAAACTGTGAGCCCACAGGGACTGTTGCTGCACATTGGAAAAGATAACACATTAAATGTGCTGATTGAAACCTGAGGTGGGAGGTGTAATGCATCCTAGTTACAAACTAAGTGGCTTATTACTAGTACAGCGGTCCAAAGGAGCACTGTACTCATGGTGGCGGTCCTAACTGCCACAGGACCGCTGTGTCCTCTGGGTCTGGTGTTCCCTAGCTCTAGTGTATACATTGAGGGACGACCCCCATTTTGTTTATCTTTATTTTTGCTTTAGGGCATCCATCTTTTCCTTTGGTCAAAGAAACGGAAGAGGGGTGCCCCCTCCTTCCAAGTCTCTATGCTCGGCTGTGCTTAGAGAGTGAACTGGGCTGGATCCACCCTCTGCATTTGGGGGCCATCTTGGAATGGGCAAATTGACATTATCCCACAGATCTGGTTCAGGAATTCTCCTCTTAACATCATCCATGTGCCACTGATAAAACATTACCATTGGACAATAGATCAAGTACAGCTGCGCCGTAACAGCAACGTTTCTACTTATCTATTTAAAGGGCACATTGAGTGCCCTGGCGGCCTTTCCCTCATTTACAGCTGCACAGCAAGTAGTGCCAGCTGCACCGTTTAGGTCTTTTACAGCTGGGCAGCAAGTAGTGCCAGCTGCACTGTTTAGGCCATTAACAGCTGTGCAACAAGTAGTGCCAACTGCACCGTTTAGGGCACTTTTTCCGTGGGGACAGTTCTGATTGAGTTAGGAGTGAGTGCGCATCCTTTGATTTTCGCTGCATTGGCAGCAGCCCTGACATTCTGGATACAGGGCATTTAAGCCCCCTCTGAGATGGCCAGTTGGCCAGGGAGACTGGGAGGTTTGTTGGGTGTGAGGCCCTATTACGATTATGTGGTGCTAGGAAATGTTTTTCATGTAGTAGGATTTACGCACCCTGCTCTGAGTACCTCTAAAGGTGGTTTTATGATGATGAGGTTGTCTTGCATATTTTAGTTATGCTAGTGAGATTTTGTTCCACCCTGTGCTTTATGGCCCTAATGTTAGTGATTCTCAGGAGGTTAGTGTCCAATATTTGTCTGCTGAGATTATGGGCGTACAATGCGGTTGGTGCCGAATGTGGCTTTTGTTACAGGCTGATGCTAAGTACAGGGATCACCAGTGGTTACTGGGTGTTGGTTTATGATCTGTTTTACTTTGACTAAATTTGCTTTGTAATGGTCCACTTGGCCCTGTCATATGTAAACAATTCCCTTGAAAGTATTATTTAGTGCCAAGCGGCATCATGTATACCTAGATGAAGGGCCTAACAAATACCAGCGGAATCACAGAGACTCCCAAGCCCCCCATCTTCTTCTGCTCTTAAGTAACAACCTGTTCCCAATCACCTCACTTCCCGGACAGCACATTAGTTCAGATATCTTCACCTGACGTCTGGAATATGTGCCTCCTTTATGTCCTTATACTTCTCCTCACCACCTCTTTCCTAGTAACACCCTTCTCATATCCCCCCCCACCCTTCTCCTCCTCATTTCCCCAACATGGTCACCACTCAAGTTAGGCTGGAATTAATTGCTACAAAATCATTTATCCTCCCAACCAGACTAAAGCTTCAGTAAAACGATTGAAGCATAACAATATTGAACGTTTCCCTGATTCCCTTTTTGTTGATCAATTTTACAATGGTCGTTTTGGGAGGCTCAAACACAATTTCATTTTCTTCACTCATGACACCTCCTCTTGGTCCACCAGCTTATATAATTCCCTTAACGTCACCTCCTCCTCCTCTATCCCTCATGGGAAACAACTACAAATGTCCCCCTCTGTGTGTTTCAACGGCTCCCTCACTATCTCACTCAATAACAATGGTACTGTCATGATCCAAGGCAAAGACACCTGTCTCTCTCTCTTTGACCACCTCTTCCACTCCCTACTCCACTCCTCTGCAACCGGGTTATCCCCTGACTCTTCATCTAGCTCCATCCATTACTTCCTTTCTCCTCCCCTGACCCCCCTACACTCCAATAGGCTGCACCCTTGGGAAACACAGGTCCGCCCTCTTCCCTCCCCCTCCCCTGTGCCTTCCTCTCCCACTCCTCCCCCTCACAGTACGCCCCCCCTTCACCACTTCAGCCTTACCTCTAGCTAATACGCTCCTCGTCCAATCTACAATGTCCTGGTACTCCAATCTCATCTCCTCCCCCTATTCCTACCTGCCACCCCTCTTTTTAGTCTACCTCTCCTCCAACCTTCTCCTCCAGTTAACTTTCCTTACGCTTCTCTTATTCCTCCCTCTCCCCCTCTTCTCTACCCCCTCCTCCCCTCGCTATTTACCCCAATTTCTCCACAGACCCACTGCATCTCTCTCCTTCCTCCCACTCCTCCAGCAATGCTGTGCTACTCCCTTTCCCCCATTGGTATCCCTTTCCATTTCCCTCCCTTGGGCCCAGCAGGACCATTTCCGTTCTTCAACTTTTTCTCCCAACCCCCCTCACTCTGCCAGATGCCCGTTCCCTCACAGCTACCTCTCCTAGCTGACAGGACCTCTCCAACCACCTCCCCTCTTTTCCTCCTAAACCACCTACATTCCCATGACCCCACACAGTCCTCCCCTCTCCTTCTACCCCGTCGCATTGATCAGCAACCATCTCCCCCTAAATATGTCCTTAATTCCTTTCCTTTGTGCAACGGCAACAATTCTCCCTTCACCTCTGATACACCAACTCCAGCTCTCAAACTCCACCTTTCCCCACCTATGAACCCTGTACCCCAACTATCCCCCTATCCCCCACCTCTCCCTGCCTTTTACCATCAATTTCACCCCCTCCTGTTTCCATCGAGCCACCCAACCTTCCGTGCTCTGCCCTACTCTCTCTGGAAAAAAGCTAGGTTGTCTTACCACCTCCATCTCCTAGCTTATAGCTACCATTCCACTTTTAAGCTCGAAGATTTCCACTTTTCCATACACCTCAACTCCTTTGGAAAACTCTCATCTTCCCACGAGATGCACCTCGCTCCTTCACCACATTATAGCCAAGCATAACCTGTCATCTGCAAAAATCGCTAACTCACACAAGCCCTTGAACGCCACCCTGCTTCAACTTGCCTTTCCTAGTAACCCTGCTATCTACACTATTCCGACCATCTCCTCTGTCAGAACCAAGCATCCACCTAAACCCTCCCAAGCACCCCCGTATAAGTACAATATCCCTATCACCCTTCATAGCCCAAGTGCCCCCGTCACCAAAACAGTCTTGATAGAGCTGCGCTGTCTGCTCCACAACTGCAGATCTGCAATAAAACACAAACTGGAAATCTCTGATACCATCACCCTTCACAATATTGACATGCTTTTCCTCACAGAGACCTGGTTCAACGATACCTCTCACTCTATGTTTGATCTTCTATTACCCACAGGCTATTCTATATTTAGGAATGACAGAATTAACAAAGTTGGGGGAGGTGTTGCAGTCATCTTTAGAAACTCCCTTCAACTTAAGGCTTTTCCTATCAGCTCCTTCACGACTTTTGAATGCCTATCTCTTGCGCTTCAATTACACCATCGCTCACCACTCAGATTCCATGCCATTTATCACCCACCTTGTAGCAGCGCTTCGTTTATGGAGGAACTCACTGACTTCTTCAGCAACCAATACTCGTAAAGTGACAATTAGACCTTTGTGGGTGACTTCAATCTCCACTGGGGCATACCGCAAGACTCTTCTGCGAATTTGCTGGCCACCTTCCTCTCTGCAAACAATCTTATCCAACACTGCACCGAATCAACAAACTCTAAGGGCTCAATCCTGGACCTTGTTATTTCCAAAGCAGGCATGCTCTCTATCGCTACCCCTATTCATGTAGACTGGTCTGACCACCTCCTCATCCCATTCTCTCTTCACCTATCACACTCTATAACTCTTGGCCAACCTAAGAGGGCTATCTCCTGGTTCCGTGACACTAAAAATATTGATGTCGGTTCCCTCTGCAAATCAGCTCTGCTATCACTTCCAAAGCTAGACCCGAACCTAGATGTTGACAAACTCACCTCCCAATACCTCGCAGTTCTTGCAGTCAAAATAAATAACGTCGCTCCTCTCCAAAGCAAAAAGAAAAGGCCCACTCCCTCAGCACCTTGGTTCAACAAATCCCTCTATGAAGAAAGGAAGCACCTAAGATTCCTAGAGAAACAATGGAGGCAAGCGCCCTCCACCGATAATTTGGCCATGCTTCGTTCAGCAAGATCCAAGTACCACAAGCACATCTTCCTTGGGAAAGCGTTGCACTTCAGATCCTTCCTTGACTCAGCCAAAAATAGACCCAAAAAACTATTCGTTCTCATCAAGATTCCTAACTGCTCTCCCCCAACCTCCAAGTTGGAGGATTCTACAAAGAAAGCAGCGGATTTCGCTATATTCTTTGACTAAAAAGTGAAATCACTTGTGGATCAGGACGTTCATCCTACCCCTCCAGAGGAGCGCAAATCCTTAGCCATTTGACAGAACTTTGACCCCATCTCTGAAGATGCCCTCCTCAATTGCATCCTCGAAACAAAGCCCTCCAACAATTCTCTTGACCCCATCCCTAGTGCCATTGCCATTGACTTCTTTACGCATTCTCTTTCCTATTGGACCACTTTGGTCAATTTTCCCTCTGTCAAGGCTCCTTTCCTGTCTCCTTCAAAACTGGGCAGGTCACCCCTCTGCTTAAAAAAACCAACTGCTGATGCGAATGACCTCAACAACTTCCGCCCCATCACTAACCTACCCTTTCTTGCGAAGATCACAGAAAGATGTGCAGCGAAACAACTCTCTCGTCATATCAAGGGCAATGATCTTCTTGACAATTTTCAGTCTGGCTTCACCCAAAACTGCAGCACTGAAACAGCCCTGCTGCAAGTGATGGGTGTTGCGCTGCGGATACTCGATACGGGGGGGATGTTGTCTTCTAATTCTCCTTGACCTTTCTGCAGTCTTTGACACTGTCAATCACAACACTCTCCTCAACACTCTTCAAATGAGAATGGGCCTGGAGGCACTGTGCTTAAATAATTGGCTTCCATCCTCTCTGATAGATCCCAAATGATCAAAATAGTGAACAGTCTTTCATCTCCTTTGGCTGTAGGTCAAGGTGTTCCTCAAGGCTCTATTCTTGCACCCACATAGTTCAATCTCTATTTAGAACCACTAGGAAATCTCCTAAGTAAATCCGGGATCCACTATCATCTCTATGCAGAAAACACTCAAATCTACCTCAAGGTTGCCTCCACTCACGATCTCTCCATCCTAAGCTCTACTCTTGACTCCATTCAAAACTGGATGTCAAATCATCAACTGATTCTGAATTCCTCCAAAACTAAGGGGCATATTATCAAGGGGGTTTATCTCCGCTTTTTTGGTTTTAAAAGCCAAGATAGCGGAGATAAAATTATCTCCCTATTACATAGCTGTCGCTAACACCAGTTACCGACAGCTAGTAGGAGATAGCGACCATCTTGGGCCCCACTTTGCATGTCAGTGATATTTATCACTAATGACATGCAAAGTGGGCGTGCCAAGATGTTAGCGACTGGAAACAGTCACTAACATCGCTATCTCCTATTACCAACTTTTGGTAATAGGATAAGGCTTGGCTAAGCGCAAATATCTCCAAAAGCTAACACCTGCCCTGAGCAGTTCTTAGCCATGTTATCCAATGGGAGGTGGATAACATGGCTATGAGCATTAGCTCGGTAATGCATGAATATCGCTGACTTTTCAGCGATATTCATGCATTGCGGCCGATTTTTATCGCATTTGCGATAAACCTTGGTAATACCAAGGTTTATTTGCGATAAAAATCGCCGCAGCTTAGCGGTAAATTTTTGTCTCTAACCAAGCAATAGCGATAATTATCGCTATTGTTTGGTAATATGCCCCTAAATTCCTCCTTCTCTTCTCCTCACTTTCTTCTCCCCCGGTTCAATCATGGATGGATCAGATGAATCTGCTTAACAATAAACCCATCATTGTCGACAGCGCAAAATCCCTTGGTGTCATACTTGACAAAAAACTCAATCTAATCTCCCACATCAATTCCATTGCAAAGTCTGCTCGATACCAACTGCCCCTTCTTTGGGGAATTCGTCGCTTTTTCCCGGAGCAAGACCTTAAAACTCTGGTCCATTCGCTGGTCCTTTCCAGACTGGACTACTGCAATTCTTTTCTTACTGGCCTCCCAAAATCCCACCTGTCCCCCCTTAAATCTGTTCTCCATTCAGCAGCTCATTTCATTTATGGGGCCAAAATAAGCGACCGCATCACACCCATGTTATCCACCCTCCGCTGGCTTCCCATCGAGACAAGATCTACCTACAAGACTGCCTGTATCACCCACAAAGCCTTGCGCTTCTCCTCTCCTCGCTACCTGGCGAATAAACTGAAACTCTCTTGAGGCTCTAGACCATCACGTAATGCTGAAAATGTACTGCTTGAACATCCCACTTTCAAGAAGGAAAGATCCATGGCCCAATCCTTTTCAGGCAACGCTGTGAGAATCTGGAACTCACTTCCGCCTCAGCTTCGGACCACCTCCTCCCCCCAGGCTTCAAAACTGACCTCAAAGTTCTCCTCCTTCAAAGACACTTCCAAATTTAATCCACGCCCTCTCTATTATCTGAAGGAAGACCTTCCATTATAGAAAATTCTATTCTCCATGACTATGGAAGTGCCTTCCCAGTGTGTGGTCTTGTGGTTTGAGTGTCTGCAATTTAATGCAGTATTATCCTGCTACCTGTGTTTGGTACTCTTTTGTAACATGCACACGCCACTTTTCTCTTGTAACACACTGTTTGCTACCTCTTACATTTTGTTTGCTTTAGATACTTGCACAAGTGCGACTATTGCCTACGTAACGTTTGTTCTTGTGTTTGAGTGTCTGCCATTTATTGCAGTATTATACCTCTACTTGTACTTTGTACGCTTTTGTAACCTGCACACATGTCACTTTTTCCTAATGTAATGTACCGTTTGCTACCTCTTGTATTTTGTTTGCTCACAATTGTCACTATTGCCTCATGTAACTTAACGTTTGCTTTTATAATTTTTTCACTTGTAATTTTCTCCTCATGTATCATTACTGTTCCTATTGTGAAGTGCTCTGACACCTTCGGGTAAAGTCTGCGCTATATAAAAACGCATAAAATAAATAAAAAATAAAATCCCATGGCAGTCATGCAGCTGTCAGGAGCAGGAATATACAGGTGGTGCCATTGCAGCACCGCCGAGCATATTCTGAGTTCCCTGTCCAGCGCCCTTTTGAAGGCGGGGAGCCCTCCATGAACAGGGTGGTGGAGTGGCAACTAAGGGGCACCCTGCCGCTCCTGTGTCTGGGGGTGCATGCAGGGGGGGCAGATTGCACCCCTGTTCCTGCATTGCGTGGCTTGCAGTGCCACACCATGCAGGAACGTGCTGCAGACGCTCTCACGGTGGCAGTTGCATGTTAGGCTCTCCTATGAGCCTAACAGACCACTGCTGAGAGCCTGCCTCAGCACCGCTGGCCCGAGCAGGACTACACTCTTAATCTGGCGAGTGGGCACACCATTGCTTTGGCGGTCATCAGAGGATGGCGCAGTGACGGCGCTACTGGGGGACTGCCAAAGTCATAATAAGGCCCTTAGTGATAGCCATGATGGAACTGTAATTTTAAGTTTTTGGAACAAGCATTTAAACTGCTTCATTGTGTTCTGCTGATATACAAGGAAGCGCCTCACCATGAACTTGGAGTGACTGAAAATGTTTTACTAAAAATACACCTGGGAATCCCTGTAGGGGAGGGTGGTGATTATGATAGTTCCAGAAACAGAAATAGTAGGGACTAGAGAACATAACAATCCCCAGGGACTCACAAAAGATCAGGAAAGAAAGTGGTGGAAGAAACACAACTGGAGGATTTGTAGGTTTGGTCAGTGGCACCTATGGCACAGAGGGATTTGCCCAGCCTTCCAGATGAGGCAAACTAGAGAACCAATACCATCTAAGCTTAGAGGAAAGGCACAAACTTCCAGGGGAATTTAAGAAGAGGCAGTGGTAGTGGCCAGTTATCTCCCAACTGCAAGTTGTTTGATTCCCCAGAAATAGTTCAACCACTATTGTCTCCTGGCCTCCACTTTGGTGTTCGTCCCTGTTCCCTGCATGTTTCCTTTCCTTCTCCAGCTCCATTGTGCGACTTGCTACATGTGCTTATTTGCTGATCAAGTGTGCCCACTCTGTTCCTCTGTCGGAGGCACTCGCTGAAGTTCTCCTTTGGCGTTCACAAGTCTTGCCAACCTTCTGGCTCATTAATATTTACACACCTGAAAACAATCTGCATGAGGCTCTATGAGTTGCTGGAAGGATCCAAATACTTCTTGGCTTGTTACTAGTATAACTCTGACAAGACCTGGTAAGTGTGAACTGTAGTACTATATATGAAATAATGTGAGATCTATTTTTCATCAATATCCATTGTCTTTCACACCAAATGTTCTTTTACTATAGGAAAATGCTAATAGATATATGTATATATATATATATATATATATATATATATATATATATATATATATATATATATATATATATATATATATATATATATATATATATATATATATTAGGAAAACGCCATTCTTTTTCCACAGTCTATCCAAGAATAACGAGAGGGAGCCCAGATTTCGTGCCAATTTCTCTGTGATTTATTTATTAATCACACCAGTCATCCGCCATAACGCGTTTCACCTCCCAAACGAGGCTTGATCACATGACGTTAGTTGAAACAAACAAGGGTCTTAAGTACACAAAAAAGTAGGAGCGGCATTGCGCTTAAAGTGATATGTGCATTAAATACTCTTTCAAATGCCTCAAGGCTAGTACACAAAACGGCAATAATAAAGGATTGAAAATACAGAATTGAGGGCAAGTGCCCAACGTATTCAATTCAAATTCATTGATGTTCAACGGTACAAGGTGCATTTCATAGCATTACTGGATAGTTTGGTTCGTCAAACAAAACACTCAATATCCAAAAAAAGTTCATTGTAACAAACTTTTACAAAATCGAGCTATCAAAAATATATATATATATATATAATTATTATACTACATATATACAATTTTATATACAAAAAGATGTGCTACAAAAATATATATTTTTCCAATCCATCTATCTATATACACTGAATCAATATTTACATATGTACACATAAGTCTGGTCATACATACGTCTCATTTAGGAACCTCCAAATGCATGTGCATTCATGTTTTGACTTAGACTTAAGAATCATTCAAGTAATACAATTAATCTTGGATAAGAGTGAAGAAATAGGAAACCTTGTGCCGTTGTGTGTTTCAGAATATTGAGGTGAGCACTAAACTTTAGGTAATGTGTGAGACCCTTGCTGGCAGCTGTGAATTAGAATTTGTTTAAGAACATAAATCAAGTGCCCGTGTTGCCTAATAATTAAAAAAATATAAAAAGAAAATTATTGTTTCACAGAAAAAGATGAGGAAGTATTAGGGAACCCAGAGGGTAAATTCCACTTAAAGGTAGATAATATTAGGTGGTACTGAGATAAATATCATACAGTTACAGACAATAAGTGGAAAAACATCCTACAACTGGGAATGACTGGGACGGTAATGTTGTCCTAAAAATTACAGATCAAGAATGTTATGCACCCAAATTATAGTGGCATATGCGTAGGGAGATGGAATCTTAATGATGGATATTGGGGTTTACTGGTTCTTGAGACAAGTGTACAGGTCCTTTCGATCATTCAGTCCAGTTGGACTCTTGCTATTCATTTCTAAGATGTATCTTGTCTCAAGGAGACGAAGTTTGCCCTCTCTATCTCCCCCCCGTTTAAGAGGCAAGACCATATCCACTAGGTAATACTGTAGAAGATTGGGGTCACTGTTATGCATCGCCTCAAAGGGGCGTGCCACAGGGTATGCTTGATCCTTGCTGACTATAGCTCTGATGTGCTGGAGAATGCGTTTATGTGCCACCGGTCGAGTACTGCCCACATAGCACAAGCCACACGGGCATTGTAGCACATAAACCACAAACTCCATCTTGCACGTCAGCCTTTTCGTGATGGGAATCGGATGTTCTCTAAAGGGACTGATATAATGGGTTTCATTTACTCCAAATTTGCATGCTTTGCAGAAAGCACATTTTCTGAAGCCGGTACTTAGGGCTTCCCATGTCCCTGATATCATGGTTTCAAGAGTGTTGCTCACTAGTGCATTCTCCATTGATGGGGATTTGCGAAAAGTAATCTCAGGTCTGAGTGAGACATCGCTGCCAATTATAGGATCTCCCCTTATCAGATTCCAGTTTTTGAGGAAAATCTTTTTAATCTCCGAATGCTGCTGGCAAAAGGGAACTATAACTCTAGAGTTAACATGCAGGCTATTCAGATTATCTGTAGATTCTTTGCTCTTAGGTGTTAGAGCTGCCTCTCTAGTGATAGAGTTAGTCTTTCTTATGGCTACCTCAAGAATGTTATCATTGTAGCCCCTTTCCAAAAAGCGTTTCCTGCATTCCTGTTGTGATATTTTGAAGTCAGCCTCCGTGCTACAAATCCTTTTCTTTCTTAGCATCTCCCCATAGGGGATGCTATTGATTAAGTGGCGGGGATGCTGACTAGCGGCATGGAGCACTGTGTTGCCTGCTGTGTCCTTTCTGTGTAACCTGGTTTGCAATTGACGATTTTCAATGTAGATTTGGACGTCTAGAAAGTTTACAGTGATTTCATCTACATGAGAGGTAAATTGTAGATTATATGAATTAACATTCAATTGTTCCACAAATTGCTCTGCATCAGATTTCACACCTTTCCAAACGAAAAAGAGGTCGTCGATGTATCTTAAATATAGTACAACATGTGAGTTCATAATATCACCGTATGTGCCCATAAGGACCCGCTCCTCCCATAGCCCCATATGTAGGCATGCAAAACTTGGGGAGAAGCAGGCCCCCATAGCGACCCCTCCCAGCTGTTGGTATGCCTGCCCATTGAAAAGGAAATAGTTCTGTTCTAGACAGAGTCTTAACATGTCCAAAAGCATACGATTATGATTAGAACAAAAATCTGGTCGTTTAGACAGGTAATATTCAACTGCCCTAATCTCATCCCGATGTCTAATGGAGGTGTATAAGGCAGTGTCTTCCCTGGACTGGAAACAAGCTTCCGAGGTCCGGTTCCTGGCATTCCAGCCGTCTTCAGCCCGGCTTGCTTGAATCCAGTGGCAAAGTGAGCAAGGGACTCACGTCTGAGCATACCCTGCCACACTTATGGCGGCCAAAAGCGGTACAAAAGGGGGTGGTGATAGACTGTTCCCATGAGGCACAGGGTCAGACTGATTTGCATATAGCCATGTCTCTACTGGGGTGGCAGAGTGGGCTAAAGAACGGTGATGGATTAAACTCAGATCTTTTGACTGGGTGTGAGTGTTTGATTGATTCAGATGCTCCCTCCATCACCACCCCCTTTTGTACCGCTTTTGGCCGCCATGAGTGTGGCAGGGTGTGCTCGGACGTGAGTCCCTTGCTCACTTTGCCACTGGATTCAAGCAAGCCGGGCTGAAGACGGCTGGAATGCCAGAAACCGGTCCTCGGAAGCTTGTTTCCGGTCCAGGGAAGACATGGCTTGGCAGTTCGGGCTGGACTGTTCCCATGAGGCACAGGGTCAGACTGATTTGTATATAGCCATGTTTGAACTAGGGTGGCAGAGTGGGCTAAAGAACGGTGATGGATTAAACCCAGATATTTTGACTGGGTGTGAGTGTTTGATTGATTCAGATGCACCGTCCATCACCACCCCCTTTTGTACCGCTTTTGGCCGCCATGAGTGTGGCAGGGTGTCCTCGGACGTGAGTCTCTTGCTCACTTTGCCACTGTATTCAAGCAAGCTGGGCTGAAGACTGCTGGAATGCCAGAAACCGCTCCCCGGAAGCTTGTTTCCGGTCCAGGGAAGACATGGCTTGGCTGTTCGGGCTGGACTGTTCCCATGAGGCACAGGGTCAATCTGATTTGCATATAGCCATGTCTGAACTGGGGTGGCAGAGTGGGCTAAAGAACGGTGATGGATTAAACCCAGATCTTTTGACTGGGTATGAGTGTTTGATTGATTTGAATGCTCCGTCCATCACCACCCCCTTTTTACCGCTTTTGGCCGCCATGAGTGTGGCAGGGTGTGCTCGGACGTGAGTCCCTTGCTCACTTTGCCACTGGATTCAAGCAAGCCGGGCTGAAGACGGCTGGAATGCCAGAAACCGGTCCTCCGAAGTTTGTTGTTTCCGGTCCAGGGAAGACATGGCTTGGCAGTTCGGGCTGGACTGTTCCCATGAGGCACAGGGTCAGACTGATTTGCATATAGCCATGTCTGAACTGGGGTGGCAGAGTGGGCTAAAGAACGGTGATGGATTAAACCCAGATCTTTTGACTGGGTGTGAGTGTTTGATTGATTCAGATGCTCCGTCCATCACCACCCCCTTTTGTACCGTTATCTACAACTGCCAGCACTTTTTCTAAATTTGCTTGATCTATAGCTCTAATGCGGGAAGCCGCCTCAATTTGGGACAGTTTCCAAACTTCGTTGTAAATAGAATATATCCATCTTTTAGATCTGCCGGAAGCCCGGCCTTTCACGAAATCATTCAGATCAACATTGTCAGTCAATTTAGATAAAAGCAGCTCAACTGACGCCAAAGTGGAATGTTTGAGCCAACTCTGACATAATTTACCTACAGAATAGGTAGTCACTGAATGGCCACCTTCAAAGGGGGGATCCACCCTGACCTGCGTGTAGCCTGGAGCTAAACCCAGAAAACAATGCTAGCAAGAATCAGCACTTTTGTCCCACAGCAACCAACCCTTAGGATCCAAACTGGATATGTTAAAGGAAGAACTCAGTAACAGAGTCTGTAACTCTCTGATGGAAAACTTTGTATTATCACTCCAACCGGAATATTCTTCTGATTCAGGAAAAGAAGGAGCATTTAATTTTTTGTAGTAGCCAATCCAAAGGAAGTTGTTTGTGAAATTGTAGAATTCAAAAACAACATATGGTTCGGCATAAGGCAAAACAAAGCCTCAGTGCCTTTCACTTGCCAACTTTTAGAACCCCAAACAGATTTAAGATCAATAGTTTCTTTCCACAGCTTGTAGCCTTCAACGGCCAATTGGTCTAAAAAGGACTTGGTGTGGGTAAGTCTTACCTTCGAAGTGGACTTCTCAGTCATTTTAAAATAAAATGCATTAGGATTCGACTGATTAAAATCAGTAAAATAAGAGAACCTCTTCAACAAAGAAGTGGAACTGCCTTGTACAGGAGCGGGACAATGTTCCCACTGGGGGTAATTAACAGTATTTCTCCTGGTATTTGCTTTATGCAGGTAGTGATTGCCAAAATGTTGATAACAAAACAAATCACCATAAGTTTGCAAATCAGGCATTAATAAATCAGTGGGGTAAGTATATTGAGTCTCATCAAGGTGAGCACCAGGTAGTGAACTCAATAAAGGACTTGAAACTGCAGGCATCCCGAGGGTAACATCAGGCCTGGGGTTAGGAGCCGGGGCCAAAACAGAATTTCTCAAAATCAATGGACATTAGACTGCCGGAGTCATACTAAGAAGAATCGGCCACTCTGTGTAATTTGACATTGTCAATGGAGATATACCTGTTATCTCTACGACCTGGAAGTGGTGGTAAAATGACTGCTTTTGTGCCCTTCATGCCAAGCACTGGAACAGGAGCTCGATATGAGGGACCACACTCCTTCTTTGTTTTCGATCTTCTCTCGAACCAGTTCTCCAACTTGGGGTAGCCAGCCAACTACCGGAATCTGCAACACAGCTTCAGATGTGAAGGGCAAGTGTTCCTTTGCAAGACTGTCTCTCGTCTTTTGTAGATCCTGTAAAACATTGCAATGTTCATCTATGTCAAAGGAGGCAGCAACTGCCTCCTGGTCTAGACCGTCAAGATCCGGGACAAACATCTTGATACCAAAGAGCATTTTGTATGGGGTCCGCCCACCCAGAGACCTTCCAGGGAGATTATTAAGGGCACGCTGCACGCTATTGAGGTGGGCCAGCCAGTTCCTGCCAGTGCCTATAACTCTAGCCGTCAAAGACTGCTTTAAATCTCGGTTCATTCGTTCCACAACACTTTTACCCTCAGGTCTGTATGGAGACGAAAACTTGACTTGGACCCCCAACAAAGTTATGGCATCCCTATATGCCTTAGAGGCGAAAGCAGGACCCAGATCCAAATGGAAGGTGCCACAGGCAAAAATCCCTACAAAGACACGCAAGTCTCTTATGACAGTTGGTGAATCAGAGCTGCGGTGTGGCCACACCCACACAAAGCGTGTGTATGAATCAACTGCTACTAAAATGTACTTATACACAGTATCAGAAGAAAAAGGACCGCGGTGATCTAAGTAAACACAACCAAGGGCCTTATTAGAAATGTACAACTGGGTCTGTGGCGGATGCTCAGCAGGTTTAATCTGCTGGCAAATGTCACATTGAAGGACATAATCACGCGTCTGTTTGTACAGTCTCCGCCACCAGAAACGTTGTTGTAACTGAGCTACAGTAGCCGAAAGGCCCGCATGCGCAGACGCAACACCTTCATGGGCAGCTGTAATCAGTGTGGACTTGCGGTCCACGTTGGGTATTAACCTTTCACCAACGTCCGGTATTGTAACATAAGGAACTTTATCAGGACTTAAGTGGTATGAATACTTTGAAGAAACCCCTTTGGATATTTACATCCCTTCTCAGTTGCACTACAACCACCAAGATATCATCATCAATCTTACTTCTGGAACGTGTAACTGCTGCAACCAAATATGTCGATACTGCTGATTTTGCGGCCTCATCGGCCAAAGAATTGCCAACAGCGTGAACTCTCACACGCTGATGACCGAGAGTGTGAATTACATACACGAGTGGCAACTGCTCTTTAAGCTCAGCCACTCTGACCCAGATCATTTTATGTTTTATGTGCTACCTTTGGAGTCAGGAAAATAATTCTGAATCCTAAAGAACAGGTTCTCATTGTAAGACTGGACACAGTAGTAAGAATCACTCACAATAAGAGTCGTCACACTCGGATCAGCGTACTCCAATGCAAGCATCAGAGCACGGAGCTCTGCCAATTGTGCGGTACAGTCCCCTAAAGTCTGCGTGTGCATGACTTTGTTCTTGAATTCATCATTCACCTTGGTACCTACCACAATAGCACAAGCTGAGACGTATGCGTGCTTAGACCCATGCGCAACCTGCGCTGAACCATCAGTGTATATGATACAATGGAAATCTCCAAAGGTCGCATAGTCAACGGCGCAGGATAAACAAATTCATATTGCAAAAACTCCTGCGACTGTAAGGAGGCATCAAAAATAAATGTGACATCCGGAGACGTCAAAGATGCTGCCCATTGAATCCACCTTGGGTGCAAAGCTTTAGAATTGGGTACACTGGCCTTCGTCACTGCCTCTAGTGCAGGATACGGGGTAACAACCAACATGCGTTTTCCTTGCGACAGTGCACATTCTTTAAGAATCGACATTTGCACTGCTGTCAAAACTTTTTCCACAGTACAAAACATAATTTCTGCCGAAGTGTACCAGTGTGACTTGTAAGCAATAGGTACTGTGTCTCCTTCGTTAAAAGTAAGGTAAGTGAAACCCACTGCCCCAGGGATGATTCTTATCACCAGGTTGGTGTGGTTATCACGAGTCATTAAGAATTTAGATTCTAGAAGATCAGCCTGCAAAGATTGCAAAATGGCTGAATGTTCAGGCAGCCAGCACGATTTGGTGAACGCAGGTTGTATCAAAGCATACAAAGGCTTGATACGCTGGGCATATTCGGGAATGTAAGTTCGCCCGAAATTCAAAAATCCCAGCAAGGACTGTAATTTCTTCAGAGTTGTAGGAGCGCGCAGCTGTGCGCATTTCTCCAAGAAGTGAGGAGCCAATCCTCGACCTTCATTGTTGAGCTCGTAGCCCAGGAACAACACTGTGTACTCTGCAATGTGAGATTTTGCAAAGTTGAATTTGTAACTGAAGTCCGCAAAGTCGCAAAGTTACAAATTATGTGGTCAACGCGACACAGATGCAACCAAATTTCATTGTCTGTGAGATAGATGTCATCCACATACGAACACGCATCTGGGTCAACTCTCTCCAAGAGATAGACAATACGGGCAGCAAAGACATCTAGACTATTCTTATAGCCCATTGCCAGGCGTTTAAATTGGCGTTGTTTGCCGTCACAGGTAAAACTGGTCCATTGGGAACTTAGACCATCCAAATTGTGGGCAAAAAAACTGTTGGGTATGTCAAGTGTGGTTTTAAACTGTTTTCGCACAAGACCATCCACTAGAGCAGAGCCGTGGGTATTCTGTACTGCACAGGTACGGCAATGCGAGTTCAAATGCCAGTAATCCAATTCCAAACTGTACAAACCGTCTGGCTTGGTTACAGTAAAAAGTGGGTTATTCATCGGTGACTCGCAAGTTTCAATTACACCTTGATATTCCAACTGTTCAAGGATTTCCGCAACGGAAGCCTTAGCTTCATGTCGGATGGGATATTGAGGTTGAGGCTGTGGCATAGACCGTAAGGGAATCTCGTGGTGTGGGGAAAATGTATCCCAACCACAGTGCGTACGGTACAGAGCCGGCGCAAGGGCTTTAGCCCACTCTTCCGAAAAATTCAGTGCATGCTCCTTCGAGACCCTGTGTGCGAAATTAGGGAGGATCACCTCCTCCTCTCTCGGAGCCGCGAGAACAAAATGTGGGGGCCAGTCAGCCTCCGCTAACAAAATGTCATAGGTAGTTGTAAGATTTTCCCCAAAAACCCCTTTTATGGTACGTTGTAAGTCACCTTCAATTAAAAGGACTATTTCATAAAGTCTATCAGGGGGAGCTACTCTGATATCAGCTGTCTCCACAACAACATATTGGTCAGTCGCTGTCACCTTCAGTAGTGGACGCAGGGCCTCTCACACAATGGTAATCTCCACTGCGCTGTCCAACAACGTCAACGCGCATGTCTGATTCCGAAGCTGCGTTCTCACTATCTGTGGCATATCTCGCTGTTAAAGCGGCAACTTTCTTTTTCTGAAACTGGGGTCTGTTCTGTGAAGAATCGTCCTGCTTGCCTTTTCTGTCTTTCGGGCGGGGTTGGTCGCGACTCTGCTGGCCCCCCTAACCTCTGCCGCCGCCTCCACCACCGGACGATGAGGCCGATGTGTCCTGTAAAGAACGAGGAGAGCGCTGATCAGGAACCTGAAATCAATTAGGCGACTTAATCGTACTGCGGTCGCGCAAGTCATAAACACGCTCAGTAGACGCAGGCACTGGTGATGGAGGATGGGACTCCTGTTTCTCTTGCTGTTTCCCCTATTTTTTATTTCTGTTCCAATTTTTCTTTGGAGATGTGGGTTGAACGTCTGTTTCAGACTTCGCACCCTGGGATTGCTTCTTATCTTTAGCAGAAACGGGCTTGACACCTAAACTATTGCGGCTAATGGTTTTATATGCAGACATAATAATTCTCGGTAACTGTCTGGGTTTGTCGGCATCGGGGACATCGCGTAAGGCATTAGCCACTTGAAAGTTTACAGCATCTCCCTTTATATTAGAAAGGACCAGATTGGAAACTACATCAAAGGAGCCCACGAGTCTCATTCCCAATTCAACCGCAGCCTCAGGTCCGTGTTCGTCCTGAACACGCTTAATGACCGCAGGAAGGACAGCCATCGACGGAGTGCCGAAGCACCTCGTATACACTGCCGCAAAAATTCTACCCCATGACTCACAGTCACCGGTTTCTGGTACCAAATCCTTGGGTAAACGAATTGTAAGAATCCTGTGTTTTTCTATGGGACTCGAATTAGGAAGAAACTGCCTCCAGCTGGTCAAATTTCTCAGCAAGCCAAGAAGGCATATCATCCTTATCTTGGGGACGCTTGCCCATCACTGCATTGACCATCACAGGACTAAGCTTCATCCCGCTCGGTCCAGCTGGAGGAGCCGCAACAACATGGGCCCGCCCTGGAAATTGAGGGTAATATATTGAACTAGGGCCCGAATGACACTAATAGTCATATAGGGTCCGTAACTCAGCAACGGGGACCTGCCCCATACGAGGATGCAGGGTGAAGCCAGCCAAAACCGGCCAGGAAGCACCTGGAATGGACAAAGGACCCAATCTAGCCACCTTTACACTGTGGGGATGGGCGCCATCAAACCAAACACGTTGCTGCCATGCAGAAATCGGAATTTCCTGTGTCCTATAAGGGACGTAGTCCCTGGGCAGAGCTGTGTGCTTCTACTGCAGGAAACATCACTCAAGAGTAGAATATCTCAAACGGGTAAGCAACCTCAGCACCTACGACCAAAATCACTGCCATGCCCTCCGAACCAACATTGTATGCTTGCAAATGATTGCGCAGCGCAATGCGACTATGCTGCGTAATAACAATGTCAGCCATAGTGACACACAGAAGAAAATGCGACAATGTAAAACTTAGTAGCACAACTGGGTTGTAATTCAAAAGGAAACCGTTTGAAAAGATTCAAGCTTGAAAAGACTTATGTAACTATAGGTAGGTTTGTCCGACACCACTGTTATCCGGAAACAATAGCGAAGGGGTTAAGGACTGAATGAAGTACTACTCAAGCGTCATGTAATAAGACCTCCAACGTATGGGCGCCATGTAGCAAAGATTCTGCTCATACACAGAACTGTGCATAGAGACAGTGGCGTAACGAAACTTCAGGGACCCTCCATGCAGGGAACGTGGAGGGGTCCCCTCCAAACTCAATCAGGAGCTCTCCAGCCAGGTTACTGTGATGAGGGAGGCCCCCTCACAACGAGGGCTGCGGGGTCCTATGTTATGCCACTGGACGGGCCCTTCAAGGGTTTGGGACCCCCCTCTGCTGAAGGGGCCTGCATTAAGTCCCTGGTTCGGGGCGTGAATTCCAGTGCTTTATAATCTTTATTCCATCCCATGCCTCTTTCATTCAGGGCCAGAAACACTTTTTCAGGTTCTTCTTCGTATCTGCTTTCTTTTTGTCACTGTTTTTTTGTCTTTTTCCTTTCTCCTTTTTTCCCCCTTTTGTGTTTTTTCTCTCGTTTTCTCTCTATCAAAGTCTGATGGAGAAAAATAAGTGCCGGCCCCCAAAAATTAATACCTGTGGGCCCCATCGGTTCATATTAAGAACTAGAAATACACTTCTATTTTTCTGTCACTTGTAGGTAACATTTAGGCACTGATATGTCTTATATTTGTACCTAAAATTAGCATTTAGCACTTGTACACTCGCATTGATTTCTTTTATGTATCTTGGAATATCCTTTTATGGGCTTTTCTTCTTTGGGGTTGATTTTTATCTCAGGCTGCGAGAACATAGCGAAGGTGCTATCCAGAATAAGTATATCTTTTAAACTGGATTTCGTTTTTAATATAATTTAATGAGATCTGATAATTTGTAATGAGAGATAATATTACATTTATCTTAAAATGTATGTGACGGCTTTATGGACATTCTATAGTTAATATCCAAAATAATTCTTTCAGAACAAACCTCTGTTTCCTTTCAGCTAGGTTAGTGCTATGCAAACATCAAATACTTAAATATATACCAGGCCATCCATAAGTGGATGTAGGTATCCTCATCCATTAGGCCACAATTTAGGGGCCCCATGATCTTTTGCAACAATTAATTATAAAGTTTAAATCTAGCCTAGCATTTTTAATGTTGAGGGCACTAACATGTCTAACACCACAGGATGGCACAATGCCTATCACTACAGGATGGCGCCATGTGTAACACCATAGATGGCACCATGTCTAACACCCCAGGATAGCATGTCTATCACCACAGGTTGGCGCCAATTGTAACACTACAGGATGACACCATGTCTAACACCACAGGATGGCACCATGTCTAACACCACAGGATAGCACAATGTCTATCAACACAGGATGGCACCATGTCTAACACTACAGAATGACACCATGTCTATCACCACCAGATGGCACCATGTCTATCATCACAGGATGGCGCCATGTCTATCACCACAGGATGGCACCATGTCTATCACCACAGGATGGTGCAATGTCTATCACCACAGGATGGCATCATGTGTAACACCACAGGATGGCACCATGTTTAACACCACAGGATGGCGCAATGTCTATCACCACAAGATGGCACCATGTCTATCACCACAGGATGGCACCATGTCTATCACCACATGATGGCGCCATGTCTATCACCAAAGGATGTCACCATGTGTAACACCACAGTATGGCACCAAGTCCAACACTACAGGATGGCATCATGTCTAACACCACAGGATGGCACCATGTATATCACCACAGGATGGCGCCACGTGTAACATCACAGGATGGCACCATGTCTATCCCCACAGGATGGCGCCATGTCTATCACCACAGGATGACACCATGTGTAACACCACAGGATGGCACCATGTCTAACACCACAGGATGGCACCATTTCTAACATCACAGGATGGCACCTTGTCTATCACCACAGGATGGCGCCATGTGTAACATCACAGGATGGCTCCATGTCTAACACCACAGGATGGCGCCATGTCTATCACCACATGATGACACCAGGTGTAACACCACAGGATGGCACCATGTCTAACACCACAGGATGGCACCATGTCTATCACCACAGGATGGCGCCATGTGTAACATCACTGAATGGCTCCATGTCTAACACCACAGGATGGCACCATGTCTTTCAACACAGGATGGCGCCATGTTTAACACCACAGGATGGCACCATGTCTATCAACACAGAATGGCGCCATGTGCAACACCACAGGATGGCACCATGTCTAATACGGGAAGAGTCAGACCTATAGCACTCCGAGGCGAGCCTGTTGCTTTTTACCAATTGCTTCAAATAATTCTTGAATTTCAAGAAGAGATTTATTCTGTCGTGGTTTTGCTCATAAAGTATCCAATGTTTTAAATATAACTTCATTATAATGTAATTCATATCATAAGAACATCCTAGTGCATTCATGAGGCATATATGTAAACTGTTGTGGCTTCACAGAAATGTTGTATAGCCCCAATGCATTTCGGGACCAGCCCTTCGTCAGGGGGTGCTCCTTGTAAAGCCGGTCTATCAACACAGGATAGCACCATGTCTGACACCACAGGATGGAGCCATGTGTAACACCTCAGTATTGAACCATGTCTAACACCACAGGATGGCACCATGTCTATCACCACAGCATGGTACCATGTCTAACACCACAGGATGGCACCATGTCTAACACCACAGGATGGCACCATGTCTAACACCACAGGATGGCACCATGCCTAACACTACAGGATGGCACCCGGTGCTAGATCTGTTGTTCTTTATCTTTCCATGCAGAACATTTTGTTTTAAAGATTGAAACAGATCTTCATGCCACTGGGGCCCCATTCCAGGGAGAGGTGTGGTGCAGCGGCCAGAGTGACGGAATCCGGAGCAAGGTGATCCATGGCGCCAGCTCAGCATCTTGTGACTCTGGGCAATAGCCTACTTAATCTCCCTGATGGCTCCTAGTGCCTTGAAACCCTTAAGAAGGTGATATGTTTTCTCTTTACAAATATGGATTCTTTTTATTGTTTTTACTGTCCCAGGTCCCGCAGTAGCTCCTGACATGACTGAGATAAACATGCAAGAGATTACCATTAAAGCGCACTGTACGAAAAAGGTACCATTAAGGTGCATTGCATGTGATGCCATGGAGGAGTATTTTATTTACAAGTGAGCAAAACAGGCCAACATGCTGCCAAGATCCACCTGAGTGAAACTGAGGAAATCGCCCCAACAGAACCAAGGCAAATTTCAATATTCCTCTCTCTAGTTTTAGAATCCTTTCATATTATTTCTGTGATGCGACCAGGCAGGCACAAATTAGAGCAATAGCTTTGGGAGGAGGGTACAGGTTACCCTACCCAACAGGGCACCACTAGATCATTGATAGGAGGGAGACTATCTGCTTGAGCTATCTGCTAGTGTTGGTAAAATAAATTGCCTTTTCGGGCAGTCAGTTAAAACCTTCCATTTTTAATCTCACCTGGTTCAGCCAATTGTAGTGAGACACACATGGAAGGTTAGTTTAGCACTTTTAAGTGTCAAAGGATGAAGCTGGTGAGCAGGGCCAGCCCAAGGACATTTGCTGCACTAAATTACCTACTGCTTCTGGTCATTACCCACAGTGGTGGTCCTTTTGCCTGACAGCTCATTGCTGAGGGTGACCTGGTCTGTTACCTTGTCATAGTTTATCAGTGGACCAACCCTGGCTTTCGAGTGCCTTGAAATTTACCTGCAGATCGGGGCTGCAGTCTAGACCACTCACAGTTTGTCACCCTGAGAAACGAAAATGCAATCATTGTTCAATTTTTTTTAACAGTTATCAGACCCTTACTGTCCCTATTGGGCACTGGGCATATTCCAGCTGGACAGGTTGGGGCTCATTTTGATGCTGGGGAGCAAGACAGCTTCTGCTGTGACTACAGCAAGCCCCCTACCCTCTCAGCATCCCCCAGGTGCATGTGTCGACTGGGAACTGAGGTGGCCTTGTGGTGTCGTGTCCCCTGCTTAAACAGGTAAGTAAAGAACATAATTAGCAAACAGTAAGTTTTCTACTGCCCTGAACTGGTCAACATATCGTTTTCATATAACAAATGTTAATCAAACAAAGCACATAATAGATACAAATTGAGTTTGGGATATAATTTATTTTTGATATTTTTTTAGAAAATTATTATTTTATCCATTATTGTTTTTCTTTCAAAAAATTTTTTTTTTTTTTTTTAAAGACACAAATTTTACATATAAAAACACAGAAAAAAACATATATAAAACATGATATTGGTCGATGTATTAACAGATGTAGGCAATAAGTTGTTAAACCTCACAACGCGCGTTTCGGCCTGTAGCCTTCATCAGGTGACCGTCCTACATATACAACACAAACATTTACAAGACAAAAAATTATATAAAGATTTATAAAATGCCTCGTACGGTTAATAAATCTCGAGGTCCCACTTCTATATAGGCTCCTTCTTTGTGCACTCTTAAGAGAAGTAAACTGGACTTTATTTGTATTCTTATTTATTGTTAGTAATACGATGTCATAAGGTTCATTGTTTGGCGACTTCGACTTTTGGTACACTTGTTACTTGCAGAGAACAGATCGTGCCTTCATTAATGCTTCTCTCTGATGCAGTATGAGAGCTTCAGTAAAAATGAGCACAGTAAGTCATTAGGGTTCTATTCCAAGTGGCTCTAAATGAGGTTTAAAAAGACACCTTTTCTGTTTCCACACTCCCAGTTTACAATGATACTCCGTTTCTCTTTGTTTATTAAGGACTTGTGGAAATGCGAGGTTCTCTGCTAACCGGTCACGCCTCTCCAACGGCAAATTGTCCCCTGCTTACAGAAGCCTGAATGCTACAGTTAGACCTCCTGGCTGTTGTTCAGAGAGAGAGTAGGGCACTCTGAAGCCCGTCGGCGCTGCGTTACATCACAAGGCAGAGTCCTCGCTGAAGAGGCTTTCAGGTGGTGACCAGGATGTGGGCCTGCCCATGCTGCAGTGGACGGTGCAGCAGTTATCGGCGCCACCTGCTACTACTGAATTTCTTGCCTCCTGTGTGGTTAAACACATGCCTTTAACCCCTTCGCTGCTAGGCCTTTTCCCCTCCTGTGCTAAGCCCTTTTTTGGCGATTTGGGGTAGTGCGCGCTTAGGCCCTTCTATCTTTTTGACCACATAAGGTATCCACGCCAAATTTGCGTCCTTTTCTTCCAACATCATGTGGATTCTAAAGGCGCCCAGGGTTTGTGGATTCCCTTGGAGGGGTCCCAGAAATTAACCAAAATATAGTGTTTTTTTGTTTTTTTCAGAAAAATGGGAAAACGGGCTGCAAATGAAAGCCTCTGGGGTTTTCCCTGAAAATGTTATCAAAAAGGGTTTGTGGGGCTGAAATCTCCATTTTCTCAGCTTTTAGGAAATGACAGTCTTTTGTCAGAGAACCGACATTTTTTACACAGTTTTGGCATTTTTCTGGGACATAGCCTATTTTTGCTATTTTTAGAGCTTTCCACCTCCTTCCAGTTAATGGTAGAAATGAGTTTAAAAGCAATAATGGATCCTAGAAAGCTGTACATTTTCGTAAAGTAGACAACATTCTGAATTCAGAACGGGGTCATTTGTCTAAATCCATGAAGGTTTCTTTATAGAAACTAACAGTTAAATATTGGAATAATTGAAAATTTGTTGAAAAAAACAGCCTTTTGTCTCAACGTTTTCACCTATAACTTTTTCCAATTTTGACAACTCTTGGAAAGCAATATACCGTTACATCCGTTAGACCTTCCTGGTTGTGGGGATATATAGGACTTGTAGTTTTACCAAGAACCCGACGAACCCAGATCCAAAAACTGAGCAGCAACTTGCAATGGTATTTTTTCATTTACTGGGTATAGAGCACTTTTTCTTGGAAAATGTATACATGGAAAAATCTGTATGAAAGACACCTATGTATTTCTGAAATGGGTACAAATTATAGAGTTCAGAAACAGTATATAATTGCTAATTTCCAAAATTGGGAATACTCATACTAGCATGAGAATGATTGGTCATTTTTCAAAATTTTTTTTTTTTACACAATGTCTTTCATTGAAAGGGAGAAATGCGCGAAAGCTCAATTGGTAATAACAGTTGATTTGCAAATCTGAATTACCCCAAGTCTCCCGATAAAAACGGTACCTCACTTGTGTGGGTCGGCCTTGTGCCTGCGACAGGAAACGGCGCAAAATGCAACGTGGTGATACCTACATTTTGCAGTTACAAATTGACCCTTTTTTAGCAAAGTGCCTACCTGTAGTTTTTGCACCCTAGCTCTGCCGGCACCTAGGGAAACCTAGCAAACCTATACATTTTTGAAAAGTAGACACCCAGGGAAATTCAGGATGGGGTGACTCGACTGCCTACCACCAGGTCTTGTTACCCAGAATCCCTTGCAAAGCTAAGAGTTTGACAAAAAAACACATTTTCCTCACATTTCTGTGGAGGAAAGTTCTGGAATCTGCGTGGATCAACAAATTTCCACCCACTCAGTGTTGCCCCAGGTCTCCCGAAAAAAATGGTACCTCACTTGCCTGGGTAGGCATAGTGGCTGTGACACGAAACAGCGCAAAACGCAACGTGGTTGCGCCTCAATTTCCCAGTGAAATCTTGCGCTCTTTGGACAAAGAGACTACCTTTTGTTTTTGCGCCCTAGCTCTGCCAGCACCTAGGGAAACCTAGCAAACCTGTATATGCTTGAAAAGTATAAACCCAGGGAAATTCAGGATGGGGTGACTCCTCTGCCTACCCTTAGGTTTTGTTACCCAGAATCCCTTGCAAAGCTAAGATTTTGACAAAAAAATCACACTTTCCTAACATTTCTGTGGTGGAAAGTTCTGGAATCTGCGTGGATCAACAAATTTCCACCCACCCAGCGTTCCCCCAGGTCTCCCGGAAAAAATGGTACCTCACTTGCGTGGGTAGGCATAGTGGCTGCAACATGAAACAGCGCAAAACACAACATGGTCGCACCTCAATTACCCAGTAAAATTTTGCACTTTTTGGACAAAAAGACTACCTTTTGTTTTTGCGCCCTAGCTCTGCCAGCACCTAAGGAAACCTAGCAAACCTATACATTTTTAAAAAGTAGACACCCAGGGAAATTCAGGATGGGGTGACTCATCTTCCTACCCTCAGGTTTTGTTACCCAGAATCCCTTGCAAAGCTAAGATTTTGACAAAAAAAACACATTTTCCTAACATTTCTGTGGTGGAAAGTTCAGGAATCTGTGTGGATCAACAAATTTCCACCCACCCAGCGTTCCCCCAGGTCTCCCGGAAAAAATGGTACCTCACTTGCGTGGGTAGGCATAGTGGCTGCGACATGAAACAGCGCAAAACACAACATGGTTGCACCTCAATTTCCCAGTAAAATTTTGCACTTTTTGGACAAAAAGACTACCTTTTGTTTTTGCACCCTAGCTCTGCCAGCACCTAAGGAAACCTAGCAAACCTACACATTTATGAAAATTAGACACCCAGGGGAATTCAGGATGGGGTGACTCCTCTGCCTACCCTCAGGTTTTGTTACCCAGAATCCCTTGCAAAGCTAAGATTTTGACAAAAAAACACATTTTCCTAACATTTCTGTGGTGGAAAGTTCTGGAATCTGCGTGGATCAACAAATTTCCACCCACCCAGCGTTCCCCTAGGTCTCCCGAAAACAATGGTACCTCACTTGCTTGGGTAGGCATAGTAGCTGCGACATGAAAAGCGCAAAACGCAACATGGTCGCACCTCAATTTCCCAGTAAAATTTTGCACTTTTTGGACAAAAAGACTACCTTTTGATTTTGCGCCCTAGCTCTGCCAGCACCTAAGGAAACCTAGCAAACCTATACATTTTTGAAAACTAGACACACAGGGGAATTCAGGATAGGGTGACTCGTCTGCCTACCCCCAGGTTTTGTTACCCAGAATCCCTTGCAAAGCTAAGATTTTGACAAAATAAACACATTTCCCTAACATTTCTGTGGTGGAAAGTTCTGGAATCTGTGTGGATCAACAAATTTCCACCCACCCAGCGTTTCCCCAGGTCTCCCGAAAAAAATGGTACCTCACTTGTGTGGGTAGGCATAGTGGCTGCGACATGAAACCGCGCAAAACGCAACATGGTCGCACCTCAATTACCCAGTAAAATTTTGCACATTTTGGACAAAAAGACTACCTTTTGTTTTTGTGCCCTAGCTCTGCCAGCACCTAAGGAAACCTAGCAAACCTATACATTTTTGAAAAGTAGACACCCAGGGAAATTCAGGATGGGGTGACTCCTCTGCCTACCCCCAGGTTTTGTTACCCAGAATCCCTTGCAAAGCTAAGATTTTGACAAAAAAACCACATTTTCCTGACAGTTCTGTGGTGGAAAGTTCTGGAATCTGCGTGGATCAACAAATTTCCACCCACCCAGCGTTCCCCTAGGTCTCCCGAAAAAAATGGTACCTCACTTGCGTGGGTAGGCATAGTGGCTGCGACATGAAACAGCGCAAAACGCAACATGGTCGCACCTCAATTTCCCAGTAAAATTTTGCACTTTTTGGACAAAAAGACTACCTTTTGTTTTTGCGCCCTAGCTCTGCCAGCACCTAAGGAAACCTAGCAAACCTATACATTTTTAAAAACTAGACACACACGGGAATGCAGGATGGGGTGACTCGTCTGCCTACCCCCAGGTTTTGTTACCCAGAATCCCTTGCAAACCTAAGATTTTGACAAAAAAAACACATTTTCCTTACATTTCTGTGGTGGAAAGTTCTGGAATCTGCGTGGATCAACAAATTTCCACCCACCCAGCGTTCCCCCAGGTCTCCCCAAAAAAATGGTACCTCACTTGCGTGGGTAGGCATAGTGGCTGCGACATGAAACAGCCTCAATTTCCCAGTAAAATTTTTCACTTTTTGGACAAAAAGACTACCTTTTGTTTTTGCGCCCTAGCTCTGCCAGCACCTAAGGAAACCTAGCAAACCTATACATTTTTGAAAAGTAGACACCCAGGGGAATTCAGGACATTCAATACAACCAGCTTTTGCAAGAGGGGTTACCTGGGTTTTTGGCCCCGTGCTAGACGGCCATCTAGGGAAACTTACCAAACCCATACATTTCTGAAAAGTAGACACCCGGGGGCTTCCAAGGAGGTATGGCTTGCGTGGATCCTCCAACGTTCCTTTACCCAGAATCCCTTGCAAACCTCAATTTTAGCTAAAAGAAATCAGTTTTTTCACACTTTTTTGCATGGGAAAGCGTGGCATCACTGGGCTCACACAAATTTGCTCCCACCCAGCGTTCCCACAGGTCTCCTGATAAAAATGGTACCTCACTTGCGTGGGTAGGCATAGTGGCTGCAACAGGAAATGGTTCAAATTGTACGGTGGTGAATTTACAATACCCAAATGCAAAACAACCTTGATTTGGGGGGGGGGGGCACCTGAGTCTTTGGCCCGGGGCTCGGTGGTATTCTTTGGAAACTACCAAACCCAAACAGTTCTGAACAGTAGACACCCGGGGGAGTCCAGGGAGGTATGGCATGCGTAGGTCCCCCAATGTTTTCCTACCCAGAACTCCTTGCAAACCTTAAAATTAGGTAAAAATATCACTTTTCCAAACTTTTTTGCGTGGGATCTCCGTGCCGGCAAAAATGTCCTACCACCCAGCATTCCCCTTGTTCTCCCGAGTAAAAGGATACCTCACTTGTGTGGGTGCCCCAAAGCAGAACAGTTCGAAAATGAATTTTGAAAAAGTAGTATTTGAGTTTTACAAATTAAGCCCCCCTGCCTTAGACACAGGCCTTTGGCCCACCCACACAAGTGAGGTATCATTTTACTCAGGAGAACAAGGGAACGCTGGGTGGTAGGACATTTGTGCCGACACGGGGATCCCACGCAAAAATGTATGGAAAACTGTTTTTTTAACCTAAATTCATGGTTTGCAGGGATTTCTGGGTAGGAAAACATTGGGGGACCCACGCATGTCATACCTCCCTGGACTCCCCCGGGTGTCTAGTTTTCAGAACTGTTTGGTTTTGGTAGTTTCCAAAGATGCCCGCCGAGCCCCGGTCCAAAAACTCAATCCTACCCCCCAAAAAAGAAGGTAATGTTGCTATTGGTTATTGTAATTTCTCCACCGTACGATTTGGACCGTTTCCTGTTGCAGCCACTATGCCTACCCACGCAAGTGAGGTACCATTTTTATCGGGAGACCTGGGGGAACGCTGGGTGGGAGGAAATTTGTGTAAGCCCAGTGACGCCACGCTTTCCCATACATAAAAAGTGTGAAAAAAATGATTTTTCCAGCAAAAATTGAGGTTTGCAAGGGATTCTGGGTAAAGGAACTTTGGAGGATCCACGCAAGCCATACCTCCTTGGAAGCCCCCGGGTGTCTACTTATCAGAAATGTATGGGTTTGGTAGGTTTCCCTAGATGGCCGTCTAGCACAGGGCCAAAAACCCAGGTAACCCCTCTTGCAAAAGCTGGCGGTATTGACATTCAATACAACCAGCTTTTGCAAGAGGGGTTACCTGGGTTTTTGGCCCCGTGCTAGACGGCCATCTAGGGAAACCTACCAAACCCATACATTTCTGAAAAGTAGACACCCGGGGGCTTCCAAGGAGGTATGGCTTGCGTGGATCCTCCAACGTTCCTTTACCCAGAATCCCTGGCAAACCTCAATTTTAGCTAAAAAAAATCAGTTTTTTCACACTTTTTTGCATGGGAAAGCGTGGCATCACTGGGCTCACACAAATTTCCTCCCACCCAGCGTTCCTCCAGGTCTCCCGATAAAAATGGTACCTCACTTGCGTGGGTAGGCATAGTGGCAGCAACAGGAAACGGTCCAAATCGTACAGTGGAGAATTACGTTTTCAATTTGAGAGCGTGTGATTCAAGGAAATTGTGACAGACAATTTCAAGTTTGCAGGAGATTCTTGATAAAAATCAACAATAGAATTCACCAGAAAGACATGACCATATACTTCCATGGTTTAACAATAATAACTAAATTTAGTAAGTTATTTATAGCTATAATGTACACCGTAACAGAGTTACTCAAAAGTCAAACATTCAAGGCACGGCTAACTATTCCTCAAAGACACACACATACAGGTTGGATTTGGCACGAGGGCGAGTGATGGTTCAGTACCTAAAATTTTATTAACAAGATATTTCAAAAAATGAAATGCTCTGTCAATAAATAAATGCATAAAAACCGAACCAGTGACTCGCAACTCGTGAGCTGTAAAGCCACGACAAGGCACCAACCGTTTTACAGGCCATTCACGCGCCTTTCATACCTGATACAAACCAGACCATTGACACCATCCGGAAAGAACAGCAACACATTACAACAATCACAATAAGGGGCAAGGTACACCTTACTTCAGAAAGAGATAAAAGACAAACATTACTGCACAGCCATCTAATCCGCAAGCACACACACATTCTGGTTGGATTTGGCACGAGGGTGAATGATGATTCAGTACATACAATTGTATTCGCAAGTAATTTCAAAAAAATGAAATACACTGCGTATAATTGAAAGTATGATAAACTGAACCACTGACTCACAGCTCGTGAGCTGTAAAGCCACGTCAAGGCACCAACATCTTTACAGGCCATTCATACACCTTTCGTACGTGTGACACATACAAAACATTCACACCGCCAGCCGCGGACCCATCACATTTCAACACTCACACCAGCAGACAGCGCCATTCAAGGGCCCATCACTTTCACACGCCCACAATTCTGACATTGCAACAACACAAAATGATGGACTGCGTGGAGTGTCACTCACCTAGCAGTGTGTGTAGTGACCAACAGAAAGTTACTACTCACACACCGCCAGCCGAGCGCCAGTCCACCGACACCACCATCCAAGCACCAGACCATGCACACCACTAGCCAAACACCACTCAGCGCACACCGACAGCCAAGTACCACTCCACACACACCACCAGCCAAGCAACACCACGCACACTGCAAGCCAAGCGGCACTCCACACACAACGCCAGCCAAGCACCACTCCGTGCACAGACAGCCAAGTACCACTCCACACACACCGCCAGCCAAGCGCCACTCCACGCGCACCACCATCCAAGCACCGGACCATGCACACCGCCAGCCAAACACCACTCAGCGCACACCGACAGGCAAGTACCACTCCACACACACCACCAGCCAAGCACCACTCCACGCACACCCCAAGCCAAGTGCCACTCCACAAACACCGCCAGGCAAGCACCACTCCGTGCACAGACAGCCAAGTAGCACTCCACGCACACCACCAGCCAAGCGCCACTCCACACACACCACCAGCCAAGCGCCACTCCACACACACCACCAGCCAAGCGCAACTCCACACACACCGCCAGCCAAGCACCACTTCGTGCACAGACAGCCAAGTATCACTCCACGGACACCACCAGCCAAGCGCCACTCCACGCACACCACCAGCCAAGCGCCACTCCACGCACACCACCAGCCAAGGACAAATCCAAACACAACACCAGGCAAGCGCAAGAGCATGCACACGGCCAACAAAACACCAGACCATGCACACCGCCAGCCAAGCACCAGTCCACAGACACCGCCAGACAAGCACCAGTCCACAGACACCGGCAGCCAAGCACCAAACCATGCACACCGTCAGACAATGGACACTACACGCAAACCAACATCATACTTTAGTTTTTTTTAAAAATAAAACAAAAACAAAAACAAATTGCAAATTGATACAAATCTACTAACTCAACAACTACACTAAAAAGACTACACAAATGCAAACTTTGAAACTGAACAATAAGACCAACCAGTTCACTTTACCACTCATTGATACTCCCAAAAATTCTTTTGCGTGTGGTACAATCTAAAACAAGCAGGTACACACAGCCCGGGGTTTGAAGGGCAGTCAGGGCAGTACATACGAACCTCCTTCCGCAAACCTCTTCGTCAACAGACTCTACATCTCCGACTGGGAAAGTCTTTTGAGGTTGTAGGAGGAATTTGACCAGGAAAGTGGCGATCTTTCAATCTGGCAATATCCTCCACCACTCCAACTCTAGGAACACTTGCCTGTTGCACTAAAACAAGGCTGCCTATTACAGACTCCTGAAACTTTTCAAAAGACAACTTTGTCTGGGGAGAAGATTTCTGGAACACAACAAAAGCATTAAAGGTTGCCAAGTGGAAAAGATGGATAGCCAACTTCTTGTACCAAATGTAAGACTTACGAAGAGCAGCATACGGTTCCAACCTCTGATCTACTCTGTCAACACCACCCATGTACTTATTGTAGTGCATTATGCACACAGGTTTGCGCACTTCTGCAACCTGACCCCAAACAGTCACCGGTTCAGTGCTTTCATCATGTATTGTAGTCAACATGTAGACATCTCTCCTGTCTGAAAACGTCACAGCTAGAAGCTCCTCACAACGCAATGCACTACACTGTCCCCGAGCAAGCTTCTGACACACAAGTTCTTTTGGGAAACCTTTACGGTTTGAGCGGATTGTGCCACAAGCAACAGTGTCCACTTTGCCCAATTCCCTGAACAACCGCACACCAGTGTAGAAGTTATCAACATACAAATGATGGCCTTTGTTAAAAAATCCACGACCAAGTTCCCACACAATTTTCTCAGTCACTCCAAAAGTCGACGGACAACCAGGGGGGTTAATCCTGGATTCCTTACCAGTGTACACCCTGAAATTAGAGATATATCCAGTCTCACTGTCACACAGCATATACAGTTTGATTCCATAGCGTGCCCTCTTACTAGGAATGTATTGCCGAAATACCAAGCGGCCTTTGAACAACAGCAAAGACTCGTCCACTGCAATTTCTTTCCCAGGATAAAAGATCTCAGAAAATAGATCAACGAAATGATCAATGACAGGCCGAATATTGAAAAGACGGTCACAATCAGGGTGATCTCGTGGCAAAGCAAGACTATTGTCAACAAAATGCATCATCTGAAGCAGAAGCAAATACCGATCACGACTCATGACTGCCGGAAATATAGCTGTTGCCATCAAGGGACTAGTAGACCAATATGAAGCCATTGATGGTTTCCTAAGCAAGCCCATCAAAAAAGTTAAACCCAAAAACTTTTTCATCTCCTCCAAATTTGTGGGAGTCCACCGGGTAGCTCTAGCGTGGGGCTTAAGGCTGGCACTGTTCACCCTCAAAAAATTTTCAGCATACAAATTAGTCTGCTCTACAATCTCTGCCACAAACACACCATCCATAAACAACTTGAAAAAATCAATAGGCAAAAAGTTTTCAGTGTTCACCCTACACCCTGGAACACCAGTAAATTCAGGCAATGCCGGCTGCACCATGCCTGGTGCAACCCAGAGGTCAGAACTTTCAACATCAAGTCTTGCAGCCCCAGGCTGCCGGCCAGCTGCCTCTCGTCTCACTGCACCAACTGGAAGACTAGCAACCCCAGGCTGCAGCCCAGATGTCTCTTGCCGCACTATTGGCACAGGAATGTCCTCCGCAACCACAGGCACAACAATGTCCTCTGCAACCTTAGGCGCAGCAATGTCCTCCGCAACCACAGGCACATCATCCACACCAAAAGTAGCTTCATCAGCACTCAGAGTGTCTTCATCATCAGATAAAGCCATGTGTAGAGAAAACTCACTACCTGAATCTTCACCTCCCACCTCTGGATCAGAATCAGAGTCAGACTCTGGACCATGGTCAGAGGAAGAATCAAAAAGCAATCCAACAACTTGCTGAGCAGTAATCCGGCGGCTAGCCATTATCCTTACAAATAAAGGAGTCTGCACAAACAACTCAACAACCCCAACACTGCGCAAAGTAAGATAAAAAATGTAAGCCTTTTTAAAAAAAAAAACAATTTAGAAAATATATACAATTCACTTACAAGACACAACTACACTCACCAGCACCTACTCTGCAAAGACACAGCAAAGAGGCAACGATATCCCACTAGAAAGAAGAAGAAAAAAAACTTACATCTACAGAAGGACACATCAAAAACAAATGCAAAGCATATTTTACAATCACAACAAACAGAAACCAAACATACTCGTATTTTACTACACACTTTGCAAAAAAATACAATTACAGTACAATTGAACAAAAAAGAGGTCTCTTACCAAACACATACAACTACAGAAACAGCAGAACAACAGAACCACCAGTAACGGAACCGCACACTGCAACACTCTAAAGAGAAAAAAAACAATACACATTAGAAGAAACAAAAACAACACACATTCCAACAGGCTATGTCACAAATGGGGGGTCTGTCCCCAAGGGGGGAAGATTATAAATCATTATAAACGTGGGCCCCCTGGAAGCAACCCTACGGAGGGCAGAGAGCCCAAATACAGACACGGCAGAACATACTTTTGAAATGGGCATAAGGAAGCAACCCTTGGCCAAGGGGTCGCTCCCTATAAAAAAAAAACCTGAAGTCTAGTGGGCTTTTCTATCCCCCCCTGGGTCCAGAAACGGTAAAAAACAGTCGAGGGGGGGCAGAACAGTCTACAATATTTATAATGCCCCCTGGAAGCGACCCTTCCCCAAGGGGTCACTTCCTTTTCAAAATACAAACAAATTCCTGGTGACTAGTGGGCTTTTCTTCCCCCCCCCCCCTTGGGTGCAGATCAGCCAAAAAACGGCCAATCTGCCCAGTGGGGGGGGGCAGAAAAGTCTGAAAAAATATGTTATCCCCTAAGGAAGCGACCCTTGCCCAAGGGGTCGCTTCCTTTATAAATATAACCCAATCCCTGGTGTCTAGTGGGCTTTTCTGCCCCCCTGGGTCCAGATGCGGCCCAAAAAACGGCCAATCTGCCCCCAGGGGGGGCAGAAAAGTCTAAAAAAATATTAGGGCCACTAGGAAGCGACCCTTCCCCAAGGGGTCGCTTCCTTTTCAAATCAAAACAAATCCCTGGTGACTAGTGGGCTTTTCTGCTCCCCCTGGGTGCAGATCGGCCGAAAAAACGGCCGATCTGCCCCAGGGGGGGCAGAAAAGTCTGAAAATTATTGTATGCCCCTAAGGAAGCGACCCTTGCCCAAGGGGTCGCTTCCTTTATAAATAAAAATCAATCCCTGGTGTCTAGTGGGCTTTTCTGCCCCCGCCCCCTGGGTCCAGATGCGGCCCAAAAAATGGCCAATCTGCCCCAGGGGGGGCAGAAAAGTCTGAAACATTATTTGCCCCCAAAAGGAAGCGACCCTTGCCCAAGGGGTCGCTTCCGATTTCAAACACAAAGTAATCCCTGGCTCTAGTGGGCTTTTCTGCCCACCCTGGGTGTAGATCGGCCAAAAAAACGGCCGATCTGCCCCAGGGGGGGCAGAAAAGTCTAAAACATAATTTGGCCCCCAAAGGAAGCGACCCTTGCCCAAGGGGTCGCTTCCTGCACATAAATAAACACACACACACAATCCCTGGTGTCTAGTGGGGCACGATCGCGACGCTGTGCGCGATCGTGCACCAGGAATACCCTGCATTGGGACATCAGGGGAGAGGAAACACAGTTTCCTCCCCCGATGCCTCAAGGCACCGAAAACCGGCCCCCCGCCCCACCGGAGCACCAAACACGCACCTTGCTCCTGGACGCGCTGGAAACAAATGGCTTCCAGCGCGTCCAGCGCTTCCTGATGATGTCGGCGCGCGCTGTACGCGCTGACGTCACCAGGAAGCGTGGGGGGGCCAGGGGGTGGCAGCGGAAAGTCTTCCGCTGCCACCCCTGCACAAATAACTAACATCGCTGCACAGGGGGGGAGCGCCAGCGCTCCCCCCCAGGGCTGTACTGATGACGGAGCGGTTCCGTCATCAGCACAGCCCAACCGATGCTGATGACGGAACCGCTCCGTCATCAGCATCGAAGGGGTTAAAGTGCGCACAGTCAGATCGCCAATGCTTTAAACAACATTTGTTTCTTACGTTTTGCTTTAAAGTCCCGCAGGAGGAGGGATGACTACCACCTGACTTCTGCAGCGCTGCAGTGAGGCCACGAGAAGTACGGCCCTCAGCGCATGGATGCCTTCATGAGACAAGCTTTGAACTTGCCAAAATACAGCAAGCTGTCTCAAGTCCAAACCTGGGGCCTGCAGGATACAAACACCCAGGGGAAACGTACAGCTTTATTCACAAACCTTGTGAAATAATATTTTTCGTACTCACTTTGAAACTGTTACCCTCACTATGGAAGTCCCCGTCGGTCCCTCTCAGCCGCCTCCTCACCTCACTCACCTCATGCACTTTTAATTGCACAAAGTGGCATGCGCATGAGAATGACCAGCCCCACTGTATGCTCCACCCTAAGAGTGAAGATCACGTGTTTAAGATGAGTCTGCGCATGCAACTAGGGCAAGAGATACGTAAGTTACCTAACTCCCATCCTAGACGGATGTGTGTAGTTCTAAGTGGTTGCTGGAGGCGCAGCCGTGGAGGGGGCCCCGGAGGCTGCAGGGGCTTGTGTTACCCCCCCTGCGGTGGACAGGATGTCCGTAACCATTGTGACGCGTAACCCATCCGCCGAATTCTAAATCAGGCCCTAAGACACTCATTAGGAGAGGTTTAAGATTTTGAAATGCAAGCAGTCCTCCCTCTTTTTATAACATCCATACAGGTAACATCCATCAACAGTGACATTCCTTAAACAAAGTCTAAACTCAATCTTTTGAGACAGATAGTGTTGAATTTGCTTTCCCAAAGGTGGTGCTATAACCTGATAGACAGAAACTGTATAAGGAGCCATCAAAGACGAAAGTCTGGAGAACTTTCAAACTGCATTTTAAAACCTTCTGGGTTCCTCTCTTAGAGGTGGTTAGCAGCATGGCCTGCTCATGGGACGTTTTAGTAGTCTGACATCTGTTAACCCAGCCTCTTTTCAAACACCAATTCAGATCCATGTTCCCGGTAGTAGATCACATTCAGAAATATATGTCTGATTCCAGGTTCCAAACATTGATGTGTTTTGCATCCCGGTCCTTCCACTGTCTCTACTCACTATGAGGAATCCATCACAGCTATGCACTAACGTGCCATTTTTCTTTCTCAATACAAATTACACTATCCCCGCATGAGGGGCATGAAAGGTTTACGTATTTCACATCATTATCACATTACTAACGGGCCTTGGGTGTGCACTGGGGCCTGGTTTTCTTCGGAAGAATCTCTCTGCTCACTGTTATATTTGGTGGTGATTTTCCCAGATGTTGGTTCACTGGTGGACTTGCAAAACTGTTAAAGTGCCACGTACAGATTCATCTTGTAACACATTGACATTAAAAGAGAAATATCTACGTCTATGTCAATGCTTCCGAACTAAACAACAGAAATATAATTGTTATTGTATAATATTTAAAAACAATTCTGGTCCAAGCATCCGAGGCGCACGTGTGCCACACCTCTCATCCCTTTTCTCTCATAACAGTCTTTGTTAAAGCAGACAGAACACTGCAGGAAGACGCTTTGAAAGCAACTGATATGGAGCCAACATTATTGCCTTTCGGTCAGGAGCTGCAGAGAAATGTGGGTGACTTTACTGAGGAATTCGGCAGCCTAGTGCCTCTAATCTTTTGAAGTGGTTGCTGGCTGCGTGGCCATGGATGGGGCCCCTGGAGCGCGGGGCCCCCGCACCACGGGGGCTGTGGGGGCCTGTGTTACGCCCCTACATAGGGACTTGGAACCTCAGTGAATTAGGGTGTACCAAAACTCACCTTAGTAGCCAAAATCCCCTACCAGACTAGTAATCAGTGTCTCATTGGTTCTTCCATACCCCCAATGATTAGACAACCCAGAACATGGAACTTAGAATACCTCATGTAAAGTGGAACACATGAACACTCTTTCGTTATACTCTCATATCAGTACAAAACGGGGAGTAAATGAAGACACATGCAAGTTTGAAATATTTATTTCTAATGCCGTGTTCTCAGGCGCAGTATCTTAGCTTATACAAGCAGACATATTATAAGCAACAAGATTATCAGCATAGTTACTATTCCATAAAATACAAAAGGAGAAAGCATGTTAAAATGCTAAATGGAAATAGGCTAGATTACACCTAGATTTCACGCTCCCTTGCTAATAGGTTATTTTATATCTACAGAAGGTCTCTTGGGTTTACAAAAGCGGCCCCATACCTCTGGTCCTAGTAGAAATGGATCACATCATTTTCTAAACTAGCTCTCTGCATGCGAATGTTCTCCGAAGTGCGTGTTTGCATGCCTGCGCAGTGCATTATTAAACGCGCCAAAATCAGAGGTGGCCACAGCTGCATATATGTTATGTCTAGACGTGCGCTGATCAGACCGGACAACAACCACTGTTTTGAAATAACCTTGAAGGCCCTGGCACTCAGTCTTCAGACAAAGCTTACCAAGCAAAGCTGCTACTATAGGAAAACATATTTTCTTGTGTGAAGCAAAATAGTTTGCTAGACTCTAAACATTGGTAATAATGTGTGCCGTGTGCAAAGGCAGCAGAAAGGAAAAATGTCGTTTAAACTTCTAATGAGCTCATGCTAACTTAACACAGTGTAAATGCAAGGCACATCCCCATGACATAACAAGAACAAATTAGTATTTATAAATGTTTGACATTTTTCAGACAGTCAAGGTAATCTCTATTCCACATACCTGGTTAATCCGACAAGTACTTGCTTCAGGGAAGGTGTTGGACAGTGACAGGAGGAAAATTACTATTCTAACTCTGCTGAGTACTTACCTCAGAGAAGGTGATGAACAGTGACTGGGGGAATAATTACTATTTTAACTTTGCCAAATACTTACCTCATGTAAGATGCTGGACAGTGACTGGGTACAAAGTTACTATTCTAAGTCCACCGAGCATTTACCACAGGGAAGGTGCTGGACAGTGACTGGGGGCAAATTACTATTCTAACTCTGCCAAGTACTACTTAAGCGAGGGTGCTGGACAGTGACTGGGGGGCAAAATTACTATTCAAATTCCGCCTGTGTACTTACCTGAGGGCAGGTGTTGGATAGTGACTGGGGGCAAAATTACTATTCTAACCTTGCCAAGTACTTACCCCAGGAAAGTTGCTGGACAGTGACAGTGACTGGGGCAAAATGAGTATTGTAATTCCACCATTCTTTTTCTTTCTCTTACACTAGAGCATATAACAACAAAGTACACACCATAAAAGAAGGAAGAATTATCATATAAAATATTCAAACACTGCAAAATCAAGGACAATCACTGCAATAAAATCAGGAGTACATAAGTAAGTAATTAAACAAAACCTACTAAATATAAAGAAAAAAACCCTCAAAAAAGCAGCAACTATTTTACCATTTTCTTTCGAACCTTAAAATGATATCCAAAAAAAAAAAAAAAAGAGGTAGGTGAAATTTGGATAATTTTCTGTTGTATAATTCCATTATATTTTTGGAAGATTACGAGATTGTAGTGGTGATGTAATGTAGCTCTTATTGGAATGTTGGCTAGTGGAATGTTACAAATGTAATGTTATGTTTTGCTTTGACTGTATGGAGTGTTCTGGTACTCGAGGTGCGTTTAGTAGCTTCAGTTGCTGAACGGACTCCGGACCGGCTAGATGCTCCTACTTGTGGGTGAATTACTTCTTTGGAATAAATCATAATTTCTTTTCCAAAAAAATAAAGAAATTGATATCCAACAAAGAAGAAGTCCAGCAGACCCAAAAACCTCTGTAATTCCACCCAGAATTGTTTGGACCACATAGGAACAAAAAAACAACTCTCTGGGTATTTTTATTTGTAATAAAAATAAATTGGTAATCCTAACAAATTTCTTTCCACAGAATACAACCCTAACAAACACTTACAGGTAGATTCATCAAAGACCCGTTTTGCGAGTCTGTAATAGCGAATCATAAGGAATCGCTATTACAGACTCGCAAAACGGGATTCATGTAGGAATCGCAAAATAAAATGCGATTCCTACACATTCCTTATTTGCGATTAGCAAATTGCTAATCTCAAATAAGGAATAACTCCCCATTCATTCCTATGGGCCTTTTGGCCCATAGGAATGAATGGGGAGTTATTCCTTATTTGCGATTAGCAATTTGCTAATCGCAAATAAGATAGCGATTTAAAGGGTGTCAGGGGTTTCCAAAGGACACCCTGTAGCACCCCTTAAATGCAATTTCAAACAGGTGTTGCGCACACACATGTCCAAAGGACATGTGTGTGTGTAACATGCACAAGAAAAAAATGCACTAAAGTGCTTTTTACTCTATTTTCGCAATTTACCACGAAGTCAGATTTCGTGGTAAATTGGGTGATGAATTGCATTTAAGGAATCTCTATTAGAGATTCCTTAAATCCAATTCCTCGCAAATATGCGATTTCGCAAATAGCGATTTTTGCATTTGGGATGATGAATCCCAAATGCAAAAATCGCACTCGCAAAGGGCCAGATTCTCAGAATCTGGCCCTTTGCGAGCGCAATTTCGTTTCATGGCTGATAATTTCTTCTCTTTTCCAAAAGGATTACTCAACATTTTCTCCCCTCAACAGACATTATCAATTAGCCATACAATTTTTTTTCTTAGCAGATACAATTTCTGCAATGAAAAAAAATCGCAGATTTAATACATAACACTCATAAAAAAAGTTCTCTTTTTTTCCAACAGCTCTTTGAAGCATTGTCAAACAAGCAAGCTACATTCTATCAAGATGTGGAAAACTACTGTTAAAGTTTGGTGGCTACATTTATTGTAAGAAGAGATTAACGGAGCTCAGGAGTTATTGGAGGTGTGTTGAGTATTTTTCATCCCATTGCAAAGGCAGAGTGGTTACTCTGGGTAACACTGTGGAAAGAAACACAGATCATCACTACTCTACCTCTGCAATGGAGATTGAAGTTAGATAAACAGCCACCTCCAATGAACCCTGTGGCTCAGTTTTGAGGGCGGTAGCTCAAAATATCCCCATGCACATTGCAGCAGTATGCTCACAATACCTAATTTAAGGAGAATGGTTCAGAGACAAAAACAGGTGATTAATCCACAAAGAATAAAACCACAATCCTATTCTGACATTAACATCCCTTTAACTTACTGTTTTTATCTAATTATTCTTTCCTACTGTATGACAACAAGAACCCTCTCAAACAATTACTAATTTTTAGTACAATCCATAACCTAGGGCCTTATTACGATGTTGAGCAGTTGGTCCGCTTCCCGCTATCGAGGCCTGTTAATGGCGGTCCGACTGACATTGTAATCAGGCCCTTATGAACCTTGGAGAATACTGAAATTTGGTTGATGGATGGAACTTTTAAACCACCTCCCCATCCATAAACTCAAATTTACACCATTCATGCCAACATTAACAACACTAACATCCCATTAGTGTACAGCTTACTCCCTGGCATGCAGTTCTCATCTTACACTGAATTTCTATCACTAATAAAATCCAAAACAGAGAATAAAAGTCCTAGGTAAATTATGATTGACTTTGAATTACAGAAGATTAATACATTTACTAAGATTCATCCTGATGCACAAATTCATGGAAGTTTTTTTTGTTTTTCACAAGCATATTGGCGGAAATTAAAAAAAACATCCTTGCTGGGGATTACATGTCAAACAGTAAACTGCAAAATTAATTTAAAAATGAGCAGCCACATTGAAACACTAGTGAGACACTCAGACTGCTACAAAGCAGGTAGCACTGACTTTGTCAGGTTTTAGAAAGCATTTCTTTTAAAATTGTCACTCCTACTGTATTGAACTGCACTTTCATTTTAAAGCATTTCTTGCCAAACCGCTTACTTGTTCCCCTGGTGTCCACCTGGTTCGTCGAATCGTGTGCCGATTATACGGAGGGGCTTAACGCCAAAAACACTCACTTCCTGCTGGAACGCAAGGTCAGAGCTCCACACATTGCTGTTGCGGTCCCGCCCACTCCCTACTCATATGCGAGTGAGCCGAGTGGACATGCGCAGCGGCTCGCCGGCGGCGCGCCAAAGGCAAGCCCGTCTGCGCCCGTCCATGCCGGGCCATCGCCGGACGCCAGACCCTCTGCCCGTTTTGCCCTGACTTTCCGACCGCACATGGCCACTCTGAAATATACGAGTTTGGAGCACCACTCCCTAAACACAGCTTCCAACCACCCACAGGGGAGCCCCCGCCCCGGCAGACAGATGGCCACAATATCGAGGGCTCCTTCCCACTCAGTTGCCAACATACAAAGTCACCCAGAAACGTTAAGTGCATGAATAATGAACACTCCCCACAAACACCCAAACTACTCAACTGTCTATATTGCAATGCTCGATCCCTTCCCAAGCACACACTAGAAATATGGGCATTGCTAGACTCAGAAAAGCCAGACCTATTCTTTGTCACAGAAACCAGGCTCCAAGACTCTTCTATGCCAGACATCGCTGTAGTCCTCCCCCTGATTATAACATGTCCAGACTGAACAGGACTGAAAAGGAGGGAGGGGTACTGCAATTGTCCATAGGACTAATATCAAGCTACATGTCATCAACACTCATCTAGCTAACTGGGGCGAAATATGCATCTTTACCATAGATATGAAGAACAAGAAGTCATGGAAAGGCGCCCTCCTCTATAGGCCCCCCGGCAATAAAACACATTTTGCCACCAAGCTCATGGAGATCATTGCCCCACATGTCCTGGCATGCGGTAACCTCCTCCTACTAGGGGATTTCAATTATCACGCTGAGCTGACACAAGACCCCAACACCAATGATCTTATCACTAGCATTAACGCGCTAGGGCTAACAATGTTAGAAACTGGCCCCACACATATTGCCGGCCACACTCTGGACCTCCTATTCACAAACTCACCTAAAGTTCTGGTCAACCAGCTGCTCCCTGCCCTATGGTCAGACCACCACGTAATCATGTTCAGTATTTTTGTAAACCCCACTCAACCCCACTTCAGGAAAGAAGTGAAAATGAGCAGATCGTGGAATAAGATCAACTTAGACACCTTTTCCATTCATTTCTCTGCCCCCCTCATCACTCAGCTCACCTACCCTAACAAGCCAGCAACCGATTTAGTATGCGCCATTAACTCTTCCTTAGACACTATTGCCCCAAAGAAGGCAACTAGATGTCCTAATAAACTTTCCCCATGGTTCACCCCTAATCTAAAATCAACCAAACACGCCACCAGGACAGCCGAATGCAAAGGGCGAAAAACAAAAAATCTAACTGACAGACATCAATATAAAGCAACGCACAGACTTTATATGAACGAGATAGCTGCAGCGAAAAAAGCTTACCTAGGGAACAGGATAAGCCAGGCAGCAAACTCACACCGAGAGTTATATAAAATAGTCAAAGAATTCACAAATCCCCCAGCCTGCCAACCCCCACCCACTGAGTCCCAAGAAAGGGTAAACGCTCTCTCATCTTTTTTTTACGACAAAATTAATTACATCCATAAACTCTTCCCCCAATCAACCAACACGACCCTAACAACATAACGCCCGAGCAGTCTTTTAATGAATCCTCCCCCTCACCCTACTGTTCTTAATGAATTCCATACATTTGCAGAGGAATTAGTAGCCATCACAATTAATAAAATAAAATCAGGGTCTCCAGACGACCCAGCCTCCTCCCAAATTCAAAAATTGCACCGGCTCTGATTCCCGACTTGACTAAAACTCTTAACCTATCATTATCCCACGTCACCGTTCCTGTCCACTGCCCATAATCAGACCGATCTTGAAAAAACCCAATGCCAACCCAAAACAGCTCCTAAACTATCGCCCGATCTCCCTCTTGCACTGTTCGGTAAGGTCATGGGATCCCTAATAAATAAACAGCTGTGCAAACACCTGGAAGACAACATGCTGCTAGACCCATCCCAATCAGGATTCAGAGCGTTTCATAGCACTGAAACTGACTTACTCAAGATCGTGAACAACATTAGGCTGACCCTCGATGCATGACAATCCGCCATCCTGATCTTGCTCGACCTATCAGCTGCCTTCGACACCAGCTCACACGGTATTCTCTTAAAACGCCTAGCTGAGGTTGGTGTCGAAGGCTCAGCCCTATTCTGGATCAAAAGCTATCTGACTGGAAGGCGGTCAAAGGTCCAAATAGGGTCCTTTTCCTAAGCATACCTGGAAAACTACAAGGGTGTCCCCCAGGGTTCAATACTGAGCCCCACACTTTTAAATCTATACTTATCACCTCTGGCTAAGGTAATTAGAGCACATGGTTTTGAAACTGTGTCCTATGCTGACGATACACAGCTACTAATCACTCCTCGTCCGGACCCAAAGGACACCAAGCTAAGATTCCAACAGTGCATGATTTCCATAAAGGACTGGATGACCAACAACTACTTGATGCTCAATGCCGGAAAGACTGAGGTAATGCTCTTTGGAAGTGCTCACAAACACTGGACACATAAATGGTGGCCACCGGCATTGGATATTTGCCCCCCTCCCAAGACCACAGCCCGGAAGCTGTCCATGACTGATCACGTTAATAAAGTAGTTCACACCAGCTTTGGACTGATGTGCAGTCTTAAGAATTTTTTAGGTGGATCCCCCTTCCGTCCCGCATGCCCCTAATCCAAGGCCTAATCATAAGCTGTATAGATTATGGTAATGCGCTGCTTGCCTCCACAAACGAAAGCCTTTTGACAAAACTTCAGGTCCTGCAAAACACCGCAGCCAGGATGGTGCTTAATCTCCCTCCCGCACCTCCTCATCGCCTTGCCTCTGGACACTACACTGACTTCCCATAAAAAAAGGCATTCATTTAAAAATATACTGTCTAGTCAAAAAAACTCACAGACTATCACACAACCAGAACCCTTCGTTCTACGAGTAAACGTCTTTGAACTGTTCCGAAAGTTCGCACAGTTAGAAATGGCGACAAATCTTTCTCTAAAATAGCCCCAGAAACATGGAACACTCTGCCTCTGCACATCAGAGCAGAACCCAACCACCAGAAATTCAGAAGAAACTTAAATACCTGTCTTTTCTAACCCTGCCTGTCCTTCTGTCTTCTCACTGAGCTCTGCAAGCGCTATGAAACCTATGGGTGATTTATGCGCTCTACAAACTCAAATAAAAATACAAACAGCTTTGTGTTTTGTACCTCCTGAGTGTAAGGATGACTTCCACACATTAATCATACAATCAGACTACTTTACTCAAAATGAAGAAAAATTGGCTCCACTACTAAATTGTTTTGAAGACACTTGGATTGGCCATCTACGCAGGTTGGGTCACAGAAAGAAGCCAAAGTTTCCAATTGACTGGTGGAACTGTTACTCAACCTGCTTAGAGGGAGGTGCAAAACAAATAATGCCATAGAGGGTCAGAATCATTTGTTCAGTGGTTCCATAGGAAAAACTCACACTAACCTATATAATTTCCTGCTAAATTGTAAGAAAGAACAAACGGCCACATGCATCATCCCGGGTGTTTGCGAATTCTTAATTGCGAAAAATAGCGATTCGCAATTTCGAATTCGCAAAACGGGATGCTTGAATATTTTCGGTAAATTTATGCGATTCGGTAAAAATCGCAATTTTTACCGAATCGCATAAATTACCGAAATACAATTTGCGAATTCGCTATTCCCATTGGTTCCTATGGGCCAAAAGGCCCATATAGGAAGCAATGCGAAGGCATTAGCAAATTGCGATTTTCACTTTGAAAATCGCAATTTGTTAATGCATTTCATGGGTGCAGGGTGGTCCAAAGGACCCCCCCATGCACCCCTGAAATGTATTTTTCGCATCATGTTTCACACACACATGTCCTAAGGACATGTGTGTCCGTAACATGAATGTTGAAAAAAATGCATTTTCAGCGTTTTAAACACTTTTTGCAAATTTACCGAGTGGTTCAACCACTCGGTAAATTTGACCCCCTAATTGCGATTTTGCAATTTTAAAAGTAATCATGCATTGCTTTTAAGAAATCGCAAATTTGCGATGTCTTAAAAGCAATCGCAATTTTAGAAATCGCAAAAATGTTGCGATTTCTAAAATTGCTTCATGCATCCCAAAAAGCACTTTTAGAATCGCAAACGGACGATTTTAAGGAATCGCACCGTTTGCGACTCCAAAAATGCTTGATGCATGTGGGGGAAAGTTTCCAGGAAATGAGAATGGCACAATCATTGCCAGGTAGTCTGAATCCTTGTATATCTAAAGAAAAAGTAGAGAGCTATCTGAAACATTATTGGCAAAAATCCATCAATTTCCTTTGTTGGGAGATTCAAACTACCTAGACAATATTGCATACATCCAAAACGACTTACATCAACTAATACCCTCTAAAATTACTTACCTTTTTAACAACATTATAAAATAAATTTGCATTTTTTTATATAATTTTTTAGCAATTAAAGTATAGTTTGTATTCTTACTTGTAGTTGTCTTCCTTCTTCGACTCTTGGTGATATTTCATAAAACTGGTCACCATGGGCCTGATTCTGAATTTGGTGGCCTGGTGGTGCGCTAATTGCCGCATCAGCATTTCAACCGCCATGTTACGATTTGGGCGGTCAGACTGCAATAGGACCTCTGCTATCACAGGGGAACTGCCACCCCCTTGCGGTCTTGCAATGGTCAGAGGCTCCAATATTTTGGCGGTGCCATTGTGGCACCGCCAAGCATATTTGGCCTTTCCAACCTGCGGTGGCGGTGAGTCTGCCATAAAAAGTGTGGTGATGAGGTAGATATTGGGCCCTACAGGGCCCCCTTTTGCCTCTGGGCCAGAGGATGCATTCAGGCGGACACATGGTGAGCCTCCCTGTATGCATGCACCTTTGGCTCCTCCAGACCATGTTCCTTTACCACTCCACTGCAGAACAGCAAGGCAGAGCCCACGTTTTTGGTGAGGATAGGCAGCCCTTTTCCCCCATCTCTGTTACCACTCTCCACACACTTTAGTTGCACATTTTTCTCACATCCCTTGTTTTTTTGTTTTTGTTTTTCATTATCACTTATCTAATTTGTAATTATGTCAGACCTAATAAATCCATGTTTTTCAAAGGCTGAGTTGTCAGTCATGGTGGATAAGAGTAGAGCCACAATTGTTTGGAGCCGAAGTCCAACATCTTGCATTCAGTAAGAAAAGGGATATGTGGTCCATAATAGTCGACAGAGGGAATGCTGTAGGTACCACCCGGCTCACACAGGAGGAAATTAGGAAGAGGTAGCATGACGTGAGGAGGAAGGTGCATTCCATGGCCTCCAAGCAACACCTGGAGGCCCAGAAGATTGGCAGTGGTCTTGCCAGTGCCCTATTACAACTCTTTCCCTTGGAGGCAAAGGTCTTGGCCATTCTACATTCTGAGGGATTAACAGGAATAGCTGGGGGAGTGGAGTCTGGTAAGTTACACTTCAATAACTGTCACAATACCTCAATGTCCCGCTTGCTCTCAACTCAGCTTTTGCCACTGTGTTGTGTACCTGTACCTAGTTTCCTAACTTCAATCTTCAAAGTATCAGAGATGTAGGTTTCTCTGTGTTAATGTGTATTGTTGCATATAAAATCACATGTATCAATCTCATGACATGCCACATATTGGAATGCTATCTGTAACTCTATTACTATAAAAATATCCTTCCAGGACCCATGACATTTGTGAACATGTAACTATATAGTCCATCCCAGCTGCAATTTGGCAATAGGTATGTTACACTAACCATTTTAGAAGCGTTGGCAAGTAGAGACTGAAATGACTACAACTACCATGAGGCCCTTTTTCTGTTACTCAAAACAAGATGAAATTGTGGTTTTGCCCATTCTCACTTGTTTGACATATTTCAACTGATGTTCATTTCTCATGGAGCTAAAACTACCATGAGACCCTGTTTCTGTAACTCAAAACAAGATGACATTGTGATTTTGACCATTCTGACTTGTCTGACATATTACAACTGATGTCCAATTCTCATGGGCTGAACAATCTACATACAATGCTGTACTCAGACACATCTCTGCCTACCTAGCTATATGCTGTCCTTGTCTCCTCAACTGAAATTATTGATGTCATGAGTTACACCATGTATGTAAATCAATAGGGACTAGCTAATTTTTAGGGAGAGTATAAGAGACTCAAGTACGTCAGACAATATAGGTAAGGAAAAACGCTGTTTTCCTTATAAAGCCCTCACCCACCGACCTAGTCGGTGGCATGCTTCATCATCGGGCCCACCACAGTGGCACCGAATGTGCCCCGGGTGTGCTTCAACGCCAGGTGACTGCGGAGCTGGTATATTGCTGAGTGTGCAGTGAAGGAGTGAGATTAGTGAAGTTTAAAATGCTATACAAGAGATCCCAGCACCCGAGGGTTAACAAATTTTAATAAACTGGGTCTCTGTTAGCAGGTTAAAAAAGGCAAATGGATGTAAGTAGGAGTGTTATGATGACCTCCAGCGTCCAGTGTGGTCTACATGTTTCAGCCAGTGCCTTTATATTCTAAGCTGGCTTTCCTCAGGACCAATAGGATAAGTGAAAGGGTGCAAAATAAATTATAATAAACTATATTAAGTGGTTGTGTTATTTTCTTTACTATGTGTTGCGCACGCTAAGGCGCTGTAACTGTTAGAGGGGGATTCCCTCAAGCTTTGCTACATAAAACACAAAGGACAAAGACAGGACGTACAGGGGAGAGTCATGTTAGAATGGTAGGTCTTTTGAACCATTGATTGCCGACTTATAAGGTGGTGTGCGACCTATATACGGCTAGTGTGGGCTCATGGCTACTGCATGATCCCAGTGAGGGTTTAATAAAACCGTTAGTGAGAGGTGGTGGGCTAAAAGAACGAAATCACAAGGTGAGGTACAGGTAAGTAAGATACTGGGTCCTCACTCTGTGTTTTCTGGTACAAAGCCTCATGGGTCGCCTGGCAGAGAAAGAGACCCTGTTGGAATAAAAGGTTGCACAAGGCTGTCTAACCTGTAAGGGAAGAGAATTGGTGCTTACCCCATTTGTAGGTATAGTGGTCTTGTTTACTCACGAGTAGTTCGGTCTGGTTCCTCCTTGGACCTATTCGTCCTTCCGCGGCGCCCGGTTCGAAATGAGTGGGCCGCCTGGGTTCTCATTTATACTAGTTGCTTAATGCGGTTCACCTGAGTAGAGGTAAAAAGGTAGACAGAGAGGGAGGGGTGCGCATAGCGCGCCCTGTCACGGTAGGTACCAAGTGAGTAGCTTAAATATTGGTAAGGCATGAAGGCAATTCCCCTGATTAGAAGTGGAAGATGACCCATTTACTCTGTACTGCTCACAATATGACTAATGCTAAATATACAATCAAGTTGTGTGACACCTGTTTTGTACACACCTAGGCATTGCAATGGTTAAATACACAAGTTGCCTCTCCAATGTTTTGACTTAAATGTTTGGGAGATGGCATGTTTATTCCTTAATTCAAAATGCAACATTCCAGAACATCTAATGAGCTGCTTAATTCAAGTACATATATTTTATGTCTTCAAATGTCTTGTTAACAAGTCCAGTAGTACTGAAATATATCACAATGGTAATCTCTACCTATTTTGTTTTTCCTAGATTACTACTTACTGTGTCACCAAACATTTGGATGTAGATACACAACTTACACCAATAACAATGTTCTCTGTTTCACAACAGGTCAAACTGCCAGAGCACCTGGCCAGAGCTTGGCCACCGAAGACACTCTCACCACAGGCTCAAGCCTTCAGTGATGACAACACTCCTAGAGATCTGGACATGGATGACGGTGCAGGTCCATCTGGTCATCTTGAGCAGATGGCAACAGCGAGTCTGAGTGTGCCCACACCAACACCTCCCACCCCAGCTGCAACACCTCAGACAACCTCACTATCCCCAACCTGTGTACCTAGCAAAGTTACATCCATCGTGTGCCCGCCGGTCCTTGATCCTGAGGTGAAAATTACGAGCCCAGTTAGAGAGGAGCCTCGACCCAGTGGAAGAGGGACCCTAGGCCAAGGGCAGAGGATTGTGGGGGTACGAGTCGTGGGAGGGGTCCTGTGGGCAGCTGAGTGAGCCCACTGAGGTCACTCACACCCAGGCCACCATCAACCAAGTCTTGGGAGCCTATCAGGACTCCCAATGCATGATAGGCAAGGTGCTAACTACACAATGTTTATTTTCTCCTTATTCACTGCAATAAATACACTAGTCACAAACATTGCCTGCTGTAGTATATCTCAGATCTATCAATGTATATATGTACTCCCATCTGAACTTTACAGTGCCAAAAATATCAGCTTGTGTAAGCATGGATATGTTTCATGTACACAATGTTTAGCTCAGGATCCCCAGCATGTCTCACCAATGCATACATATAAGTGTACTCTTATATACCATCTTTATTCCAATGTTCCAATAGGCTAGCATTATGTCAGAAACATGGCAAATCACAAATGGCTTAAATATTCTGTGCCAGTGACTACAATTTCAGTTGCAGATCTTAACAACATGGAAGGAGGGGATACAGCAGATAATTTCCCAATGAATAGGCACAATAAAAAAGGTCAGTGTCATCAGCTGGAGCCATATCACCTACCTCACAAATGAAATCCCACATCAATAACACTGCTATGTTCCCGGATTAGGCCCATGTACCGAAGCTGCTCATTTCTTACATTGTCCACTTTTTCACAATAACATTTCTGCTGTGAAACTATGCACATATTTTCATGCATGACAATGTTGGATTAGTTTCTTTGAAACCACTTTGTTTACAAATCAAGCTTCCCACAACATTATCATGTTGCCTTGAACATCATGTTCAAGGCCTCTTTACGCATGTCGGGGCAGATTTACAATAAGTGGCGCATCACTGCATATCAGCAGGGATACGCCACTTACTGTGCGCCATGCCTCCGCCACCATTGATGCGCCGCATTTGCAATGCGGTGCACCAATGGTCATCGCATCTGTGCCGTAAAAGCAGCGCATTGCTGCAGTTGCGTCGCAAGTGCGATGCAGTTCCAGCAAGGCTCTGGGGAGCCCTATCTTGTTAATGCTGTGTCAATCCTTTCGCCTGCTTCACGCAGGCGCAGGGTTTTGACGCAGCATGGGCCGCAAAGTGACTGTGTGAAATCTTGTAGATTTCACTCAGCCACTTTTAGGAGGCGTTCCTACGCATGAACACCTCCATCTGGCGCAGGGCTTTACAACGTGACGCATCTCCCAGATGCGTCCCATTGTATGTACGTTGTATGTACCTCATATCATCTAATTTTAGACTAAAGACATTTGAACACTTTCCCAAGCACATTTGCATTATTGCATGCACATAGTGCTGCACTGATGAATAACTATGGGCCCGATTCACAAAGGCAATCTGAGACAAAAGTCTAACTTCACGACTTTTGGTTTTTACATAGGCCATTTACCAGTTGTATCTTTACATCCGTAGTCGAGCCGGAATCTCCGCACCCAGGCCATACTCTACAGCTGGGGCCGTACAATCTGGCTCGGGCCGGATGTGGTGTAATCAATTGGCCAGAATAACAATTTTTACAAAAGGAAATTTAGGAATGTGTGATGAATAGTAGAGAAGGATATGAAAATCAGTATGGGCAGGGAAAAATGTGTGGTAAGACACTACATCATATCTCAGAAAAGTCTATTACTTTCCATCATGATACATGCAATCCAAGATTTGCGCTCAACCAAAGCATGTCCACCTCAGACACCCCTATTGATCTCAGACAAGCCTTTCACAGTTGTTTATTTGGATCACTGCAGCCCCTTACACTCAGATGGGGTTTACAAGTACATCTTTCTGGCAGTGGATTCATGCAACAGATTCCTGTGGGTTTAGCCTCAGCGCTAGGCAGACACTTAAACTGTAAGAAAGGATTTGCGAGTCTTCATCAGGACATTCACAATTGGCATACTACATTCCGACCAGGACCCGGCGTTTAGTGCCCAGGCCTACAAAAAAGTCAGGGGAAGTATGGATGTGGCCTTGCCGTACTCCTCCCCTACCATCCTGAGGGAAATTCGGTAGTTGAGAGGAAAAACTGTGACGTAAAGCAGCCCTTAACAGCAAGGGTATTAGGCTCGGATGGCAGTTGGGTCAATCACCTATATGGGGTCAGGGTGCACTCAATAAAATGCAAAAACAACAGTTGATGGACAGAATGCAGAACAATGTCATACATTAACCCCAGTACAGAGATCTGGGACTAAATCCATTGTTTTTTGCACTCCACACCACCCCAGTTCAGACATGGCCATATGCAAATCAGCCTTGACCCTGTGCCTCATGGGAACAGTCCAGCCCGAACTGCCAAGCCTTGTCTTTACTGGACCGGATTCAAGCATCCTAGGACTAGCTTCTGGCTGTCAGCCATCTTCAGCCAGGATAGCTTGCTCCAGTGGTGTGGAGAGCATGGGACTCACGTCTGAGCATACCCTTCCCACTCGGGGTGACAAATGCAAAAACAACAGGTGACCTCCAATAAACTTCCTGGGATGCCGAGAGGACATCTTGCCTGCTCTTACCCGTACCTGCATCGGAGCTACTTCTTGCCGCTCCCGCTTCGCGGGAGCCGCTACGTGGAAGCTCTGCCCACCAACGCTGCCTGTTTGCCCTGTGCTTGCTGAGGTGCTGAGAGGCTGCAGGGGAGACGCGCGGCAGGGACTCACTCTCCCAGAAGTCCCTGCGTGACCAACCATTATCCGGTCAGCGCCCCCTGCGTGCCCCGCCCCAGCCGGCAAACAGGTGAAAAGGACCCCGGAGCAGCCGACCAGTGTGACCTCCAATAAACTTCCTGGGACGCCGAGAGGACATCTTGCCTGCTCTTACCCGTACCTGCATCGGAGCTACTTCTTGCCGCTCCCGCTTCGCGGGAGCCGCTGCGTGTAAGCTCTGCCCACCAACGCTGCGTGTTTGCCCTGTGCTTGCTGAGGTGCTGAGAGGCTGCAGGGGAGACGCGCGGCAGGGACTCACTCTCCCAGTAGTCCCTGCGTGACCAACCAACATCCGGTCAGCGCCCCCTGTGTGCCCCGCCCCAGCCGCCCTCCCACCTACAAAATCAGGTGAGGATTCATCTCGCGGGACGCCGGGCGAAGCCCGGGCAAAGGTCGAGCCCTCTACGGCCCTCATCGGCAGGAAGAGACAGGGACAGGGCCTGGAACGCTGCCCAAAACATCATCTGTGCGTTTTTATTACTAATATCCATCACTGCAATTGTAGGAAAGTCATCCTGTGCAACTGTATTGAACGGTATAACTAGGGGGTAATCAGCGTTACAGCCTCTTAATATGTCGAAGTCAAAATCGACCCAAGCTGTCAATACTATTGACAATTAAATGGTCCAGGTTGTTGCAAAAATAAACAGTGATAGGAGATCCTCTCTGGGGTTGAGTCTTTCCCCTGTATTGCCAGCACCTGATGATAATATGCCTCTTGACACACCTGCCCTTGGTATTAGCAATGAGGTCTTTCAGCAATCTGAGATTAACCCATTAACCCAGCTATTAGTAGCTATAGCTGACTCAGTTGCTGAGAGTACACCTGATGAAGACATAGTATTGCTAGAAGAGGAGCCCCCAGCACCGGTACCAGCCCCAAGAACTGCTAAGGGGGGGGAAAAGAGTCTTTCAAAACGGGGCGGGCTTCGTTCAAGTAAAAAACACCCAGATGTATCCCCACCGAAAAGTACTGGAGAAGATGTAAGGGGAATCTCTGGGGGGAAGCTACTTTTGGACGAAGACCAATTTAAGAAACTGTTAAACGCCCTAGATAGTAAAATCAAGACCATAACTAAACCTCTCCTATGCAAAATAGACCACTTCACTGAAGAGGTGAACAGGCTGGGGGGACTTCTGCAAAAATCACTAGAGGAAGCAGCAAAAATTGCTAAACAGGAGACACTTAGAGTCGAGTCAAAAAATACACAGACAGCCCCCAGGCCAGAACCCTTGGAAAATACTCCCCTTATCCCTATGCAGCCCAATGATATAGGGGGGGGGGGGTCCAAGGGGGTTGGGTATTAACATCGATGATTTTGAAGGGCTAAGGCAAAGGGACAGGCTGGTAGACTCTAACATAGAGGAGGGTCCAGTAGAATTAATTGTAGAGGCATCCCCTCTGGTGCTGGTTCTGGCGAATGTTCCCCTCTTAGAATCTGGGCAAGTAGAGAACCCATCTTCTCTAATAAATAAATCATTGCACTGCCTATCAAGTAACATGGCCTTTTCTCCGGGGGGTATGGACCAGCTGGCACAAGAAGTTGTGAAGGCTAGAAGAGTAGAATGGATCGGGGGTGGTAATAAAAAATTCAGAGGGGATTGTGTGGTGTTACACTTCTCTGATCCCGAAGTGCTGCCAAACATTCTAGCAAATATATATCCTCCCCAGCGCAGATCCACAGAGATAGTTCCTCTAACGCTAGATTTTTTTTACGCAAAGAAAGGGAATACTTTAAATCCCACAGTACTTAGAACAAAATGGAATTCTGTGGTAAGAAAAGGCATACCCCTCGGTATAAGAAGTAATTGGGGTATACCGATGGAAAATAGATTCTCTGCCCTTTCTGATCTCAACGAGTGTGACTGACTGAATGGGCGGATGAGTACAGTCAAGGGTAACATAGCTGGGATCCAAGAGAGGGGAACTGGCATTGCTAAGAAGCTTATTGTCACTAATTTTAGTAATAGGGGGATACCCTTTTGTACTGGGGATCATTCCTGTACTATGGGACACTTGGCTCCCACTCCCCGTATCACTGAAAACGGCAGGGCAACTAGCCCCCCACCTATTCTGGCTCAACCCCTGCATGCCCAATATGTATCACCATTGAATGGGAGGGCCAGTCCGCCGAAGGAAGGTCTTAAATTCCTATCCTGGAATCTGGCGGGAATTTTCCATAAACTAGAGTCCCCAGAATGGTGTGAATTTGTTGATAGCCATGATGTAATTATGTTCCAGGAAACCTGGGCAGTGATCCCTGTCCATCGTCAGGGTTTTTTAAACTTCTTTGTCCCTGCGAAAAAGAATCCAAAAGGGCGGCCCACAGGGGGACTAATTACATGGGTACGCCAATCACTACAATGCACTATTAGAGCGAGACCCGCTAACAATTGTGACTTACTCCCAATTGTGATAACCTGGGCTGATGGCCACGAGATGGCCCTCTACAACATATACTCTAGGGAAACAATAGGGGGTAAAGCTTCAGAGGTGGTAGTAGCACTAGATAATGATCTGGAGAATCTTCCAACGCATACCACCATCCTTGTGGGGGGAGACATGAACACTACATTCGAACCACTAGGTCAGGAGGATAATGAAATGTCCTTAGAGGAAGATACTAAATGGGGAGTGCCTCAATTGGATTTACCCGCGGTAAAGAAATGGTCTGAAGTGCCAGTACAAGTAAAGAGTTTGTGTTTGGCCAGAGGGTTGAGGGCCGCAAATGGCCGCACCCCCTCAGACCTCCAGGGTGTTCATACCTTTGACAACACAAGGGCAAGCAGTCGGATAGATTACATCCTTGTAGATGTCAGAGAATGGCATAAGTTGATAGATATGAAAGTGACACCTAGATTGGAGAGTGACCATAATCCGTTGTGCATGCTCTTCAAATTGGACCAAGGAGTAATATTGCCAAATCCTGAAAGGGGTGTCATGCCATTAGATATTATTTCAACAACCATCGCCACGTTAAATGGGCAACTCTGTTGGATAAGCCAGGGGTAATGTAGGATTTATTGGAGGTTGTTGTAAAAGAAGTCAGTAGATTGCAGGATCATTGCAATGACCCTAATTTTAATAAGTTAATCGAAGAGTCATACCCCAAGTTTTTTCTTAACATACAGGGGTTCTTTTTAAAAAAAGTTCATCAGGGAAAGGGTGCTTTTCCTCTGAGGAAAAAAGGATGGTATGACCATTCTTGTAGAAAGGCACGGCAGAACCTCAGTCTAGCGTTGAGGAGTAAAGAAGGGGTGTTGAAGGCCAGGGACGACTATAGAAAAGTTCAAGCTAGGGCAAAAAGGCTGTGGGATGAAAATCAATGGCTAGATCTTAAAAAAGCCTGCGCAGCTAAACAGCAGAAAGAGTTTTGGGCTATCTTAAAATGGGGCAGGGGGGGAATTGCAGAGTGTCCAAAAAATCATGTGGCTAAGGAAGCATGGGTGGATTTTTTTAACCCGCAATATGCTGATAATTCGCCTTCGGGCTTCCACCCGCCCCCCAAAATGGTATTTTATAGCTATGAAGTATTCACATGTGGGGATGTAAATGTAGCATCGGACGGGGTGACCAGAGGTAGGGCCCCAGGAATTGATGGAATACCGGCAGATGTATTTTTATCTGACTGGGCTAACTGGTGCCAATATTTTGTTTGGCTTAAAAATTCCATCGCTGAAGGAGCCGTGATACCAGCCTCATGGAAGGGCGCGGAGATCATTCCAGTTTTTAAAAAAGGGGACAAGGCTTTACCAAGTAATTATAGACCCATCAGCCTTATCGATTCAGCACAAAAACTGATGGGTAGAATGATACAAAATAAAATACAAGCCTGGATAGATGATAAGGATATCCTCTCCCCGTACCAAGCTGGCTTCCGCCCCCTAACTAGCTCTGTTGACCAGGTATTCCATTTTTTAACCCTTTACTGGAAAAACGTGACCTTGACAAATGGCCCATTATATGCCGTTTTTGTCGATTTAAAGTCAGCATTTGACTTAGTACCTCGCCAAAAACTATGGATTGTTCTTAGCGAGCTTGGAATTAGCCCCGAACTATTGACATTGTTATGGCGCATGCACGAAAACAACTACGCCAGGATCAGGTGGGGTGCACAGGGGGACGTCACAGACTCTTTCCCCGTGGAGCGTGGGGTGAGGCAGGGATGCGTCCTGGCCCCCGCCTTATTCTCCCTTTATATCAATGGCGTAGTAGACTATTTAAAGAAATCACCAACTGATGCCCCTACGCTAGATGGGGAGCGGGTTCCAGTATTAATGTTTGCTGATGACACTCTACTGGTCTCGCGGACCCCTAGCGGTTTACAAAAGACAATTGATGCATTTGGAGATTTCTGTCGGATTCGGGGCCTGGAATTAAATACTACAAAGACCAAGTTTATGAATTTGAATCCCGCTAAGCAATTCAAGGGCAAAATACATTTTAATGGGTCTGTTTTGGAAGAGGTGAATGTTTTCACTTATCTCGGTATTTCCTTGCAGGGTAGTATGAATTGGAAATCCCATATTGATGCTGTGGTTTTAAAGTTCCATCAGCTGGCTGGGGCCATAGCACAAAAATATAAATCTTCATTAACAAAACCCATCCAGCCTATTATGGAGATTTATAGTATGAAAGTGCTGGGTGCCTGTCTTTATGGATCAGAGCTATGGGGTTTCGCCAATCTGAGTGTCTTGGCTACTGCAGAGAACAAATTCCTTCACCGGTTGGTTGGTGTCCCGCAGAGCACTCCATCGATCCCTCTCTTATATGATCTTGGGAGGAAAAAGATCGAGGATATGGCTCGATTGCGCCCTCTTTTATATTGGAGGCGCATAAAGACTACACCTGAACTGGGTCATTATGCATCTGCTCTTATGGACATTATTAGCTCTGATCGGTTCCACAAAATAATTTGGCTTAAAGAAATCAGGAACTTGCTACAAAAACTACATCTAGACCACTTATGGACTACTACTGACCCTTCCGCCTTTCCATCTAAGGTGTTGTTGAAAAAAATGTATTGGGACATGGTACATCAATCTGTTTTAATTTTCAATCAACCCTCTATGTTGACATCCCAGTATTTGGAGTCCAAACTAACCCCAAATTGTGAACAGTACTGGGATCTGATCACAAAACCCTTGGACAGAAAGCTGTATTTCCAGTTTAGAGTTGGCTGCCTACCTCTAAATGCTTTTACTTTAAAATGGTCACCAAGTAATGTTAATACATGTTGCTACTGCAAGGTCCACGTTGAGGATATTCCACACTTTTTGTTTGTATGCCCCTTGTATGCTGCTCCAAGAAGTAGATGGCTAAAACCAGTGTGCAAGAATTTGGGTATAAGAAAATATCTAGAAGCCCTAAGAATATTAAGATCAAATTGTGCCCCCAATCTTGCAATTGCCCTAGCCAAATATTTGGGTTGGGCCTGGATTATCCGCACCCGCACTTTAACTGCGATTAATCATGAATGATGAAAAGTACTTCGTTTTATGCTAGACTTATTCTTTATGTATTAGGCATAGTTACCCTGATTTTTAAACTGTATAAATTCTTTTTAGTGGAAAGAATTCGCCAGCAATCTGTATTTAATGTGTATCTTATATTGATCTTAAACTCAGCATAGTATTTATTTTTGTTTAGAATAGGGATAAAATGCTTTTATGACAATGCTGTCGAATAAAGTATTGAAGAAAGAGCAAAAACAACAGTTGATGGACAGAATGCAGAACAATGTCATACATTCACCCCAGTACAGAGATCTGGGCCTAAATCCATCATTTTTTTGCACTCCACACCATCCCAGTTCAGACATGGCCATATGCAAATAAGCCTTGACCCTGTGCCTCATGGGAACAGTCCAGCCCGAACTGCCAAGCCATGTCTTTACTGGACCGGAATCAAGCATCCTAGGACCAGCTTCTGGCTATCAGCCGTCTTCAGCCAGGATAGCTTGACTCCAGTGGTGTGGAGAGCATGGGACTCACGTCTGAGCATACCCATCCCACTCGGTGTGACAAATGCAAAAACAACAGTTGATGGACAGAATGCAGAACAATGTCATGCACTCGCCCCAGTACAGAGATCTGTACCAAAATCCTTCGTTTTTTTGCACTCCACACCACCCCAGTTCAGACATGGCCACATGCAAATCAGCCTTGACCCTGTGCCTCATGGGAACAGTCCGGCCCAAACTGCCAAGCCATGTCTTTACTGGACCGGAATCAAGCATCCTAGGACCAGCTTCTGGCTATCAGCCGTCTTCAGCCAGGATAGCTTGACTCCAGTGGTGTGCAGAGCATGGGACTCACGTCTGAGCAACTCAATAAAATGCCAAGCAAATTAATGGGGGGTTATACACATTACAAACTCCTATTCGATGTGAGAAGGCTCATACCAGACCTCAATAATGTCAGCACAGTGGCAAAAGAAATACCATTTGACCTCCGTTAATATTTGGTTATTTTACAGGACCTAAATGAATTCTGGGGTGCACAAACCAACGTCCAAGTAAAACCTACTGCCACTGGTAAAGTGAAGGTTATACTGGCAAAACCAGCCTTGGTCCCAAAGATTGGGAACCTAGTTAGAAAGAAAATTATGGACAAAAAGAATTTGAGCCATCCTACAGAGCGCCTGTCCTGGTTGTCGAAGGTACTAAAACTGTACTTCTTTCTCCCTTTGCCGTTCACAGAGACAAGAGGTTTACCACAATAGATCTGATCAAACCACACCATGTGGCAGATTCTCAATAGTAGGCCGCTTGGGCTCCTGGGTAGCCACTGCACGCCTCTCACTACAGCTCTGGAAGTTCAGATAGAAGCTTTAATAACAACTGAAGCTTTCACTCTGCAAAGAGAAGCTGTACACAAATATGAAATATTACTTCTTCCTGTTGAAACATCTACAACTGTACAGTCGACGAGTACTGAAATCTCACTTCAAAAAATTGAAGATGTCTATGTGAATATGCCACAGATCGAGTAACCTCCCAGTTCTACCAAACCTTCTGAGCTGCCAAACATAGACCGGATAGCATCTGGCTACTTTGTGCATTACAGTGTCTTCTCATCAGATCAAGTGAACCTGAAATCCCAACTCCGCCCGCCCTTTCAGGCTACGAGTATATACTCTCTATCTTTGTCTGAAAAAGACATACTGTGTTGTTAAATGGATACATCTGTGGATTACAATCGGATTACTACTCCTGGTCCTCTGGATTGGTTCGTAACTGTCTTTTTTCTACTCCTGAATGGACACTATCTCCAAGGACGTTCTGCAGTACAACTTGTGAACTTGGTTCTGAAACCATATGCATCATTGTACCATGAGCTAAGGAACCTGTCCCTGGTGAACATTACAGCAGTTCCAGAAGGAATAGTAGGGCATAGGGTACTGTATGATGTATATGGTCATACTGAACTTTTACAAATTCCATATTTGTTTGAAATTTCTTTGAATTATCTCATCACCTCTAGCACTTTCTCTGATGATTGGGACATTAAAACGGTGCATAATTTACTTGCAGGTCTAGAGCAATCAGCTGCATTTTCAAAATGATGAATTGCATGATGGTGCATCTAAATTTGGCGACATGGTCTGTTATGAACATTATGGTGACCCTTTTTTATACAAAGCTAGTATTCTACACGCTGTTTACAATTACACTCAATGGGAACATTGCCCAACACTTATACAAAAGTTTGCTTATTTTCTGATTTCTATACATCAGACCCAGCTGCTTATTATTATAGGCTTGCTCCCACACCAGCAAAGAAAAATATACTAACAAACACCAAGCTGATATACTATGCTTCCTTTATATCCCAACTGTCTGTAAAAGGTTTCAACTTTTGGAAAGACACCATACACACAAATTCTGTCTGGGGGAACAAAAGAATGGTAGGTACTAAGGCTTTATTTGGAGCATACCTCATACCACATAAAATTATTCTCCTGAATAAAACAGTGCAGCAAACTTCCTGTCTTGGAATAGTCAAAAGGAAGGATTTGAACACCTCGACTTCCCGCGTTCCTAATCTTCAAGCATTGGCAGAACTTAACACACTTCAGTGAGGATACATTAGACACCATGATACATGATGGTTCTTTTAATGCATCATACCCTACGTGGAAGGGATGGTTAGTTTGGCCTATGGATACAAATGGGGGTCAATCTAGTTTCTTGGGTAACACAATAGGGTTTAGAGTTATTAGACCTGACCAACAATATCTACAAGCAGAAAACTCTGGGGTGATGACATCATATAGTGCTGGGAAGTTGTGCCTTGAGTGGCAAAAAATATTTTCTCAGGTGAAGCGCTTCTTGTACACAATATACAACTGGTTGTGGAAAATTTCTCAACAGGATACTGCTGGAGATTGCGCAAGATCGACAGGTTTCATTTGAAAAGGCTTTGGCTGTGGTTGACAATGGTATGACCAGATTATCATCCAGAATGTATTCACTGGGCAACATAGTGTCTTCAGCGATTGACATTATACAGCAAGATATGTTTATTTTACAGCAAGGACAGTCACAATTACGGTCCATTGTAATACTGAGCTGGATGTTGCAAACACTACGGAATAGCTACATGCCTTGGCGTTACATCAATAGTACAAGCCTGTTTTCTGCATATGATCTAACAGAAAGACAGAAAGTAATGGCACGCAGAGATGCGAAGTATACCATGTTGCACATTGAAACGTTAAACCAATTACCTTTTACCGTGGCAGAAAGACCATCCACAGACTGGATAATCCATCGTTACATCATCCTACCGGTCATGACTTTCCAATTCCAATATTGTCTCCAAAACCAGCAGGTAGGCAGATATGAAGGGTTAGGGGAAGGTTATGTGCATGAGTACTGGGAGTTACCATTCAGGTTTAGATGCAGGAATGGGGATGCAGATGTTTTCCTTAATGGTGGCAACTGTGAGGATGCTTTAAGTGGGTCCCTAGTTGCAAGGGCATTTCTTTTAATGGGGCATGCAACGCTTCGGTTGAGATCTTGTCCTCTTATTTGAAGGGTTTCCCGGCTGCTGTCATTCATGCATTTTTAAGCTGTTCTGGAATGGGAGCTACTTGATGCTGAATGATCAAGGTTGCTGTGGCATGGAACCAGGCAATGCTTATCTAATGATGGTTAATTCCATAGTCATATATTGCACACAAGTATTGTTTCCACCTACCCGCACAGTTAGGGAGGCAACATTGTGGCTTTCGATAAATGTTTTCAACATACGATCTGATTCTTGGAGCAAACTGAAAGCAATGCTTTTTCAAAAGGATGAGGCCTTAACTTGAGCCAGAGAGATGTTTGAGCTCTAGGTTGCAAGGTCCTCGTCTGAGATACAGACACTACTCCACGCAAACTTCACGCTGCATTTTGGGGGGATGGTTCACTGTATCTTTAATGTGTCTGATACGAAGGGAGTAGTGCACTTTTTTAAACGTATCATCTCTGGACTGGTTCAATCAATCAGGAGTTTGTTAAAGCGCGACTACTCACCCGTAAGGGTCTCAAGGCGCTAGGGGTGGGGGGGGGGTGGGCTGCAGGTTCCATTCCATCAAGGAGGGGGTCTGTCGAAGAGCCAGGTTTTGAGGTTTCTTACGAAGATGGGGAGCGATGTTGTCTGTCTGAGGTGGAGCGGAAGGGCGTTCCATGCTTTGGCCGCGAGGAAGGAGAAGGAGCGGCCTCCCGATCTGGTCTTTCTGGTGCGGGGGACCACGGCGTAGGAAAGCTGGACTGATCGTAGGGTCCTTTGGGGTGCGTGGAATTTGAGTCGGCTGTTCAGGTATGCTGGTCCGGTGCCGTGGAGGGCCTTGTGTGCGTGGGTGAGCATCTTAAAGGTGATTCTCGCCTCGACGGGGAGCCAGTGGAGTGTGCACAGGTGCTGGGAGATGTGGCAGTGTTTTGGCAGGTTGAGGACCAGTCTTGCGGCGGCGTTCTGGATGTTCTGTAGCTTGCGGATGAGGTTTTTGTTTATTCCGGCGTAGAGTGCGTTGCCGTAGTCCAGTCTGCTGGTGACCAGGGCGTGAGTGACTGTCTTTCGGTGTTCGAGGGGGATCCATTTGAAGGTCTTACGAAGGAGGCGGAGGGTATGGAAGCAGGAAGATGAGACAGAGTTGATCTGGCGGTCCATTTTGAGCTCGGAGTCCAGGATGATTCCCAGGTTGCGTGCGTGGTCTGTGGGGGTTGGCGGGTTTCCGAGGGCGGTGGGCCACCAGGTGTCGCTCCAGGCGTCGGGGTTTGGGCCCATGATGAGTACTTCTGTTTTGTTGGTGTTTAGTTGAAGGCAGCTGTTTTTCATCCATTTGGCGACGGCTTCCATGCCTTCTCGAAAGTTGCGTCTGGCGGTGTTGGGCTCGTTGGATAGGGAGAGGATGACCTGGGTGTCGTCTGCATATGACACGATGTTGAGTCTGTAGGTTCTGACGATGGGGGCAAGTGGAGCCATGTAGACGTTGAAGAGCGTCGGGCTGAGGGAGGAGCCCTGGGGGACTCCGCAGGTGATCCGTGTGGGGTCCGAGAGGAAAGGGGGGAGTCTGGCCCGCTGCGTCCTGCCGGAGAGGAAGGAGCAGATCCAGTCGAGGGCCTTGTCCTGGATTCCTGCATCGTAGAGTCTGCGTATTAGGGTGCGGTGGGAGACTGTGTCGAACGCCGCTGATAGGTCGAGGAGGATGAGGGCTACTGTTTCTCCTTTGTCCAGTAAGGTGCGGATGTCGTCTGTTGCGGCGAGGAGGGCGGTTTCCGTACTGTGGTTTTTTCTGAAGCCGGATTGGGAGGAGTCGAGGATGTTGTGTTCTTCAATGAATGTGGCGAGTTGGCTGTTGATGGCTTTCTCGATGACTTTCGCTGGGAACGGGAGCAGGGAGATGGGTCTGTAGTTTTTGAGGTCGGTGGGGTCCGCTGAGGGTTTCTTTAGGAGGGGGTTGACCTCGGCGTGTTTCCAGTCGTCGGGGAACGAGGCGGTCGCCAGGGAGCGGTTGATGGTTTGGCGGAGCATGGGTGTGATGGTGTTGGCGGCTCTGTTGAAGATGTGGTGGGGGCAGGGGTCCGTGGGGGCCCCTGAGTGGATTGACTTCATTGTCTTCAGTGTGTCTTCGGTGGTGAGGGCTGTCCAGTCATCAATCGCTGGTTTCCGGGTGTCGGGGGTGGTTGGTGAGGGTTCAGTGTGTTGGTTGTCTTTGTCGAAGTTGTCGTAGATGCTCTTGATTTTGTGGTGGAAAAAGATGCTGAGTTTTTCGCAGAGGTCTTGTGAGGGAGGGATGTCGGTAGACTCGCTGGTGGGTTGGGCGAAATCCTTTATGATGCTGAAGAGTTCCTTGCTGTTGTGTGCGTGGGTGGAGATTCTGTCTTCAATCGCTTTTTTCCTCGTTTCTCTGATGAGTTGATGGTGGGTGTTGGTGGCGGCTCTGAAGTTGTTGTGGGCTTCTGTGGATTTGGTGTTTCTCCAGGCCTTTTCAAGGCAGCGGCATGTGTGCCTGGACTCTCGAAGTTCGGTGGTAAACCATCTGGCTTTCTTGGCACGGGTATTGTTTTTCTTGAGGGGGGCTATGGTGTTGGTGCTGTCCGAGATCCATCTATGCAGGGTTCGGGCTGCGGTGTTGGGGTCGTCGTTTTCGGCGATGGTTGGGGTGGAGTTGTTGAGTGAGGAGGTGAGCTGGTCATCGGTGATTTTGGTCCAGTTTCTTTGTGGAAGCAGGTGCTGGTGTCTGTGGATGGTGGGTGTTCTGAAGGTGAAGTGGACGCAACGATGGTCGGTCCATGGGAGTTTGGTGGTGTGGCTGAAGGTGATGGAGTTTCCTGTAGTGAAGAGGGGGTCAAGGGTGTGTCCTGCTGAGTGCGTGGGCTCGGTCACGATCTGGCGGAGTCCAATGTTGTGGAGGTTGTCCAGGAGGGATGTGGTGTTGGGGTCCAGTTGATTGTCGAGGTGGAAGTTGAGGTCTCCCAGCAGGGTGTAGTTGGTGGATGCGATGGCCTGCGGGGAGATAATGTCCGTGATGGAGTTGGCGAAGGGTCCGCGGGGTCCAGGGGGTCGGTAAATGAGGGTTCCTCGGAGGGTGGCGGTGGGGCTGGCCAGTATCTTGAAGTGAAGGTGTTCCATCAGTTCTGTGGACTCGTCAGGGAGTGTGCTCAGGCGGAGGCTGGATTTGTGGACAATGGCGATTCCTCCTCCTGGGTGGATGGGGCGGTCCTTCCTGGAGATCTTGTATCCTTGGGGGATGGCGATGGCGATGTCCGGTCCCGAGGTGGTGTTGGTCCAGGTTTCGGTGAAGAATGCTACGTCTGGGGTGGTGCTGTCGAGGAGGTCCCAGATTTCTGTTGCGTGTTTGTGGAGGGATCGGACGTTGAGGAGGATGCATTGCAGGGACTTCGGTTCGGTTGTGTTCTTGTGGGCGGGTTGTGCTGGATCCGTGTTCTTGGCGGTGCTGCAGGTGTGCCGGCAGCGGTGACAGCTGAAGGGTCCATGGGTGTCGGCTGGTGATGCTAGCTTGCAGTTGTTGTTGCAGCCTGGGTTGAGTGCGTGGAGTGCTGCTGGATCGTAGCGTTGGCGGGGCGGAGGTCCAGGGTTCCTGGTGCTGGTTGCGGAACCAGCACCAGGAACCCTGGTTAGCACCTTTCAGACAACTTTTGGAGTTATACCATCTTTCATAAATTCCGTGTTGGGAAGAGTTTTTGGAGGACTCCCTTTTGTCCTGCTGCTTGTGGCAAGAATTCTGATTAAAATGTTCTGCTCCGCAATGGACGTCCCAGTTTAACCCAAATGGAGACAGTACTGCTTGTGCTGCAGTGCCGTGAGCGCATGTTACACTGCTTTGGCACACCTCGGCTTCGAGAACTGAATGAGCACTGGTTCTTGTCCTTCAGGCCTGTTTGGCATCATGACGTACAACCTGTATTCTGCTGCCTGCTATGCAGCCACAAATGCATTTTGTATCTATACCTAGGATCACAATTGGTTGCGCCACCGGACATTGAATTACTAATGTACCCCTTAAAGGTCTATGGGTATTGTTGTTCCCCACATTCCATTGCTGATGAATGCTTTCTTCAAGCCACCCTGGGATGGTTTGGCTCTTAGTGAGACAGACACTGGCTCAACGATAAACTCAGTGGCTGCTGTGGGAATAGTATGTAATCACCTTTTCTTAATAAACCCGCTTCGAGGTTCTCCTCTGGGACCGTCACCTGCGGTTGTCGGCAGCAGTAACGTTGTGTCTACCACTCAGAATGCATAAACAATTGGATTTTCCATGTGGTGGGAACCATTTAGACAGTTTTTTTAAAACAAAACAAAAATGGACTAATAGCGTTCTGCTTTACTTTTATAAGCAACATGGCTTTCTGAATGCTTGGGATTTCAAACACTATAATCACTTTTAAAGGTTTGTATTAATATTTTAAAGGGAAGGTTGCTTTTAGGTGATTTGAAAAGTTTTAGATCTATTTTAGTTTTAATTATGGCCTGTTGGCTTTTTAGATAACTTACATATATTGACCTTTATTCTGAGGAGCGGGTGTTATGTTCCCGGGTTAGGCCCAAGTAGCGAACCTCTCATTTCTTACATTGTCCACTTTTTCACAATAACATTTCTGCTGTGAATCTTTGCACATTTTTTCATGCACAACAATGTTGGATGAGTATACAACAACAGAGGACAGGGTTTTAGGTTTGAGGGAAATACTGGGCGCACTGCTCAGGTAATCACGCAGGAGAAATGCTGTAAGGCAGAAGGTGCATGCAGGTAAGGGGCAAATCCCTGTAACCCCTCAAAATGTGCTTTGAGGACACACTAAATGTAATGAAAACAAAACCTGCTGCACACTTATAAAAAAGTCCAAGCAAAACAGATGTCTCAATGGACATGAAAGTTCAAATTTTATGGGCGAAGAAGTGGACCACCAGTATTTCGGTTCTTCTTTTATTTTTCATAGATAGCCAGCCGACACGTGTTTCGTCGCAAGAAAAACACACTGTTTCCGCGACTCCTCAGGGCTGGGGAGGATACAAAATAGTGGATGGAGTACATGGTAATTTAACAATAAAAGGCTTTAAATGGTGACTGTATATGGTGAAAAAGTGAAAGGTGGGTGAATTGTGAATTGATAAACAGTAACACAGTAGTGGATGCACACAACACCAACCCTGGTACCGGTGTGATCGTCATCATGGTAAGTGCTGGGACGGAAGTGGGTCGAAGGTGGATATAAATTTGCGGTATCTTCAACAATTATCAAATTCACATATTGATAATATGTTTATTAAAGTGACGCAATGGGTGGTGGATATGTGAGGGTATTAGAATCCTAGATACTAGTGGAGTTTATATGGGGGGAGAACAGAAAATAGAAAGGAGTGGTGACCAAGTCCTTGGGATATAACTGGGAGTGTGCATCCTACCTGTAGGTAATGGATATGAAACCACAGGTCTATAATGCCACAAAGAGAGAAAAAAGACAGAGACAAGGGGAACATAAAGATGCATTCTACGGGTGGTAGTTGGGGAAATCACACTCAAAAGAAAATGTGCCTCAAATGGGAGCACGTTAATTGCGACGTGGTAAAAGAGAAAGAATCTCACCGCGGTGCCGGTGATAATTCCGACCCGGCTCCGCTCGAGACCGGGTTTTAATAGCCGTTCGAATACGAGTTGCGTAATTCAGAAGTATTGTTCTCCAGCGGGTATGATGGAGATACTGTGAAGAAAAGTCGACCGTGTACGGTTGTAGTTCGTGGGGTTTAAGGTTAGCATTCTATACTGTAGAGCCTCATAGAGCCAAAAGTGGGTAGTTGTGTGACTCACCTTGGATCAGCGGTGTTGCTGAGTAATCCAATCCTCAGGGTGAGTAACTCTGGGGTGTGTCTTTGTCCACGTTTTTAAAGCGCGGGCAGTGTAGAAACCTCTAAGGTAAATAGTCCCTGAGGTGGTAAACAGTATGCCACGAAGAGAGTCCAATAAATGTAAAGAAAAGAAAATGGGGGGAAAGGAAGAAGAAAGTCGAAATGTAATTTAGGTGGCTGTAATTACTTCACATTCCTATAAAGTTGGTTAATAAACGTGTAGTCAATTGTCTTATCTTGGATTTTAAATACATTCTAGTGAGGTTGTGTATAATAGATGAGGTTGCTGATGGCCAGATTAAAACTAGAACATTGTAGGAATCTTCCTGACCGATAAAATAAAGAGATCCCTGACTAATCTCCGCTCATTAGAACGGGTTGCTGAGGAAAACTCCGTATTAATAGCTGTGTATAACACGAAGGAAAGTATTGTTGTTGCCCATAGTACATGACAAATATATGTATACTATAATAAGCCAACAGTGAAAAGCAGTGGATGGTCCTGATTGGATAGAGTGCTTGCTCAAAGTTTGAGAATCAGTGTGGAGATGAGGGAAATGATTTCTCACCCGTAGTACGTGAGAAACAAAACGCCAACAGTGTATTGTTGTGCGCTGTACTAATCGGAAATCCGATAAAGGCATGCGTTTCACCTCCCATGACCTAGCTTGCAGTGTACCTCTACTAATTGTTCCCCTTTCCGCACGAAAACGAATTGACAAGGCAAGGTATCTTACCCGTAGTGCGGGGAGTATGTCAGCAGCGGTGTAGCTCGGGTTTCGGTTGCGGTTCCGGGTACGGTCACGTGTTACAATACCCGGAAGTGGACTAAATACACCATGTAAAAGACCCGGATTGGTGTATCTGGAACGCTAACTTGCGTTACATTGTTCCGATAGTGCTTGGTGACATGGATTAGTAGCGGAGTTATGGAAAGGTGGGACTAAGTAAGAACACACGGCGAGGTGATGCAAAGGCATCGTGGGAAATATACATATATCTCATTGCATGCACGGTGATGTGAAGTTCTTATATAGTGTAAACCATCAGATTGAAAATAGAACAGAGATAAGTGGGATCATACAGAGAAAAGAATATTCACGAAGTTTGTAAGTATAGAATTCCAACATTAAAAAAATTAATTATAGCAGTTTCACAACATAATATTCTTCGAACAAATCAACATTGCGACAATAATATTACCATTTTACATTTCTTCCTAGAGGACAATCTTCGCCAAGTCGAGCGAATAAATGAAGATCTAAAATGTTTCTCATTAGAACATGTCCAATTTATACTTTCGCATGACCTCATGTAGGTCTCACATTGAGTTCTCATACGTTAACTTGCTTCTAAATAGGGACCTCTCAATTTCTTGCTGGTATCTCAGTGGAGATAAGAGATATACAGTTGTTAATTCTGTAGTTATTGAAGTTATACTCAATTGCATTCAGGATGAGGGAAAAGGGGACTTAAACATAAGACGTATTTGATTAGTCACCTAAAAAATATTGCATCTCTTGATCAAAGTTCAAGCCGTGGTCTACACTCCGGAGACGGAGAATCCACGTGGCTTCTAGACGTCTAAGTTCCCTATTGCCACCTCTTATCCCTGGTGGTACTGTGTCTATTCCGTAAAAGGATACTCTTTTGTCCAAACTCTGGTCAAAACACGTGGCCGTATGCAATGCCACCGGATATCTGGGATCTTGTTTGCGAATAGCTCTGATGTGTTCTGCTATTCTGTCTTTCAGGGGGCGGATGGTACTGCCCACATATATTTCCTTACAGACACATTCAATAATGTCAACTACAAAGCGTGTAGTGCAGTTGATGTTAGTCCTGATAATACATTTGGTTCCCTTTGTGTCATGAAATTCCTTTGTTTTGTGTTTGGCCCAACGGCACATGGTGCAGAATCCACATTTAAAGAAACCAGTGTTTCTTACTGTAAGCCAAGTATTGATAGCTGTGTCTCGCGGAATTGTAGGACTGAGCCTGTTGCGTAGTGTCCTTCCTCTTCTATATGTAATTTGTGGATGTTCTCCTATGTACTCTTGGATACTTTTGTCAGCTCTTAAGATATTCCAATGTTTAGTGAAACTTCTACGAAGTAATCTGTGTTGGCTGTTGTAATCCGTGATCATTCGGATTTTTGGGGACTTGGTTTCTATGTTTGTATGTTTACTCTTGAGTGTGTCTGCCCTTGTAATCTTCTTAACACGGGTAGTAGCTTTATGTAGTAACTCATCAGAGTACCCTCTTTTCTTGAAACGTGTATGCATTTCCCTCAAGTTAAGGAAAAAATCTTTATCATCGCTACAGTTTCTGCGTGCTCTTAGAAATTCACCATATGGAATTGTGTTGATCTGGTGTGGTGGATGGGCGCTGTCTGCATGTAGGATCGCATTGCAGGCAGTGCTCTTTCTAAAGAGTCTACTGTTAAGTTTACTATGGGAAATATATATTTCCAGATCAAGAAATTCTACTTTGTCCAAACTAGCCTCCATGGTGAAGCTCATGTCCCACGTGTTCTGGTTCAAATGTTTATGAAAGTCCATCAAATGGTCATGAGTGCCCGACCAGATTAAAAAGCAGTTGTCTATGTATCTTCCCCAAAATACTATCGAGTCTACAAAATTAGCACCCTTAGTGCCCCAAATCAGGTCTTTTCAAGTGCGCCCATGAACAAATTCGCGAAAGAAGGGGAAAATTTGGAGCCCATGGCTACACCTTTTGTCTGTTTGTACCACGAGTTGTTGAACATGAATACGTTGTTCTTGAGAACGAGTTCTATCATGGAGACCAGCATGTTTGTGTGTTGCCACATGGTGGCTGGTCGGTTTTTTAGGACTTTGGTTATTGTGTCCAACCCTAGTTCTGGTTTAATGCTGGTGTACAATGCCACCACATCCATAGTTACTAGAATGTTGCCTGGTTGCCACTGTAGATCGGAGAGAAGGCTCAGAATGTGCTTAGTATCTTGGATAAAAGAAGGAAGATTACGTACAAGGGGCCCTAAAAATAAGTCTACGTACTCCGACAATCTTTCAGTTGGTCCCCCTATACCGGATATAATGGGTCTGCCTGGAGGGAAGGGGAGGTTTTTGTGTACCTTTGGCAAGGTGTAAAGCCATGGGTAAGAGGGTTTGAAGATTTTCAGATAGAGGTATTCATCTTCATTTAGAAGACCTTCCTCTTTCCATGTTAGAAGGAATCTGTTAATGATAGTGGTTAGAGAAGCAATAGGGTTGTGATCTAGCGGTTCATAGCATGTGGTGTCTTGGAGTCATCGTTTTTCATCCGAAAATTGATTTTTTGGACTGTACCAAAAATGATTCAAAATGTCAATTGGATCGTGCCTCATGTTGAATAACCACTTTTTAAACCCTCACAGTGACCAAAATTGCCATTTTTACAGAGTTTTGCTTACTCAAAAGCTTCAATTTTGACCCGTTTCAGGCACAGAAATGACTTTAAACACACTTATTTTAGTTGAAAAAGTCATAATTCACATCCAACAGTCATTTAGAGTCAAAAGATTAAATGTTGAAATTTCATCCATATTGACCATTTGGGATCGTTCGACAGGTCCGGAGTCATCGTTTTTCATCCGAAAATTGATTTTTTGGACTGTACCAAAAATGATTCAAAATGTCAATTGGATCGTGCCTCATGTTGAATAACCACTTTTTAAACCCTCACAGTGACCAAAATTGCCATTTTTACAGAGTTTTGCTTACTCAAAAGCTTCCATTTTGACCCGTTTCAGGCACAGAAATGACTTTAAACACACTTATTCTAGTTGACAAAGTCATAATTCACATCCAACAGTCATTTAGAGTCAAAAGATTAAATGTTAAAATTTCATCAATATAGACCATTTTGGGATCGTTCGACAGGTCCGGAGTCATCGTTTTTCATCCAAAAATTGATTTTTTGGACTGTACCAAAAATGATTCAAAATGTCAATTGGATCATGCCTCGTGTTGAATAGCCACTTTCTAAAACCCTCACAGTGACCAAAATTGCCATTTTTACAGAGTTTTGCTTACTCAAAAGCTTCAATTTTGACCCGTTTCAGGCACAGAAATTACTTTAAACACACTTATTTTAGTTGACAAAGTCATAATTCACATCCAACAGTCATTTAGAGTCAAAAGATTAAATGTTGAAATTTCATCATTATAGACCATTTTGGGATCGTTCGACAGGTCTGGAGTCATCGTTTTTCATCCGAAAATTGATTTTTTGGACTGTACCAAAAATGATTCAAAATGTCAATTGGATCGTGCCTCATGTTGAATAACCACTTTTTAAACCCTCACAGTGACCAAAATTGCCATTTTTACAGAGTTTTGCTTACTCAAAAGCTTCAATTTTGACCCGTTTCAGGCACAGAAATGACTTTAAACACACTTATTTTAGTTGACAAAGTCATAATTCACATCCAACAGTAATTTAGAGTCAAAAGAATAAATGTTAAAATTTCATCATTATAGACGATTTTGGGATCGTTTGACAGGTCCGGAGTCATCGTTTTTCATCCGAAAATTGATTTTTTGGACTGTACCAAAAATGATTCAAAATGTCAATTGGATCGTTCCTCATGTTGAATAACCCCTTTTTAAACCCTCACAGTGACCAAAATTGCCATTTTTACAGAGTTTTGCTTACTCAAAAGCTTCAATTTTGACCCATTTCAGGCACAGAAATGACTTTAAACACACTTATTTTAGTTGACAAAGTCATAATTCACATCCAACAGTCATTTAGAGTCAAAAGATTAAATGTTAAAATTTCATCCATATTGACCATTTTGGGATCGTTCGACAGGTCCGGAGTCATCGTTTTTCATCAGAAAATTGATTTTTTGGACTGTACCAAAAATGATTCAAAATGTCAATTGGATCGTGCCTCATGTTGAATAACCACTTTTTAAACCCTCACAGTGACCAAAATTGCCATTTTTACAGAGTTTTGCTTACTCAAAAGCTTCAATTTTGACCCGTTTCAGGCACAGAAATGACTTTAAACACACGTATTTTAGTTGAAAAAGTCAAAATTCACATCCAACAGTCATTTAGAGTCAAAAGATTAAATGTTGAAATTTCATCCATATTGACCATTTGGGATCGTTCGACAGGTCCAGAGTCATCGTTTTTCATCCGAAAATTGATTTTTTGGACTGTACCAAAAATGATTCAAAATGTCAATTGGATTGTGCCTCATGTTGAATAACCACTTTTTAAACCCTCACAGTGACCAAAATTGCCATTTTTACAGAGTTTTGCTTACTCAAAAGCTTTAATTTTGACCCGTTTCGGGCACAGAAATGACTTTAACACACTTATTCTAGTTGACAAAGTCATAATTCACATCCAACAGTCATTTAGAGTCAAAAGATTAAATGTTGAAATTTCATCCATATTGACCATTTGGGATCGTTCGACAGGTCCAGAGTCATCGTTTTTCATCCGAAAATTGATTTTTTGGACTGTACCAAAAATGATTCAAAATGTCAATTGGATTGTGCCTCATGTTGAATAACCACTTTTTAAACCCTCACAGTGACCAAAATTGCCATTTTTACAGAGTTTTGCTTACTCAAAAGCTTTAATTTTGACCCGTTTCGGGCACAGAAATGACTTTAACACACTTATTCTAGTTGACAAAGTCATAATTCACATCCAACAGTCATTTAGAGTCAAAAGAATAAATGTTAACATTTCATCATTATAGACCATTTTGGGAACGTTCGACAGGTCCGGAGTCATCGTTTTTCATCCGAAAATTGATTTTTTGGACTGTACCAAAAATGATTCAAAATGTCAATTGGATCGTGCCTCATGTTGAATAACCACTTTTTAAACCCTCACAGTGACCAAAATTGCCATTTTTACAGAGTTTTGCTTGCTCAAAAGCTTCAAATTTGACCCGTTTCAGGCACAGAAATGACTTTAAACACACTTATTCTAGTTGACAAAGTCATAATTCACATCCAACAGTCATTTAGAGTCAAAAGATTAAATGTTAACATTTCATCATTATAGACCATTTTGGGAACGTTCGACAGGTCCGGAGTCATCGTTTTTCATCCGAAAATTGATTTTTTGGACTGTACCAAAAATGATTCAAAATGTCAATTGGATCGTTCCTCATGTTGAATAACCACTTTTTAAACCCTCACAGTGACCAAAATTGCCATTTTTACAGAGTTTTGCTTACTCAAAAGCTTCAATTTTGACCCGTTTCAGGCACAGAAATGACTTTAAACACACTTATTTTAGTTGACAAAGTCATAATTTACATCCAACAGTCATTTAGAGTCAAAAGATTAAATGTTGAAATTTCATCATTATAGACCGTTTTGGGATCGTTCGACAGGTCCGGAGTCATCGTTTTTCATCCGAAAATTGATTTTTTTGGACTGTACAAAAAATGATTCAAAATGTCAATTGGATCGTGCCTCATGTTGAATAACCACTTTTTAAACCCTCACAGTGACCAAAATTGCCATTTTTACAGAGTTTTGCTTACTCAAAAGCTTCAATTTTGACCCGTTTCAGGCACAGAAATTACTTTAAACACACTTATTTTAGTTGAAAAAGTTATAATTCACATACAACAGTCATTTAGAGTCAAAAGATTAAATGTTGAAATTTCATCCATATTGACCATTTGGGATCGTTCGACAGGTCCGGAGTCATCGTTTTTCATCCGAAAATTGATTTTTTGGACTGTACCAAAAATGATTCAAAATGTCAATTGGATCGTGCCTCATGTTGAATAACCACTTTTTAAACCCTCACAGTGACCAAAACTGCCATTTTTACAGAGTTTTGCTTACTCAAAAGCTTCAATTTTGACCCGTTTCAGGCACAGAAATGACTTTAAACACACTTATTTTAGTTGACAAAGTCATAATTCACATCCAACAGTAATTTAGAGTCAAAAGAATAAATGTTAAAATTTCATCATTATAGACCATTTTGGGATTGTTCGACAGGTCCGGAGTCATCGTTTTTCATCCGAAAATTGATTTTTTGGACTGTACCAAAAATGATTCAAAATGTCAATTGGATCATGCCTCATGTTGAATAACCACTTTTTAAACCCTCACAGTGACCAAAATTGCCATTTTTACAGAGTTTTGCTTACTCAAAAGCTTCCATTTTGACCCGTTTCAGGCACAGAAATGACTTTAAACACACTTATTCTAGTTGACAAAGTCATAATTCACATCCAACAGTCATTTAGAGTCAAAAGATTAAATGTTGAAATTTCATCATTATAGACCATTTTGGGATCGTTCGACAGGTCTGGAGTCATCGTTTTTCATCCGAAAATTGATTTTTTGGACTGTACCAAAAATGATTCAAAATGTCAATTGGATCGTGCCTCATGTTGAATAACCACTTTTTAAACCCTCACAGTGACCAAAATTGCCATTTTTACAGAGTTTTGCTTACTCAAAAGCTTCCATTTTGACCCGTTTCAGGCACAGAAATGACTTTAAACACACTTATTTTAGTTGAAAAAGTCATAATTCACATCCAACAGTCTTTTAGAGTCAAAAGATTAAATGTTGAAATTTCATCCATATTGACCATTTGGGATCGTTCGACAGGTCCGGAGTCATCGTTTTTCATCCAAAATTTGATTTTTTGGACTGTACCAAAAATGATTCAAAATGTCAATTGGATCGTGCCTCATGTTGAATAACCACTTTTTAAACCCTCACAGTGACCAAAATTGCCATTTTTACAGAGTTTTGCTTACTCAAAAGCTTCAATTTTGACCCGTTTCAGGCACAGAAATGACTTTAAACACACTTATTTTAGTTGACAAAGTCATAATTCACATCCAACAGTAATTTAGAGTCAAAAGAATAAATGTTAAAATTTCATCATTATAGACCATTTTGGGATTGTTCGACAGGCCGGGGTCATCGTTTTTCATCCGAAAATTGATTTTTTGGACTGTACCAAAAATGATTCAAAATGTCAATTGGATCGTGCCTCATGTTGAATAACCACTTTTTAAACCCTCACAGTGACCAAAATTGCCATTTTTACAGAGTTTTGCTTACTCAAAAGCTTCAATTTTGACCCGTTTCAGGCACAGAAATGACTTTAAACACACTTATTTTAGTTGACAAAGTCATAATTCACATCCAACAGTAATTTAGAGTCAAAAGAATAAATGTTAAAATTTCATCATTATAGACGATTTTGGGATCGTTCGACAGGTCCGGAGTCATCGTTTTTCATCCGAAAATTGTTTTTTTGGACTGTACCAAAAATGATTCAAAATGTCAATTGGATCGTTCCTCATGTTGAATAACCACTTTTTAAACCCTCACAGTGACCAAAATTGCCATTTTTACAGAGTTTTGCTTACTCAAAAGCTTCAATTTTGACCCATTTCAGGCACAGAAATGACTTTAAACACACTTATTTTAGTTGAAAAAGTCATAATTCACATCCAACAGTCTTTTAGAGTCAAAAGATTAAATGTTGAAATTTCATCCATATTGACCATTTGGGATCGTTCGACAGGTCCGGAGTCATCGTTTTTCATCCAAAATTTGATTTTTTGGACTGTACCAAAAATGATTCAAAATGTCAATTGGATCGTGCCTCATGTTGAATAACCACTTTTTAAACCCTCACAGTGACCAAAATTGCCATTTTTACAGAGTTTTGCTTACTCAAAAGCTTCAATTTTGACCCGTTTCAGGCACAGAAATGACTTTAAACACACTTATTTTAGTTGACAAAGTCATAATTCACATCCAACAGTAATTTAGAGTCAAAAGAATAAATGTTAAAATTTCATCATTATAGACCATTTTGGGATTGTTCGACAGGCCGGGGTCATCGTTTTTCATCCGAAAATTGATTTTTTGGACTGTACCAAAAATGATTCAAAATGTCAATTGGATCATGCCTCATGTTGAATAACCAGTTTTTAAACCCTCACAGTGACCAAAATTGCCATTTTTACAGAGTTTTGCTTACTCAAAAGCTTCCATTTTGACCCGTTTCAGGCACAGAAATGACTTTAAACACACTTATTCTAGTTGACAAAGTCATAATTCACATCCAACAGTCATTTAGAGTCAAAAGATTAAATGTTGAAATTTCATCATTATAGACCATTTTGGGATCGTTCGACAGGTCTGGAGTCATCGTTTTTCATCCGAAAATTGATTTTTTGGACTGTACCAAAAATGATTCAAAATGTCAATTGGATCGTGCCTCATGTTGAATAACCACTTTTTAAACCCTCACAGTGACCAAAATTGCCATTTTTACAGAGTTTTGCTTACTCAAAAGCTTCAATTTTGACCCGTTTCAGGCACAGAAATGACTTTAAACACACTTATTTTAGTTGACAAAGTCATAATTCACATCCAACAGTAATTTAGAGTCAAAAGAATAAATGTTAAAATTTCATCATTATAGACGATTTTGGGATCGTTCGACAGGTCCGGAGTCATCGTTTTTCATCCGAAAATTGATTTTTTGGACTGTACCAAAAATGATTCAAAATGTCAATTGGATCGTTCCTCATGTTGAATAACCACTTTTTAAACCCTCACAGTGACCAAAATTGCCATTTTTACAGAGTTTTGCTTACTCAAAAGCTTCAATTTTGACCCATTTCAGGCACAGAAATGACTTTAAACACACTTATTTTAGTTGACAAAGTCATAATTCACATCCAACAGTCATTTAGAGTCAAAAGATTAAATGTTAAAATTTCATCCATATTGACCATTTTGGGATCGTTCGACAGGTCCGGAGTCATCGTTTTTCATCTGAAAATTGATTTTTTGGACTGTACCAAAAATGATTCAAAATGTCAATTGGATCGTGCCTCATGTTGAATAACCACTTTTTAAACCCTCACAGTGACCAAAATTGCCATTTTTACAGAGTTTTGCTTACTCAAAAGCTTCAATTTTGACCAGTTTCAGGCACAGAAATGACTTTAAACACACGTATTTTAGTTGAAAAAGTCATAATTCACATCCAACAGTCATTTAGAGTCAAAAGATTAAATGTTGAAATTTCATCCATATTGACCATTTGGGATCGTTCGACAGGTCCGGAGTCATCGTTTTTCATCCGAAAATTGATTTTTTGGACTGTACCAAAAATGATTCAAAATGTCAATTGGATCGTGCCTCATGTTGAATAACCACTTTTTAAACCCTCACAGTGACCAAAATTGCCATTTTTACAGAGTTTTGCTTACTCAAAAGCTTCAATTTTGACCCGTTTCAGGCACAGAAATGACTTTAAGCACACTTATTTTAGTTGAAAAAGTCATAATTCACATCCAACAGTCATTTAGAGTCAAAAGATTAAATGTTGAAATTTCATCCATATTGACCATTTGGGATCGTTCGACAGGTCCGGAGTCATCGTTTTTCATCCGAAAATTGATTTTTTGGACTGTACCAAAAATGATTCAAAATGTCAATTAGATCGTGCCTCATGTTGAATAACCACTTTTTAAACCCTCACAGTGACCAAAATTGCCATTTTTACAGAGTTTTGCTTACTCAAAAGCTTCAATTTTGACCCGTTTCAGGCACAGAAATGACTTTAAACACACTTATTTTAGTTGACAAAGTCATAATTCACATCCAACAGTAATTTAGAGTCAAAAGAATAAATGTTAAAATTTCATCATTATAGACCATTTTGGGATTGTTCGACAGGCCGGGGTCATCGTTTTTCATCCGAAAATTGATTTTTTGGACTGTACCAAAAATGATTCAAAATGTCAATTGGATCATGCCTCATGTTGAATAACCAGTTTTTAAACCCTCACAGTGACCAAAATTGCCATTTTTACAGAGTTTTGCTTACTCAAAAGCTTCCATTTTGACCCGTTTCAGCCACAGAAATGACTTTAAACACACTTATTTTAGTTGAAAAAGTCATAATTCACATCCAACAGTCATTTAGAGTGAAAAGATTAAATGTTGAAATTTAATCCATATTGACCATTTGGGATCGTTCGACAGGTCCGGAGTCATCGTTTTTCATCCGAAAATTGATTTTTTGGACTGTACCAAAAATGATTCAAAATGTCAATTGGATCGTGCCTCATGTTGAATACCCACTTTTTAAACCCTCACAGTGACCAAAATTGCCATTTTTACAGAGTTTTGCTTACTCAAAAGCTTTAATTTTGACCCGTTTCAGGCACAGAAATGACTTTAAACACACTTATTTTAGTTGACAAAGTCATAATTCACATCCAACAGTAATTTAGAGTCAAAAGAATAAATGTTAAAATTTCATCATTATAGACCATTTTGGGATTGTTCGACAGGCCGGGGTCATCGTTTTTCATCCGAAAATTGATTTTTTGGACTGTACCAAAAATAATTCAAAATGTCAATTGGATCGTGCCTCATGTTGAATAACCAGTTTTTAAACCCTCACAGTGACCAAAATTGCCATTTTTACAGAGTTTTGCTTACTCAAAAGCTTCCATTTTGACCCGTTTCAGGCACAGAAATGACTTTAAACACACTTATTCTAGTTGACAAAGTCATAATTCACATCCAACAGTCATTTAGAGTCAAAAGATTAAATGTTGAAATTTCATCATTATAGACCATTTTGGGATCGTTCGACAGGTCTGGAGTCATCGTTTTTCATCCGAAAATTGATTTTTTGGACTGTACCAAAAATGATTCAAAATGTCAATTGGATCGTGCCTCATGTTGAATAACCACTTTTTAAACCCTCACAGTGACCAAAATTGCCATTTTTACAGAGTTTTGCTTACTCAAAAGCTTCAATTTTGACCCGTTTCAGGCACAGAAATGACTTTAAACACACTTATTTTAGTTGACAAAGTCATAATTCACATCCAACAGTAATTTAGAGTCAAAAGAATAAATGTTAAAATTTCATCATTATAGACCATTTTGGGATCGTTCGACAGGTCCGGAGTCATCGTTTTTCATCCGAAAATTGATTTTTTGGACTGTACCAACAATGATTCAAAATGTCAATTGGATCATGCCTCATGTTGAATAACCACTTTTTAAACCCTCACAGTGACCAAAATTGCCATTTTTACAGAGTTTTGCTTACTCAAAAGCTTCCATTTTGACCCGTTTCAGGCACAGAAATGACTTTAAACACACTTATTCTAGTTGACAAAGTCATAATTCACATCCAACAGTCATTTAGAGTCAAAAGATTAAATGTTAAAATTTCATCATTATAGACCATTTTGGGATCGTTCGACAGGTCCGGAGTCATCGTTTTTCATCCGAAAATTGATTTTTTGGACTGTACCAAAAATGATTCAAAATGTCAATTGGATCGTGCCTCATGTTGAATAACCACTTTTTAAACCCTCACAGTGACCAAAATTGCCATTTTTACAGAGTTTTGCTTGCTCAAAAGCTTCAATTTTGACCCGTTTCAGGCACAGAAATGACTTTAAACACACTTATTCTAGTTGACAAAGTCATAATTCACATCCAACAGTCATTTAGAGTCAAAAGATTAAATGTTAACATTTCATCATTATAGACCATTTTGGGAACGTTCGACAGGTCCGGAGTCATCGTTTTTCATCCGAAAATTGATTTTTTGGACTGTACCAAAAATGATTCAAAATGTCAATTGGATCGTTCCTCATGTTGAATAACCACTTTTTAAACCCTCACAGTGACCAAAATTGCCATTTTTACAGAGTTTTGCTTACTCAAAAGCTTCAATTTTGACCCGTTTCAGGCACAGAAATGACTTTAAACACACTTATTTTAGTTGACAAAGTCCTAATTCACATCCAACAGTCATTTAGAGTCAAAAGATTAAATGTTAAAATTTCATCATTATAGACCATTTTGGGAACGTTCGACAGGTCCGGAGTCATCGTTTTTTTTCCGAAAATTGATTTTTTGGACTGTACCAAAAATAATTCAAAATGTCAATTGGATCGTGCCTCATGTTGAATAACCAGTTTTTAAACCCTCACAGTGACCAAAATTGCCATTTTTACAGAGTTTTGCTTACTCAAAAGCTTCCATTTTGACCCGTTTCAGGCACAGAAATGACTTTAAACACACTTATTCTAGTTGACAAAGTCATAATTCACATCCAACAGTCATTTAGAGTCAAAAGATTAAATGTTAAAATTTCATCATTATAGATCATTTTGGGATCGTTCGACAGGTCCGGAGTCATCGTTTTTCATCCGAAAATTGATTTTTTGGACTGTACCAAAAATGATTCAAAATGTCAATTGGATCATGGCTCATGTTGAATAACCACTTTTTAAACCCTCACAGTGACCAAAATTGCCATTTTTACAGAGTTTTGCTTACTCAAAAGCTTCTATTTTGACCCGTTTCAGGCACAGAAATGACTTTAAACACACTTATTCTAGTTGACAAAGTCATAATTCACATCCAACAGTCATTTAGAGTCAAAAGATTAAATGTTGAAATTTCATCATTATAGACCATTTTGGGATCGTTCGACAGGTCTGGAGTCATCGTTTTTCATCCGAAAATTGATTTTTTGGACTGTACCAAAAATGATTCAAAATGTCAATTGGATCGTGCCTCATGTTGAATAACCACTTTTTAAACCCTCACAGTGACCAAAATTGCCATTTTTACAGAGTTTTGCTTACTCAAAAGCTTCAATTTTGACCCGTTTCAGGCACAGAAATGACTTTAAACACACTTATTTTAGTTGACAAAGTCATAATTCACATCCAACAGTAATTTAGAGTCAAAAGAATAAATGTTAAAATGTCATCATTATAGACCATTTTGGGATCGTTCGACAGGTCCGGAGTCATCGTTTTTCATCCGAAAATTGATTTTTTGGACTGTACCAACAATGATTCAAAATGTCAATTGGATCATGCCTCATGTTGAATAACCACTTTTTAAACCCTCACAGTGACCAAAATTGCCATTTTTACAGAGTTTTGCTTACTCAAAAGCTTCCATTTTGACCCGTTTCAGGCACAGAAATGACTTTAAACACACTTATTCTAGTTGACAAAGTCATAATTCACATCCAACAGTCATTTAGAGTCAAAAGATTAAATGTTAAAATTTCATCATTATAGACCATTTTGGGATCGTTCGACAGGTCCGGAGTCATCGTTTTTCATCCGAAAATTGATTTTTTGGACTGTACCAAAAATGATTCAAAATGTCAATTGGATCGTGCCTCATGTTGAATAACCACTTTTTAAACCCTCACAGTGACCAAAATTGCCATTTTTACAGAGTTTTGCTTGCTCAAAAGCTTCAATTTTGACCCGTTTCAGGCACAGAAATGACTTTAAACACACTTATTCTAGTTGACAAAGTCATAATTCACATCCAACAGTCATTTAGAGTCAAAAGATTAAATGTTAACATTTCATCATTATAGACCATTTTGGGAACGTTCGACAGGTCCGGAGTCATCGTTTTTCATCCGAAAATTGATTTTTTGGACTGTACCAAAAATGATTCAAAATGTCAATTGGATCGTTCCTCATGTTGAATAACCACTTTTTAAACCCTCACAGTGACCAAAATTGCCATTTTTACAGAGTTTTGCTTACTCAAAAGCTTCAATTTTGACCCGTTTCAGGCACAGAAATGACTTTAAACACACTTATTTTAGTTGACAAAGTCCTAATTCACATCCAACAGTCATTTAGAGTCAAAAGATAAAATGTTAAAATTTCATCATTATAGACCATTTTGGGAACGTTCGACAGGTCCGGAGTCATCGTTTTTTTTCCGAAAATTGATTTTTTGGACTGTACCAAAAATAATTCAAAATGTCAATTGGATCGTGCCTCATGTTGAATAACCAGTTTTTAAACCCTCACAGTGACCAAAATTGCCATTTTTACAGAGTTTTGCTTACTCAAAAGCTTCCATTTTGACCCGTTTCAGGCACAGAAATGACTTTAAACACACTTATTCTAGTTGACAAAGTCATAATTCACATCCAACAGTCATTTAGAGTCAAAAGATTAAATGTTAAAATTTCATCATTATAGATCATTTTGGGATCGTTCGACAGGTCCGGAGTCATCGTTTTTCATCCGAAAATTGATTTTTTGGACTGTACCAAAAATGATTCAAAATGTCAATTGGATCATGGCTCATGTTGAATAACCACTTTTTAAACCCTCACAGTGACCAAAATTGCCATTTTTACAGAGTTTTGCTTACTCAGAAGCTTCCATTTTGACCCGTTTCAGGCACAGAAATGACTTTAAACACACTTATTCTAGTTGACAAAGTCATAATTCACATCCAACAGTCATTTAGAGTCAAAAGATTAAATGTTAAAATTTCATCATTATAGACCATTTTGGGATCGTTCGACAGGTCCGGAGTCATCGTTTTTCATCCGAAAATTGATTTTTTGGACTGTACCAAAAATGATTCAAAATGTCAATTGGATCATGGCTCATGTTGAATACCCACTTTTTAAACCCTCACAGTGACCAAAATTGCCATTTTTACAGAGTTTTGCTTACTCAAAAGCTTCAATTTTGACCCGTTTCAGGCACAGAAATGACTTTAAACACACTTATTTTAGTTGACAAAGTCATAATTCACATACAACAGTCATTTAGAGTCAAAAGATTAAATGTTGAAATTTCATCATTATAGACCATTTTGGGATCGTTCGACAGGTCTGGAGTCATCGTTTTTCATCCGAAAATTGATTTTTTGGACTGTACCAAAAATGATTCAAAATGTCAATTGGAACGTGCCTCATGTTGAATAACCACTTTTTAAACCTTCACAGTGACCAAAATTGCAATTTTTACAGAGTTTTGCTTACTCAAAAGCTTCAATTTTGACCCGTTTCAGGCACAGAAATGACTTTAAACACACTTATTTTAGTTGACAAAGTCATAATTCACATCCAACAGTAATTTAGAGTCAAAAGAATAAATGTTAAAATTTCATCATTATAGACCATTTTGGGATCGTTCGACAGGTCCGGAGTCATCGTTTTTCATCCGAAAATTGATTTTTTGGACTGTACCAAAAATGATTCAAAATGTCAATTGGATCATGCCTCATGTTGAATAACCACTTTTTAAACCCTCACAGTGACCAAAATTGCCATTTTTACAGAGTTTTGCTTGCTCAAAAGCTTCAATTTTGACCCGTTTCAGGCACAGAAATGACTTTAAACACACTTATTCTAGTTGACAAAGTCATAATTCACATCCAACAGTCATTTAGAGTCAAAAGATTAAATGTTAACATTTCATCATTATAGACCATTTTGGGAACGTTCGACAGATCCGGAGTCATCGTTTTTCATCCAAAAATTTATTTTTTGGACTGTACCAAAAATGATTCAAAATGTCAATTGGATCGTTCCTCATGTTGAATAACCACTTTTTAAACCCTCACAGTGACCAAAATTGCCATTTTTACACAGTTTTGCTTACTCAAAAGCTTCAATTTTGACCCGTTTCAGGCACAGAAATGACTTTAAACACACTTATTTTAGTTGACAAAGTCATAATTCACATACAACAGTCATTTAGAGTCAAAAGATTAAATGTTGAAATTTCATGATTATAGACCATTTTGGGATCGTTCGACAGGTCTGGAGTCATCGTTTTTCATCCGAAAATTGATTTTTTGGACTGTACCAAAAATGATTCAAAATGTCAATTGGATCGTGCCTCATGTTGAATAACCACTTTTTAAACCTTCACAGTGACCAAAATTGCAATTTTTACAGAGTTTTGCTTACTCAAAAGCTTCAATTTTGACCCGTTTCAGGCACAGAAATGACTTTAAACACACTTATTCTAGTTGACAAAGTCATAATTCACATCCAACAGTCATTTAGAGTCAAAAGATTAAATGTTAACATTTCATCATTATAGACCATTTTGGGAACGTTCGACAGGTCCGGAGTCATCGTTTTTCATCCAAAAATTGATTTTTTGGACTGTACCAAAAATGATTCAAATGTCAATTGGATCGTTCCTCATGTTGAATAACCACTTTTTAAACCCTCACAGTGACCAAAATTGCCATTTTTACAGAGTTTTGCTTACTCAAAAGCTTCAATTTTGACCCGTTTCAGGCACAGAAATGACTTTAAACACACTTATTTTAGTTGACAAAGTCCTAATTCACATCCAACAGTCATTTAGAGTCAAAAGATTAAATGTTAAAATTTCATCATTATAGACCATTTTGGGAACGTTCGACAGGTCCGGAGTCATCGTTTTTTTTCCGAAAATTGATTTTTTGGACTGTACCAAAAATAATTCAAAATGTCAATTGGATCGTGCCTCATGTTGAATAACCAGTTTTTAAACCCTCACAGTGACCAAAATTGCCATTTTTACAGAGTTTTGCTTACTCAAAAGCTTCCATTTTGACCCGTTTCAGGCACAGAAATGACTTTAAACACACTTATTCTAGTTGACAAAGTCATAATTCACATCCAACAGTCATTTAGAGTCAAAAGATTAAATGTTAAAATTTCATCATTATAGACCATTTTGGGATCGTTCGACAGGTCCGGAGTCATCGTTTTTCATCCGAAAATTGATTTTTTGGACTGTACCAAAAATGATTCAAAATGTCAATTGGATCATGGCTCATGTTGAATAACCACTTTTTAAACCCTCACAGTGACCAAAATTGCCATTTTTACAGAGTTTTGCTTACTCAGAAGCTTCCATTTTGACCCGTTTCAGGCACAGAAATGACTTTAAACACACTTATTCTAGTTGACAAAGTCATAATTCACATCCAACAGTCATTTAGAGTCAAAAGATTAAATGTTAAAATTTCATCATTATAGACCATTTTGGGATCGTTCGACAGGTCCGGAGTCATCGTTTTTCATCCGAAAATTGATTTTTTGGACTGTACCAAAAATGATTCAAAATGTCAATTGGATCATGGCTCATGTTGAATACCCACTTTTTAAACCCTCACAGTGACCAAAATTGCCATTTTTACAGAGTTTTGCTTACTCAAAAGCTTCAATTTTGACCCGTTTCAGGCACAGAAATGACTTTAAACACACTTATTTTAGTTGACAAAGTCATAATTCACATACAACAGTCATTTAGAGTCAAAAGATTAAATGTTGAAATTTCATCATTATAGACCATTTTGGGATCGTTCGACAGGTCTGGAGTCATCGTTTTTCATCCGAAAATTGATTTTTTGGACTGTACCAAAAATGATTCAAAATGTCAATTGGATCGTGCCTCATGTTGAATAACCACTTTTTAAACCTTCACAGTGACCAAAATTGCAATTTTTACAGAGTTTTGCTTACTCAAAAGCTTCAATTTTGACCCGTTTCAGGCACAGAAATGACTTTAAACACACTTATTCTAGTTGACAAAGTCATAATTCACATCCAACAGTCATTTAGAGTCAAAAGATTAAATGTTAACATTTCATCATTATAGACCATTTTGGGAACGTTCGACAGATCCGGAGTCATCGTTTTTCATCCAAAAATTTATTTTTTGGACTGTACCAAAAATGATTCAAAATGTCAATTGGATCGTTCCTCATGTTGAATAACCACTTTTTAAACCCTCACAGTGACCAAAATTGCCATTTTTACAGAGTTTTGCTTACTCAAAAGCTTCAATTTTGACCCGTTTCAGGCACAGAAATGACTTTAAACACACTTATTTTAGTTGACAAAGTCATAATTCACATCCAACAGTCATTTAGAGTCAAAAGATTAAATGTTGAAATTTCATCATTATAGACCATTTTGGGATCGTTCGACTGGTCCGGAGTCATCGTTTTTCATCCGAAAATTGATTTTTTGGGCTGTACCAAAAATGATTCAAAATGTCAATTGGATCGTGCCTCTTGTTGAATAACCACTTTTTAAACCCTCACAGTGACCAAAATTGCCATTTTTACAGAGTTTTGCTTACTCAAAAGCTTCAATTTTGACCCGTTTCAGGCACAGAAATGACTTTAAACACACTTATTTTAGTTGACAAAGTCATAATTCACATCCAACAGTCATTTAGAGTCAAAAGATTAAATGTTAAAATTTCATCATTATAGACCATTTTGGGAACGTTCGACAGGTCCGGAGTCATCGTTTTTCATCCGAAAATTGATTTTTTGGACTGTACCAAAAATGATTCAAAATGTCAATTGGATCATGCCTCATGTTGAATAACCACTTTTTAAACCCTCACAGTGACCAAAATTGCCATTTTTACAGAGTTTCGCTTACTCAAAAGCTTCAATTTTGACCCGTTTCAGGCACAGAAAGGACTTTAAGCACACTTATTTTAGTTGACAAAGTCATAATTCACATCCAACAGTAATTTAGAGTCAAAAGAATAAATGTTAAAATGTCATCATTATAGACCATTTTGGGATCGTTGGACAGGTCCGGAGTCATCGTTTTTCATCCGAAAATTGATTTTTTGGACTGTACCAAAAATGATTCAAAATGTCAATTGGATCATGCCTCATGTTGAATAACCACTTTTTAAACCCTCACAGTGACCAAAATTGCCATTTTTACAGAGTTTTGCTTACTCAAAAGCTTCAATTTTGACCCGTTTCAGGCACAGAAATGACTTTAAACACACTTATTTTAGTTGACAAAGTCATAATTCACATCCAATAGTCATTTAGAGTCAAAAGATTAAATGTTAAAATTTCATCATTATAGACCATTTTGGGATCGTTCGACAGGTCCGGAGTCATCGTTTTGCATCCGAAAATTGATTTTATGGACTGTACCAAAAATGATTCAAAATGTCAATTGGATCATGGCTCATGTTGAATAACCACTTTTCAAACCCTCACAGTGACCAAAATTGCCATTTTTACAGAGTTTTGCTTACTCAAAAGCTTCAATTTTGACCCGTTTCAGGCACAGAAATGACTTTAAACACACTTATTTTAGTTGACAAAGTCATAATTCACATCCAACAGTCATTTAGAGTCAAAAGATTAAATGTTGAAATTTCATCATTATAGACCATTTTGGGATCGTTCGAAAGGTCTGGAGTCATCGTTTTTCATCCGAAAATTGATTTTTTGGACTGTACCAAAAATGATTCAAAATGTCAATTGGATCGTGCCTCATGTTGAATAACCACTTTTTAAACCCTCACAGTGACCAAAATTGCCATTTTTACAGAGTTTTGCTTACTCAAAAGCTTCAATTTTGACCCGTTTCAGGCACAGAAATGACTTTAAACACACTTATTTTAGTTGACAAATTCATAATTCACATCCAACAGTAATTTAGAGTCAAAAGATTAAATGTTAAAATTTCATCATTATAGACCATTTTGGGATCGTTCGACAGGTCCGGAGTCATCGTTTTTCATCCGAAAATAGATTTTTTGGACTGTACCAAAAATGATTCAAAATGTCAATTGGATCATGCCTCATGTTGAATAACCACTTTTTAAACCCTCACAGTGACCAAAATTGCCATTTTTACAGAGTTTTGCTTACCGAAAAGCTTCCATTTTGAACCGTTTCAGGCACAGAAATGACTTTAAACACACTTATTCTAGTTGACAAAGTCATAATTCACATCCAACAGTCATTTAGAGTCAAAAGATTAAATGTTAACATTTCATCATTATAGACCATTTTGGGATCGTTCGACAGGTCCGGAGTCATCGTTTTTCATCCGAAAATTGATTTTTTGGACTGTACCAAAAATGATTCAAAATGTCAATTGGATCGTTCCTCATGTTGAATAACCACTTTTTAAACCCTCACAGTGACCAAAATTGCCATTTTTACAGAGTTTTGATTACTCAAAAGCTTCAATTTTGACCCATTTCAGGCACAGAAATGACTTTAAACACACTTATTTTAGTTGACAAAGTCATAATTCACATCCAACAGTCATTTAGAGTCAAAAGATTAAATGTTAAAATTTCATCCATATTGACCATTTTGGGATCGTTCGACAAGTCCGGAGTCATTGTTTTTCATCCGAAAAATTGATTTTTTGGACTGTACCAAAAATGATTCAAAATGTCAATTGGATCGTGTCTCATGTTGAATAACCAGTTTTTAAACCCTCACAGTGACCAAAATTGCCATTTTTACAGAGTTTTGCTTACTCAAAAGCTTCAATTTTGACCCGTTTCAGGCACAGAAATGACTTTAAACACACTTATTTTAGTTGAAAAAGTCATAATTCACATCCAACAGTCATTTAGAGTCAAAAGATTAAATGTTGAAATTTCATCCATATTGACCATTTGGGATCGTTCGACAGGCCCGGAGTCATCGTTTTTCATCCGAAAATTGATTTTTTGGACTGTACCAAAAGTGATTCCAAATGTCAATTGGATCGTGCCTCATGTTGAATAACCACTTTTTAAACCCTCACAGTGACCAAAATTGCCATTTTTACAGAGTTTTGCTTGCTCAAAAGCTTCAATTTTGACCCGTTTCAGGCACAGAAATGACTTTAAACACACTTATTCTAGTTGACAAAGTCATAATTCACATCCAACAGTCATTTAGAGTCAAAAGATTAAATGTTGAAATTTCATCATTATAGACCATTTTGGGAACGTTCGACAAGTCCGGAGTCATCGTTTTTCATCCGAAAATTGATTTTTTGGACTGTACCAAAAATGATTCAAAATGTCAATTGGATCGTTCCACATGTTGAATAACCACTTTTTAAACCCTCACAGTGACCAAAATTGCCATTTTTACAGAGTTTTGATTACTCAAAAGCTTCAATTTTGACCCATTTCAGGCACAGAAATGACTTTAAACACACTTATTTTAGTTGACAAAGTCATAATTCACATCCAACAGTCATTTAGAGTCAAAAGATTAAATGTTAAAATTTCATCCATATTGACCATTTTGGGATCGTTCGACAGGTCCGGAGTCATTGTTTTTCATCCGAAAATTGATTTTTTGGACTGTACCAAAAATGATTCAAAATGTCAATTGGATCGTGTCTCATGTTGAATAACCAGTTTTTAAACCCTCACAGTGACCAAAATTGCCATTTTTACAGAGTTTTGCTTACTCAAAAGCTTCAATTTTGACCCGTTTCAGGCACAGAAATGACTTTAAACACACTTATTTTAGTTGAAAAAGTCATAATTCACATCCAACAGTCATTTAGAGTCAAAAGATTAAATGTTGAAATTTCATCCATATTGACCATTTGGGATCGTTCGACAGGTCCGGAGTCATCGTTTTTCATCCGAAAATTGATTTTTTGGACTGTACCAAAAGTGATTCAAAATGTTAATTGGATCGTGCCTCATGTTGAATAACCACTTTTTAAACCCTCACAGTGACCAAAATTGCCATTTTTACAGAGTTTTGCTTACTCAAAAGCATTAATTTTGACCCGTTTCAGGCACAGAAATGACTTTAAACACACTTATTCTAGTTGACAAAGTCATAATTCACATCCAACAGTCATTTAGAGTCAAAAGAATAAATGTTAACATTTCATCATTATAGACCATTTTGGGAACGTTCGACAGGTCCGGAGTCATCGTTTTTCATCCGAAAATTGATTTTTTGGACTGTACCAAAAATGATTCAAAATGTCAATTGGATCGTTCCTCATGTTGAATAACCACTTTTTAAACCCTCACAGTGACCAAAATTGCCATTTTTACAGAGTTTTGATTACTCAAAAGCTTCAATTTTGACCCGTTTCAGGCACAGAAATGACTTTAAACACACTTATTCTAGTTGACAAAGTCATAATTCACATCCAACAGTCATTTAGAGTCAAAAGATTAAATGTTAAAATTTCATCATTATAGACCATTTTGGGATCGTTCGACAGGTCCGGAGTCATCGTTTTTCATCCGAAAATTGATTTTTTGGACTGTACCAAAAATGATTCAAAATGTCAATTGGATCGTGCCTCATGTTGAATAACCACTTTTTAAACCCTCACATTGACCAAAATTGCCATTTTTACAGAGTTTTGCTTGCTCAAAAGCTTCAATTTTGACCCGTTTCAGGCACAGAAATGACTTTAAACACACTTATTCTAGTTGACAAGGTCATAATTCACATCCAACAGTCATTTAGAGTCAAAAGATTAAATGTTAACATTTCATCATTATAGACCATTTTGGGAACGTTCGACAGGTCCGGAGTCATCGTTTTTCATCCGAAAATTGATTTTTTGGACTGTACCAAAAATGATTCAAAATGTCAATTGGATCGTTCCTCATGTTGAATAACCACTTTTTAAACCCTCACAGTGACCAAAATTGCCATTTTTACAGAGTTTTGCTTACTCAAAAACTTCAATTTTGACTCGTTTCAGGCACAGAAATGACTTTAAACACACTTATTTTAGTTGACAAAGTCATAATTCACATCCAACAGTCATTTAGAGTCAAAAGATTAAATGTTAAAATTTCATCATTATAGACCATTTTGGGAACGTTCGACAGGTCCGGAGTCATCGTTTTTCATCCGAAAATTGATTTTTTGGACTGTACCAAAAATGATTCAAAATGTCAATTGGATCATGCCTCATGTTGAATAACCACTTTTTAAACCCTCACAGTGACCAAAATTGCCATTTTTACAGAGTTTCGCTTACTCAAAAGCTTCAATTTTGACCCGTTTCAGGCACAGAAAGGACTTTAAGCACACTTATTTTAGTTGACAAAGTCATAATTCACATCCAACAGTAATTTAGAGTCAAAAGATTAAATGTTAAAATTTCATCATTATAGACCATTTTGGGATCGTTCGACAGGTCCGGAGTCATCGTTTTTCATCCGAAAATTGATTTTTTGGACTGTACCAAAAATGATTCAAAATGTCAATTGGATCATGCCTCATGTTGAATAACCACTTTTTAAACCCTCACAGTGACCAAAATTGCCATTTTTACAGAGTTTTGCTTACTCAAAAGCTTCAATTTTGACCCGTTTCAGGCACAGAAATGACTTTAAACACACTTATTTTAGTTGACAAAGTCATAATTGTCATCCAACAGTCATTTAGAGTCAAAAGATTAAATGTTAAAATTTCATCATTATAGACCATTTTGGGATCGTTCGACAGGTCCGGAGTCATCGTTTTGCATCTGAAAATTGATTTTTTGGACTGTACCAAAAATGATTCAAAATGTCAATTGGATCATGGCTCATGTTGAATAACCACTTTTTAAACCCTCACAGTGACCAAAATTGCCATTTTTACAGAGTTTTGCTTTCTCAAAAGCTTCAATTTTGACCCGTTTCAGGCACAGAAATGACTTTAAACACACTTATTTTAGTTGACAAAGTCATAATTCACATCCAACAGTCATTTAGAGTCAAAAGATTAAATGTTAAAATTTCATCCATATTGACCATTTTGGGATCGTTCGACAGGTCCGGAGTCATCGTTTTTCATCCGAAAATTGATTTTTTGGACTGTACCAAAAATGATTCAAAATGTCAACTGGATCGTGCCTCATGTTGAATAACCACTTTTTAAACCCTCACAGTGACCAAAATTGCCATTTTTACAGAGTTTTGCTTACTCAAAAGCTTCAATTTTGACCCGTTTCAGGCACAGAAATGACTTTAAACACACTTATTCTAGTTGACAAAGTCATAATTCACATCCAACAGTCATTTAGAGTCAAAAGAATAAATGTTAACATTTCATCATTATAGACCATTTTGGGAACGTTCGACAGGTCCGGAGTCATCGTTTTTCATCCGAAAATTGATTTTTTGGACTGTACCAAAAATGATTCAAAATGTCAATTTGATCGTTCCTCATGTTGAATAACCACTTTTTAAACCCTCACAGTGACCAAAATTGCCATTTTTACAGAGTTTTGCTTACTCAAAAGCTTCAATTTTGACCCGTTTCAGGCACAGAAATGACTTTAAACACACTTATTTTAGTTGACAAAGTCATAATTCACATCCAACAGTCATTTAGAGTCAAAAGATTAAATGTTAAAATTTCATCCATATTGACCATTTTGGGATCGTTCGACAGGTCCGGAGTCATCGTTTTTCATCCGAAAATTGATTTTTTGGACTGTACCAAAAATGATTCAAAATGTCAATTGGATCGTGCCTCATGTTGAATAACCACTTTTTAAACCCTCACAGTGACCAAAATTGCCATTTTTACAGAGTTTTGCTTACTCAAAAGCTTCAATTTTGACCCGTTTCAGGCACAGAAATGACTTTAAACACACTTATTTTGGTTGACAAAGTCATAATTCACATCCAACAGTAATTTAGAGTCAAAAGAATAAATGTTAAAATTTCATCATTATAGACCATTTTGGGATCGTTCGACAGGTCCGGAGTCATCGTTTTTCATCCGAAAATTGATTTTTTGGACTGTACCAAAAATGATTCAAAATGTCAATTGGATCAAGCCTCATGTTGAATAACGACTTTTTAAACCCTCACAGTGACCAAAATTGCCATTTTTACAGAGTTTTGCTTACTCAAAAGCTTCAATTTTGACCTGTTTCAGGCACAGAAATGACTTTAAACACACTTATTCTAGTTGACAAAGTCATAATTCACATCCAACAGTCATTTAGAGTCAAAAGATTAAATGTTAAAATTTCATCATTATAGACCATTTTGGGAACGTTCGACAGGTCCGGAGTCATTGTTTTTCATGCGAAAATTGATTTTTTGGACTGTACCAAAAATGATTCAAAATGTCAATTGGATCGTGTCTCATGTTGAATAACCACTTTTTAAACCCTCACAGTGACCAAAATTGCCATTTTTACAGAGTTTTGCTTACTCAAAAGCTTTAATTTTGACCCGTTTCAGGCACAGAAATGACTTTAAACACACTTATTTTAGTTGACAAAGTCATAATTCACATCCAACAGTCATTTAGAGTCAAAAGATTAAATGTTAAAATTTCATCCATATTGACCATTTTGGGATCGTTCGACAGGTCCGGAGTCATCGTTTTTCATCCGAAAATTGATTTTTTGGACTGTACCAAAAATGATTCAAAATGTCAATTGGATCGTGCCTCATGTTGAATAACCACTTTTTAAACCCTCACAGTGACCAAAATTGCCATTTTTACAGAGTTTTGCTTACTCAAAAGCTTTAATTTTGACCCGTTTCAGGCACAGAAATGACTTTAAACACACTTATTTTAGTTGACAAAGTCATAATTCACATCCAACAGTAATTTAGAGTCAAAAGAATAAATGTTAAAATTTCATCATTATAGACCATTTTGGGATCGTTCGACAGGTCCGGAGTCATCGTTTTTCATCCGAAAATTGATTTTTTGGACTGTACCAAAAATGATTCAAAATGTCAATTGGATCAAGCCTCATGTTGAATAACGACTTTTTAAACCCTCACAGTGACCAAAATTGCCATTTTTACAGAGTTTTGCTTACTCAAAAGCTTCCATTTTGACCCGTTTCAGGCACAGAAATGACTTTAAACACACTTATTCTAGTTGACAAAGTCATAATTCACATCCAACAGTCATTTAGAGTCAAAAGATTAAATGTTGAAATTTCATCATTATAGACCATTTTGGGATCGTTCGACAAGTCCGGAGTCATCGTTTTTCATCCGAAAATTGATTTTTTGGACTGTACCAAAAATGATTCAAAATGTCAATTGGATCGTTCCTCATGTTGAATAACCACTTTTTAAACCCTCACAGTGACCAAAATTGCCATTTTTACAGAGTTTTGCTTACTCAAAAGCTTCAATTTTGACCCGTTTCAGGCACAGAAATGACTTTAAACACACTTATTTTAGTTGACAAAGTCATAATTCACATCCAACAGTAATTTAGAGTCAAAAGAATAAATGTTAAAATTTCATCATTATAGACCATTTTGGGATCGTTCGACAGGTCCGGAGTCATCGTTTTTCATCCGAAAATTGATTTTTTGGACTGTACCAAAAATGATTCAAAATGTCAATTGGATCATGCCTCATGTTGAATAACCACTTTTTAAACCCTCACAGTGACCAAAATTGCCATTTTTACAGAGTTTTGCTTACTCAAAAGCTTCAATTTTGACCCGTTTCAGGCACAGAAATGACTTTAAACACACTTATTTTAGTTGACAAAGTCATAATTCACATCCAACAGTCATTTAGAGTCAAAAGATTAAATGTTGAAATTTCATCATTATAGACCATTTTGGGATCGTTCGACAGGTCCGGAGTCATCGTTTTTCATCCGAAAATTGATTTTTTGGACTGTACCAAAAATGATTCAAAATGTCAATTGGATCGTGCCTCATGTTGAATAACCACTTTTTAAACCCTCACAGTGACCAAAATTGCCATTTTTACAGAGTTTTGCTTACTCAAAAGCTTCCATTTTGACCCGTTTCAGGCACAGAAATGACTTTAAACACACTTATTCTAGTTGACAAAGTCATAATTCACATCCAACAGTCATTTAGAGTCAAAAGATTAAATGTTGAAATTTCATCATTATAGACCATTTTGGGATCGTTCGACAGGCCCGGAGTCATCGTTTTTCATCCGAAAAATGATTTTTTGGACTGTACCAAAAATGATTCAAAATGTCAATTGGATCGTGCCTCATGTTGAATAACCACTTTTTAAACCCTCACAGTGACCAAAATTGCCATTTTTACAGAGTTTTGCTTGCTCAAAAGCTTCAATTTTGACTCGTTTCAGGCACAGAAATGACTTTAAACACACTTATTCTAGTTGACAAAGTCATAATTCACATCTAACAGTCATTTAGAGTCAAAAGATTAAATGTTAACATTTCATCATTATAGACCATTTTGGGAACGTTCGACAGGTCCGGAGTCATCGTTTTTCATCCGAAAATTCATTTTTTGGACTGTACCAAAAATGATTCAAAATGTCAATTGGATCGTTCCTCATGTTGAATAACCACTTTTTAAACCCTCACAGTGACCAAAATTGCCATTTTTACAGAGTTTTGCTTTCTCAAAAGCTTCAATTTTGACCCGTTTCAGGCACAGAAATGACTTTAAACACACTTATTTTAGTTGACAAAGTCATAATTCACATCCAACAGTCATTTAGAGTCAAAAGATTAAATGTTAAAATTTCATCCATATTGACCATTTTGGGATCGTTCGACAGGTCCGGAGTCATCGTTTTTCATCCGAAAATTGATTTTTTGGACTGTACCAAAAATGATTCAAAATGTCAACTGGATCGTGCCTCATGTTGAATAACCACTTTTTAAACCCTCACAGTGACCAAAATTGCCATTTTTACAGAGTTTTGCTTACTCAAAAGCTTCAATTTTGACCCGTTTCAGGCACAGAAATGACTTTAAACACACTTATTTTAGTTGACAAAGTCATAATTCACATCCAACAGTCATTTAGAGTCAAAAGATTAAATGTTGAAATTTCATCATTATAGACCATTTTGGGATCGTTCGACAGGTCCGGAGTCATCGTTTTTCATCCAAAAATTGATTTTTTGGACTGTACCAAAAATGATTCAAAATGTCAATTGGATCGTGCCTCATGTTGAATAACCACTTTTTAAACCCTCACAGTGACCAAAATTGCCATTTTTACAGAGTTTTGCTTACTCAAAAGCTTCAATTTTGACCCATTTCAGGCACAGAAATGACTTTAAACACACTTATTTTAGTTGACAAAGTCATAATTCACATCCAACAGTCATTTAGAGTCAAAAGATTAAATGTTAAAATTTCATCCATATTGACCATTTTGGGATCGTTCGACAGGTCCGGAGTCATCGTTTTTCATCCGAAAATTGATTTTTTGGACTGTACCAAAAATGATTCAAAATGTCAATTGGATCGTGCCTCATGTTGAATAACCACTTTTTAAACCCTCACAGTGACCAAAATTGCCATTTTTACAGAGTTTTGCTTGCTCAAAAGCTTCAATTTTGACCCGTTTCAGGCACAGAAATTACTTTAAACACACTTATTCTAGTTGACAAAGTCATAATTCACATCCAACAGTCATTTAGAGTCAAAAGATTAAATGTTAACATTTCATCATTATAGACCATTTTGGGAACGTTCGACAGGTCCGGAGTCATCGTTTTTCATCCGAAAATTGATTTTTTGGACTGTACCAAAAATGATTCAAAATGTCAATTGGATCGTTCCTCATGTTGAATAACCACTTTTTAAACCCTCACAGTGACCAAAATTGCCATTTTTACAGAGTTTTGCTTACTCAAAAGCTTCAATTTTGACCCGTTTCAGGCACAGAAATGACTTTAAACACACTTATTTTAGTTGACAAAGTCATAATTCACATCCAACAGTCATTTAGAGTCAAAAGATTTTATGTTAAAATGTCATCATTATAGACCATTTGGGGAACGTTCGACAGGTCCGGAGTCATCGTTTTTCATCCGAAAATTGATTTTTTGGACTGTACCAAAAATGATTCAAAATGTCAATTGGATCATGCCTCATGTTGAATAACCACTTTTTAAACCCTCACAGTGACCAAAATTGCCATTTTTACAGAGTTTCGCTTACTCAAAAGCTTCAATTTTGACCCGTTTCAGGCACAGAAAGGACTTTAAGCACACTTATTTTAGTTGACAAAGTCATAATTCACATCCAACAGTAATTTAGAGTCAAAAGATTAAATGTTAAAATTTCATCATTATAGACCATTTTGGGATCGTTCGACAGGTCCGGAGTCATCGTTTTTCATCCGAAAATTGATTTTTTGGACTGTACCAAAAATGATTCAAAATGTCAATTGGATCATGCCTCATGTTGAATAACCACTTTTTAAACCCTCACAGTGACCAAAATTGCCATTTTTACAGAGTTTTGCTTACTCAAAAGCTTCAATTTTGACCCGTTTCAGGCACAAAAATGACTTTAAACTCACTTATTTTAGTTGACAAAGTCATAATTGTCATCCAACAGTCATTTAGAGTCAAAAGATTAAATGTAAAAATTTCATCATTATAGACCATTTTGGGATCGTTCGACAGGTCCGGAGTCATCGTTTTGCATCTGAAAATTGATTTTTTGGACTGTACCAAAAATGATTCAAAATGTCAATTGGATCATGGCTCATGTTGAATAACCACTTTTTAAACCCTCACAGTGACCAAAATTGCCATTTTTACAGAGTTTTGCTTACTCAAAAGCTTCAATTTTGACCCGTTTCAGGCACAGAAATGACTTTAAACACACTTATTCTAGTTGACAAAGTCATAATTCACATCCAACAGTCATTTAGAGTCAAAAGAATAAATGTTAACATTTCATCATTATAGACCATTTTGGGAACGTTCGACAGGTCCGGAGTCATCGTTTTTCATCCGAAAATTGATTTTTTGGACTGTACCAAAAATGATTCAAAATGTCAATTTGATCGTTCCTCATGTTGAATAACCACTTTTTAAACCCTCACAGTGACCAAAATTGCCATTTTTATGGAGATTTGCTTACTCAAAAGCTTCAATTTTGACCCGTTTCAGGCACAGAAATGACTTTAAACACACTTATTTTAGTTGACAAAGTCATAATTCACATCTAACAGTCATTTAGAGTCAAAAGATTAAATGTTAAAATTTCATCCATATTGACCATTTTGGGATCGTTCGACAGGTCCGGAGTCATCGTTTTTCATCCGAAAATTGATTTTTTGGACTGTACCAAAAGTGATTCAAAATGTCAATTGGATCGTGCCTCATGTTGAATAACCACTTTTTAAACCCTCACAGTGACCAAAATTGCCATTTTTACAGAGTTTTGCTTACTCAAAAGCATTAATTTTGACCCGTTTCAGGCACAGAAATGACTTTAAACACACTTATTCTAGTTGACAAAGTCATAATTCACATCCAACAGTCATTTAGAGTCAAAAGAATAAATGTTAACATTTCATCATTATAGACCATTTTGGGAACGTTCGACAGGTCCGGAGTCATCGTTTTTCATCCGAAAATTGATTTTTTGGACTGTACCAAAAATGATTCAAAATGTCAATTGGATCGTTCCTCATGTTGAATAACCACTTTTTAAACCCTCACAGTGACCAAAATTGCCATTTTTACAGAGTTTTGATTACTCAAAAGCTTCAATTTTGACCCGTTTCAGGCACAGAAATGACTTTAAACACACTTATTCTAGTTGACAAAGTCATAATTCACATCCAACAGTCATTTAGAGTCAAAAGATTAAATGTTAAAATTTCATCATTATAGACCATTTTGGGATCGTTCGACAGGTCCGGAGTCATCGTTTTTCATCCGAAAATTGATTTTTTGGACTGTACCAAAAATGATTCAAAATGTCAATTGGATCGTGCCTCATGTTGAATAACCACTTTTTAAACCCTCACATTGACCAAAATTGCCATTTTTACAGAGTTTTGCTTGCTCAAAAGCTTCAATTTTGACCCGTTTCAGGCACAGAAATGACTTTAAACACACTTATTCTAGTTGACAAGGTCATAATTCACATCCAACAGTCATTTAGAGTCAAAAGATTAAATGTTAACATTTCATCATTATAGACCATTTTGGGAACGTTCGACAGGTCCGGAGTCATCGTTTTTCATCCGAAAATTGATTTTTTGGACTGTACCAAAAATGATTCAAAATGTCAATTGGATCGTTCCTCATGTTGAATAACCACTTTTTAAACCCTCACAGTGACCAAAATTGCCATTTTTACAGAGTTTTGCTTACTCAAAAACTTCAATTTTGACTCGTTTCAGGCACAGAAATGACTTTAAACACACTTATTTTAGTTGACAAAGTCATAATTCACATCCAACAGTCATTTAGAGTCAAAAGATTAAATGTTAAAATTTCATCATTATAGACCATTTTGGGAACGTTCGACAGGTCCGGAGTCATCGTTTTTCATCCGAAAATTGATTTTTTGGACTGTACCAAAAATGATTCAAAATGTCAATTGGATCATGCCTCATGTTGAATAACCACTTTTTAAACCCTCACAGTGACCAAAATTGCCATTTTTACAGAGTTTTGCTTACTCAAAAGCTTCAATTTTGACCCGTTTCAGGCACAGAAATGACTTTAAACACACTTATTTTAGTTGACAAAGTCATAATTGTCATCCAACAGTCATTTAGAGTCAAAAGATTAAATGTTAAAATTTCATCATTATAGACCATTTTGGGATCGTTCGACAGGTCCGGAGTCATCGTTTTGCATCTGAAAATTGATTTTTTGGACTGTACCAAAAATGATTCAAAATGTCAATTGGATCATGGCTCATGTTGAATAACCACTTTTTAAACCCTCACAGTGACCAAAATTGCCATTTTTACAGAGTTTTGCTTACTCAAAAGCTTCAATTTTGACCCGTTTCAGGCACAGAAATGACTTTAAACACACTTATTCTAGTTGACAAAGTCATAATTCACATCCAACAGTCATTTAGAGTCAAAAGAATAAATGTTAACATTTCATCATTATAGACCATTTTGGGAACGTTCGACAGGTCCGGAGTCATCGTTTTTCATCCGAAAATTGATTTTTTGGACTGTACCAAAAATGATTCAAAATGTCAATTTGATCGTTCCTCATGTTGAATAACCACTTTTTAAACCCTCACAGTGACCAAAATTGCCATTTTTACAGAGTTTTGCTTACTCAAAAGCTTCAATTTTGACCCGTTTCAGGCACAGAAATGACTTTAAACACACTTATTTTAGTTGACAAAGTCATAATTCACATCCAACAGTCATTTAGAGTCAAAAGATTAAATGTTAAAATTTCATCCATATTGACCATTTTGGGATCGTTCGACAGGTCCGGAGTCATCGTTTTTCATCCGAAAATTGATTTTTTGGACTGTACCAAAAATGATTCAAAATGTCAATTGGATCGTGCCTCATGTTGAATAACCACTTTTTAAACCCTCACAGTGACCAAAATTGCCATTTTTACAGAGTTTTGCTTACTCAAAAGCTTCAATTTTGACCCGTTTCAGGCACAGAAATGACTTTAAACACACTTATTTTGGTTGACAAAGTCATAATTCACATCCAACAGTAATTTAGAGTCAAAAGAATAAATGTTAAAATTTCATCATTATAGACCATTTTGGGATCGTTCGACAGGTCCGGAGTCATCGTTTTTCATCCGAAAATTGATTTTTTGGACTGTACCAAAAATGATTCAAAATGTCAATTGGATCAAGCCTCATGTTGAATAACGACTTTTTAAACCCTCACAGTGACCAAAATTGCCATTTTTACAGAGTTTTGCTTACTCAAAAGCTTCAATTTTGACCTGTTTCAGGCACAGAAATGACTTTAAACACACTTATTCTAGTTGACAAAGTCATAATTCACATCCAACAGTCATTTAGAGTCAAAAGATTAAATGTTAAAATTTCATCATTATAGACCATTTTGGGAACGTTCGACAGGTCCGGAGTCATTGTTTTTCATGCGAAAATTGATTTTTTGGACTGTACCAAAAATGATTCAAAATGTCAATTGGATCGTGTCTCATGTTGAATAACCACTTTTTAAACCCTCACAGTGACCAAAATTGCCATTTTTACAGAGTTTTGCTTACTCAAAAGCTTTAATTTTGACCCGTTTCAGGCACAGAAATGACTTTAAACACACTTATTTTAGTTGACAAAGTCATAATTCACATCCAACAGTCATTTAGAGTCAAAAGATTAAATGTTAAAATTTCATCCATATTGACCATTTTGGGATCGTTCGACAGGTCCGGAGTCATCGTTTTTCATCCGAAAATTGATTTTTTGGACTGTACCAAAAATGATTCAAAATGTCAATTGGATCGTGCCTCATGTTGAATAACCACTTTTTAAACCCTCACAGTGACCAAAATTGCCATTTTTACAGAGTTTTGCTTACTCAAAAGCTTTAATTTTGACCCGTTTCAGGCACAGAAATGACTTTAAACACACTTATTTTAGTTGACAAAGTCATAATTCACATCCAACAGTAATTTAGAGTCAAAAGAATAAATGTTAAAATTTCATCATTATAGACCATTTTGGGATCGTTCGACAGGTCCGGAGTCATCGTTTTTCATCCGAAAATTGATTTTTTGGACTGTACCAAAAATGATTCAAAATGTCAATTGGATCAAGCCTCATGTTGAATAACGACTTTTTAAACCCTCACAGTGACCAAAATTGCCATTTTTACAGAGTTTTGCTTACTCAAAAGCTTCCATTTTGACCCGTTTCAGGCACAGAAATGACTTTAAACACACTTATTCTAGTTGACAAAGTCATAATTCACATCCAACAGTCATTTAGAGTCAAAAGATTAAATGTTGAAATTTCATCATTATAGACCATTTTGGGATCGTTCGACAAGTCCGGAGTCATCGTTTTTCATCCGAAAATTGATTTTTTGGACTGTACCAAAAATGATTCAAAATGTCAATTGGATCGTTCCTCATGTTGAATAACCACTTTTTAAACCCTCACAGTGACCAAAATTGCCATTTTTACAGAGTTTTGCTTACTCAAAAGCTTCAATTTTGACCCGTTTCAGGCACAGAAATGACTTTAAACACACTTATTTTAGTTGACAAAGTCATAATTCACATCCAACAGTAATTTAGAGTCAAAAGAATAAATGTTAAAATTTCATCATTATAGACCATTTTGGGATCGTTCGACAGGTCCGGAGTCATCGTTTTTCATCCGAAAATTGATTTTTTGGACTGTACCAAAAATGATTCAAAATGTCAATTGGATCATGCCTCATGTTGAATAACCACTTTTTAAACCCTCACAGTGACCAAAATTGCCATTTTTACAGAGTTTTGCTTACTCAAAAGCTTCAATTTTGACCCGTTTCAGGCACAGAAATGACTTTAAACACACTTATTTTAGTTGACAAAGTCATAATTCACATCCAACAGTCATTTAGAGTCAAAAGATTAAATGTTGAAATTTCATCATTATAGACCATTTTGGGATCGTTCGACAGGTCCGGAGTCATCGTTTTTCATCCGAAAATTGATTTTTTGGACTGTACCAAAAATGATTCAAAATGTCAATTGGATCGTGCCTCATGTTGAATAACCACTTTTTAAACCCTCACAGTGACCAAAATTGCCATTTTTACAGAGTTTTGCTTACTCAAAAGCTTCCATTTTGACCCGTTTCAGGCACAGAAATGACTTTAAACACACCTATTCTAGTTGACAAAGTCATAATTCACATCCAACAGTCATTTAGAGTCAAAAGATTAAATGTTGAAATTTCATCATTATAGACCATTTTGGGATCGTTCGACAGGCCCGGAGTCATCGTTTTTCATCCGAAAAATGATTTTTTGGACTGTACCAAAAATGATTCAAAATGTCAATTGGATCGTGCCTCATGTTGAATAACCACTTTTTAAACCCTCACAGTGACCAAAATTGCCATTTTTACAGAGTTTTGCTTGCTCAAAAGCTTCAATTTTGACTCGTTTCAGGCACAGAAATGACTTTAAACACACTTATTCTAGTTGACAAAGTCATAATTCACATCTAACAGTCATTTAGAGTCAAAAGATTAAATGTTAACATTTCATCATTATAGACCATTTTGGGAACGTTCGACAGGTCCGGAGTCATCGTTTTTCATCCGAAAATTCATTTTTTGGACTGTACCAAAAATGATTCAAAATGTCAATTGGATCGTTCCTCATGTTGAATAACCACTTTTTAAACCCTCACAGTGACCAAAATTGCCATTTTTACAGAGTTTTGCTTTCTCAAAAGCTTCAATTTTGACCCGTTTCAGGCACAGAAATGACTTTAAACACACTTATTTTAGTTGACAAAGTCATAATTCACATCCAACAGTCATTTAGAGTCAAAAGATTAAATGTTAAAATTTCATCCATATTGACCATTTTGGGATCGTTCGACAGGTCCGGAGTCATCGTTTTTCATCCGAAAATTGATTTTTTGGACTGTACCAAAAATGATTCAAAATGTCAATTGGATCGTGCCTCATGTTGAATAACCACTTTTTAAACCCTCACAGTGACCAAAATTGCCATTTTTACAGAGTTTTGCTTACTCAAAAGCTTCAATTTTGACCCGTTTCAGGCACAGAAATGACTTTAAACACACTTATTTTAGTTGACAAAGTCATAATTCACATCCAACAGTCATTTAGAGTCAAAAGATTAAATGTTGAAATTTCATCCATATTGACCATTTTGGGATCGTTCGACAGGTCCGGAGTCATCGTTTTTCATCCGAAAATTGATTTTTTGGACTGTACCAAAAATGATTCAAAATGTCAATTGGATCGTGCCTCATGTTGAATAACCACTTTTTAAACCCTCACAGTGACCAAAATTGCCATTTTTACAGAGTTTTGCTTGCTCAAAAGCTTCAATTTTGACCCGTTTCAGGCACAGAAATTACTTTAAACACACTTATTCTAGTTGACAAAGTCATAATTCACATCCAACAGTCATTTAGAGTCAAAAGATTAAATGTTAACATTTCATCATTATAGACCATTTTGGGAACGTTCGACAGGTCCGGAGTCATCGTTTTTCATCCGAAAATTGATTTTTTGGACTGTACCAAAAATGATTCAAAATGTCAATTGGATCGTTCCTCATGTTGAATAACCACTTTTTAAACCCTCACAGTGACCAAAATTGCCATTTTTACAGAGTTTTGCTTACTCAAAAGCTTCAATTTTGACCCGTTTCAGGCACAGAAATGACTTTAAACACACTTATTTTAGTTGACAAAGTCATAATTCACATCCAACAGTCATTTAGAGTCAAAAGATTTTATGTTAAAATGTCATCATTATAGACCATTTGGGGAACGTTCGACAGGTCCGGAGTCATCGTTTTTCATCCGAAAATTGCTTTTTTGGACTGTACCAAAAATGATTCAAAATGTCAATTGGATCATGCCTCATGTTGAATAACCACTTTTTAAACCCTCACAGTGACCAAAATTGCCATTTTTACAGAGTTTCGCTTACTCAAAAGCTTCAATTTTGACCCGTTTCAGGCACAGAAAGGACTTTAAGCACACTTATTTCAGTTGACAAAGTCATAATTCACATCCAACAGTAATTTAGAGTCAAAAGATTAAATGTTAAAATTTCATCATTATAGACCATTTTGGGATCGTTCGACAGGTCCGGAGTCATCGTTTTTCATCCGAAAATTGATTTTTTGGACTGTACCAAAAATGATTCAAAATGTCAATTGGATCATGCCTCATGTTGAATAACCACTTTTTAAACCCTCACAGTGACCAAAATTGCCATTTTTACAGAGTTTTGCTTACTCAAAAGCTTCAATTTTGACCCGTTTCAGGCACAAAAATGACTTTAAACTCACTTATTTTAGTTGACAAAGTCATAATTGTCATCCAACAGTCATTTAGAGTCAAAAGATTAAATGTAAAAATTTCATCATTATAGACCATTTTGGGATCGTTCGACAGGTCCGGAGTCATCGTTTTGCATCTGAAAATTGATTTTTTGGACTGTACCAAAAATGATTCAAAATGTCAATTGGATCATGGCTCATGTTGAATAACCACTTTTTAAACCCTCACAGTGACCAAAATTGCCATTTTTACAGAGTTTTGCTTACTCAAAAGCTTCAATTTTGACCCGTTTCAGGCACAGAAATGACTTTAAACACACTTATTCTAGTTGACAAAGTCATAATTCACATCCAACAGTCATTTAGAGTCAAAAGAATAAATGTTAACATTTCATCATTATAGACCATTTTGGGAACGTTCGACAGGTCCGGAGTCATCGTTTTTCATCCGAAAATTGATTTTTTGGACTGTACCAAAAATGATTCAAAATGTCAATTTGATCGTTCCTCATGTTGAATAACCACTTTTTAAACCCTCACAGTGACCAAAATTGCCATTTTTATGGAGTTTTGCTTACTCAAAAGCTTCAATTTTGACCCGTTTCAGGCACAGAAATGACTTTAAACACACTTATTTTAGTTGACAAAGTCATAATTCACATCTAACAGTCATTTAGAGTCAAAAGATTAAATGTTAAAATTTCATCCATATTGACCATTTTGGGATCGTTCGACAGGTCCGGAGTCATCGTTTTTCATCCGAAAATTGATTTTTTGGACTGTACCAAAAATGATTCAAAATGTCAATTGGATCGTGCCTCATGTTGAATAACCACTTTTTAAACCCTCACAGTGACCACAATTGCCATTTTTACAGAGTTTTGCTTGCTCAAAAGCTTCAATTTTGACCCGTTTCAGGCACAGAAATTACTTTAAACACACTTATTCTAGTTGACAAAGTCATAATTCACATCCAACAGTCATTTAGAGTCAAAAGATTAAATGTTAACATTTCATCATTATAGACCATTTTGGGAACGTTCGACAGGTCCGGAGTCATCGTTTTTCATCCGAAAATTGATTTTTTGGACTGTACCAAAAATGATTCAAAATGTCAATTGGATCGTTCCTCATGTTGAATAACCACTTTTTAAACCCTCACAGTGACCAAAATTGCCATTTTTACAGAGTTTTGCTTACTCAAAAGCTTCAATTTTGACCCGTTTCAGGCACAGAAATGACTTTAAACACACTTATTTTAGTTGACAAAGTCATAATTCACATCCAACAGTCATTTAGAGTCAAAAGATTTTATGTTAAAATGTCATCATTATAGACCATTTGGGGAACGTTCGACAGGTCCGGAGTCATCGTTTTTCATCCGAAAATTGATTTTTTGGACTGTACCAAAAATGATTCAAAATGTCAATTGGATCATGCCTCATGTTGAATAACCACTTTTTAAACCCTCACAGTGACCAAAATTGCCATTTTTACAGAGTTTCGCTTACTCAAAAGCTTCAATTTTGACCCGTTTCAGGCACAGAAAGGACTTTAAGCACACTTATTTTAGTTGACAAAGTCATAATTCACATCCAACAGTAATTTAGAGTCAAAAGATTAAATGTTAAAATTTCATCATTATAGACCATTTTGGGATCGTTCGACAGGTCCGGAGTCATCGTTTTTCATCCGAAAATTGATTTTTTGGACTGTACCAAAAATGATTCAAAATGTCAATTGGATCATGCCTCATGTTGAATAACCACTTTTTAAACCCTCACAGTGACCAAAATTGCCATTTTTACAGAGTTTTGCTTACTCAAAAGCTTCAATTTTGACCCGTTTCAGGCACAAAAATGACTTTAAACTCACTTATTTTAGTTGACAAAGTCATAATTGTCATCCAACAGTCATTTAGAGTCAAAAGATTAAATGTAAAAATTTCATCATTATAGACCATTTTGGGATCGTTCGACAGGTCCGGAGTCATCGTTTTGCATCTGAAAATTGATTTTTTGGACTGTACCAAAAATGATTCAAAATGTCAATTGGATCATGGCTCATGTTGAATAACCACTTTTTAAACCCTCACAGTGACCAAAATTGCCATTTTTACAGAGTTTTGCTTACTCAAAAGCTTCAATTTTGACCCGTTTCAGGCACAGAAATGACTTTAAACACACTTATTCTAGTTGACAAAGTCATAATTCACATCCAACAGTCATTTAGAGTCAAAAGAATAAATGTTAACATTTCATCATTATAGACCATTTTGGGAACGTTCGACAGGTCCGGAGTCATCGTTTTTCATCCGAAAATTGATTTTTTGGACTGTACCAAAAATGATTCAAAATGTCAATTTGATCGTTCCTCATGTTGAATAACCACTTTTTAAACCCTCACAGTGACCAAAATTGCCATTTTTATGGAGTTTTGCTTACTCAAAAGCTTCAATTTTGACCCGTTTCAGGCACAGAAATGACTTTAAACACACTTATTTTAGTTGACAAAGTCATAATTCACATCTAACAGTCATTTAGAGTCAAAAGATTAAATGTTAAAATTTCATCCATATTGACCATTTTGGGATCGTTCGACAGGTCCGGAGTCATCGTTTTTCATCCGAAAATTGATTTTTTGGACTGTACCAAAAATGATTCAAAATGTCAATTGGATCGTGCCTCATGTTGAATAACCACTTTTTAAACCCTCACAGTGACCAAAATTGCCATTTTTACAGAGTTTTGCTTACTCAAAAGCTTTAATTTTGACCCGTTTCAGGCACAGAAATGACTTTAAACACACTTATTTTAGTTGACAAAGTCATAATTCACATCCAACAGTAATTTAGAGTCAAAAGAATAAATGTTAAAATTTCATCATTATAGACCATTTTGGGATCGTTCGACAGGTCCGGAGTCATCGTTTTTCATCCGAAAATTGATTTTTTGGACTGTACCAAAAATGATTCAAAATGTCAATTGGATCATGCCTCATGTTGAATAACCACTTTTTAAACCCTCACAGTGACCAAAATTGCCATTTTTACAGAGTTTTGCTTACTCAAAAGCTTCCATTTGGACCCGTTTCAGGCACAGAAATGACTTTAAACACACTTATTCTAGTTGACAAAGTCATAATTCACATCCAACAGTCATTTAGAGTCAAAAGATTAAATGTTGAAATTTCATCATTATAGACCATTTTGGGATCGTTCGACAGGTCCGGAGTCATCGTTTTTCATCAGAAAATTGATTTTTTGGACTGTACCAAAAATGATTCAAAATGTCAATTGGATCATGCCTCATGTTGAATAACCACTTTTTAAACCCTCACAGTGACCAAAATTGCCATTTTTACAGAGTTTTGCTTACTCAAAAGCTTCCATTTTGACCCGTTTCAGGCACAGAAATGACTTTAAACACACTTATTCTAGTTGACAAAGTCATAATTCACATCCAACAGTCATTTAGAGTCAAAAGATTAAATGTTAAAATTTCATCATTATAGACCATTTTGGGATCGTTCGACAGGTCCGGAGTCATCGTTTTTCATCCGAAAATTGATTTTTTGGACTGTACCAAAAATGATTCAAAATGTCAATTGGATCGTGCCTCATGTTGAATAACCACTTTTTAAACCCTCACAGTGACCAAAATTTCCATTTTTACAGAGTTTTGCTTGCTCAAAAGCTTCAATTTTGACCCGTTTCAGGCACAGAAATGACTTTAAACACACTTATTCTAGTTGACAAAGTCATAATTCACATCCAACAGTCATTTAGAGTCAAAAGATTAAATGTTAAAATTTCATCATTATAGACCATTTTGGGATCGTTCGACAGGTCCGGAGTCATCGTTTTTCATCCGAAAATTGATTTTTTGGACTGTACCAAAAATGATTCAAAATGTCAATTGGATCGTGCCTCATGTTGAATAACCACTTTTTAAACCCTCACATTGACCAAAATTGCCATTTTTACAGAGTTTTGCTTGCTCAAAAGCTTCAATTTTGACCCGTTTCAGGCACAGAAATGACTTTAAACACACTTATTCTAGTTGACAAGGTCATAATTCACATCCAACAGTCATTTAGAGTCAAAAGATTAAATGTTAACATTTCATCATTATAGACCATTTTGGGAACGTTCGACAGGTCCGGAGTCATCGTTTTTCATCCGAAAATTGATTTTTTGGACTGTACCAAAAATGATTCAAAATGTCAATTGGATCGTTCCTCATGTTGAATAACCACTTTTTAAACCCTCACAGTGACCAAAATTGCCATTTTTACAGAGTTTTGCTTACTCAAAAACTTCAATTTTGACTCGTTTCAGGCACAGAAATGACTTTAAACACACTTATTTTAGTTGACAAAGTCATAATTCACATCCAACAGTCATTTAGAGTCAAAAGATTAAATGTTAAAATTTCATCATTATAGACCATTTTGGGAACGTTCGACAGGTCCGGAGTCATCGTTTTTCATCCGAAAATTGATTTTTTGGACTGTACCAAAAATGATTCAAAATGTCAATTGGATCATGCCTCATGTTGAATAACCACTTTTTAAACCCTCACAGTGACCAAAATTGCCATTTTTACAGAGTTTCGCTTACTCAAAAGCTTCAATTTTGACCCGTTTCAGGCACAGAAAGGACTTTAAGCACACTTATTTTAGTTGACAAAGTCATAATTCACATCCAACAGTAATTTAGAGTCAAAAGATTAAATGTTAAAATTTCATCATTATAGACCATTTTGGGATCGTTCGACAGGTCCGGAGTCATCGTTTTTCATCCGAAAATTGATTTTTTGGACTGTACCAAAAATGATTCAAAATGTCAATTGGATCATGCCTCATGTTGAATAACCACTTTTTAAACCCTCACAGTGACCAAAATTGCCATTTTTACAGAGTTTTGCTTACTCAAAAGCTTCAATTTTGACCCGTTTCAGGCACAGAAATGACTTTAAACACACTTATTTTAGTTGACAAAGTCATAATTGTCATCCAACAGTCATTTAGAGTCAAAAGATTAAATGTTAAAATTTCATCATTATAGACCATTTTGGGATCGTTCGACAGGTCCGGAGTCATCGTTTTGCATCTGAAAATTGATTTTTTGGACTGTACCAAAAATGATTCAAAATGTCAATTGGATCATGGCTCATGTTGAATAACCACTTTTTAAACCCTCACAGTGACCAAAATTGCCATTTTTACAGAGTTTTGCTTACTCAAAAGCTTCAATTTTGACCCGTTTCAGGCACAGAAATGACTTTAAACACACTTATTCTAGTTGACAAAGTCATAATTCACATCCAACAGTCATTTAGAGTCAAAAGAATAAATGTTAACATTTCATCATTATAGACCATTTTGGGAACGTTCGACAGGTCCGGAGTCATCGTTTTTCATCCGAAAATTGATTTTTTGGACTGTACCAAAAATGATTCAAAATGTCAATTTGATCGTTCCTCATGTTGAATAACCACTTTTTAAACCCTCACAGTGACCAAAATTGCCATTTTTACAGAGTTTTGCTTACTCAAAAGCTTCAATTTTGACCCGTTTCAGGCACAGAAATGACTTTAAACACACTTATTTTAGTTGACAAAGTCATAATTCACATCCAACAGTCATTTAGAGTCAAAAGATTAAATGTTAAAATTTCATCCATATTGACCATTTTGGGATCGTTCGACAGGTCCGGAGTCATCGTTTTTCATCCGAAAATTGATTTTTTGGACTGTACCAAAAATGATTCAAAATGTCAATTGGATCGTGCCTCATGTTGAATAACCACTTTTTAAACCCTCACAGTGACCAAAATTGCCATTTTTACAGAGTTTTGCTTACTCAAAAGCTTCAATTTTGACCCGTTTCAGGCACAGAAATGACTTTAAACACACTTATTTTAGTTGACAAAGTCATAATTCACATCCAACAGTCATTTAGAGTCAAAAGATTTTATGTTAAAATGTCATCATTATAGACCATTTGGGGAACGTTCGACAGGTCCGGAGTCATCGTTTTTCATCCGAAAATTGCTTTTTTGGACTGTACCAAAAATGATTCAAAATGTCAATTGGATCATGCCTCATGTTGAATAACCACTTTTTAAACCCTCACAGTGACCAAAATTGCCATTTTTACAGAGTTTCGCTTACTCAAAAGCTTCAATTTTGACCCGTTTCAGGCACAGAAAGGACTTTAAGCACACTTATTTCAGTTGACAAAGTCATAATTCACATCCAACAGTAATTTAGAGTCAAAAGATTAAATGTTAAAATTTCATCATTATAGACCATTTTGGGATCGTTCGACAGGTCCGGAGTCATCGTTTTTCATCCGAAAATTGATTTTTTGGACTGTACCAAAAATGATTCAAAATGTCAATTGGATCATGCCTCATGTTGAATAACCACTTTTTAAACCCTCACAGTGACCAAAATTGCCATTTTTACAGAGTTTTGCTTACTCAAAAGCTTCAATTTTGACCCGTTTCAGGCACAAAAATGACTTTAAACTCACTTATTTTAGTTGACAAAGTCATAATTGTCATCCAACAGTCATTTAGAGTCAAAAGATTAAATGTAAAAATTTCATCATTATAGACCATTTTGGGATCGTTCGACAGGTCCGGAGTCATCGTTTTGCATCTGAAAATTGATTTTTTGGACTGTACCAAAAATGATTCAAAATGTCAATTGGATCATGGCTCATGTTGAATAACCACTTTTTAAACCCTCACAGTGACCAAAATTGCCATTTTTACAGAGTTTTGCTTACTCAAAAGCTTCAATTTTGACCCGTTTCAGGCACAGAAATGACTTTAAACACACTTATTCTAGTTGACAAAGTCATAATTCACATCCAACAGTCATTTAGAGTCAAAAGAATAAATGTTAACATTTCATCATTATAGACCATTTTGGGAACGTTCGACAGGTCCGGAGTCATCGTTTTTCATCCGAAAATTGATTTTTTGGACTGTACCAAAAATGATTCAAAATGTCAATTTGATCGTTCCTCATGTTGAATAACCACTTTTTAAACCCTCACAGTGACCAAAATTGCCATTTTTATGGAGTTTTGCTTACTCAAAAGCTTCAATTTTGACCCGTTTCAGGCACAGAAATGACTTTAAACACACTTATTTTAGTTGACAAAGTCATAATTCACATCTAACAGTCATTTAGAGTCAAAAGATTAAATGTTAAAATTTCATCCATATTGACCATTTTGGGATCGTTCGACAGGTCCGGAGTCATCGTTTTTCATCCGAAAATTGATTTTTTGGACTGTACCAAAAATGATTCAAAATGTCAATTGGATCGTGCCTCATGTTGAATAACCACTTTTTAAACCCTCACAGTGACCACAATTGCCATTTTTACAGAGTTTTGCTTGCTCAAAAGCTTCAATTTTGACCCGTTTCAGGCACAGAAATTACTTTAAACACACTTATTCTAGTTGACAAAGTCATAATTCACATCCAACAGTCATTTAGAGTCAAAAGATTAAATGTTAACATTTCATCATTATAGACCATTTTGGGAACGTTCGACAGGTCCGGAGTCATCGTTTTTCATCCGAAAATTGATTTTTTGGACTGTACCAAAAATGATTCAAAATGTCAATTGGATCGTTCCTCATGTTGAATAACCACTTTTTAAACCCTCACAGTGACCAAAATTGCCATTTTTACAGAGTTTTGCTTACTCAAAAGCTTCAATTTTGACCCGTTTCAGGCACAGAAATGACTTTAAACACACTTATTTTAGTTGACAAAGTCATAATTCACATCCAACAGTCATTTAGAGTCAAAAGATTTTATGTTAAAATGTCATCATTATAGACCATTTGGGGAACGTTCGACAGGTCCGGAGTCATCGTTTTTCATCCGAAAATTGATTTTTTGGACTGTACCAAAAATGATTCAAAATGTCAATTGGATCATGCCTCATGTTGAATAACCACTTTTTAAACCCTCACAGTGACCAAAATTGCCATTTTTACAGAGTTTCGCTTACTCAAAAGCTTCAATTTTGACCCGTTTCAGGCACAGAAAGGACTTTAAGCACACTTATTTTAGTTGACAAAGTCATAATTCACATCCAACAGTAATTTAGAGTCAAAAGATTAAATGTTAAAATTTCATCATTATAGACCATTTTGGGATCGTTCGACAGGTCCGGAGTCATCGTTTTTCATCCGAAAATTGATTTTTTGGACTGTACCAAAAATGATTCAAAATGTCAATTGGATCATGCCTCATGTTGAATAACCACTTTTTAAACCCTCACAGTGACCAAAATTGCCATTTTTACAGAGTTTTGCTTACTCAAAAGCTTCAATTTTGACCCGTTTCAGGCACAAAAATGACTTTAAACTCACTTATTTTAGTTGACAAAGTCATAATTGTCATCCAACAGTCATTTAGAGTCAAAAGATTAAATGTAAAAATTTCATCATTATAGACCATTTTGGGATCGTTCGACAGGTCCGGAGTCATCGTTTTGCATCTGAAAATTGATTTTTTGGACTGTACCAAAAATGATTCAAAATGTCAATTGGATCATGGCTCATGTTGAATAACCACTTTTTAAACCCTCACAGTGACCAAAATTGCCATTTTTACAGAGTTTTGCTTACTCAAAAGCTTCAATTTTGACCCGTTTCAGGCACAGAAATGACTTTAAACACACTTATTCTAGTTGACAAAGTCATAATTCACATCCAACAGTCATTTAGAGTCAAAAGAATAAATGTTAACATTTCATCATTATAGACCATTTTGGGAACGTTCGACAGGTCCGGAGTCATCGTTTTTCATCCGAAAATTGATTTTTTGGACTGTACCAAAAATGATTCAAAATGTCAATTTGATCGTTCCTCATGTTGAATAACCACTTTTTAAACCCTCACAGTGACCAAAATTGCCATTTTTATGGAGTTTTGCTTACTCAAAAGCTTCAATTTTGACCCGTTTCAGGCACAGAAATGACTTTAAACACACTTATTTTAGTTGACAAAGTCATAATTCACATCTAACAGTCATTTAGAGTCAAAAGATTAAATGTTAAAATTTCATCCATATTGACCATTTTGGGATCGTTCGACAGGTCCGGAGTCATCGTTTTTCATCCGAAAATTGATTTTTTGGACTGTACCAAAAATGATTCAAAATGTCAATTGGATCGTGCCTCATGTTGAATAACCACTTTTTAAACCCTCACAGTGACCAAAATTGCCATTTTTACAGAGTTTTGCTTACTCAAAAGCTTTAATTTTGACCCGTTTCAGGCACAGAAATGACTTTAAACACACTTATTTTAGTTGACAAAGTCATAATTCACATCCAACAGTAATTTAGAGTCAAAAGAATAAATGTTAAAATTTCATCATTATAGACCATTTTGGGATCGTTCGACAGGTCCGGAGTCATCGTTTTTCATCCGAAAATTGATTTTTTGGACTGTACCAAAAATGATTCAAAATGTCAATTGGATCATGCCTCATGTTGAATAACCACTTTTTAAACCCTCACAGTGACCAAAATTGCCATTTTTACAGAGTTTTGCTTACTCAAAAGCTTCCATTTGGACCCGTTTCAGGCACAGAAATGACTTTAAACACACTTATTCTAGTTGACAAAGTCATAATTCACATCCAACAGTCATTTAGAGTCAAAAGATTAAATGTTGAAATTTCATCATTATAGACCATTTTGGGATCGTTCGACAGGTCCGGAGTCATCGTTTTTCATCAGAAAATTGATTTTTTGGACTGTACCAAAAATGATTCAAAATGTCAATTGGATCATGCCTCATGTTGAATAACCACTTTTTAAACCCTCACAGTGACCAAAATTGCCATTTTTACAGAGTTTTGCTTACTCAAAAGCTTCCATTTTGACCCGTTTCAGGCACAGAAATGACTTTAAACACACTTATTCTAGTTGACAAAGTCATAATTCACATCCAACAGTCATTTAGAGTCAAAAGATTAAATGTTAAAATTTCATCATTATAGACCATTTTGGGATCGTTCGACAGGTCCGGAGTCATCGTTTTTCATCCGAAAATTGATTTTTTGGACTGTACCAAAAATGATTCAAAATGTCAATTGGATCGTGCCTCATGTTGAATAACCACTTTTTAAACCCTCACAGTGACCAAAATTTCCATTTTTACAGAGTTTTGCTTGCTCAAAAGCTTCAATTTTGACCCGTTTCAGGCACAGAAATGACTTTAAACACACTTATTCTAGTTGACAAAGTCATAATTCACATCCAACAGTCATTTAGAGTCAAAAGATTAAATGTTAAAATTTCATCATTATAGACCATTTTGGGATCGTTCGACAGGTCCGGAGTCATCGTTTTTCATCCGAAAATTGATTTTTTGGACTGTACCAAAAATGATTCAAAATGTCAATTGGATCGTGCCTCATGTTGAATAACCACTTTTTAAACCCTCACATTGACCAAAATTGCCATTTTTACAGAGTTTTGCTTGCTCAAAAGCTTCAATTTTGACCCGTTTCAGGCACAGAAATGACTTTAAACACACTTATTCTAGTTGACAAGGTCATAATTCACATCCAACAGTCATTTAGAGTCAAAAGATTAAATGTTAACATTTCATCATTATAGACCATTTTGGGAACGTTCGACAGGTCCGGAGTCATCGTTTTTCATCCGAAAATTGATTTTTTGGACTGTACCAAAAATGATTCAAAATGTCAATTGGATCGTTCCTCATGTTGAATAACCACTTTTTAAACCCTCACAGTGACCAAAATTGCCATTTTTACAGAGTTTTGCTTACTCAAAAACTTCAATTTTGACTCGTTTCAGGCACAGAAATGACTTTAAACACACTTATTTTAGTTGACAAAGTCATAATTCACATCCAACAGTCATTTAGAGTCAAAAGATTAAATGTTAAAATTTCATCATTATAGACCATTTTGGGAACGTTCGACAGGTCCGGAGTCATCGTTTTTCATCCGAAAATTGATTTTTTGGACTGTACCAAAAATGATTCAAAATGTCAATTGGATCATGCCTCATGTTGAATAACCACTTTTTAAACCCTCACAGTGACCAAAATTGCCATTTTTACAGAGTTTCGCTTACTCAAAAGCTTCAATTTTGACCCGTTTCAGGCACAGAAAGGACTTTAAGCACACTTATTTTAGTTGACAAAGTCATAATTCACATCCAACAGTAATTTAGAGTCAAAAGATTAAATGTTAAAATTTCATCATTATAGACCATTTTGGGATCGTTCGACAGGTCCGGAGTCATCGTTTTTCATCCGAAAATTGATTTTTTGGACTGTACCAAAAATGATTCAAAATGTCAATTGGATCATGCCTCATGTTGAATAACCACTTTTTAAACCCTCACAGTGACCAAAATTGCCATTTTTACAGAGTTTTGCTTACTCAAAAGCTTCAATTTTGACCCGTTTCAGGCACAGAAATGACTTTAAACACACTTATTTTAGTTGACAAAGTCATAATTGTCATCCAACAGTCATTTAGAGTCAAAAGATTAAATGTTAAAATTTCATCATTATAGACCATTTTGGGATCGTTCGACAGGTCCGGAGTCATCGTTTTGCATCTGAAAATTGATTTTTTGGACTGTACCAAAAATGATTCAAAATGTCAATTGGATCATGGCTCATGTTGAATAACCACTTTTTAAACCCTCACAGTGACCAAAATTGCCATTTTTACAGAGTTTTGCTTACTCAAAAGCTTCAATTTTGACCCGTTTCAGGCACAGAAATGACTTTAAACACACTTATTCTAGTTGACAAAGTCATAATTCACATCCAACAGTCATTTAGAGTCAAAAGAATAAATGTTAACATTTCATCATTATAGACCATTTTGGGAACGTTCGACAGGTCCGGAGTCATCGTTTTTCATCCGAAAATTGATTTTTTGGACTGTACCAAAAATGATTCAAAATGTCAATTTGATCGTTCCTCATGTTGAATAACCACTTTTTAAACCCTCACAGTGACCAAAATTGCCATTTTTACAGAGTTTTGCTTACTCAAAAGCTTCAATTTTGACCCGTTTCAGGCACAGAAATGACTTTAAACACACTTATTTTAGTTGACAAAGTCATAATTCACATCCAACAGTCATTTAGAGTCAAAAGATTAAATGTTAAAATTTCATCCATATTGACCATTTTGGGATCGTTCGACAGGGACAGGTCCGGAGTCATCGTTTTTCATCCGAAAATTGATTTTTTGGACTGTACCAAAAATGATTCAAAATGTCAATTGGATCATGCCTCATGTTGAATAACCACTTTTTAAACCCTCACAGTGACCAAAATTGCCATTTTTACAGAGTTTTGCTGACTCAAAAGCTTCCATTTGGACCCGTTTCAGGCACAGAAATGACTTTAAACACACTTATTCTAGTTGACAAAGTCATAATTCACATCCAACAGTCATTTAGAGTCAAAAGATTAAATGTTGAAATTTCATCATTATAGACCATTTGGGATCGTTCGACAGGTCCGGAGTCATCGTTTTTCATCCGAAAATTGATTTTTGGACTGTACCAAAAATGATTCAAAATGTCAATTGGATCATGCCTCATGTTGAATAACCACTTTTTAAACCCTCACAGTGACCAAAATTGCCATTTTTACAGAGTTTTGCTTACTCAAAAGCTTCAATTTTGACCCGTTTCAGGCACAAAAATGACTTTAAACTCACTTATTTTAGTTGACAAAGTCATAATTGTCATCCAACAGTCATTTAGAGTCAAAAGATTAAATGTTAAAATTTCATCATTATAGACCATTTTGGGATCGTTCGACAGGTCCGGAGTCATCGTTTTGCATCTGAAAATTGATTTTTTGGACTGTACCAAAAATGATTCAAAATGTCAATTGGATCATGGCTCATGTTGAATAACCACTTTTTAAACCCTCACAGTGACCAAAATTGCCATTTTTACAGAGTTTTGCTTACTCAAAAGCTTCAATTTTGACCCGTTTCAGGCACAGAAATGACTTTAAACACACTTATTCTAGTTGACAAAGTCATAATTCACATCCAACAGTCATTTAGAGTCAAAAGAATAAATGTTAACATTTCATCATTTTAGACCATTTTGGGAACGTTCGACAGGTCCAGAGTCATCGTTTTTCATCCGAAAATTGATTTTTTGGACTGTACCAAAAATGATTCAAAATGTCAATTTGATCGTTCCTCATGTTGAATAACCACTTTTTAAACCCTCACAGTGACCAAAATTGCCATTTTTACAGAGTTTTGCTTACTCAAAAGCTTTAATTTTGACCCGTTTCAGGCACAGAAATGACTTTAAACACACTTATTTTAGTTGACAAAGTCATAATTCACATCCAACAGTAATTTAGAGTCAAAAGAATAAATGTTAAAATTTCATCATTATAGACCATTTTGGGATCGTTCGACAGGTCCGGAGTCATCGTTTTTCATCCGAAAATTGATTTTTTGGACTGTACCAAAATGATTCAAAATGTCAATTGGATCATGCCTCATGTTGAATAACCACTTTTTAAACCCTCACAGTGACCAAAATTGCCATTTTTACAGAGTTTTGCTGACTCAAAAGCTTCCATTTGGACCCGTTTCAGGCACAGAAATGACTTTAAACACACTTATTCTAGTTGACAAAGTCATAATTCACATCCAACAGTCATTTAGAGTCAAAAGATTAAATGTTGAAATTTCATCATTATAGACCATTTTGGGATCGTTCGACAGGTCCGGAGTCATCGTTTTTCATCCGAAAATTGATTTTTTGGACTGTACCAAAAATGATTCAAAATGTCAATTGGATCATGCCTCATGTTGAATAACCACTTTTTAAACCCTCACAGTGACCAAAATTGCCATTTTTACAGAGTTTTGCTTACTCAAAAGCTTCCATTTTGACCCGTTTCAGGCACAGAAATGACTTTAAACACACTTATTCTAGTTGACAAAGTCATAATTCACATCCAACAGTCATTTAGAGTCAAAAGATTAAATGTTAAAATTTCATCATTATAGACCATTTTGGGATCGTTCGACAGGTCCGGAGTCATCGTTTTTCATCCGAAAATTGATTTTTTGGACTGTACCAAAAATGATTCAAAATGTCAATTGGATCGTGCCTCATGTTGAATAACCACTTTTTAAACCCTCACAGTGACCAAAATTTCCATTTTTACAGAGTTTTGCTTGCTCAAAAGCTTCAATTTTGACCCGTTTCAGGCACAGAAATGACTTTAAACACACTTATACTAGTTGACAAAGTCATAATTCACATCCAACAGTCATTTAGAGTCAAAAGATTAAATGTTAAAATTTCATCATTATAGACCATTTTGGGAACGTTCGACAGGTCCGGAGTCATTGTTTTTCATCCGAAAATTGATTTTTTGGACTGTACCAAAAATGATTCAAAATGTCAATTGGATCGTGTCTCATGTTGAATAACCACTTTTTAAACCCTCACAGTGACCAAAATTGCCATTTTTACAGAGTTTTGCTTACTCAAAAGCTTTAATTTTGACCCGTTTCAGGCACAGAAATGACTTTAAACACACTTATTTTAGTTGACAAAGTCATAATTCACATCCAACAGTCATTTAGAGTCAAAAGATTAAATGTTAAAATTTCATCCATATTGACCATTTTGGGATCGTTCGACAGGTCCGGAGTCATCGTATTTCATCCGAAAATTGATTTTTTGGACTGTACCAAAAATTATTCAAAATGTCAATTGGATCAAGCCTCATGTTGAATAACGACTTTTAAACCCTCACAGTGACCAAAATTGCCATTTTTACAGAGTTTTGCTTACTCAAAAGCTTCCATTTTGACCCGTTTCAGGCACAGAAATGACTTTAAACACACTTATTCTAGTTGACAAAGTCATAATTCACATCCAACAGTCATTTAGAGTCAAAAGATTAAATGTTGAAATTTCATCATTATAGACCATTTTGGGATCGTTCGACAAGTCCGGAGTCATCGTTTTTCATCCGAAAATTGATTTTTTGGACTGTACCAAAAATGATTCAAAATGTCAATTGGATCGTGCCTCATGTTGAATAACCACTTTTTAAACCCTCACAGTGACCAAAATTGCCATTTTTACAGAGTTTTGCTTACTCAAAAGCTTCAATTTTGACCCGTTTCAGGCACAGAAATGACTTTAAACACACTTATTTTAGTTGACAAAGTCATACTTCACATCCAACAGTCATTTAGAGTCAAAAGATTAAATGTTAACATTTCATCATTATAGACCATTTTGGGAACGTTCGACAGGTCCGGAGTCATCGTTTTTCATCCGAAAATTGATTTTTTGGACTGTACCAAAAATGATTCAAAATGTCAATTGGATCGTTCCTCATGTTGAATAACCACTTTTTAAACCCTCACAGTGACCAAAATTGCCATTTTTACAGAGTTTTGCTTTCTCAAAAGCTTCAATTTTGACCCGTTTCAGGCACAGAAATGACTTTAAACACACTTATTATAGTTGACAAAGTCATAATTCACATCCAACAGTCATTTAGAGTCAAAAGATTAAATGTTAAAATTTCATCCATATTGACCATTTTGGGATCGTTCGACAGGTCCGGAGTCATCAATTTTCATCCGAAAATTGATTTTTTGGACTGTACCAAAAATGATTCAAAATGTCAATTGGATCGTTCCTCATGTTGAATAACCACTTTTTAAACCCTCACAGTGACCAAAATTGCCATTTTTACAGAGTTTTGCTTACTCAAAAGCTTCCATTTTGACCCGTTTCAGGCACAGAAAGGACTTTAAGCACACTTATTTTAGTTGACAAAGTCATAATTCACATCCAACAGTCATTTAGAGTCAAAAGATTAAATGTTGAAATTTCATCATTATAGACCATTTTGGGATCGTTCGACAGGTCCGGAGTCATCGTTTTTCATCCGAAAATTGATTTTTTGGACTGTACCAAAAATGATTCAAAATGTCAATTGGATCGTGCCTCATGTTGAATAACCACTTTTTAAACCCTCACAGTGACCAAAATTGCCATTTTTACAGAGTTTTGCTTTCTCAAAAGCTTCAATTTTGACCCGTTTCAGGCACAGAAATGACTTTAAACACACTTATTTTAGTTGACAAAGTCATAATTCACATCCAACAGTCATTTAGAGTCAAAAGATTAAATGTTGAAATTTCATCATTATTGACCATTTTGGGATCGTTCGACAGGTCCGGAGTCATCGTTTTTCATCCGAAAATTGATTTTTTGGACTGTACCAAAAATGATTCAAAATGTCAATTGGATCGTGCCTCATGTTGAATAACCACTTTTTAAACCCTCACAGTGACCAAAATTGCCATTTTTACAGAGTTTTGCTTACTCAAAAGCTTCAATTTTGACCCGTTTCAGGCACAGAAATGACTTTAAACACACTTATTTTAGTTGACAAAGTCATAATTCACATCCAACAGTCATTTAGAGTCAAAAGATTAAATGTTGAAATTTCATCATTATAGACCATTTTGGGATCGTTCGACAGGTCCGGAGTCATCGTTTTTCATCCGAAAATTGATTTTTTGGACTGTACCAAAAATGATTCAAAATGTCAATTGGATCGTGCCTCATGTTGAATAACCACTTTTTAAACCCTCACAGTGACCAAAATTGCCATTTTTACAGTTTTGCTTACTCAAAAGCTTCATTTTTGACCCATTTCAGGCACAGAAATGACTTTAAACACACTTATTTTAGTTGACAAAGTCATAATTCACATCCAACAGTCATTTAGAGTCAAAAGATTAAATGTTAAAATTTCATCCATATTGACCATTTTGGGATCGTTCGACAGGTCCGGAGTCATCGTTTTTCATCCGAAAATTGATTTTTTGGACTGTACCAAAAATGATTCAAAATGTCAATTGGATCGTGCCTCATGTTGAATAACCACTTTTTAAACCCTCACAGTGACCAAAATTGCCATTTTTACAGAGTTTTGCTTGCTCAAAAGCTTCAATTTTGACCCGTTTCAGGCACAGAAATGACTTTAAACACACTTATTCTAGTTGACAAAGTCATAATTGTCATCCAACAGTCATTTAGAGTCAAAAGATTAAATGTTAAAATTTCATCATTATAGACCATTTTGGGATCGTTCGACAGGTCCGGAGTCATCGTTTTGCATCTGAAAATTGATTTTTTGGACTGTACCAAAAATGATTCAAAATGTCAATTGGATCATGGCTCATGTTGAATAACCACTTTTTAAACCCTCACAGTGACCAAAATTGCCATTTTTACAGAGTTTTGCTTACTCAAAAGCTTTAATTTTGACCCGTTTCAGGCACAGAAATGACTTTAAACACACTTATTTTAGTTGACAAAGTCATAATTCACATCCAACAGTAATTTAGAGTCAAAAGAATAAATGTTAAAATTTCATCATTATAGACCATTTTGGGATCGTTCGACAGGTCCGGAGTCATCGTTTTTCATCCGAAAATTGATTTTTTGGACTGTACCAAAAATGATTCAAAATGTCAATTGGATCATGCCTCATGTTGAATAACCACTTTTTAAACCCTCACAGTGACCAAAATTGCCATTTTTACAGAGTTTTGCTGACTCAAAAGCTTCCATTTGGACCCGTTTCAGGCACAGAAATGACTTTAAACACACTTATTCTAGTTGACAAAGTCATAATTCACATCCAACAGTCATTTAGAGTCAAAAGATTAAATGTTAACATTTCATCATTATAGACCATTTTGGGAACGTTCGACAGGTCCGGAGTCTTCGTTTTTCATCCGAAAATTGATTTTTTGGACTGTACCAAAAATGATTCAAAATGTCAATTGGATCGTTCCTCATGTTGAATAACCACTTTTTAAACCCTCACAGTGACCAAAATTGCCATTTTTACAGAGTTTTGCTTTCTCAAAAGCTTCAATTTTGACCCGTTTCAGGCACAGAAATGACTTTAAACACACTTATTTTAGTTGACAAAGTCATAATTCACATCCAACAGTCATTTAGAGTCAAAAGATTAAATGTTAAAATTTCATCCATATTGACCATTTTGGGATCGTTCGACAGGTCCGGAGTCATCAATTTTCATCCGAAAATTGATTTTTTGGACTGTACCAAAAATGATTCAAAATGTCAATTGGATCGTGCCTCATGTTGAATAACCACTTTTTAAACCCTCACAGTGACCAAAATTGCCATTTTTACAGAGTTTTGCTTACTCAAAAGCTTCCATTTTGACCCGTTTCAGGCACAGAAATGACTTTAAACACACTTATTCTAGTTGACAAAGTCATAATTCACATCCAACAGTCATTTAGAGTCAAAAGATTAAATGTTGAAATTTCATCATTATAGACCATTTTGGGAACGTTCGACAGGTCCGGAGTCATCGTTTTTCATCCGAAAATTGATTTTTTGGACTGTACCAAAAATGATTCAAAATGTCAATTGGATCGTTCCTCATGTTGAATAACCACTTTTTAAACCCTCACAGTGACCAAAATTGCCATTTTTACAGAGTTTTGCTTACTCAAAAGCTTCAATTTTGACCCGTTTCAGGCACAGAAATGACTTTAAACACACTTATTTTAGTTGACAAAGTCATAATTCACATCCAACAGTCATTTAGAGTCAAAAGATTAAATGTTAAAATGTCATCATTATAGACCATTTGGGGAACGTTCGATAGGTCCGGAGTCATCGTTTTTCATCCGAAAATTGATTTTTTGGACTGTACCAAAAATGATTCAAAATGTCAATTGGATCATGCCTCATGTTGAATAACCACTTTTTAAACCCTCACAGTGACCAAAATTGCCATTTTTACAGAGTTTCGCTTACTCAAAAGCTTCAATTTTGACCCGTTTCAGGCACAGAAATGACTTTAAACACACTTATTTTAGTTGACAAAGTCATAATTCACATCCAACAGTAATTTAGAGTCAAAAGATTAAATGTTAAAATTTCATCATTATAGACCATTTTGGGATCGTTCGACAGGTCCGGAGTCATCGTTTTTCATCCGAAAATTGATTTTTTGGACTGTACCAAAAATGATTCAAAATGTCAATTGGATCATGCCTCATGTTGAATAACCACTTTTTAAACCCTCACAGTGACCAAAATTGCCATTTTTACAGAGTTTTGCTTACTCAAAAGCTTCAATTTTGACCCGTTTCAGGCACAAAAATGACTTTAAACACACTTATTTTAGTTGACAAAGTCATAATTGTCATCCAACAGTCATTTAGAGTCAAAAGATTAAATGTTAAAATTTCATCATTATAGACCATTTTGGGATCGTTCGACAGGTCCGGAGTCATCGTTTTGCATCTGAAAATTGATTTTTTGGACTGTACCAAAAATGATTCAAAATGTCAATTGGATCATGGCTCATGTTGAATAACCACTTTTTAAACCCTCACAGTGACCAAAATTGCCATTTTTACAGAGTTTTGCTTACTCAAAAGCTTCAATTTTGACCCGTTTCAGGCACAGAAATGACTTTAAACACACTTATTTTAGTTGACAAAGTCATAATTCACATCCAACAGTCATTTAGAGTCAAAAGATTAAATATTGAAATTTCATCATTATAGACCATTTTGGGATCGTTCGACAGGTCCGGAGTCATCGTTTTTCATCCGAAAATTGATTTTTTGGACTGTACCAAAAATGATTCAAAATGTCAATTGGATCGTGCCTCATGTTGAATAACCACTTTTTAAACCCTCACAGTGACCAAAATTGCCATTTTTACAGAGTTTTGCTTACTCAAAAGCTTCAATTTTGACCCATTTCAGGCACAGAAATGACTTTAAACACACTTATTTTAGTTGACAAAGTCATAATTCACATCCAACAGTCATTTAGAGTCAAAAGATTAAATGTTAAAATTTCATCCATATTGACCATTTTGGGATCGTTCGACAGGTCCGGAGTCATCGTTTTTCATCCGAAAATTGATTTTTTGGACTGTACCAAAAATGATTCAAAATGTCAATTGGATCGTGCCTCATGTTGAATAACCACTTTTTAAACCCTCACAGTGACCAAAATTGCCATTTTTACAGAGTTTTGCTTGCTCAAAAGCTTCAATTTTGACCCGTTTCAGGCACAGAAATTACTTTAAACACACTTATTCTAGTTGACAAAGTCATAATTCACATCCAACAGTCATTTAGAGTCAAAAGATTAAATGTTAACATTTCATCATTATAGACCATTTTGGGAACGTTCGACAGGTCCGGAGTCATCGTTTTTCATCCGAAAATTGATTTTTTGGACTGTACCAAAAATGATTCAAAATGTCAATTGGATCGTTCCTCATGTTGAATAACCACTTTTTAAACCATCACAGTGACCAAAATTGCCATTTTTACAGAGTTTTGCTTACTCAAAAGCTTCAATTTTGACCCGTTTCAGGCACAGAAATGACTTTAAACACACTTATTTTAGTTGACAAAGTCATAATTCACATCCAACAGTCATTTAGAGTCAAAAGATTTTATGTTAAAATGTCATCATTATAGACCATTTGGGGAACGTTCGACAGGTCCGGAGTCATCGTTTTTCATCCGAAAATTGATTTTTTGGACTGTACCAAAAATGATTCAAAATGTCAATTGGATCATGCCTCATGTTTAATAACCACTTTTTAAACCCTCACAGTGACCAAAATTGCCATTTTTACAGAGTTTTGCTTACTCAAAAGCTTCAATTTCGACCCGTTTCAGGCACAAAAATGACTTTAAACTCACTTATTTTAGTTGACAAAGTCATAATTGTCATCCAACAGTCATTTAGAGTCAAAAGATTAAATGTTAAAATTTCATCATTATAGACCATTTTGGGATCGTTCGACAGGTCCGGAGTCATCGTTTTGCATCTGAAAATTGATTTTTTGGACTGTACCAAAAATGATTCAAAATGTCAATTGGATCATGGCTCATGTTGAATAACCACTTTTTAAACCCTCACAGTGACCAAAATTGCCATTTTTACAGAGTTTTGCTTACTCAAAAGCTTCAATTTTGACCCGTTTCAGGCACAGAAATGACTTTAAACACACTTATTCTAGTTGACAAAGTCATAATTCACATCCAACAGTCATTTAGAGTCAAAAGAATAAATGTTAACATTTCATCATTTTAGACCATTTTGGGAACGTTCGACAGGTCCGGAGTCATCGTTTTTCATCCGAAAATTGATTTTTTGGACTGTACCAAAAATGATTCAAAATGTCAATTTGATCGTTCCTCATGTTGAATAACCACTTTTTAAACCCTCACAGTGACCAAAATTGCCATTTTTACAGAGTTTTGCTTACTCAAAAGCTTCAATTTTGACCCGTTTCAGGCACAGAAATGACTTTAAACACACTTATTTTAGTTGACAAAGTCATAATTCACATCCAACAGTCATTTAGAGTCAAAAGATTAAATGTTAAAATTTCATCCATATTGACCATTTTGGGATCGTTCGACAGGTCCGGAGTCATCGTTTTTCATCCGAAAATTGATTTTTTGGACTGTACCAAAAATGATTCAAAATGTCAATTGGATCGTGCCTCATGTTGAATAACCACTTTTTAAACCCTCACAGTGACCAAAATTGCCATTTTTACAGAGTTTTGCTTACTCAAAAGCTTTAATTTTGACCCGTTTCAGGCACAGAAATGACTTTAAACACACTTATTTTAGTTGACAAAGTCATAATTCACATCCAACAGTAATTTAGAGTCAAAAGAATAAATGTTAAAATTTCATCATTATAGACCATTTTGGGATCGTTCGACAGGTCCGGAGTCATCGTTTTTCATCCGAAAATTGATTTTTTGGACTGTACCAAAAATGATTCAAAATGTCAATTGGATCATGCCTCATGTTGAATAACCACTTTTTAAACCCTCACAGTGACCAAAATTGCCATTTTTACAGAGTTTTGCTGACTCAAAAGCTTCCATTTGGACCCGTTTCAGGCACAGAAATGACTTTAAACACACTTATTCTAGTTGACAAAGTCATAATTCACATCCAACAGTCATTTAGAGTCAAAAGATTAAATGTTGAAATTTCATCATTATAGACCATTTTGGGATCGTTCGACAGGTCCGGAGTCATCGTTTTTCATCCGAAAATTGATTTTTTGGACTGTACCAAAAATGATTCAAAATGTCAATTGGATCATGCCTCATGTTGAATAACCACTTTTTAAACCCTCACAGTGACCAAAATTGCCATTTTTACAGAGTTTTGCTTACTCAAAAGCTTCAATTTTGACCCGTTTCAGGCACAAAAATGACTTTAAACTCACTTATTTTAGTTGACAAAGTCATAATTGTCATCCAACAGTCATTTAGAGTCAAAAGATTAAATGTTAAAATTTCATCATTATAGACCATTTTGGGATCGTTCGACAGGTCCGGAGTCATCGTTTTGCATCTGAAAATTGATTTTTTGGACTGTACCAAAAATGATTCAAAATGTCAATTGGATCATGGCTCATGTTGAATAACCACTTTTTAAACCCTCACAGTGACCAAAATTGCCATTTTTACAGAGTTTTGCTTACTCAAAAGCTTCAATTTTGACCCGTTTCAGGCACAGAAATGACTTTAAACACACTTATTCTAGTTGACAAAGTCATAATTCACATCCAACAGTCATTTAGAGTCAAAAGAATAAATGTTAACATTTCATCATTTTAGACCATTTTGGGAACGTTCGACAGGTCCAGAGTCATCGTTTTTCATCCGAAAATTGATTTTTTGGACTGTACCAAAAATGATTCAAAATGTCAATTTGATCGTTCCTCATGTTGAATAACCACTTTTTAAACCCTCACAGTGACCAAAATTGCCATTTTTACAGAGTTTTGCTTACTCAAAAGCTTTAATTTTGACCCGTTTCAGGCACAGAAATGACTTTAAACACACTTATTTTAGTTGACAAAGTCATAATTCACATCCAACAGTAATTTAGAGTCAAAAGAATAAATGTTAAAATTTCATCATTATAGACCATTTTGGGATCGTTCGACAGGTCCGGAGTCATCGTTTTTCATCCGAAAATTGATTTTTTGGACTGTACCAAAAATGATTCAAAATGTCAATTGGATCATGCCTCATGTTGAATAACCACTTTTTAAACCCTCACAGTGACCAAAATTGCCATTTTTACAGAGTTTTGCTGACTCAAAAGCTTCCATTTGGACCCGTTTCAGGCACAGAAATGACTTTAAACACACTTATTCTAGTTGACAAAGTCATAATTCACATCCAACAGTCATTTAGAGTCAAAAGATTAAATGTTGAAATTTCATCATTATAGACCATTTTGGGATCGTTCGACAGGTCCGGAGTCATCGTTTTTCATCCGAAAATTGATTTTTTGGACTGTACCAAAAATGATTCAAAATGTCAATTGGATCATGCCTCATGTTGAATAACCACTTTTTAAACCCTCACAGTGACCAAAATTGCCATTTTTACAGAGTTTTGCTTACTCAAAAGCTTCCATTTTGACCCGTTTCAGGCACAGAAATGACTTTAAACACACTTATTCTAGTTGACAAAGTCATAATTCACATCCAACAGTCATTTAGAGTCAAAAGATTAAATGTTAAAATTTCATCATTATAGACCATTTTGGGATCGTTCGACAGGTCCGGAGTCATCGTTTTTCATCCGAAAATTGATTTTTTGGACTGTACCAAAAATGATTCAAAATGTCAATTGGATCGTGCCTCATGTTGAATAACCACTTTTTAAACCCTCACAGTGACCAAAATTTCCATTTTTACAGAGTTTTGCTTGCTCAAAAGCTTCAATTTTGACCCGTTTCAGGCACAGAAATGACTTTAAACACACTTATACTAGTTGACAAAGTCATAATTCACATCCAACAGTCATTTAGAGTCAAAAGATTAAATGTTAAAATTTCATCATTATAGACCATTTTGGGAACGTTCGACAGGTCCGGAGTCATTGTTTTTCATCCGAAAATTGATTTTTTGGACTGTACCAAAAATGATTCAAAATGTCAATTGGATCGTGTCTCATGTTGAATAACCACTTTTTAAACCCTCACAGTGACCAAAATTGCCATTTTTACAGAGTTTTGCTTACTCAAAAGCTTTAATTTTGACCCGTTTCAGGCACAGAAATGACTTTAAACACACTTATTTTAGTTGACAAAGTCATAATTCACATCCAACAGTCATTTAGAGTCAAAAGATTAAATGTTAAAATTTCATCCATATTGACCATTTTGGGATCGTTCGACAGGTCCGGAGTCATCGTTTTTCATCCGAAAATTGATTTTTTGGACTGTACCAAAAATTATTCAAAATGTCAATTGGATCAAGCCTCATGTTGAATAACGACTTTTAAACCCTCACAGTGACCAAAATTGCCATTTTTACAGAGTTTTGCTTACTCAAAAGCTTCCATTTTGACCCGTTTCAGGCACAGAAATGACTTTAAACACACTTATTCTAGTTGACAAAGTCATAATTCACATCCAACAGTCATTTAGAGTCAAAAGATTAAATGTTGAAATTTCATCATTATAGACCATTTTGGGATCGTTCGACAAGTCCGGAGTCATCGTTTTTCATCCGAAAATTGATTTTTTGGACTGTACCAAAAATGATTCAAAATGTCAATTGGATCGTGCCTCATGTTGAATAACCACTTTTTAAACCCTCACAGTGACCAAAATTGCCATTTTTACAGAGTTTTGCTTACTCAAAAGCTTCAATTTTGACCCGTTTCAGGCACAGAAATGACTTTAAACACACTTATTTTAGTTGACAAAGTCATACTTCACATCCAACAGTCATTTAGAGTCAAAAGATTAAATGTTAACATTTCATCATTATAGACCATTTTGGGAACGTTCGACAGGTCCGGAGTCATCGTTTTTCATCCGAAAATTGATTTTTTGGACTGTACCAAAAATGATTCAAAATGTCAATTGGATCGTTCCTCATGTTGAATAACCACTTTTTAAACCCTCACAGTGACCAAAATTGCCATTTTTACAGAGTTTTGCTTTCTCAAAAGCTTCAATTTTGACCCGTTTCAGGCACAGAAATGACTTTAAACACACTTATTATAGTTGACAAAGTCATAATTCACATCCAACAGTCATTTAGAGTCAAAAGATTAAATGTTAAAATTTCATCCATATTGACCATTTTGGGATCGTTCGACAGGTCCGGAGTCATCAATTTTCATCCGAAAATTGATTTTTTGGACTGTACCAAAAATGATTCAAAATGTCAATTGGATCGTTCCTCATGTTGAATAACCACTTTTTAAACCCTCACAGTGACCAAAATTGCCATTTTTACAGAGTTTTGCTTACTCAAAAGCTTCCATTTTGACCCGTTTCAGGCACAGAAAGGACTTTAAGCACACTTATTTTAGTTGACAAAGTCATAATTCACATCCAACAGTCATTTAGAGTCAAAAGATTAAATGTTGAAATTTCATCATTATAGACCATTTTGGGATCGTTCGACAGGTCCGGAGTCATCGTTTTTCATCCGAAAATTGATTTTTTGGACTGTACCAAAAATGATTCAAAATGTCAATTGGATCGTGCCTCATGTTGAATAACCACTTTTTAAACCCTCACAGTGACCAAAATTGCCATTTTTACAGAGTTTTGCTTACTCAAAAGCTTCAATTTTGACCCATTTCAGGCACAGAAATGACTTTAAACACACTTATTTTATTTGACAAAGTCATAATTCACATCCAACAGTCATTTAGAGTCAAAAGATTAAATGTTAAAATTTCATCCATATTGACCATTTTGGGATCGTTCGACAGGTCCGGAGTCATCGTTTTTCATCCGAAAATTGATTTTTTGGACTGTACCAAAAATGATTCAAAATGTCAATTGGATCGTGCCTCATGTTGAATAACCACTTTTTAAACCCTCACAGTGACCAAAATTGCCATTTTTACAGAGTTTTGCTTGCTCAAAAGCTTCAATTTTGACCCGTTTCAGGCACAGAAATGACTTTAAACACACTTATTTTAGTTGACAAAGTCATAATTCACATCCAACAGTCATTTAGAGTCAAAAGATTTTATGTTAAAATGTCATCATTATAGACCATTTGGGGAACGTTCGACAGGTCCGGAGTCATCGTTTTTCATCCGAAAATTGATTTTTTGGACTGTACCAAAAATGATTCAAAATGTCAATTGGATCATGCCTCATGTTTAATAACCACTTTTTAAACCCTCACAGTGACCAAAATTGCCATTTTTACAGAGTTTTGCTTACTCAAAAGCTTCAATTTCGACCCGTTTCAGGCACAAAAATGACTTTAAACTCACTTATTTTAGTTGACAAAGTCATAATTGTCATCCAACAGTCATTTAGAGTCAAAAGATTAAATGTTAAAATTTCATCATTATAGACCATTTTGGGATCGTTCGACAGGTCCGGAGTCATCGTTTTGCATCTGAAAATTGATTTTTTGGACTGTACCAAAAATGATTCAAAATGTCAATTGGATCATGGCTCATGTTGAATAACCACTTTTTAAACCCTCACAGTGACCAAAATTGCCATTTTTACAGAGTTTTGCTTACTCAAAAGCTTCAATTTTGACCCGTTTCAGGCACAGAAATGACTTTAAACACACTTATTCTAGTTGACAAAGTCATAATTCACATCCAACAGTCATTTAGAGTCAAAAGAATAAATGTTAACATTTCATCATTTTAGACCATTTTGGGAACGTTCGACAGGTCCGGAGTCATCGTTTTTCATCCGAAAATTGATTTTTTGGACTGTACCAAAAATGATTCAAAATGTCAATTTGATCGTTCCTCATGTTGAATAACCACTTTTTAAACCCTCACAGTGACCAAAATTGCCATTTTTACAGAGTTTTGCTTACTCAAAAGCTTCAATTTTGACCCGTTTCAGGCACAGAAATGACTTTAAACACACTTATTTTAGTTGACAAAGTCATAATTCACATCCAACAGTCATTTAGAGTCAAAAGATTAAATGTTAAAATTTCATCCATATTGACCATTTTGGGATCGTTCGACAGGTCCGGAGTCATCGTTTTTCATCCGAAAATTGATTTTTTGGACTGTACCAAAAATGATTCAAAATGTCAATTGGATCGTGCCTCATGTTGAATAACCACTTTTTAAACCCTCACAGTGACCAAAATTGCCATTTTTACAGAGTTTTGCTTACTCAAAAGCTTTAATTTTGACCCGTTTCAGGCACAGAAATGACTTTAAACACACTTATTTTAGTTGACAAAGTCATAATTCACATCCAACAGTAATTTAGAGTCAAAAGAATAAATGTTAAAATTTCATCATTATAGACCATTTTGGGATCGTTCGACAGGTCCGGAGTCATCGTTTTTCATCCGAAAATTGATTTTTTGGACTGTACCAAAAATGATTCAAAATGTCAATTGGATCATGCCTCATGTTGAATAACCACTTTTTAAACCCTCACAGTGACCAAAATTGCCATTTTTACAGAGTTTTGCTTACTCAAAAGCTTCAATTTTGACCCGTTTCAGGCACAAAAATGACTTTAAACTCACTTATTTTAGTTGACAAAGTCATAATTGTCATCCAACAGTCATTTAGAGTCAAAAGATTAAATGTTAAAATTTCATCATTATAGACCATTTTGGGATCGTTCGACAGGTCCGGAGTCATCGTTTTGCATCTGAAAATTGATTTTTTGGACTGTACCAAAAATGATTCAAAATGTCAATTGGATCATGGCTCATGTTGAATAACCACTTTTTAAACCCTCACAGTGACCAAAATTGCCATTTTTACAGAGTTTTGCTTACTCAAAAGCTTCAATTTTGACCCGTTTCAGGCACAGAAATGACTTTAAACACACTTATTCTAGTTGACAAAGTCATAATTCACATCCAACAGTCATTTAGAGTCAAAAGAATAAATGTTAACATTTCATCATTTTAGACCATTTTGGGAACGTTCGACAGGTCCAGAGTCATCGTTTTTCATCCGAAAATTGATTTTTTGGACTGTACCAAAAATGATTCAAAATGTCAATTTGATCGTTCCTCATGTTGAATAACCACTTTTTAAACCCTCACAGTGACCAAAATTGCCATTTTTACAGAGTTTTGCTTACTCAAAAGCTTTAATTTTGACCCGTTTCAGGCACAGAAATGACTTTAAACACACTTATTTTAGTTGACAAAGTCATAATTCACATCCAACAGTAATTTAGAGTCAAAAGAATAAATGTTAAAATTTCATCATTATAGACCATTTTGGGATCGTTCGACAGGTCCGGAGTCATCGTTTTTCATCCGAAAATTGATTTTTTGGACTGTACCAAAAATGATTCAAAATGTCAATTGGATCATGCCTCATGTTGAATAACCACTTTTTAAACCCTCACAGTGACCAAAATTGCCATTTTTACAGAGTTTTGCTGACTCAAAAGCTTCCATTTGGACCCGTTTCAGGCACAGAAATGACTTTAAACACACTTATTCTAGTTGACAAAGTCATAATTCACATCCAACAGTCATTTAGAGTCAAAAGATTAAATGTTGAAATTTCATCATTATAGACCATTTTGGGATCGTTCGACAGGTCCGGAGTCATCGTTTTTCATCCGAAAATTGATTTTTTGGACTGTACCAAAAATGATTCAAAATGTCAATTGGATCATGCCTCATGTTGAATAACCACTTTTTAAACCCTCACAGTGACCAAAATTGCCATTTTTACAGAGTTTTGCTTACTCAAAAGCTTCCATTTTGACCCGTTTCAGGCACAGAAATGACTTTAAACACACTTATTCTAGTTGACAAAGTCATAATTCACATCCAACAGTCATTTAGAGTCAAAAGATTAAATGTTAAAATTTCATCATTATAGACCATTTTGGGATCGTTCGACAGGTCCGGAGTCATCGTTTTTCATCCGAAAATTGATTTTTTGGACTGTACCAAAAATGATTCAAAATGTCAATTGGATCGTGCCTCATGTTGAATAACCACTTTTTAAACCCTCACAGTGACCAAAATTTCCATTTTTACAGAGTTTTGCTTGCTCAAAAGCTTCAATTTTGACCCGTTTCAGGCACAGAAATGACTTTAAACACACTTATACTAGTTGACAAAGTCATAATTCACATCCAACAGTCATTTAGAGTCAAAAGATTAAATGTTAAAATTTCATCATTATAGACCATTTTGGGAACGTTCGACAGGTCCGGAGTCATTGTTTTTCATCCGAAAATTGATTTTTTGGACTGTACCAAAAATGATTCAAAATGTCAATTGGATCGTGTCTCATGTTGAATAACCACTTTTTAAACCCTCACAGTGACCAAAATTGCCATTTTTACAGAGTTTTGCTTACTCAAAAGCTTTAATTTTGACCCGTTTCAGGCACAGAAATGACTTTAAACACACTTATTTTAGTTGACAAAGTCATAATTCACATCCAACAGTCATTTAGAGTCAAAAGATTAAATGTTAAAATGTCATCCATATTGACCATTTTGGGATCGTTCGACAGGTCCGGAGTCATCGTTTTTCATCCGAAAATTGATTTTTTGGACTGTACCAAAAATTATTCAAAATGTCAATTGGATCAAGCCTCATGTTGAATAACGACTTTTAAACCCTCACAGTGACCAAAATTGCCATTTTTACAGAGTTTTGCTTACTCAAAAGCTTCCATTTTGACCCGTTTCAGGCACAGAAATGACTTTAAACACACTTATTCTAGTTGACAAAGTCATAATTCACATCCAACAGTCATTTAGAGTCAAAAGATTAAATGTTGAAATTTCATCATTATAGACCATTTTGGGATCGTTCGACAAGTCCGGAGTCATCGTTTTTCATCCGAAAATTGATTTTTTGGACTGTACCAAAAATGATTCAAAATGTCAATTGGATCGTGCCTCATGTTGAATAACCACTTTTTAAACCCTCACAGTGACCAAAATTGCCATTTTTACAGAGTTTTGCTTACTCAAAAGCTTCAATTTTGACCCGTTTCAGGCACAGAAATGACTTTAAACACACTTATTTTAGTTGACAAAGTCATACTTCACATCCAACAGTCATTTAGAGTCAAAAGATTAAATGTTAACATTTCATCATTATAGACCATTTTGGGAACGTTCGACAGGTCCGGAGTCATCGTTTTTCATCCGAAAATTGATTTTTTGGACTGTACCAAAAATGATTCAAAATGTCAATTGGATCGTTCCTCATGTTGAATAACCACTTTTTAAACCCTCACAGTGACCAAAATTGCCATTTTTACAGAGTTTTGCTTTCTCAAAAGCTTCAATTTTGACCCGTTTCAGGCACAGAAATGACTTTAAACACACTTATTATAGTTGACAAAGTCATAATTCACATCCAACAGTCATTTAGAGTCAAAAGATTAAATGTTAAAATTTCATCCATATTGACCATTTTGGGATCGTTCGACAGGTCCGGAGTCATCAATTTTCATCCGAAAATTGATTTTTTGGACTGTACCAAAAATGATTCAAAATGTCAATTGGATCGTTCCTCATGTTGAATAACCACTTTTTAAACCCTCACAGTGACCAAAATTGCCATTTTTACAGAGTTTTGCTTACTCAAAAGCTTCCATTTTGACCCGTTTCAGGCACAGAAAGGACTTTAAGCACACTTATTTTAGTTGACAAAGTCATAATTCACATCCAACAGTCATTTAGAGTCAAAAGATTAAATGTTGAAATTTCATCATTATAGACCATTTTGGGATCGTTCGACAGGTCCGGAGTCATCGTTTTTCATCCGAAAATTGATTTTTTGGACTGTACCAAAAATGATTCAAAATGTCAATTGGATCGTGCCTCATGTTGAATAACCACTTTTTAAACCCTCACAGTGACCAAAATTGCCATTTTTACAGAGTTTTGCTTACTCAAAAGCTTCAATTTTGACCCATTTCAGGCACAGAAATGACTTTAAACACACTTATTTTATTTGACAAAGTCATAATTCACATCCAACAGTCATTTAGAGTCAAAAGATTAAATGTTAAAATTTCATCCATATTGACCATTTTGGGATCGTTCGACAGGTCCGGAGTCATCGTTTTTCATCCGAAAATTGATTTTTTGGACTGTACCAAAAATGATTCAAAATGTCAATTGGATCGTGCCTCATGTTGAATAACCACTTTTTAAACCCTCACAGTGACCAAAATTGCCATTTTTACAGAGTTTTGCTTGCTCAAAAGCTTCAATTTTGACCCGTTTCAGGCACAGAAATTACTTTAAACACACTTATTCTAGTTGACAAAGTCATAATTCACATCCAACAGTCATTTAGAGTCAAAAGATTAAATGTTAACATTTCATCATTATAGACCATTTTGGGAACGTTCGACAGGTCCGGAGTCATCGTTTTTCATCCGAAAATTGATTTTTTGGACTGTACCAAAAATGATTCAAAATGTCAATTGGATCGTTCCTCATGTTGAATAACCACTTTTTAAACCATCACAGTGACCAAAATTGCCATTTTTACAGAGTTTTGCTTACTCAAAAGCTTCAATTTTGACCCGTTTCAGGCACAGAAATGACTTTAAACACACTTATTTTAGTTGACAAAGTCATAATTCACATCCAACAGTCATTTAGAGTCAAAAGATTTTATGTTAAAATGTCATCATTATAGACCATTTGGGGAACGTTCGACAGGTCCGGAGTCATCGTTTTTCATCCGAAAATTGATTTTTTGGACTGTACCAAAAATGATTCAAAATGTCAATTGGATCATGCCTCATGTTTAATAACCACTTTTTAAACCCTCACAGTGACCAAAATTGCCATTTTTACAGAGTTTTGCTTACTCAAAAGCTTCAATTTCGACCCGTTTCAGGCACAAAAATGACTTTAAACTCACTTATTTTAGTTGACAAAGTCATAATTGTCATCCAACAGTCATTTAGAGTCAAAAGATTAAATGTTAAAATTTCATCATTATAGACCATTTTGGGATCGTTCGACAGGTCCGGAGTCATCGTTTTGCATCTGAAAATTGATTTTTTGGACTGTACCAAAAATGATTCAAAATGTCAATTGGATCATGGCTCATGTTGAATAACCACTTTTTAAACCCTCACAGTGACCAAAATTGCCATTTTTACAGAGTTTTGCTTACTCAAAAGCTTCAATTTTGACCCGTTTCAGGCACAGAAATGACTTTAAACACACTTATTCTAGTTGACAAAGTCATAATTCACATCCAACAGTCATTTAGAGTCAAAAGAATAAATGTTAACATTTCATCATTTTAGACCATTTTGGGAACGTTCGACAGGTCCGGAGTCATCGTTTTTCATCCGAAAATTGATTTTTTGGACTGTACCAAAAATGATTCAAAATGTCAATTTGATCGTTCCTCATGTTGAATAACCACTTTTTAAACCCTCACAGTGACCAAAATTGCCATTTTTACAGAGTTTTGCTTACTCAAAAGCTTCAATTTTGACCCGTTTCAGGCACAGAAATGACTTTAAACACACTTATTTTAGTTGACAAAGTCATAATTCACATCCAACAGTCATTTAGAGTCAAAAGATTAAATGTTAAAATTTCATCCATATTGACCATTTTGGGATCGTTCGACAGGTCCGGAGTCATCGTTTTTCATCCGAAAATTGATTTTTTGGACTGTACCAAAAATGATTCAAAATGTCAATTGGATCGTGCCTCATGTTGAATAACCACTTTTTAAACCCTCACAGTGACCAAAATTGCCATTTTTACAGAGTTTTGCTTACTCAAAAGCTTTAATTTTGACCCGTTTCAGGCACAGAAATGACTTTAAACACACTTATTTTAGTTGACAAAGTCATAATTCACATCCAACAGTAATTTAGAGTCAAAAGAATAAATGTTAAAATTTCATCATTATAGACCATTTTGGGATCGTTCGACAGGTCCGGAGTCATCGTTTTTCATCCGAAAATTGATTTTTTGGACTGTACCAAAAATGATTCAAAATGTCAATTGGATCATGCCTCATGTTGAATAACCACTTTTTAAACCCTCACAGTGACCAAAATTGCCATTTTTACAGAGTTTTGCTGACTCAAAAGCTTCCATTTGGACCCGTTTCAGGCACAGAAATGACTTTAAACACACTTATTCTAGTTGACAAAGTCATAATTCACATCCAACAGTCATTTAGAGTCAAAAGATTAAATGTTGAAATTTCATCATTATAGACCATTTTGGGATCGTTCGACAGGTCCGGAGTCATCGTTTTTCATCCGAAAATTGATTTTTTGGACTGTACCAAAAATGATTCAAAATGTCAATTGGATCATGCCTCATGTTGAATAACCACTTTTTAAACCCTCACAGTGACCAAAATTGCCATTTTTACAGAGTTTTGCTTACTCAAAAGCTTCAATTTTGACCCGTTTCAGGCACAAAAATGACTTTAAACTCACTTATTTTAGTTGACAAAGTCATAATTGTCATCCAACAGTCATTTAGAGTCAAAAGATTAAATGTTAAAATTTCATCATTATAGACCATTTTGGGATCGTTCGACAGGTCCGGAGTCATCGTTTTGCATCTGAAAATTGATTTTTTGGACTGTACCAAAAATGATTCAAAATGTCAATTGGATCATGGCTCATGTTGAATAACCACTTTTTAAACCCTCACAGTGACCAAAATTGCCATTTTTACAGAGTTTTGCTTACTCAAAAGCTTCAATTTTGACCCGTTTCAGGCACAGAAATGACTTTAAACACACTTATTTTAGTTGACAAAGTCATAATTCACATCCAACAGTAATTTAGAGTCAAAAGAATAAATGTTAAAATTTCATCATTATAGACCATTTTGGGATCGTTCGACAGGTCCGGAGTCATCGTTTTTCATCCGAAAATTGATTTTTTGGACTGTACCAAAAATGATTCAAAATGTCAATTGGATCATGCCTCATGTTGAATAACCACTTTTTAAACCCTCACAGTGACCAAAATTGCCATTTTTACAGAGTTTTGCTGACTCAAAAGCTTCCATTTGGACCCGTTTCAGGCACAGAAATGACTTTAAACACACTTATTCTAGTTGACAAAGTCATAATTCACATCCAACAGTCATTTAGAGTCAAAAGATTAAATGTTGAAATTTCATCATTATAGACCATTTTGGGATCGTTCGACAGGTCCGGAGTCATCGTTTTTCATCCGAAAATTGATTTTTTGGACTGTACCAAAAATGATTCAAAATGTCAATTGGATCATGCCTCATGTTGAATAACCACTTTTTAAACCCTCACAGTGACCAAAATTGCCATTTTTACAGAGTTTTGCTTACTCAAAAGCTTCCATTTTGACCCGTTTCAGGCACAGAAATGACTTTAAACACACTTATTCTAGTTGACAAAGTCATAATTCACATCCAACAGTCATTTAGAGTCAAAAGATTAAATGTTAAAATTTCATCATTATAGACCATTTTGGGATCGTTCGACAGGTCCGGAGTCATCGTTTTTCATCCGAAAATTGATTTTTTGGACTGTACCAAAAATGATTCAAAATGTCAATTGGATCGTGCCTCATGTTGAATAACCACTTTTTAAACCCTCACAGTGACCAAAATTTCCATTTTTACAGAGTTTTGCTTGCTCAAAAGCTTCAATTTTGACCCGTTTCAGGCACAGAAATGACTTTAAACACACTTATACTAGTTGACAAAGTCATAATTCACATCCAACAGTCATTTAGAGTCAAAAGATTAAATGTTAAAATTTCATCATTATAGACCATTTTGGGAACGTTCGACAGGTCCGGAGTCATTGTTTTTCATCAGAAAATTGATTTTTTGGACTGTACCAAAAATGATTCAAAATGTCAATTGGATCGTGTCTCATGTTGAATAACCACTTTTTAAACCCTCACAGTGACCAAAATTGCCATTTTTACAGAGTTTTGCTTACTCAAAAGCTTTATTTTTGACCCGTTTCAGGCACAGAAATGACTTTAAACACACTTATTTTAGTTGACAAAGTCATAATTCACATCCAACAGTCATTTAGAGTCAAAAGATTAAATGTTAACATTTCATCCATATTGACCATTTTGGGATCGTTCGACAGGTCCGGAGTCATCGTTTTTCATCCGAAAATTGATTTTTTGGACTGTACCAAAAATTATTCAAAATGTCAATTGGATCAAGCCTCATGTTGAATAACGACTTTTAAACCCTCACAGTGACCAAAATTGCCATTTTTACAGAGTTTTGCTTACTCAAAAGCTTCCATTTTGACCCGTTTCAGGCACAGAAATGACTTTAAACACACTTATTCTAGTTGACAAAGTCATAATTCACATCCAACAGTCATTTAGAGTCAAAAGATTAAATGTTGAAATTTCATCATTATAGACCATTTTGGGATCGTTCGACAAGTCCGGAGTCATCGTTTTTCATCCGAAAATTGATTTTTTGGACTGTACCAAAAATGATTCAAAATGTCAATTGGATCGTGCCTCATGTTGAATAACCACTTTTTAAACCCTCACAGTGACCAAAATTGCCATTTTTACAGAGTTTTGCTTACTCAAAAGCTTCAATTTTGACCCGTTTCAGGCACAGAAATGACTTTAAACACACTTATTTTAGTTGACAAAGTCATACTTCACATCCAACAGTCATTTAGAGTCAAAAGATTAAATGTTAACATTTCATCATTATAGACCATTTTGGGAACGTTCGACAGGTCCGGAGTCATCGTTTTTCATCCGAAAATTGATTTTTTGGACTGTACCAAAAATGATTCAAAATGTCAATTGGATCGTTCCTCATGTTGAATAACCACTTTTTAAACCCTCACAGTGACCAAAATTGCCATTTTTACAGAGTTTTGCTTTCTCAAAAGCTTCAATTTTGACCGTTTCAGGCACAGAAATGACTTTAAACACACTTATTATAGTTGACAAAGTCATAATTCACATCCAACAGTCATTTAGAGTCAAAAGATTAAATGTTAAAATTTCATCCATATTGACCATTTTGGGATCGTTCGACAGGTCCGGAGTCATCAATTTTCATCCGAAAATTGATTTTTTGGACTGTACCAAAAATGATTCAAAATGTCAATTGGATCGTTCCTCATGTTGAATAACCACTTTTTAAACCCTCACAGTGACCAAAATTGCCATTTTTACAGAGTTTTGCTTACTCAAAAGCTTCCATTTTGACCCGTTTCAGGCACAGAAATGACTTTAAACACACTTATTCTAGTTGACAAAGTCATAATTCACATCCAACAGTCATTTAGAGTCAAAAGATTAAATGTTGAAATTTCATCATTATAGACCATTTTGGGATCGTTCGACAGGTCCGGAGTCATCGTTTTTCATCCGAAAATTGATTTTTTGGACTGTACCAAAAATGATTCAAAATGTCAATTGGATCGTGCCTCATGTTGAATAACCACTTTTTAAACCCTCACAGTGACCAAAATTGCCATTTTTACAGAGTTTTGCTTACTCAAAAGCTTCAATTTTGACCCGTTTCAGGCACAGAAATGACTTTAAACACACTTATTTTAGTTGACAAAGTCATAATTCACATCCAACAGTCATTTAGAGTCAAAAGATTAAATGTTGAAATTTCATCATTATAGACCATTTTGGGATCGTTCGACAGGTCCGGAGTCATCGTTTTTCATCCGAAAATTGATTTTTTGGACTGTACCAAAAATGATTCAAAATGTCAATTGGATCGTGCCTCATGTTGAATAACCACTTTTTAAACCCTCACAGTGACCAAAATTGCCATTTTTACAGAGTTTTGCTTACTCAAAAGCTTCAATTTTGACCCATTTCAGGCACAGAAATGACTTTAAACATACTTATTTTAGTTGACAAAGTCATAATTCACATCCAACAGTCATTTAGAGTCAAAAGATTAAATGTTAAAATTTCATCCATATTGACCATTTTGGGATCGTTCGACAGGTCCGGAGTCATCGTTTTTCATCCGAAAATTGATTTTTTGGACTGTACAAAAAATGATTCAAAATGTCAATTGGATCGTGCCTCATGTTGAATAACCACTTTTTAAACCCTCACAGTGACCAAAATTGCCATTTTTACAGAGTTTTGCTTGCTCAAAAGCTTCAATTTTGACCCGTTTCAGGCACAGAAATGACTTTAAACACACTTATTCTAGTTGACAAAGTCATAATTCACATCCAACAGTCATTTAGAGTCAAAAGATTAAATGTTAACATTTCATCATTATAGACCATTTTGGGAACGTTCGACAGGTCCGGAGTCATCGTTTTTCATCCGAAAATTGATTTTTTGGACTGTACCAAAAATGATTCAAAATGTCAATTGGATCGTTCCTCATGTTGAATAACCACTTTTTAAACCCTCACAGTGACCAAAATTGCCATTTTTACAGAGTTTTGCTTACTCAAAAGCTTCAATTTTGACCCGTTTCAGGCACAGAAATGACTTTAAACACACTTATTTTAGTTGACAAAGTCATAATTCACATCCAACAGTCATTTAGAGTCATAGGATTAAATGTTAAAATTTCATCATTATAGACCATTTTGGGAACGTTCGACAGGTCCGGAGTCATCGTTTTTCATCCGAAAATTGATTTTTTGGACTGTACCAAAAATGATTCAAAATGTCAATTGGATCATGCCTCATGTTGAATAACCACTTTTTAAACCCTCACAGTGACCAAAATTGCCATTTTTACAGAGTTTCGCTTACTCAAAAGCTTCAATTTTGACCCGTTTCAGGCACAGAAAGGACTTTAAGCACACTTATTTTAGTTGACAAAGTCATAATTCACATCCAACAGTCATTTAGAGTCAAAAGATTAAATGTTGAAATTTCATCATTATAGACCATTTTGGGATCGTTCGACAGGTCCGGAGTCATCGTTTTTCATCCGAAAATTGATTTTTTGGACTGTACCAAAAATGATTCAAAATGTCAATTGGATCGTGCCTCATGTTGAATAACCACTTTTTAAACCCTCACAGTGACCAAAATTGCCATTTTTACAGAGTTTTGCTTACTCAAAAGCTTCCATTTTGTCCCGTTTCAGGCACAGAAATGACTTTAAACACACTTATTCTAGTTGACAAAGTCATAATTCACATCCAACAGTCATTTAGAGTCAAAAGATTAAATGTTGAAATTTCATCATTATAGACCATTTTGGGATCGTTCGACACGTCCGGAGTCATCGTTTTTCATCCGAAAATTGATTTTTTGGACTGTACCAAAAATGATTCAAAATGTCGATTGGATCGTGCCCCATGTTGAATAACCACTTTTTAAACCCTCACAGTGACCAAAATTGCCATTTTTACAGAGTTTTGCTTGCTCAAAAGCTTCAATTTTGACTAGTTTCAGGCACAGAAATGACTTTAAACACACTTATTCTAGTTGACAAAGTCATAATTCACATCCAACAGTCATTTAGAGTCAAAAGATTAAATGTTAACATTTCATCATTATAGACCATTTTGGGAACGTTCGACAGGTCCGGAGTCATCGTTTTTCATCCGAAAATTGATTTTTTGGACTGTACCAAAAATGATTCAAAATGTCAATTGGATCGTTCCTCATGTTGAATAACCACTTTTTAAACCCTCACAGTGACCAAAATTGCCATTTTTACAGAGTTTTGCTTACTCAAAAGCTTCAATTTTGACCCGTTTCAGACACAGAAATGACTTTAAACACACTTATTTTAGTTGACAAAGTCATAATTCACATCCAACAGTCATTTAGAGTCAAAAGATTAAATGTTGAAATTTCATCATTATAGACCATTTTGGGATCGTTCGACAGGTCCGGAGTCATCGTTTTTTATCCGAAAATTGATTTTTTGGACTGTACCAAAAATGATTCAAAATGTCAATTGGATCGTGCCTCATGTTGAATAACCACTTTTTAAACCCTCACAGTGACCAAAATTGCCATTTTTACAGAGTTTTGCTTACTCAAAAGCTTCAATTTTGACCCATTTCAGGCACAGAAATGACTTTAGACACACTTATTTTAGTTGACAAAGTCATAATTCACATCCAACAGTCATTTAGAGTCAAAAGATTAAATGTTAAAATTTCATCCATATTGACCATTTTGGGATCGTTCGACAGGTCCGGAGTCATCGTTTTTCATCCGAAAATTGATTTTTTGGACTGTACCAAAAATGATTCAAAATGTCAATTGGATCGTGCCTCATGTTGAATAACCACTTTTTAAACCCTCACAGTGACCAAAATTGCCATTTTTACAGAGTTTTGCTTGCTCAAAAGCTTCAATTTTGACCTGTTTCAGGCACAGAAATGACTTTAAACACACTTATTCTAGTTGACAAAGTCATAATTCACATCCAACAGTCATTTAGAGTCAAAAGAATAAATGTTAAAATTTCATCATTGTAGACCATTTTGGGATTGTTCGACAGGTCCGGAGTCATCGTTTTCCATCCGAAAATTGATTTTTTGGACTGTACCAAAAATGATTCAAAATGTCAATTGGATAGTGCCTCATGTTGAATAACCACTTTTTAAACCCTCACAGTGACCAAAATTGCCATTTTTACAGAGTTTTGCTTACTCAAAAGCTTCCATTTTGACCCGTTTCAGGCACAGAAATAACTTTAAACACACTTATTTTAGTTGACAAAGTCATAATTCACATCCAACAGTCATTTAGAGTCAAAAGATTAAATGTTGAAATTTCATCATTATAGACCATTTTGGGATCGTTCGACAGGTCCGGAGTCATCGTTTTTCATCCGAAAATTGATTTTTTGGACTGTACCAAAAATGATTCAAAATGTCAATTGGATAGTTCCTCATGTTGAATAACCACTTTTTAAACCCTCACAGTGACCAAAATTGCCATTTTTACAGAGTTTTGCTTACTCAAAAGCTTCAATTTTGACCCGTTTCAGGCACAGAAATGACTTTAAACACACTTATTTTAGTTGACAAAGTCATAATTCACATCCAACAGTCATTTAGAGTCAAAAGATTAAATGTTAAAATTTCATCATTATAGACCATTTGGGGATCGTTCGACAGGTCCGGAGTCATCGTTTTTCATCCGAAAATTAATTTTTTGGACTGTACCAAAAATGATTCAAAATGTCAATTGGATCGTGCCTCATGTTGAATAACCACTTTTTAAACCCTCACAGTGACCAAAATTGCCATTTTTACAGAGTTTTGCTAGCTCAAAAGCTTCAATTTTGACCCGTTTCAGGCACAGAAATGACTTTAAACACACTTATTCTAGTTGACAAAGCCATAATTCATATCCAACAGTCATTTAGAGTCAAAAGATTAAATGTTAAAATTTCATCATTATAGACCATTTTGGGAACGTTCGACAGGTCCGGAGTCATCGTTTTTCATCCGAAAATTGATTTTTTGGACTGTACCAAAAATGATTCAAAATGTCAATTGGATCGTTCTTCATGTTGAATAACCACTTTTTAAACCCTCACAGTGACCAAAATTGCCATTTTTACAGAGTTTTGATTACTCAAAAGCTTCAATTTTGACCCATTTCAGGCACAGAAATGACTTTAAACACACTTATTTTAGTTGACAAAGTCATAATTCACATCCAACAGTCATTTAGAGTCAAAAGATTAAATGTTAAAATTTCATCCATATTGACCATTTTGGGATCGTTCGACAGGTCCGGAGTCATCGTTTTTCATCCGAAAATTGATTTTTTGGACTGTACCAAAAATGATTCAAAATGTCAATTGGATCGTGCCTCATGTTGAATAACCACTTTTTAAACCCTCACAGTGACCAAAATTGCCATTTTTACAGAGTTTTGCTTGCTCAAAAGCTTCAATTTTGACCCGTTTCAGGCACAGAAATTACTTTAAACACACTTATTCTAGTTGACAAAGTCATAATTCACATCCAACAGTCATTTAGAGTCAAAAGATTAAATGTTAACATTTCATCATTATAGACCATTTTGGGAACGTTCGACAGGTCCGGAGTCATCGTTTTTCATCCGAAAATTGATTTTTTGGACTGTACCAAAAATGATTCAAAATGTCAATTGGATCGTTCCTCATGTTGAATAACCACTTTTTAAACCCTCACAGTGACCAAAATTGCCATTTTTACAGAGTTTTGCTTACTCAAAAGCTTCAATTTTGACCCGTTTCAGGCACAGAAATGACTTTAAACACACTTATTTTAGTTGACAAAGTCATAATTCACATCCAACAGTCATTTAGAGTCAAAAGATTAAATGTTAAAATGTCATCATTATAGACCATTTGGGGAACGTTCGACAGGTCCGGAGTCATCGTTTTTCATCCGAAAATTGATTTTTTGGACTGTACCAAAAATGATTCAAAATGTCAATTGGATCATGCCTCATGTTGAATAACCACTTTTTAAACCCTCACAGTGACCAAAATTGCCATTTTTACAGAGTTTCGCTTACTCAAAAGCTTCAATTTTGACCCGTTTCAGGCACAGAAAGGACTTTAAGCACACTTATTTTAGTTGACAAAGTCATAATTCACATCCAACAGTAATTTAGAGTCAAAAGATTAAATGTTAAAATTTCATCATTATAGACCATTTTGGGATCGTTCGACAGGTCCGGAGTCATCGTTTTTCATCCGAAAATTGATTTTTTGGACTGTACCAAAAATGATTCAAAATGTCAATTGGATCATGCCTCATGTTGAATAACCACTTTTTAAACCCTCACAGTGACCAAAATTGCCATTTTTACAGAGTTTTGCTTACTCAAAAGCTTCAATTTTGACCCGTTTCAGGCACAAAAATGACTTTAAACACACTTATTTTAGTTGACAAAGTCATAATTGTCATCCAACAGTCATTTAGAGTCAAAAGATTAAATGTTAAAATTTCATCATTATAGACCATTTTGGGATCGTTCGACAGGTCCGGAGTCATCGTTTTGCATCTGAAAATTGATTTTTTGGACTGTACCAAAAATGATTCAAAATGTCAATTGGATCATGGCTCATGTTTAATAACCACTTTTTAAACCCTCACAGTGACCAAAATTGCCATTTTTACAGAGTTTTGCTTACTCAAAAGCTTCAATTTTGACCCGTTTCAGGCACAGAAATGACTTTAAACACACTTATTCTAGTTGACAAAGTCATAATTCACATCCAACAGTCATTTAGAGTCAAAAGAATAAATGTTAACATTTCATCATTATAGACCATTTTGGGAACGTTCGACAGGTCCGGAGTCATCGTTTTTCATCCGAAAATTGATTTTTTGGACTGTACCAAAAATGATTCAAAATGTCAATTTGATCGTTCCTCATGTTGAATAACCACTTTTTAAACCCTCACAGTGACCAAAATTGCCATTTTTACAGAGTTTTGCTTACTCAAAAGCTTCAATTTTGACCCGTTTCAGGCACAGAAATGACTTTAAACACACTTATTTTAGTTGACAAAGTCATAATTCACATCCAACAGTCATTTAGAGTCAAAAGATTAAATGTTAAAATGTCATCATTATAGACCATTTGGGGAACGTTCGACAGGTCCGGAGTCATCGTTTTTCATCCGAAAATTGATTTTTTGGACTGTACCAAAAATGATTCAAAATGTCAATTGGATCATGCCTCATGTTGAATAACCACTTTTTAAACCCTCACAGTGACCAAAATTGCCATTTTTACAGAGTTTCGCTTACTCAAAAGCTTCAATTTTGACCCGTTTCAGGCACAGAAAGGACTTTAAGCACACTTATTTTAGTTGACAAAGTCATAATTCACATCCAACAGTAATTTAGAGTCAAAAGATTAAATGTTAAAATTTCATCATTATAGACCATTTTGGGATCGTTCGACAGGTCCGGAGTCATCGTTTTTCATCCGAAAATTGATTTTTTGGACTGTACCAAAAATGATTCAAAATGTCAATTGGATCATGCCTCATGTTGAATAACCACTTTTTAAACCCTCACAGTGACCAAAATTGCCATTTTTACAGAGTTTTGCTTACTCAAAAGCTTCAATTTTGACCCGTTTCAGGCACAAAAATGACTTTAAACACACTTATTTTAGTTGACAAAGTCATAATTGTCATCCAACAGTCATTTAGAGTCAAAAGATTAAATGTTAAAATTTCATCATTATAGACCATTTTGGGATCGTTCGACAGGTCCGGAGTCATCGTTTTGCATCTGAAAATTGATTTTTTGGACTGTACCAAAAATGATTCAAAATGTCAATTGGATCATGGCTCATGTTTAATAACCACTTTTTAAACCCTCACAGTGACCAAAATTGCCATTTTTACAGAGTTTTGCTTACTCAAAAGCTTCAATTTTGACCCGTTTCAGGCACAGAAATGACTTTAAACACACTTATTCTAGTTGACAAAGTCATAATTCACATCCAACAGTCATTTAGAGTCAAAAGAATAAATGTTAACATTTCATCATTATAGACCATTTTGGGAACGTTCGACAGGTCCGGAGTCATCGTTTTTCATCCGAAAATTGATTTTTTGGACTGTACCAAAAATGATTCAAAATGTCAATTTGATCGTTCCTCATGTTGAATAACCACTTTTTAAACCCTCACAGTGACCAAAATTGCCATTTTTACAGAGTTTTGCTTACTCAAAAGCTTCAATTTTGACCCGTTTCAGGCACAGAAATGACTTTAAACACACTTATTTTAGTTGACAAAGTCATAATTCACATCCAACAGTCATTTAGAGTCAAAAGATTAAATGTTAAAATTTCATCCATATTGACCATTTTGGGATCGTTCGACAGGTCCGGAGTCATCGTTTTTCATCCAAAAATAGATTTTTTGGACTGTACCAAAAATGATTCAAAATGTCAATTGGATCGTGCCTCATGTTGAATAACCACTTTTTAAACCCTCACAGTGACCAAAATTGCCATTTTTACAGAGTTTTGCTTACTCAAAAGCTTTAATTTTGACCCGTTTCAGGCACAGAAATGACTTTAAACACACTTATTTTAGTTGACAAAGTCATAATTCACATCCAACAGTAATTTAGAGTCAAAAGAATAAATGTTAAAATTTCATCATTATAGACCATTTTGGGATCGTTCGACAGGTCCGGAGTCATCGTTTTTCATCCAAAAATTGATTTTTTGGACTGTACCAAAAATGATTCAAAATGTCAATTGGATCATGCCTCATGTTGAATAACCACTTTTTAAACCCTCACAGTGACCAAAATTGCCATTTTTACAGAGTTTTGCTTACTCAAAAGCTTCCATTTGGACCCGTTTCAGGCACAGAAATGACTTTAAACACACTTATTCTAGTTGACAAAGTCATAATTCACATCCAACAGTCATTTAGAGTCAAAAGATTAAATGTTGAAATTTCATCATTATAGACCATTTTGGGATCGTTCGACAGGTCCGGAGTCATCGTTTTTCATCCGAAAATTGATTTTTTGGACTGTACCAAAAATGATTCAAAATGTCAATTGGATCATGCCTCATGTTGAATAACCACTTTTTAAACCCTCACAGTGACCAAAATTGCCATTTTTACAGAGTTTTGCTTACTCAAAAGCTTCCATTTTGACCCGTTTCAGGCACAGAAATAACTTTAAACACACTTATTCTAGTTGACAAAGTCATAATTCACATCCAACAGTCATTTAGAGTCAAAAGATTAAATGTTAAAATGTCATCATTATAGACCATTTTGGGATCGTTCGACAGGTCCGGACTCATCGTTTTTCATCCGAAAATTGATTTTTTGGACTGTACCAAAAATGATTCAAAATGTCAATTGGATCGTGCCTCATGTTGAATAACCACTTTTTAAACCCTCACAGTGACCAAAATTTCCATTTTTACAGAGTTTTGCTTGCTCAAAAGCTTCAATTTTGACCCGTTTCAGGCACAGAAATGACTTTAAACACACTTATTCTAGTTGACAAAGTCATAATTCACATCCAACAGTCATTTAGAGTCAAAAGATTAAATGTTAAAATTTCATCATTATAGACCATTTTGGGAACGTTCGACAGGTCCGGAGTCATTGTTTTTCATCCGAAAATTGATTTTTTGGACTGTACCAAAAATGATTCAAAATGTCAATTGGATCGTGTCTCATGTTGAATAACCACTTTTTAAACCCTCACAGTGACCAAAATTGCCATTTTTACAGAGTTTTGCTTACTCAAAAGCTTTAATTTTGACCCGTTTCAGGCACAGAAATGACTTTAAACACACTTATTTTAGTTGACAAAGTCATAATTCACATCCAACAGTCATTTAGAGTCAAAAGATTAAATGTTAAAATTTCATCCATATTGACCATTTTGGGATCGTTCGACAGGTCCGGAGTCATCGTTTTTCATCCGAAAATTGATTTTTTGGACTGTACCAAAAATGATTCAAAATGTCAATTGGATCAAGCCTCATGTTGAATAACGACTTTTTAAACCCTCACAGTGACCAAAATTGCCATTTTTACAGAGTTTTGCTTACTCAAAAGCTTCCATTTTGACCTGTTTCAGGCACAGAAATGACTTTAAACACACTTATTCTAGTTGACAAAGTCATAATTCACATCCAACAGTCATTTAGAGTCAAAAGATTAAATGTTGAAATTTCATCATTATAGACCATTTTGGGATCGTTCGACAAGTCCGGAGTCATCGTTTTTCATCCGAAAATTGATTTTTTGGACTGTACCAAAAATGATTCAAAATGTCAATTGGATCGTTCCTCATGTTGAATAACCACTTTTTAAACCCTCACAGTGACCAAAATTGCCATTTTTACAGAGTTTTGCTTACTCAAAAGCTTCAATTTTGACCCGTTTCAGGCACAGAAATGACTTTAAACACACTTATTTTAGTTGACAAAGTCATAATTCACATCCAACAGTAATTTAGAGTCAAAAGAATAAATGTTAAAATTTCATCATTATAGACCATTTTGGGATCGTTCGACAGGTCCGGAGTCATCGTTTTTCATCCGAAAATTGATTTTTTGGACTGTACCAAAAATGATTCAAAATGTCAATTGGATCATGCCTCATGTTGAATAACCACTTTTTAAACCCTCACAGTGACCAAAATTGCCATTTTTACAGAGTTTTGCTTACTCAAAAGCTTCAATTTTGACCCGTTTCAGGCACAGAAATGACTTTAAACACACTTATTTTAGTTGACAAAGTCATAATTCACATCCAACAGTCATTTAGAGTCAAAAGATTAAATGTTAAAATGTCATCATTATAGACCATTTGGGGAACGTTCGACAGGTCCGGAGTCATCGTTTTTCATCCGAAAATTGATTTTTTGGACTGTACCAAAAATGATTCAAAATGTCAATTGGATCATGCCTCATGTTGAATAACCACTTTTTAAACCCTCACAGTGACCAAAATTGCCATTTTTACAGAGTTTCGCTTACTCAAAAGCTTCAATTTTGACCCGTTTCAGGCACAGAAAGGACTTTAAGCACACTTATTTTAGTTGACAAAGTCATAATTCACATCCAACAGTAATTTAGAGTCAAAAGATTAAATGTTAAAATTTCATCATTATAGACCATTTTGGGATCGTTCGACAGGTCCGGAGTCATCGTTTTTCATCCGAAAATTGATTTTTTGGACTGTACCAAAAATGATTCAAAATGTCAATTGGATCATGCCTCATGTTGAATAACCACTTTTTAAACCCTCACAGTGACCAAAATTGCCATTTTTACAGAGTTTTGCTTACTCAAAAGCTTCAATTTTGACCCGTTTCAGGCACAAAAATGACTTTAAACACACTTATTTTAGTTGACAAAGTCATAATTGTCATCCAACAGTCATTTAGAGTCAAAAGATTAAATGTTAAAATTTCATCATTATAGACCATTTTGGGATCGTTCGACAGGTCCGGAGTCATCGTTTTGCATCTGAAAATTGATTTTTTGGACTGTACCAAAAATGATTCAAAATGTCAATTGGATCATGGCTCATGTTTAATAACCACTTTTTAAACCCTCACAGTGACCAAAATTGCCATTTTTACAGAGTTTTGCTTACTCAAAAGCTTCAATTTTGACCCGTTTCAGGCACAGAAATGACTTTAAACACACTTATTCTAGTTGACAAAGTCATAATTCACATCCAACAGTCATTTAGAGTCAAAAGAATAAATGTTAACATTTCATCATTATAGACCATTTTGGGAACGTTCGACAGGTCCGGAGTCATCGTTTTTCATCCGAAAATTGATTTTTTGGACTGTACCAAAAATGATTCAAAATGTCAATTTGATCGTTCCTCATGTTGAATAACCACTTTTTAAACCCTCACAGTGACCAAAATTGCCATTTTTACAGAGTTTTGCTTACTCAAAAGCTTCAATTTTGACCCGTTTCAGGCACAGAAATGACTTTAAACACACTTATTTTAGTTGACAAAGTCATAATTCACATCCAACAGTCATTTAGAGTCAAAAGATTAAATGTTAAAATGTCATCATTATAGACCATTTGGGGAACGTTCGACAGGTCCGGAGTCATCGTTTTTCATCCGAAAATTGATTTTTTGGACTGTACCAAAAATGATTCAAAATGTCAATTGGATCATGCCTCATGTTGAATAACCACTTTTTAAACCCTCACAGTGACCAAAATTGCCATTTTTACAGAGTTTCGCTTACTCAAAAGCTTCAATTTTGACCCGTTTCAGGCACAGAAAGGACTTTAAGCACACTTATTTTAGTTGACAAAGTCATAATTCACATCCAACAGTAATTTAGAGTCAAAAGATTAAATGTTAAAATTTCATCATTATAGACCATTTTGGGATCGTTCGACAGGTCCGGAGTCATCGTTTTTCATCCGAAAATTGATTTTTTGGACTGTACCAAAAATGATTCAAAATGTCAATTGGATCATGCCTCATGTTGAATAACCACTTTTTAAACCCTCACAGTGACCAAAATTGCCATTTTTACAGAGTTTTGCTTACTCAAAAGCTTCAATTTTGACCCGTTTCAGGCACAAAAATGACTTTAAACACACTTATTTTAGTTGACAAAGTCATAATTGTCATCCAACAGTCATTTAGAGTCAAAAGATTAAATGTTAAAATTTCATCATTATAGACCATTTTGGGATCGTTCGACAGGTCCGGAGTCATCGTTTTGCATCTGAAAATTGATTTTTTGGACTGTACCAAAAATGATTCAAAATGTCAATTGGATCATGGCTCATGTTTAATAACCACTTTTTAAACCCTCACAGTGACCAAAATTGCCATTTTTACAGAGTTTTGCTTACTCAAAAGCTTCAATTTTGACCCGTTTCAGGCACAGAAATGACTTTAAACACACTTATTCTAGTTGACAAAGTCATAATTCACATCCAACAGTCATTTAGAGTCAAAAGAATAAATGTTAACATTTCATCATTATAGACCATTTTGGGAACGTTCGACAGGTCCGGAGTCATCGTTTTTCATCCGAAAATTGATTTTTTGGACTGTACCAAAAATGATTCAAAATGTCAATTTGATCGTTCCTCATGTTGAATAACCACTTTTTAAACCCTCACAGTGACCAAAATTGCCATTTTTACAGAGTTTTGCTTACTCAAAAGCTTCAATTTTGACCCGTTTCAGGCACAGAAATGACTTTAAACACACTTATTTTAGTTGACAAAGTCATAATTCACATCCAACAGTCATTTAGAGTCAAAAGATTAAATGTTAAAATTTCATCCATATTGACCATTTTGGGATCGTTCGACAGGTCCGGAGTCATCGTTTTTCATCCAAAAATAGATTTTTTGGACTGTACCAAAAATGATTCAAAATGTCAATTGGATCGTGCCTCATGTTGAATAACCACTTTTTAAACCCTCACAGTGACCAAAATTGCCATTTTTACAGAGTTTTGCTTACTCAAAAGCTTTAATTTTGACCCGTTTCAGGCACAGAAATGACTTTAAACACACTTATTTTAGTTGACAAAGTCATAATTCACATCCAACAGTAATTTAGAGTCAAAAGAATAAATGTTAAAATTTCATCATTATAGACCATTTTGGGATCGTTCGACAGGTCCGGAGTCATCGTTTTTCATCCAAAAATTGATTTTTTGGACTGTACCAAAAATGATTCAAAATGTCAATTGGATCATGCCTCATGTTGAATAACCACTTTTTAAACCCTCACAGTGACCAAAATTGCCATTTTTACAGAGTTTTGCTTACTCAAAAGCTTCCATTTGGACCCGTTTCAGGCACAGAAATGACTTTAAACACACTTATTCTAGTTGACAAAGTCATAATTCACATCCAACAGTCATTTAGAGTCAAAAGATTAAATGTTGAAATTTCATCATTATAGACCATTTTGGGATCGTTCGACAGGTCCGGAGTCATCGTTTTTCATCCGAAAATTGATTTTTTGGACTGTACCAAAAATGATTCAAAATGTCAATTGGATCATGCCTCATGTTGAATAACCACTTTTTAAACCCTCACAGTGACCAAAATTGCCATTTTTACAGAGTTTTGCTTACTCAAAAGCTTCCATTTTGACCCGTTTCAGGCACAGAAATAACTTTAAACACACTTATTCTAGTTGACAAAGTCATAATTCACATCCAACAGTCATTTAGAGTCAAAAGATTAAATGTTAAAATTTCATCATTATAGACCATTTTGGGATCGTTCGACAGGTCCGGACTCATCGTTTTTCATCCGAAAATTGATTTTTTGGACTGTACCAAAAATGATTCAAAATGTCAATTGGATCGTTCCTCATGTTGAATAACCACTTTTTAAACCCTCACAGTGACCAAAATTTCCATTTTTACAGAGTTTTGCTTGCTCAAAAGCTTCAATTTTGACCCGTTTCAGGCACAGAAATGACTTTAAACACACTTATTCTAGTTGACAAAGTCATAATTCACATCCAACAGTCATTTAGAGTCAAAAGATTAAATGTTGAAATTTCATCATTATAGACCATTTTGGGATCGTTCGACAAGTCCGGAGTCATCGTTTTTCATCCGAAAATTGATTTTTTGGACTGTACCAAAAATGATTCAAAATGTCAATTGGATCGTTCCTCATGTTGAATAACCACTTTTTAAACCCTCACAGTGACCAAAATTGCCATTTTTACAGAGTTTTGCTTACTCAAAAGCTTCAATTTTGACCCGTTTCAGGCACAGAAATGACTTTAAACACACTTATTTTAGTTGACAAAGTCATAATTCACATCCAACAGTAATTTAGAGTCAAAAGAATAAATGTTAAAATTTCATCATTATAGACCATTTTGGGATCGTTCGACAGGTCTGGAGTCATCGTTTTTCATCCGAAAATTGATTTTTTGGACTGTACCAAAAATGATTCAAAATGTCAATTGGATCATGCCTCATGTTGAATAACCACTTTTTAAACCCTCACAGTGACCAAAATTGCCATTTTTACAGAGTTTTGCTTACTCAAAAGCTTCAATTTTGACCCATTTCAGGCACAGAAATGACTTTAAACACACTTATTTTAGTTGACAAAGTCATAATTCACATCCAACAGTCATTTAGAGTCAAAAGATTAAATGTTAAAATTTCATCCATATTGACCATTTTGGGATCGTTCGACAGGTCCGGAGTCATCGTTTTTCATCCGAAAATTGATTTTTTGGACTGTACCAAAAATGATTCAAAATGTCAATTGGTCGTGCCTCATGTTGAATAACCACTTTTTAAACCCTCACAGTGACCAAAATTGCCATTTTTACAGAGTTTTGCTTGCTCAAAAGCTTCAATTTTGACCCGTTTCAGGCACAGAAATTACTTTAAACACACTTATTCTAGTTGACAAAGTCATAATTCACATCCAACAGTCATTTAGAGTCAAAAGATTAAATGTTAACATTTCATCATTATAGACCATTTTGGGAACGTTCGACAGGTCCGGAGTCATCGTTTTTCATCCGAAAATTGATTTTTTGGACTGTACCAAAAATGATTCAAAATGTCAATTGGATCGTTCCTCATGTTGAATAACCACTTTTTAAACCCTCACAGTGACCAAAATTGCCATTTTTACAGAGTTTTGCTTACTCAAAAGCTTCAATTTTGACCCGTTTCAGGCACAGAAATGACTTTAAACACACTTATTTTAGTTGACAAAGTCATAATTCACATCCAACAGTCATTTAGAGTCAAAAGATTAAATGTTAAAATGTCATCATTATAGACCATTTGGGGAACGTTCGACAGGTCCGGAGTCATCGTTTTTCATCCGAAAATTGATTTTTTGGACTGTACCAAAAATGATTCAAAATGTCAATTGGATCATGCCTCATGTTGAATAACCACTTTTTAAACCCTCACAGTGACCAAAATTGCCATTTTTACAGAGTTTCGCTTACTCAAAAGCTTCAATTTTGACCCGTTTCAGGCACAGAAAGGACTTTAAGCACACTTATTTTAGTTGACAAAGTCATAATTCACATCCAACAGTAATTTAGAGTCAAAAGATTAAATGTTAAAATTTCATCATTATAGACCATTTTGGGATCGTTCGACAGGTCCGGAGTCATCGTTTTTCATCCGAAAATTGATTTTTTGGACTGTACCAAAAATGATTCAAAATGTCAATTGGATCATGCCTCATGTTGAATAACCCCTTTTTAAACCCTCACAGTGACCAAAATTGCCATTTTTACAGAGTTTTGCTTACTCAAAAGCTTCAATTTTGACCCGTTTCAGGCACAAAAATGACTTTAAACACACTTATTTTAGTTGACAAAGTCATAATTGTCATCCAACAGTCATTTAGAGTCAAAAGATTAAATGTTAAAATTTCATCATTATAGACCATTTTGGGATCGTTCGACAGGTCCGGAGTCATCGTTTTGCATCTGAAAATTGATTTTTTGGACTGTACCAAAAATGATTCAAAATGTCAATTGGATCATGGCTCATGTTGAATAACCACTTTTTAAACCCTCACAGTGACCAAAATTGCCATTTCTACAGAGTTTTGCTTACTCAAAAGCTTCAATTTTGACCCGTTTCAGGCACAGAAATGACTTTAAACACACTTATTCTAGTTGACAAAGTCATAATTCACATCCAACAGTCATTTAGAGTCAAAAGAATAAATGTTAACATTTCATCATTATAGACCATTTTGGGAACGTTCGACAGGTCCGGAGTCATCGTTTTTCATCCGAAAATTGATTTTTTGGACTGTACCAAAAATGATTCAAAATGTCAATTGGATCGTGCCTCATGTTGAATAACCACTTTTTAAACCCTCACAGTGACCAAAATTGCCATTTTTACAGAGTTTTGCTAGCTCAAAAGCTTCAATTTTGACCCGTTTCAGGCACAGAAATGACTTTAAACACACTTATTCTAGTTGACAAAGCCATAATTCATATCCAACAGTCATTTAGAGTCAAAAGATTAAATGTTAAAATTTCATCATTATAGACCATTTTGGGAACGTTCGACAGGTCCGGAGTCATCGTTTTTCATCCGAAAATTGATTTTTTGGACTGTACCAAAAATGATTCAAAATGTCAATTGGATCGTTCTTCATGTTGAATAACCACTTTTTAAACCCTCACAGTGACCAAAATTGCCATTTTTACAGAGTTTTGATTACTCAAAAGCTTCAATTTTGACCCATTTCAGGCACAGAAATGACTTTAAACACACTTATTTTAGTTGACAAAGTCATAATTCACATCCAACAGTCATTTAGAGTCAAAAGATTAAATGTTAAAATTTCATCCATATTGACCATTTTGGGATCGTTCGACAGGTCCGGAGTCATCGTTTTTCATCCGAAAATTGATTTTTTGGACTGTACCAAAAATGATTCAAAATGTCAATTGGATCGTGCCTCATGTTGAATAACCACTTTTTAAACCCTCACAGTGACCAAAATTGCCATTTTTACAGAGTTTTGCTTGCTCAAAAGCTTCAATTTTGACCCGTTTCAGGCACAGAAATTACTTTAAACACACTTATTCTAGTTGACAAAGTCATAATTCACATCCAACAGTCATTTAGAGTCAAAAGATTAAATGTTAACATTTCATCATTATAGACCATTTTGGGAACGTTCGACAGGTCCGGAGTCATCGTTTTTCATCCGAAAATTGATTTTTTGGACTGTACCAAAAATGATTCAAAATGTCAATTGGATCGTTCCTCATGTTGAATAACCACTTTTTAAACCCTCACAGTGACCAAAATTGCCATTTTTACAGAGTTTTGCTTACTCAAAAGCTTCAATTTTGACCCGTTTCAGGCACAGAAATGACTTTAAACACACTTATTTTAGTTGACAAAGTCATAATTCACATCCAACAGTCATTTAGAGTCAAAAGATTAAATGTTAAAATGTCATCATTATAGACCATTTGGGGAACGTTCGACAGGTCCGGAGTCATCGTTTTTCATCCGAAAATTGATTTTTTGGACTGTACCAAAAATGATTCAAAATGTCAATTGGATCATGCCTCATGTTGAATAACCACTTTTTAAACCCTCACAGTGACCAAAATTGCCATTTTTACAGAGTTTCGCTTACTCAAAAGCTTCAATTTTGACCCGTTTCAGGCACAGAAAGGACTTTAAGCACACTTATTTTAGTTGACAAAGTCATAATTCACATCCAACAGTAATTTAGAGTCAAAAGATTAAATGTTAAAATTTCATCATTATAGACCATTTTGGGATCGTTCGACAGGTCCGGAGTCATCGTTTTTCATCCGAAAATTGATTTTTTGGACTGTACCAAAAATGATTCAAAATGTCAATTGGATCATGCCTCATGTTGAATAACCACTTTTTAAACCCTCACAGTGACCAAAATTGCCATTTTTACAGAGTTTTGCTTACTCAAAAGCTTCAATTTTGACCCGTTTCAGGCACAAAAATGACTTTAAACACACTTATTTTAGTTGACAAAGTCATAATTGTCATCCAACAGTCATTTAGAGTCAAAAGATTAAATGTTAAAATTTCATCATTATAGACCATTTTGGGATCGTTCGACAGGTCCGGAGTCATCGTTTTGCATCTGAAAATTGATTTTTTGGACTGTACCAAAAATGATTCAAAATGTCAATTGGATCATGGCTCATGTTTAATAACCACTTTTTAAACCCTCACGTGACCAAAATTGCCATTTTTACAGAGTTTTGCTTACTCAAAAGCTTCAATTTTGACCCGTTTCAGGCACAGAAATGACTTTAAACACACTTATTCTAGTTGACAAAGTCATAATTCACATCCAACAGTCATTTAGAGTCAAAAGAATAAATGTTAACATTTCATCATTATAGACCATTTTGGGAACGTTCGACAGGTCCGGAGTCATCGTTTTTCATCCGAAAATTGATTTTTTGGACTGTACCAAAAATGATTCAAAATGTCAATTTGATCGTTCCTCATGTTGAATAACCACTTTTTAAACCCTCACAGTGACCAAAATTGCCATTTTTACAGAGTTTTGCTTACTCAAAAGCTTCAATTTTGACCCGTTTCAGGCACAGAAATGACTTTAAACACACTTATTTTAGTTGACAAAGTCATAATTCACATCCAACAGTCATTTAGAGTCAAAAGATTAAATGTTAAAATTTCATCCATATTGACCATTTTGGGATCGTTCGACAGGTCCGGAGTCATCGTTTTTCATCCAAAAATAGATTTTTTGGACTGTACCAAAAATGATTCAAAATGTCAATTGGATCGTGCCTCATGTTGAATAACCACTTTTTAAACCCTCACAGTGACCAAAATTGCCATTTTTACAGAGTTTTGCTTACTCAAAAGCTTTAATTTTGACCCGTTTCAGGCACAGAAATGACTTTAAACACACTTATTTTAGTTGACAAAGTCATAATTCACATCCAACAGTAATTTAGAGTCAAAAGAATAAATGTTAAAATTTCATCATTATAGACCATTTTGGGATCATTCGACAGGTCCGGAGTCATCGTTTTTCATCCAAAAATTGATTTTTTGGACTGTACCAAAAATGATTCAAAATGTCAATTGGATCATGCCTCATGTTGAATAACCACTTTTTAAACCCTCACAGTGACCAAAATTGCCATTTTTACAGAGTTTTGCTTACTCAAAAGCTTCCATTTGGACCCGTTTCAGGCACAGAAATGACTTTAAACACACTTATTCTAGTTGACAAAGTCATAATTCACATCCAACAGTCATTTAGAGTCAAAAGATTAAATGTTGAAATTTCATCATTATAGACCATTTTGGGATCGTTCGACAGGTCCGGAGTCATCGTTTTTCATCCGAAAATTGATTTTTTGGACTGTACCAAAAATGATTCAAAATGTCAATTGGATCATGCCTCATGTTGAATAACCACTTTTTAAACCCTCACAGTGACCAAAATTGCCATTTTTACAGAGTTTTGCTTACTCAAAAGCTTCCATTTTGACCCGTTTCAGGCACAGAAATAACTTTAAACACACTTATTCTAGTTGACAAAGTCATAATTCACATCCAACAGTCATTTAGAGTCAAAAGATTAAATGTTAAAATTTCATCATTATAGACCATTTTGGGATCGTTCGACAGGTCCGGACTCATCGTTTTTCATCCGAAAATTGATTTTTTGGACTGTACCAAAAATGATTCAAAATGTCAATTGGATCGTGCCTCATGTTGAATAACCACTTTTTAAACCCTCACAGTGACCAAAATTTCCATTTTTACAGAGTTTTGCTTGCTCAAAAGCTTCAATTTTGACCCGTTTCAGGCACAGAAATGACTTTAAACACACTTATTCTAGTTGACAAAGTCATAATTCACATCCAACAGTCATTTAGAGTCAAAAGATTAAATGTTAAAATTTCATCATTATAGACCATTTTGGGAACGTTCGACAGGTCCGGAGTCATTGTTTTTCATCCGAAAATTGATTTTTTGGACTGTACCAAAAATGATTCAAAATGTCAATTGGATCGTGTCTCATGTTGAATAACCACTTTTTAAACCCTCACAGTGACCAAAATTGCCATTTTTACAGAGTTTTGCTTACTCAAAAGCTTTAATTTTGACCCGTTTCAGGCACAGAAATGACTTTAAACACACTTATTTTAGTTGACAAAGTCATAATTCACATCCAACAGTCATTTAGAGTCAAAAGATTAAATGTTAAAATTTCATCCATATTGACCATTTTGGGATCGTTCGACAGGTCCGGAGTCATCGTTTTTCATCCGAAAATTGATTTTTTGGACTGTACCAAAAATGATTCAAAATGTCAATTGGATCAAGCCTCATGTTGAATAACGACTTTTTAAACCCTCACAGTGACCAAAATTGCCATTTTTACAGAGTTTTGCTTACTCAAAAGCTTCCATTTTGACCTGTTTCAGGCACAGAAATGACTTTAAACACACTTATTCTAGTTGACAAAGTCATAATTCACATCCAACAGTCATTTAGAGTCAAAAGATTAAATGTTGAAATTTCATCATTATAGACCATTTTGGGATCGTTCGACAAGTCCGGAGTCATCGTTTTTCATCCGAAAATTGATTTTTTGGACTGTACCAAAAATGATTCAAAATGTCAATTGGATCGTTCCTCATGTTGAATAACCACTTTTTAAACCCTCACAGTGACCAAAATTGCCATTTTTACAGAGTTTTGCTTACTCAAAAGCTTCAATTTTGACCCGTTTCAGGCACAGAAATGACTTTAAACACACTTATTTTAGTTGACAAAGTCATAATTCACATCCAACAGTAATTTAGAGTCAAAAGAATAAATGTTAAAATTTCATCATTATAGACCATTTTGGGATCGTTCGACAGGTCCGGAGTCATCGTTTTTCATCCGAAAATTGATTTTTTGGACTGTACCAAAAATGATTCAAAATGTCAATTGGATCATGCCTCATGTTGAATAACCACTTTTTAAACCCTCACAGTGACCAAAATTGCCATTTTTACAGAGTTTTGCTTACTCAAAAGCTTCAATTTTGACCCATTTCAGGCACAGAAATGACTTTAAACACACTTATTTTAGTTGACAAAGTCATAATTCACATCCAACAGTCATTTAGAGTCAAAAGATTAAATGTTAAAATTTCATCCATATTGACCATTTTGGGATCGTTCGACAGGTCCGGAGTCATCGTTTTTCATCCGAAAATTGATTTTTTGGACTGTACCAAAAATGATTCAAAATGTCAATTGGTCGTGCCTCATGTTGAATAACCACTTTTTAAACCCTCACAGTGACCAAAATTGCCATTTTTACAGAGTTTTGCTTGCTCAAAAGCTTCAATTTTGACCCGTTTCAGGCACAGAAATTACTTTAAACACACTTATTTTAGTTGACAAAGTCATAATTCACATCCAACAGTAATTTAGAGTCAAAAGATTAAATGTTAACATTTCATCATTATAGACCATTTTGGGATCGTTCGACAGGTCCGGAGTCATCGTTTTTCATCCGAAAATTGATTTTTTGGACTGTACCAAAAATGATTCAAAATGTCAATTGGATCGTTCCTCATGTTGAATAACCACTTTTTAAACCCTCACAGTGACCAAAATTGCCATTTTTACAGAGTTTTGCTTACTCAAAAGCTTCCATTTGGACCCGTTTCAGGCACAGAAATGACTTTAAACACACTTATTCTAGTTGACAAAGTCATAATTCACATCCAACAGTCATTTAGAGTCAAAAGATTAAATGTTGAAATTTCATCATTATAGACCATTTTGGGATCGTTCGACAGGTCCGGAGTCATCGTTTTTCATCCAAAAATTGATTTTTTGGACTGTACCAAAAATGATTCAAAATGTCAATTGGATCGTGCCTCATGTTGAATAACCACTTTTTAAACCCTCACAGTGACCAAAATTGCCATTTTTACAGAGTTTTGCTTGCTCAAAAGCTTCAATTTTGACCCGTTTCAGGCACAGAAATTACTTTAAACACACTTATTCTAGTTGACAAAGTCATAATTCACATCCAACAGTCATTTAGAGTCAAAAGATTAAATGTTAACATTTCATCATTATAGACCATTTTGGGAACGTTCGACAGGTCCGGAGTCATCGTTTTTCATCCGAAAATTGATTTTTTGGACTGTACCAAAAATGATTCAAAATGTCAATTGGATCGTTCCTCATGTTGAATAACCACTTTTTAAACCCTCACAGTGACCAAAATTGCCATTTTTACAGAGTTTTGCTTACTCAAAAGCTTCAATTTTGACCCGTTTCAGGCACAGAAATGACTTTAAACACACTTATTTTAGTTGACAAAGTCATAATTCACATCCAACAGTCATTTAGAGTCAAAAGATTAAATGTTAAAATGTCATCATTATAGACCATTTGGGGAACGTTCGACAGGTCCGGAGTCATCGTTTTTCATCCGAAAATTGATTTTTTGGACTGTACCAAAAATGATTCAAAATGTCAATTGGATCGTTCCTCATGTTGAATAACCACTTTTTAAACCCTCACAGTGACCAAAATTGCCATTTTTACAGAGTTTTGCTTACTCAAAAGCTTCCATTTTGACCCGTTTCAGGCACAGAAATAACTTTAAACACACTTATTCTAGTTGACAAAGTCATAATTCACATCCAACAGTCATTTAGAGTCAAAAGATTAAATGTTAAAATTTCATCATTATAGACCATTTTGGGATCGTTCGACAGGTCCGGACTCATCGTTTTTCATCCGAAAATTGATTTTTTGGACTGTACCAAAAATGATTCAAAATGTCAATTGGATCGTGCCTCATGTTGAATAACCACTTTTTAAACCCTCACAGTGACCAAAATTTCCATTTTTACAGAGTTTTGCTTGCTCAAAAGCTTCAATTTTGACCCGTTTCAGGCACAGAAATGACTTTAAACACACTTATTCTAGTTGACAAAGTCATAATTCACATCCAACAGTCATTTAGAGTCAAAAGATTAAATGTTAAAATTTCATCATTATAGACCATTTTGGGAACGTTCGACAGGTCCGGAGTCATTGTTTTTCATCCGAAAATTGATTTTTTGGACTGTACCAAAAATGATTCAAAATGTCAATTGGATCGTGTCTCATGTTGAATAACCACTTTTTAAACCCTCACAGTGACCAAAATTGCCATTTTTACAGAGTTTTGCTTACTCAAAAGCTTTAATTTTGACCCGTTTCAGGCACAGAAATGACTTTAAACACACTTATTTTAGTTGACAAAGTCATAATTCACATCCAACAGTCATTTAGAGTCAAAAGATTAAATGTTAAAATTTCATCCATATTGACCATTTTGGGATCGTTCGACAGGTCCGGAGTCATCGTTTTTCATCCGAAAATTGATTTTTTGGACTGTACCAAAAATGATTCAAAATGTCAATTGGATCAAGCCTCATGTTGAATAACGACTTTTTAAACCCTCACAGTGACCAAAATTGCCATTTTTACAGAGTTTTGCTTACTCAAAAGCTTCCATTTTGACCTGTTTCAGGCACAGAAATGACTTTAAACACACTTATTCTAGTTGACAAAGTCATAATTCACATCCAACAGTCATTTAGAGTCAAAAGATTAAATGTTGAAATTTCATCATTATAGACCATTTTGGGATCGTTCGACAAGTCCGGAGTCATCGTTTTTCATCCGAAAATTGATTTTTTGGACTGTACCAAAAATGATTCAAAATGTCAATTGGATCGTTCCTCATGTTGAATAACCACTTTTTAAACCCTCACAGTGACCAAAATTGCCATTTTTACAGAGTTTTGCTTACTCAAAAGCTTCAATTTTGACCCGTTTCAGGCACAGAAATGACTTTAAACACACTTATTTTAGTTGACAAAGTCATAATTCACATCCAACAGTAATTTAGAGTCAAAAGAATAAATGTTAAAATTTCATCATTATAGACCATTTTGGGATCGTTCGACAGGTCCGGAGTCATCGTTTTTCATCCGAAAATTGATTTTTTGGACTGTACCAAAAATGATTCAAAATGTCAATTGGATCATGCCTCATGTTGAATAACCACTTTTTAAACCCTCACAGTGACCAAAATTGCCATTTTTACAGAGTTTTGCTTACTCAAAAGCTTCAATTTTGACCCGTTTCAGGCACAGAAATGACTTTAAACACACTTATTTTAGTTGACAAAGTCATAATTCACATCCAACAGTCATTTAGAGTCAAAAGATTAAATGTTGAAATTTCATCATTATAGACCATTTTGGGATCGTTCGACAGGTCCGGAGTCATCGTTTTTCATCCGAAAATTGATTTTTTGGACTGTCCTAAAAATGATTCAAAATGTCAATTGGATCGTGCCTCATGTTGAATAACCACTTTTTAAACCCTCACAGTGACCAAAATTGCCATTTTTACAGAGTTTTGCTTACTCAAAAGCTTCCATTTTGACCCGTTTCAGGCACAGAAATGACTTTAAACACACTTATTCTAGTTGACAAAGTCATAATTCACATCCAACAGTCATTTAGAGTCAAAAGATTAAATGTTGAAATTTCATCATTATAGACCATTTTGGGATCGTTCGACAGGTCCGGAGTCATCGTTTTTCATCCGAAAATTGATTTTTTGGACTGTACCAAAAATGATTCAAAATGTCAATTGGATCAAGCCTCATGTTGAATAACGACTTTTTAAACCCTCACAGTGACCAAAATTGCCATTTTTACAGAGTATTGCTTACTCAAAAGCTTTAATTTTGACCCGTTTCAGGCACAGAAATGACTTTAAACACACTTATTTTAGTTGACAAAGTCATAATTCACATCCAACAGTCATTTAGAGTCAAAAGATTAAATGTTAAAATTTCATCCATATTGACCATTTTGGGATCGTTCGACAGGTCCGGAGTCATCGTTTTTCATCCGAAAATTGATTTTTTGGACTGTACCAAAAATGATTCAAAATGTCAATTGGATCAAGCCTCATGTTGAATAACGACTTTTTAAACCCTCACAGTGACCAAAATTGCCATTTTTACAGAGTTTTGCTTACTCAAAAGCTTCCATTTTGACCTGTTTCAGGCACAGAAATGACTTTAAACACACTTATTCTAGTTGACAAAGTCATAATTCACATCCAACAGTCATTTAGAGTCAAAAGATTAAATGTTGAAATTTCATCATTATAGACCATTTTGGGATCGTTCGACAAGTCCGGAGTCATCGTTTTTCATCCGAAAATTGATTTTTTGGACTGTACCAAAAATGATTCAAAATGTCAATTGGATCGTTCCTCATGTTGAATAACCACTTTTTAAACCCTCACAGTGACCAAAATTGCCATTTTTACAGAGTTTTGCTTACTCAAAAGCTTCAATTTTGACCCGTTTCAGGCACAGAAATGACTTTAAACACACTTATTTTAGTTGACAAAGTCATAATTCACATCCAACAGTAATTTAGAGTCAAAAGAATAAATGTTAAAATTTCATCATTATAGACCATTTTGGGATCGTTCGACAGGTCCGGAGTCATCGTTTTTCATCCGAAAATTGATTTTTTGGACTGTACCAAAAATGATTCAAAATGTCAATTGGATCATGCCTCATGTTGAATAACCACTTTTTAAACCCTCACAGTGACCAAAATTGCCATTTTTACAGAGTTTTGCTTACTCAAAAGCTTCAATTTTGACCCGTTTCAGGCACAGAAATGACTTTAAACACACTTATTTTAGTTGACAAAGTCATAATTCACATCCAACAGTCATTTAGAGTCAAAAGATTAAATGTTGAAATTTCATCATTATAGACCATTTTGGGATCGTTCGACAGGTCCGGAGTCATCGTTTTTCATCCGAAAATTGATTTTTTGGACTGTCCTAAAAATGATTCAAAATGTCAATTGGATCGTGCCTCATGTTGAATAACCACTTTTTAAACCCTCACAGTGACCAAAATTGCCATTTTTACAGAGTTTTGCTTACTCAAAAGCTTCCATTTTGACCCGTTTCAGGCACAGAAATGACTTTAAACACACTTATTCTAGTTGACAAAGTCATAATTCACATCCAACAGTCATTTAGAGTCAAAAGATTAAATGTTGAAATTTCATCATTATAGACCATTTTGGGATCGTTCGACAGGTCCGGAGTCATCGTTTTTCATCCGAAAATTGATTTTTTGGACTGTACCAAAAATGATTCAAAATGTCAATTGGATCGTGCCTCATGTTGAATAACCACTTTTTAAACCCTCACAGTGACCAAAATTGCCATTTTTACAGAGTTTTGCTTACTCAAAAGCTTCAATTTTGACCCGTTTCAGGCACAGAAATGACTTTAAACACACTTATTTTAGTTGACAAAGTCATAATTCACATCCAACAGTCATTTAGAGTCAAAAGATTAAATGTTGAAATTTCATCATTATAGACCATTTTGGGATCGTTCGACAGGTCCGGAGTCATCGTTTTTCATCCGAAAATTGATTTTTTGGACTGTACCAAAAATGATTCAAAATGTCAATTGGATCGTGCCTCATGTTGAATAACCACTTTTTAAACCCTCACAGTGACCAAAATTGCCATTTTTACAGAGTTTTGCTTACTCAAAAGCTTCAATTTTGACCCATTTCAGGCACAGAAATGACTTTAAACATACTTATTTTAGTTGACAAAGTCATAATTCACATCCAACAGTCATTTAGAGTCAAAAGATTAAATGTTAAAATTTCATCCATATTGACCATTTTGGGATCGTTCGACAGGTCCGGAGTCATCGTTTTTCATCAGAAAATTGATTTTTTGGACTGTACAAAAAATGATTCAAAATGTCAATTGGATCGTGCCTCATGTTGAATAACCACTTTTTAAACCCTCACAGTGACCAAAATTGCCATTTTTACAGAGTTTTGCTTGCTCAAAAGCTTCAATTTTGACCCGTTTCAGGCACAGAAATGACTTTAAACACACTTATTCTAGTTGACAAAGTCATAATTCACATCCAACAGTCATTTAGAGTCAAAAGATTAAATGTTAACATTTCATCATTATAGACCATTTTGGGAACGTTCGACAGGTCCGGAGTCATCGTTTTTCATCCGAAAATTGATTTTTTGGACTGTACCAAAAATGATTCAAAATGTCAATTGGATCGTTCCTCATGTTGAATAACCACTTTTTAAACCCTCACAGTGACCAAAATTGCCATTTTTACAGAGTTTTGCTTACTCAAAAGCTTCCATTTTGTCCCGTTTCAGGCACAGAAATGACTTTAAACACACTTATTCTAGTTGACAAAGTCATAATTCACATCCAACAGTCATTTAGAGTCAAAAGATTAAATGTTGAAATTTCATCATTATAGACCATTTTGGGAACGTTCGACAGGTCCGGAGTCATCGTTTTTCATCCGAAAATTGATTTTTTGGATTGTACCAAAAATGATTCAAAATGTCAATTGGATCGTGCCTCATGTTGAATAACCACTTTTTAAACCCTCACAGTGACCAAAATTGCCATTTTTACAGAGTTTTGCTTACTCAAAAGCTTCAATTTTGACCCATTTCAGGCACAGAAATGACTTTAGACACACTTATTTTAGTTGACAAAGTCATAATTCACATCCAACAGTCATTTAGAGTCAAAAGATTAAATGTTAAAATTTCATCCATATTGACCATTTTGGGATCGTTCGACAGGTCCGGAGTCATCGTTTTTCATCCGAAAATTGATTTTTTGGACTGTACCAAAAATGATTCAAAATGTCAATTGGATCGTGCCTCATGTTGAATAACCACTTTTTAAACCCTCACAGTGACCAAAATTGCCATTTTTACAGAGTTTTGCTTGCTCAAAAGCTTCAATTTTGACCTGTTTCAGGCACAGAAATGACTTTAAACACACTTATTCTAGTTGACAAAGTCATAATTCACATCCAACAGTCATTTAGAGTCAAAAGAATAAATGTTAAAATTTCATCATTGTAGACCATTTTGGGATTGTTCGACAGGTCCGGAGTCATCGTTTTCCATCCGAAAATTGATTTTTTGGACTGTACCAAAAATGATTCAAAATGTCAATTGGATAGTGCCTCATGTTGAATAACCACTTTTTAAACCCTCACAGTGACCAAAATTGCCATTTTTACAGAGTTTTGCTTACTCAAAAGCTTCCATTTTGACCCGTTTCAGGCACAGAAATAACTTTAAACACACTTATTTTAGTTGACAAAGTCATAATTCACATCCAACAGTCATTTAGAGTCAAAAGATTAAATGTTGAAATTTCATCATTATAGACCATTTTGGGATCGTTCGACAGGTCCGGAGTCATCGTTTTTCATCCGAAAATTGATTTTTTGGACTGTACCAAAAATGATTCAAAATGTCAATTGGATAGTTCCTCATGTTGAATAACCACTTTTTAAACCCTCACAGTGACCAAAATTGCCTTTTTTACAGAGTTTTGCTTACTCAAAAGCTTCAATTTTGACCCGTTTCAGGCACAGAAATGACTTTAAACACACTTATTTTAGTTGACAAAGTCATAATTCACATCCAACAGTCATTTAGAGTCAAAAGATTAAATGTTAAAATTTCATCATTATAGACCATTTTGGGATCGTTCGACAGGTCCGGAGTCATCGTTTTTCATCCGAAAATTGATTTTTTGGACTGTACCAAAAATGATTCAAAATGTCAATTGGATCGTGCCTCATGTTGAATAACCACTATTTAAACCCTCACAGTGACCAAAATTGCCATTTTTACAGAGTTTTGCTAGCTCAAAAGCTTCAATTTTGACCCGTTTCAGGCACAGAAATGACTTTAAACACACTTATTCTAGTTGACAAAGCCATAATTCACATCCAACAGTCATTTAGAGTCAAAAGATTAAATGTTAAAATTTCATCATTATAGACCATTTTGGGAACGTTCGACAGGTCCGGAGTCATCGTTTTTCATCCGAAAATTGATTTTTTGGACTGTACCAAAAATGATTCAAAATGTCAATTGGATCGTTCTTCATGTTGAATAACCACTTTTTAAACCCTCACAGTGACCAAAATTGCCATTTTTACAGAGTTTTGCTAGCTCAAAAGCTTCAATTTTGACCCGTTTCAGGCACAGAAATGACTTTAAACACCCTTATTCTAGTTGACAAAGCCATAATTCACATCCAACAGTCATTTAGAGTCAAAAGATTAAATGTTAAAATTTCATCATTATAGACCATTTGGGGAACGTTCGACAGGTCTGGAGTCATCGTTTTTCATCCGAAAATTGATTTTTTGGACTGTACCAAAAATGATTCAAAATGTCAATTGGATCATGCCTCATGTTGAATAACCACTTTTTAAACCCTCACAGTGACCAAAATTGCCATTTTTACAGAGTTTTGCTTACTCAAAAGCTTCAATTTTGACCCGTTTCAGGCACAAAAATGACTTTAAACACACTTATTTTAGTTGACAAAGTCATAATTGTCATCCAACAGTCATTTAGAGTCAAAAGATTAAATGTTAAAATTTCATCATTATAGACCATTTTGGGATCGTTCGACAGGTCCGGAGTCATCGTTTTGCATCTGAAAATTGATTTTTTGGACTGTACCAAAAATGATTCAAAATGTCAATTGGATCATGGCTCATGTTGAATAACCACTTTTTAAACCCTCACAGTGACCAAAATTGCCATTTTTACAGAGTTTTGCTTACTCAAAAGCTTCAATTTTGACCCGTTTCAGGCACAGAAATGACTTTAAACACACTTATTCTAGTTGACAAAGTCATAATTCACATCCAACAGTCATTTAGAGTCAAAAGAATAAATGTTAACATTTCATCATTATAGACCATTTTGGGAACGTTCGACAGGTCCGGAGTCATCGTTTTTCATCCGAAAATTGATTTTTTGGACTGTACCAAAAATGATTCAAAATGTCAATTTGATCGTTCCTCATGTTGAATAACCACTTTTTAAACCCTCACAGTGACCAAAATTGCCATTTTTACAGAGTTTTGCTTACTCAAAAGCTTCAATTTTGACCCGTTTCAGGCACAGAAATGACTTTAAACACACTTATTTTAGTTGACAAAGTCATAATTCACATCCAACAGTCATTTAGAGTCAAAAGATTAAATGTTAAAATTTCATCCATATTGACCATTTTGGGATCGTTCGACAGGTCCGGAGTCATCGTTTTTCATCCAAAAATTGATTTTTTGGACTGTACCAAAAATGATTCAAAATGTCAATTGGATCGTGCCTCATGTTGAATAACCACTTTTTAAACCCTCACAGTGACCAAAATTGCCATTTTTACAGAGTTTTGCTTACTCAAAAGCTTTAATTTTGACCCGTTTCAGGCACAGAAATGACTTTAAACACACTTATTTTAGTTGACAAAGTCATAATTCACATCCAACAGTAATTTAGAGTCAAAAGAATAAATGTTAAAATTTCATCATTATAGACCATTTTGGGATCGTTCGACAGGTCCGGAGTCATCGTTTTTCATCCGAAAATTGATTTTTTGGACTGTACCAAAAATGATTCAAAATGTCAATTGGATCATGCCTCATGTTGAATAACCACTTTTTAAACCCTCACAGTGACCAAAATTGCCATTTTTACAGAGTTTTGCTTGCTCAAAAGCTTCAATTTTGACCCGTTTCAGGCACAGAAATGACTTTAAACACACTTATTCTAGTTGACAAAGTCATAATTCACATCCAACAGTCATTTAGAGTCAAAAGATTAAATGTTAAAATTTCATCATTATAGACCATTTTGGGAACGTTCGACAGGTCCGGAGTCATTGTTTTTCATCCGAAAATTGATTTTTTGGACTGTACCAAAAATGATTCAAAATGTCAATTGGATCGTGTCTCATGTTGAATAACCACTTTTTAAACCCTCACAGTGACCAAAATTGCCATTTTTACAGAGTTTTGCTTACTCAAAAGCTTTAATTTTGACCCGTTTCAGGCACAGAAATGACTTTAAACACACTTATAACACACTTATTTTAGTTGACAAGTCATAATTCACATCCAACAGTCATTTAGAGTCAAAAGATTAAATGTTAAAATTTCATCCATATTGACCATTTTGGGATCGTTCGACAGGTCCGGAGTCATCGTTTTTCATCCCGAAAATTGATTTTTTGGACTGTACCAAAAATGATTCAAAATGTCAATTGGATCGTGCCCTCATGTTGAATAACCACTTTTTAAACCCTCACAGTGACCAAAATTGCCATTTTTACAGAGTTTTGCTTACTCAAAAGCTTCCATTTTGACCCGTTTCAGGCACAGAAATGCCTTTAAACACACTTATTCTAGTTGACAAAGTCATAATTCACATCCAACAGTCATTTAGAGTCAAAAGATTAAATGTTGAAATTTCATCATTATAGACCATTTTGGATCGTTCGACAGGTCCGGAGTCATCGTTTTTCATCTGAAAATTGATTTTTTGGACTGTACCAAAAATGATTCAAAATGTCAATTGGATCAGCCTCATGTTGAATAACGACTTTTTAAACCCTCACAGTGACCAAAATTGCCATTTTTACAGAGTTTTGCTTACTCAAAAGCTTCCATTTTGACCCGTTTCAGGCACAGAAATGACTTTAAACACACTTATTCTAGTTGACAAAGTCATAATTCACATCCAACAGTCATTTAGAGTCAAAAGATTAAATGTTGAAATTTCATCATTATAGACCATTTTGGGATCGTTCGACAAGTCCGGAGTCATCGTTTTTCATCCGAAAATTGATTTTTTGGACTGTACCAAAAATGATTCAAAATGTCAATTGGATCGTTCCTCATGTTGAATAACCACTTTTTAAACCCTCACGGTGACCAAATTGCCATTTTTACAGAGTTTTGCTTACTCAAAAGCTTCAATTTTGACCCTGTTCAGGCACAGAAATGACTTTAAACACACTTATTTTAGTTGACAAAGTCATAATTCACATCCAACAGTAATTTAGAGTCAAAAGAATAAATGTTAAAATTTCATCATTATAGACCATTTTGGGATCGTTCGACAGGTCCGGAGTCATCGTTTTTCATCCGAAAATTGATTTTTTGGACTGTACCAAAAATGATTCAAAATGTCAATTGGATCATGCCTCATGTTGAATAACCACTTTTTAAACCCTCACAAGTTTAAAATTTTTTTTAAAAATTGCCATTTTTACAGAGTTTTGCTTACTCAAAAGCTTCAATTTTGACCCGTTTCAGGCACAGAAATGACTTTAAACACACTTATTTTAGTTGACAAAGCATAATTCACATCCAACAGTCATTTAGAGTCAAAAGATTAAATGTTGAAATTTCATCATTATAGACCTTTTGGGATCGTTCGACAGGTCCGGAGTCATCGTTTTCATCCAAAAATTGATTTTTTGGACTGTCCTAAAAATGATTCAAAATGTCAATTGGATCGTGCCTCATTTTGAATAACCACTTTTTAAACCCTCACAGTGACCAAAATTGCCATTTTTACAGGATTTTGCTTACTCAAAGCTTCCATTTTGACCCGTTTCAGGCACAGAAATGACTTTAAACACACTTATTCTAGTTGACAAAGTCATAATTCACATCCAACAGTCATTTAGAGTCAAAAGATTAAATGTTGAAATTTCATCATTATAGACCATTTTGGGATCGTTCGACAGGTCCGGAGTCATCGTTTTTCATCCGAAATTGATTTTTTGGACTGTACCAAAATGATTCAAAATGTCAATTGGATCGTGCCTCATGTTGAATAACCACTTTTTAACCCTCACAGTGACCAAAATTGCCATTTTTACAGAGTTTTGCTTACTCAAAAGCTTCAATTTTGACCCGTTTCAGGCACAGAAATGACTTTAAACACACTTATTTTAGTTGACAAAGTCATAATTCACATCCAACAGTCATTTAGAGTCAAAAGATTAAATGTTGAAATTTCATCATTATAGACCATTTTGGGATCGTTCGACAGGTCCGGAGTCATCGTTTTTCATCCGAAAATTGATTTTTTGGACTGTACCAAAAATGATTCAAAATGTCAATTGGGTCGTGCCTCATGTTGAATAACCACTTTTTAAAACCCTCACAGTGACCAAAATTGCCATTTTTACAGAGTTTTGCTTACTCAAAAGCTTCAATTTTGACCCATTTCAGGCACAGAAATGACTTTAAACATACTTATTTTAGTGACAAAGTCATTAATTCACATCCAACAGTCATTTAGAGTCAAAAGATTAATGTTAAAATTTCATCCATATTGACCATTTGGGATCGTTCAACAGGTCCGGAGTCATCGTTTTTCATCCGAAAATTGATTTTTTGGACTGTACAAAAAATGATTCAAAATGTCAATTGGATCGTGCCTCATGTTGAATAACCACTTTTTAAACCCTCACAGTGACCAAAATTGCCATTTTTACAGAGTTTTGCTAGCTCAAAAGCTTCAATTTTGACCCGTTTCAGGCACAGAAATGACTTTAAACACCTTATTCTAGTTGACAAAGCCATAATTCACATCCAACAGTCATTTAGAGTCAAAATGTTTAAATGTTAAAATTTCATCATTATAGACCATTTTGGGAACGTTCGACAGGTCCGGAGTCCATCGTTTTTCATCCGAAAATTGATTTTTGGACTGTACCAAAAATGATTCAAAATGTCAATTGGATCAAGCCTCATGTTGAATAACGACTTTTTAAACCCTCACAGTGACCAAAATTGCCATTTTTACAGAGTTTTGCTTACTCAAAAGCTTCCATTTTGACCCGTTTCCAGGCACAGAAATGACTTTAAAACACACTTATTCTAGTTGACAAAGTCATAATTTCACATCCAACAGTCATTTAGAGTCAAAAGATTAAATGTTGAATTTCATCATATAGACCATTTTGGGATCGTTCGACAAGTCCGGAGTCATCGTTTTTCATCCGAAAATTGATTTTTGGACTGTACCAAAAATGATTCAAAATGTCAATTGGATCGTTCCTCATGTTGAATAACCACTTTTTAAACCCTCACAGTGACCAAAATTGCCATTTTTACAGAGTTTTGCTTACTCAAAAGCTTCAATTTTGACCCGTTTCAGGCACAGAAATGACTTTAAACACACTTATTTTAGTTGACAAAGTCATAATTCACATCCAACAGTAATTTAGAGTCAAAAGAATAAATGTTAAAATTTCATCATTATAGACCATTTTGGGATCGTTCGACAGGTCCGGAGTCATCGTTTTTCATCCGAAAATTGATTTTTTGGACTGTACCAAAAATGATTCAAAATGTCAATTGGATCATGCCTCATGTTGAATAACCACTTTTTAAACCCTCACAGTGACCAAAATTGCCATTTTTACAGAGTTTTGCTTACTCAAAAGCTTCAATTTTGACCCGTTTCAGGCACAGAAATGACTTTAAACACACTTATTTTAGTTGACAAAGTCATAATTCACATCCAACAGTCATTTAGAGTCAAAAGATTAAATGTTGAAATTTCATCATTATAGACCATTTTGGGATCGTTCGACAGGTCCGGAGTCATCGTTTTTCATCCGAAAATTGATTTTTTGGACTGTCCTAAAAATGATTCAAAATGTCAATTGGATCGTGCCTCATGTTGAATAACCATTTTTAAACCCTCACAGTGACCAAAATTGCCATTTTTACAGAGTTTTGCTTACTCAAAAGCTTCCATTTTGACCCGTTTCAGGCACAGAAATGACTTTAAACACACTTATTCTAGTTGACAAAGTCATAATTCACATCCAACAGTCATTTAGAGTCAAAAGAATAAATGTTAACATTTCATCATTATAGACCATTTTGGGAACGTTCGACAGGTCCGGAGTCATCGTTTTTCATCCGAAAATTGATTTTTTGGACTGTACCAAAAATGATTCAAAATGTCAATTTGATCGTTCCTCATGTTGAATAACCACTTTTTAAACCCTCACAGTGACCAAAATTGCCATTTTTACAGAGTTTTGCTTACTCAAAAGCTTCAATTTTGACCCGTTTCAGGCACAGAAATGACTTTAAACACACTTATTTTAGTTGACAAAGTCATAATTCACATCCAACAGTCATTTAGAGTCAAAAGATTAAATGTTAAAATTTCATCCATATTGACCATTTTGGGATCGTTCGACAGGTCCGGAGTCATCGTTTTTCATCCAAAAATTGATTTTTTGGACTGTACCAAAAATGATTCAAAATGTCAATTGGATCGTGCCTCATGTTGAATAACCACTTTTTAAACCCTCACAGTGACCAAAATTGCCATTTTTACAGAGTTTTGCTTACTCAAAAGCTTTAATTTTGACCCGTTTCAGGCACAGAAATGACTTTAAACACACTTATTTTAGTTGACAAAGTCATAATTCACATCCAACAGTAATTTAGAGTCAAAAGAATAAATGTTAAAATTTCATCATTATAGACCATTTTGGGATCGTTCGACAGGTCCGGAGTCATCGTTTTTCATCCGAAAATTGATTTTTTGGACTGTACCAAAAATGATTCAAAATGTCAATTGGATCATGCCTCATGTTGAATAACCACTTTTTAATCCCTCACAGTGACCAAAATTGCCATTTTTACAGAGTTTTGCTTGCTCAAAAGCTTCAATTTTGACCCGTTTCAGGCACAGAAATGACTTTAAACACACTTATTCTAGTTGACAAAGTCATAATTCACATCCAACAGTCATTTAGAGTCAAAAGATTAAATGTTAAAATTTCATCATTATAGACCATTTTGGGAACGTTCGACAGGTCCGGAGTCATTGTTTTTCATCCGAAAATTGATTTTTTGGACTGTACCAAAAATGATTCAAAATGTCAATTGGATCGTGTCTCATGTTGAATAACCACTTTTTAAACCCTCACAGTGACCAAAATTGCCATTTTTACAGAGTTTTGCTTACTCAAAAGCTTTAATTTTGACCCGTTTCAGGCACAGAAATGACTTTAAACACACTTATTTTAGTTGACAAAGTCATAATTCACATCCAACAGTCATTTAGAGTCAAAAGATTAAATGTTAAAATTTCATCCATATTGACCATTTTGGGATCGTTCGACAGGTCCGGAGTCATCATTTTTCATCCGAAAATTGATTTTTTGGACTGTACCAAAAATGATTCAAAATGTCAATTGGATCGTGCCTCATGTTGAATAACCACTTTTTAAACCCTCACAGTGACCAAAATTGCCATTTTTACAGAGTTTTGCTTACTCAAAAGCTTCCATTTTGACCCGTTTCAGGCACAGAAATGCCTTTAAACACACTTATTCTAGTTGACAAAGTCATAATTCACATCCAACAGTCATTTAGAGTCAAAAGATTAAATGTTGAAATTTCATCATTATAGACCATTTTGGGATCGTTCGACAGGTCCGGAGTCATCGTTTTTCATCCGAAAATTGATTTTTTGGACTGTACCAAAAATGATTCAAAATGTCAATTGGATCAAGCCTCATGTTGAATAACGACTTTTTAAACCCTCACAGTGACCAAAATTGCCATTTTTACAGAGTTTTGCTTACTCAAAAGCTTCCATTTTGACCCGTTTCAGGCACAGAAATGACTTTAAACACACTTATTCTAGTTGACAAAGTCATAATTCACATCCAACAGTCATTTAGAGTCAAAAGATTAAATGTTGAAATTTCATCATTATAGACCATTTTGGGATCGTTCGACAAGTCCGGAGTCATCGTTTTTCATCCGAAAATTGATTTTTTGGACTGTACCAAAAATGATTCAAAATGTCAATTGGATCGTTCCTCATGTTGAATAACCACTTTTTAAACCCTCACAGTGACCAAAATTGCCATTTTTACAGAGTTTTGCTTACTCAAAAGCTTCAATTTTGACCCGTTTCAGGCACAGAAATGACTTTAAACACACTTATTTTAGTTGACAAAGTCACAATTCACATCCAACAGTCATTTAGAGTCAAAAGATTAAATGTTGAAATTTCATCATTATAGACCATTTTGGGATCGTTCGACAGGTCCGGAGTCATCGTTTTTCATCCGAAAATTGATTTTTTGGACTGTACCAAAAATGATTCAAAATGTCAATTGGGTCGTGCCTCATGTTGAATAACCACTTTTTAAACCCTCACAGTGACCAAAATTGCCATTTTTACAGAGTTTTGCTTACTCAAAAGCTTCAATTTTGACCCATTTCAGGCACAGAAATGACTTTAAACATACTTATTTTAGTTGACAAAGTCATAATTCACATCCAACAGTCATTTAGAGTCAAAAGATTAAATGTTAAAATTTCATCCATATTGACCATTTTGGGATCGTTCGACAGGTCCGGAGTCATCGTTTTTCATCCGAAAATTGATTTTTTGGACTGTACAAAAAATGATTCAAAATGTCAATTGGATCGTGCCTCATGTTGAATAACCACTTTTTAAACCCTCACAGTGACCAAAATTGCCATTTTTACAGAGTTTTGCTAGCTCAAAAGCTTCAATTTTGACCCGTTTCAGGCACAGAAATGACTTTAAACACACTTATTCTAGTTGACAAAGCCATAATTCACATCCAACAGTCATTTAGAGTCAAAAGATTAAATGTTAAAATTTCATCATTATAGACCATTTTGGGAACGTTCGACAGGTCCGGAGTCATCGTTTTTCATCCGAAAATTGATTTTTTGGACTGTACCAAAAATGATTCAAAATGTCAATTGGATCAAGCCTCATGTTGAATAACGACTTTTTAAACCCTCACAGTGACCAAAATTGCCATTTTTACAGAGTTTTGCTTACTCAAAAGCTTCTATTTTGACCCGTTTCAGGCACAGAAATGACTTTAAACACACTTATTCTAGTTGACAAAGTCATAATTCACATCCAACAGTCATTTAGAGTCAAAAGATTAAATGTTGAAATTTCATCATTATAGACCATTTTGGGATCGTTCGACAAGTCCGGAGTCATCGTTTTTCATCCGAAAATTGATTTTTTGGACTGTACCAAAAATGATTCAAAATGTCAATTGGATCGTTCCTCATGTTGAATAACCACTTTTTAAACCCTCACAGTGACCAAAATTGCCATTTTTACAGAGTTTTGCTTACTCAAAAGCTTCAATTTTGACCCGTTTCAGGCACAGAAATGACTTTAAACACACTTATTTTAGTTGACAAAGTCATAATTCACATCCAACAGTAATTTAGAGTCAAAAGAATAAATGTTAAAATTTCATCATTATAGACCATTTTGGGATCGTTCGACAGGTCCGGAGTCATCGTTTTTCATCCGAAAATTGATTTTTTGGACTGTACCAAAAATGATTCAAAATGTCAATTGGATCATGCCTCATGTTGAATAACCACTTTTTAAACCCTCACAGTGACCAAAATTGCCATTTTTACAGAGTTTTGCTTACTCAAAAGCTTCAATTTTGACCCGTTTCAGGCACAGAAATGACTTTAAACACACTTATTTTAGTTGACAAAGTCATAATTCACATCCAACAGTCATTTAGAGTCAAAAGATTAAATGTTGAAATTTCATCATTATAGACCATTTTGGGATCGTTCGACAGGTCCGGAGTCATCGTTTTTCATCCGAAAATTGATTTTTTGGACTGTCCTAAAAATGATTCAAAATGTCAATTGGATCGTGCCTCATGTTGAATAACCACTTTTTAAACCCTCACAGTGACCAAAATTGCCATTTTTACAGAGTTTTGCTTACTCAAAAGCTTCCATTTTGACCCGTTTCAGGCACAGAAATGACTTTAAACACACTTATTCTAGTTGACAAAGTCATAATTCACATCCAACAGTCATTTAGAGTCAAAAGATTAAATGTTGAAATTTCATCATTATAGACCATTTTGGGATCGTTCGACAGGTCCGGAGTCATCGTTTTTCATCCGAAAATTGATTTTTTGGACTGTACCAAAAATGATTCAAAATGTCAATTGGATCGTGCCTCATGTTGAATAACCACTTTTTAAACCCTCACAGTGACCAAAATTGCCATTTTTACAGAGTTTTGCTTACTCAAAAGCTTCAATTTTGACCCATTTCAGGCACAGAAATGACTTTAAACATACTTATTTTAGTTGACAAAGTCATAATTCACATCCAACAGTCATTTAGAGTCAAAAGATTAAATGTTAAAATTTCATCCATATTGACCATTTTGGGATCGTTCGACAGGTCCGGAGTCATCGTTTTTCATCAGAAAATTGATTTTTTGGACTGTACAAAAAATGATTCAAAATGTCAATTGGATCGTGCCTCATGTTGAATAACCACTTTTTAAACCCTCACAGTGACCAAAATTGCCATTTTTACAGAGTTTTGCTTGCTCAAAAGCTTCAATTTTGACCCGTTTCAGGCACAGAAATGACTTTAAACACACTTATTCTAGTTGACAAAGTCATAATTCACATCCAACAGTCATTTAGAGTCAAAAGATTAAATGTTAACATTTCATCATTATAGACCATTTTGGGAACGTTCGACAGGTCCGGAGTCATCGTTTTTCATCCGAAAATTGATTTTTTGGACTGTACCAAAAATGATTCAAAATGTCAATTGGATCGTTCCTCATGTTGAATAACCACTTTTTAAACCCTCACAGTGACCAAAATTGCCATTTTTACAGAGTTTTGCTTACTCAAAAGCTTCCATTTTGTCCCGTTTCAGGCACAGAAATGACTTTAAACACACTTATTCTAGTTGACAAAGTCATAATTCACATCCAACAGTCATTTAGAGTCAAAAGATTAAATGTTGAAATTTCATCATTATAGACCATTTTGGGAACGTTCGACAGGTCCGGAGTCATCGTTTTTCATCCGAAAATTGATTTTTTGGATTGTACCAAAAATGATTCAAAATGTCAATTGGATCGTGCCTCATGTTGAATAACCACTTTTTAAACCCTCACAGTGACCAAAATTGCCATTTTTACAGAGTTTTGCTTACTCAAAAGCTTCAATTTTGACCCATTTCAGGCACAGAAATGACTTTAGACACACTTATTTTAGTTGACAAAGTCATAATTCACATCCAACAGTCATTTAGAGTCAAAAGATTAAATGTTAAAATTTCATCCATATTGACCATTTTGGGATCGTTCGACAGGTCCGGAGTCATCGTTTTTCATCCGAAAATTGATTTTTTGGACTGTACCAAAAATGATTCAAAATGTCAATTGGATCGTGCCTCATGTTGAATAACCACTTTTTAAACCCTCACAGTGACCAAAATTGCCATTTTTACAGAGTTTTGCTTGCTCAAAAGCTTCAATTTTGACCTGTTTCAGGCACAGAAATGACTTTAAACACACTTATTCTAGTTGACAAAGTCATAATTCACATCCAACAGTCATTTAGAGTCAAAAGAATAAATGTTAAAATTTCATCATTGTAGACCATTTTGGGATTGTTCGACAGGTCCGGAGTCATCGTTTTCCATCCGAAAATTGATTTTTTGGACTGTACCAAAAATGATTCAAAATGTCAATTGGATAGTGCCTCATGTTGAATAACCACTTTTTAAACCCTCACAGTGACCAAAATTGCCATTTTTACAGAGTTTTGCTTACTCAAAAGCTTCCATTTTGACCCGTTTCAGGCACAGAAATAACTTTAAACACACTTATTTTAGTTGACAAAGTCATAATTCACATCCAACAGTCATTTAGAGTCAAAAGATTAAATGTTGAAATTTCATCATTATAGACCATTTTGGGATCGTTCGACAGGTCCGGAGTCATCGTTTTTCATCCGAAAATTGATTTTTTGGACTGTACCAAAAATGATTCAAAATGTCAATTGGATAGTTCCTCATGTTGAATAACCACTTTTTAAACCCTCACAGTGACCAAAATTGCCTTTTTTACAGAGTTTTGCTTACTCAAAAGCTTCAATTTTGACCCGTTTCAGGCACAGAAATGACTTTAAACACACTTATTTTAGTTGACAAAGTCATAATTCACATCCAACAGTCATTTAGAGTCAAAAGATTAAATGTTAAAATTTCATCATTATAGACCATTTTGGGATCGTTCGACAGGTCCGGAGTCATCGTTTTTCATCCGAAAATTGATTTTTTGGACTGTACCAAAAATGATTCAAAATGTCAATTGGATCGTGCCTCATGTTGAATAACCACTATTTAAACCCTCACAGTGACCAAAATTGCCATTTTTACAGAGTTTTGCTAGCTCAAAAGCTTCAATTTTGACCCGTTTCAGGCACAGAAATGACTTTAAACACACTTATTCTAGTTGACAAAGCCATAATTCACATCCAACAGTCATTTAGAGTCAAAAGATTAAATGTTAAAATTTCATCATTATAGACCATTTTGGGAACGTTCGACAGGTCCGGAGTCATCGTTTTTCATCCGAAAATTGATTTTTTGGACTGTACCAAAAATGATTCAAAATGTCAATTGGATCGTTCTTCATGTTGAATAACCACTTTTTAAACCCTCACAGTGACCAAAATTGCCATTTTTACAGAGTTTTGCTAGCTCAAAAGCTTCAATTTTGACCCGTTTCAGGCACAGAAATGACTTTAAACACCCTTATTCTAGTTGACAAAGCCATAATTCACATCCAACAGTCATTTAGAGTCAAAAGATTAAATGTTAAAATGTCATCATTATAGACCATTTGGGGAACGTTCGACAGGTCTGGAGTCATCGTTTTTCATCCGAAAATTGATTTTTTGGACTGTACCAAAAATGATTCAAAATGTCAATTGGATCATGCCTCATGTTGAATAACCACTTTTTAAACCCTCACAGTGACCAAAATTGCCATTTTTACAGAGTTTCGCTTACTCAAAAGCTTCAATTTTGACCCGTTTCAGGCACAGAAAGGACTTTAAGCACACTTATTTTAGTTGACAAAGTCATAATTCACATCCAACAGTAATTTAGAGTCAAAAGATTAAATGTTAAAATTTCATCATTATAGACCATTTTGGGATCGTTCGACAGGTCCGGAGTCATCGTTTTTCATCCGAAAATTGATTTTTTGGACTGTACCAAAAATGATTCAAAATGTCAATTGGATCATGCCTCATGTTGAATAACCACTTTTTAAACCCTCACAGTGACCAAAATTGCCATTTTTACAGAGTTTTGCTTACTCAAAAGCTTCAATTTTGACCCGTTTCAGGCACAAAAATGACTTTAAACACACTTATTTTAGTTGACAAAGTCATAATTGTCATCCAACAGTCATTTAGAGTCAAAAGATTAAATGTTAAAATTTCATCATTATAGACCATTTTGGGATCGTTCGACAGGTCCGGAGTCATCGTTTTGCATCTGAAAATTGATTTTTTGGACTGTACCAAAAATGATTCAAAATGTCAATTGGATCATGGCTCATGTTGAATAACCACTTTTTAAACCCTCACAGTGACCAAAATTGCCATTTTTACAGAGTTTTGCTTACTCAAAAGCTTCAATTTTGACCCGTTTCAGGCACAGAAATGACTTTAAACACACTTATTCTAGTTGACAAAGTCATAATTCACATCCAACAGTCATTTAGAGTCAAAAGAATAAATGTTAACATTTCATAATTATAGACCATTTTGGGAACGTTCGACAGGTCCGGAGTCATCGTTTTTCATCCGAAAATTGATTTTTTGGACTGTACCAAAAATGATTCAAAATGTCAATTTGATCGTTCCTCATGTTGAATAACCACTTTTTAAACCCTCACAGTGACCAAAATTGCCATTTTTACAGAGTTTTGCTTACTCAAAAGCTTCAATTTTGACCCGTTTCAGGCACAGAAATGACTTTAAACACACTTATTTTAGTTGACAAAGTCATAATTCACATCCAACAGTCATTTAGAGTCAAAAGATTAAATGTTAAAATTTCATCCATATTGACCATTTTGGGATCGTTCGACAGGTCCGGAGTCATCGTTTTTCATCCAAAAATTGATTTTTTGGACTGTACCAAAAATGATTCAAAATGTCAATTGGATCGTGCCTCATGTTGAATAACCACTTTTTAAACCCTCACAGTGACCAAAATTGCCATTTTTACAGAGTTTTGCTTACTCAAAAGCTTTAATTTTGACCCGTTTCAGGCACAGAAATGACTTTAAACACACTTATTTTAGTTGACAAAGTCATAATTCACATCCAACAGTAATTTAGAGTCAAAAGAATAAATGTTAAAATTTCATCATTATAGACCATTTTGGGATCGTTCGACAGGTCCGGAGTCATCGTTTTTCATCCGAAAATTGATTTTTTGGACTGTACCAAAAATGATTCAAAATGTCAATTGGATCATGCCTCATGTTGAATAACCACTTTTTAAACCCTCACAGTGACCAAAATTGCCATTTTTACAGAGTTTTGCTTGCTCAAAAGCTTCAATTTTGACCCGTTTCAGGCACAGAAATGACTTTAAACACACTTATTCTAGTTGACAAAGTCATAATTCACATCCAACAGTCATTTAGAGTCAAAAGATTAAATGTTAAAATTTCATCATTATAGACCATTTTGGGAACGTTCGACAGGTCCGGAGTCATTGTTTTTCATCCGAAAATTGATTTTTTGGACTGTACCAAAAATGATTCAAAATGTCAATTGGATCGTGTCTCATGTTGAATAACCACTTTTTAAACCCTCACAGTGACCAAAATTGCCATTTTTACAGAGTTTTGCTTACTCAAAAGCTTTAATTTTGACCCGTTTCAGGCACAGAAATGACTTTAAACACACTTATTTTAGTTGACAAAGTCATAATTCACATCCAACAGTCATTTAGAGTCAAAAGATTAAATGTTAAAATTTCATCCATATTGACCATTTTGGGATCGTTCGACAGGTCCGGAGTCATCGTTTTTCATCCGAAAATTGATTTTTTGGACTGTACCAAAAATGATTCAAAATGTCAATTGGATCGTGCCTCATGTTGAATAACCACTTTTTAAACCCTCACAGTGACCAAAATTGCCATTTTTACAGAGTTTTGCTTACTCAAAAGCTTCCATTTTGACCCGTTTCAGGCACAGAAATGCCTTTAAACACACTTATTCTAGTTGACAAAGTCATAATTCACATCCAACAGTCATTTAGAGTCAAAAGATTAAATGTTGAAATTTCATCATTATAGACCATTTTGGGATCGTTCGACAGGTCCGGAGTCATCGTTTTTCATCTGAAAATTGATTTTTTGGACTGTACCAAAAATGATTCAAAATGTCAATTGGATCAAGCCTCATGTTGAATAACGACTTTTTAAACCCTCACAGTGACCAAAATTGCCATTTTTACAGAGTTTTGCTTACTCAAAAGCTTCCATTTTGACCCGTTTCAGGCACAGAAATGACTTTAAACACACTTATTCTAGTTGACAAAGTCATAATTCACATCCAACAGTCATTTAGAGTCAAAAGATTAAATGTTGAAATTTCATCATTATAGACCATTTTGGGATCGTTCGACAAGTCCGGAGTCATCGTTTTTCATCCGAAAATTGATTTTTTGGACTGTACCAAAAATGATTCAAAATGTCAATTGGATCGTTCCTCATGTTGAATAACCACTTTTTAAACCCTCACGGTGACCAAAATTGCCATTTTTACAGAGTTTTGCTTACTCAAAAGCTTCAATTTTGACCCGTTTCAGGCACAGAAATGACTTTAAACACACTTATTTTAGTTGACAAAGTCATAATTCACATCCAACAGTAATTTAGAGTCAAAAGAATAAATGTTAAAATTTCATCATTATAGACCATTTTGGGATCGTTCGACAGGTCCGGAGTCATCGTTTTTCATCCGAAAATTGATTTTTTGGACTGTACCAAAAATGATTCAAAATGTCAATTGGATCATGCCTCATGTTGAATAACCACTTTTTAAACCCTCACAGTTTAAAATTTTTTTTTAAAAATTGCCATTTTTACAGAGTTTTGCTTACTCAAAAGCTTCAATTTTGACCCGTTTCAGGCACAGAAATGACTTTAAACACACTTATTTTAGTTGACAAAGTCATAATTCACATCCAACAGTCATTTAGAGTCAAAAGATTAAATGTTGAAATTTCATCATTATAGACCATTTTGGGATCGTTCGACAGGTCCGGAGTCATCGTTTTTCATCCGAAAATTGATTTTTTGGACTGTCCTAAAAATGATTCAAAATGTCAATTGGATCGTGCCTCATGTTGAATAACCACTTTTTAAACCCTCACAGTGACCAAAATTGCCATTTTTACAGAGTTTTGCTTACTCAAAAGCTTCCATTTTGACCCGTTTCAGGCACAGAAATGACTTTAAACACACTTATTCTAGTTGACAAAGTCATAATTCACATCCAACAGTCATTTAGAGTCAAAAGATTAAATGTTGAAATTTCATCATTATAGACCATTTTGGGATCGTTCGACAGGTCCGGAGTCATCGTTTTTCATCCGAAAATTGATTTTTTGGACTGTACCAAAAATGATTCAAAATGTCAATTGGATCGTGCCTCATGTTGAATAACCACTTTTTAAACCCTCACAGTGACCAAAATTGCCATTTTTACAGAGTTTTGCTTACTCAAAAGCTTCAATTTTGACCCGTTTCAGGCACAGAAATGACTTTAAACACACTTATTTTAGTTGACAAAGTCATAATTCACATCCAACAGTCATTTAGAGTCAAAAGATTAAATGTTGAAATTTCATCATTATAGACCATTTTGGGATCGTTCGACAGGTCCGGAGTCATCGTTTTTCATCCGAAAATTGATTTTTTGGACTGTACCAAAAATGATTCAAAATGTCAATTGGGTCGTGCCTCATGTTGAATAACCACTTTTTAAACCCTCACAGTGACCAAAATTGCCATTTTTACAGAGTTTTGCTTACTCAAAAGCTTCAATTTTGACCCATTTCAGGCACAGAAATGACTTTAAACATACTTATTTTAGTTGACAAAGTCATAATTCACATCCAACAGTCATTTAGAGTCAAAAGATTAAATGTTAAAATTTCATCCATATTGACCATTTTGGGATCGTTCAACAGGTCCGGAGTCATCGTTTTTCATCCGAAAATTGATTTTTTGGACTGTACAAAAAATGATTCAAAATGTCAATTGGATCGTGCCTCATGTTGAATAACCACTTTTTAAACCCTCACAGTGACCAAAATTGCCATTTTTACAGAGTTTTGCTAGCTCAAAAGCTTCAATTTTGACCCGTTTCAGGCACAGAAATGACTTTAAACACACTTATTCTAGTTGACAAAGCCATAATTCACATCCAACAGTCATTTAGAGTCAAAAGATTAAATGTTAAAATTTCATCATTATAGACCATTTTGGGAACGTTCGACAGGTCCGGAGTCATCGTTTTTCATCCGAAAATTGATTTTTTGGACTGTACCAAAAATGATTCAAAATGTCAATTGGATCAAGCCTCATGTTGAATAACGACTTTTTAAACCCTCACAGTGACCAAAATTGCCATTTTTACAGAGTTTTGCTTACTCAAAAGCTTCCATTTTGACCCGTTTCAGGCACAGAAATGACTTTAAACACACTTATTCTAGTTGACAAAGTCATAATTCACATCCAACAGTCATTTAGAGTCAAAAGATTAAATGTTGAAATTTCATCATTATAGACCATTTTGGGATCGTTCGACAAGTCCGGAGTCATCGTTTTTCATCCGAAAATTGATTTTTTGGACTGTACCAAAAATGATTCAAAATGTCAATTGGATCGTTCCTCATGTTGAATAACCACTTTTTAAACCCTCACAGTGACCAAAATTGCCATTTTTACAGAGTTTTGCTTACTCAAAAGCTTCAATTTTGACCCGTTTCAGGCACAGAAATGACTTTAAACACACTTATTTTAGTTGACAAAGTCATAATTCACATCCAACAGTAATTTAGAGTCAAAAGAATAAATGTTAAAATTTCATCATTATAGACCATTTTGGGATCGTTCGACAGGTCCGGAGTCATCGTTTTTCATCCGAAAATTGATTTTTTGGACTGTACCAAAAATGATTCAAAATGTCAATTGGATCATGCCTCATGTTGAATAACCACTTTTTAAACCCTCACAGTGACCAAAATTGCCATTTTTACAGAGTTTTGCTTACTCAAAAGCTTCAATTTTGACCCGTTTCAGGCACAGAAATGACTTTAAACACACTTATTTTAGTTGACAAAGTCATAATTCACATCCAACAGTCATTTAGAGTCAAAAGATTAAATGTTGAAATTTCATCATTATAGACCATTTTGGGATCGTTCGACAGGTCCGGAGTCATCGTTTTTCATCCGAAAATTGATTTTTTGGACTGTCCTAAAAATGATTCAAAATGTCAATTGGATCGTGCCTCATGTTGAATAACCACTTTTTAAACCCTCACAGTGACCAAAATTGCCATTTTTACAGAGTTTTGCTTACTCAAAAGCTTCCATTTTGACCCGTTTCAGGCACAGAAATGACTTTAAACACACTTATTCTAGTTGACAAAGTCATAATTCACATCCAACAGTCATTTAGAGTCAAAAGAATAAATGTTAACATTTCATCATTATAGACCATTTTGGGAACGTTCGACAGGTCCGGAGTCATCGTTTTTCATCCGAAAATTGATTTTTTGGACTGTACCAAAAATGATTCAAAATGTCAATTTGATCGTTCCTCATGTTGAATAACCACTTTTTAAACCCTCACAGTGACCAAAATTGCCATTTTTACAGAGTTTTGCTTACTCAAAAGCTTCAATTTTGACCCGTTTCAGGCACAGAAATGACTTTAAACACACTTATTTTAGTTGACAAAGTCATAATTCACATCCAACAGTCATTTAGAGTCAAAAGATTAAATGTTAAAATTTCATCCATATTGACCATTTTGGGATCGTTCGACAGGTCCGGAGTCATCGTTTTTCATCCAAAAATTGATTTTTTGGACTGTACCAAAAATGATTCAAAATGTCAATTGGATCGTGCCTCATGTTGAATAACCACTTTTTAAACCCTCACAGTGACCAAAATTGCCATTTTTACAGAGTTTTGCTTACTCAAAAGCTTTAATTTTGACCCGTTTCAGGCACAGAAATGACTTTAAACACACTTATTTTAGTTGACAAAGTCATAATTCACATCCAACAGTAATTTAGAGTCAAAAGAATAAATGTTAAAATTTCATCATTATAGACCATTTTGGGATCGTTCGACAGGTCCGGAGTCATCGTTTTTCATCCGAAAATTGATTTTTTGGACTGTACCAAAAATGATTCAAAATGTCAATTGGATCATGCCTCATGTTGAATAACCACTTTTTAATCCCTCACAGTGACCAAAATTGCCATTTTTACAGAGTTTTGCTTGCTCAAAAGCTTCAATTTTGACCCGTTTCAGGCACAGAAATGACTTTAAACACACTTATTCTAGTTGACAAAGTCATAATTCACATCCAACAGTCATTTAGAGTCAAAAGATTAAATGTTAAAATTTCATCATTATAGACCATTTTGGGAACGTTCGACAGGTCCGGAGTCATTGTTTTTCATCCGAAAATTGATTTTTTGGACTGTACCAAAAATGATTCAAAATGTCAATTGGATCGTGTCTCATGTTGAATAACCACTTTTTAAACCCTCACAGTGACCAAAATTGCCATTTTTACAGAGTTTTGCTTACTCAAAAGCTTTAATTTTGACCCGTTTCAGGCACAGAAATGACTTTAAACACACTTATTTTAGTTGACAAAGTCATAATTCACATCCAACAGTCATTTAGAGTCAAAAGATTAAATGTTAAAATTTCATCCATATTGACCATTTTGGGATCGTTCGACAGGTCCGGAGTCATCGTTTTTCATCCGAAAATTGATTTTTTGGACTGTACCAAAAATGATTCAAAATGTCAATTGGATCGTGCCTCATGTTGAATAACCACTTTTTAAACCCTCACAGTGACCAAAATTGCCATTTTTACAGAGTTTTGCTTACTCAAAAGCTTCCATTTTGACCCGTTTCAGGCACAGAAATGCCTTTAAACACACTTATTCTAGTTGACAAAGTCATAATTCACATCCAACAGTCATTTAGAGTCAAAAGATTAAATGTTGAAATTTCATCATTATAGACCATTTTGGGATCGTTCGACAGGTCCGGAGTCATCGTTTTTCATCCGAAAATTGATTTTTTGGACTGTACCAAAAATGATTCAAAATGTCAATTGGATCAAGCCTCATGTTGAATAACGACTTTTTAAACCCTCACAGTGACCAAAATTGCCATTTTTACAGAGTTTTGCTTACTCAAAAGCTTCCATTTTGACCCGTTTCAGGCACAGAAATGACTTTAAACACACTTATTCTAGTTGACAAAGTCATAATTCACATCCAACAGTCATTTAGAGTCAAAAGATTAAATGTTGAAATTTCATCATTATAGACCATTTTGGGATCGTTCGACAAGTCCGGAGTCATCGTTTTTCATCCGAAAATTGATTTTTTGGACTGTACCAAAAATGATTCAAAATGTCAATTGGATCGTTCCTCATGTTGAATAACCACTTTTTAAACCCTCACAGTGACCAAAATTGCCATTTTTACAGAGTTTTGCTTACTCAAAAGCTTCAATTTTGACCCGTTTCAGGCACAGAAATGACTTTAAACACACTTATTTTAGTTGACAAAGTCATAATTCACATCCAACAGTAATTTAGAGTCAAAAGAATAAATGTTAAAATTTCATCATTATAGACCATTTTGGGATCGTTCGACAGGTCCGGAGTCATCGTTTTTCATCCGAAAATTGATTTTTTGGACTGTACCAAAAATGATTCAAAATGTCAATTGGATCATGCCTCATGTTGAATAACCACTTTTTAAACCCTCACAGTTTAAAAAATTTTTTTAAAAATTGCCATTTTTACAGAGTTTTGCTTACTCAAAAGCTTCAATTTTGACCCGTTTCAGGCACAGAAATGACTTTAAACACACTTATTTTAGTTGACAAAGTCATAATTCACATCCAACAGTCATTTAGAGTCAAAAGATTAAATGTTGAAATTTCATCATTATAGACCATTTTGGGATCGTTCGACAGGTCCGGAGTCATCGTTTTTCATCCGAAAATTGATTTTTTGGACTGTCCTAAAAATGATTCAAAATGTCAATTGGATCGTGCCTCATGTTGAATAACCACTTTTTAAACCCTCACAGTGACCAAAATTGCCATTTTTACAGAGTTTTGCTTACTCAAAAGCTTCCATTTTGACCCGTTTCAGGCACAGAAATGACTTTAAACACACTTATTCTAGTTGACAAAGTCATAATTCACATCCAACAGTCATTTAGAGTCAAAAGATTAAATGTTGAAATTTCATCATTATAGACCATTTTGGGATCGTTCGACAGGTCCGGAGTCATCGTTTTTCATCCGAAAATTGATTTTTTGGACTGTACCAAAAATGATTCAAAATGTCAATTGGATCGTGCCTCATGTTGAATAACCACTTTTTAAACCCTCACAGTGACCAAAATTGCCATTTTTACAGAGTTTTGCTTACTCAAAAGCTTCAATTTTGACCCGTTTCAGGCACAGAAATGACTTTAAACACACTTATTTTAGTTGACAAAGTCATAATTCACATCCAACAGTCATTTAGAGTCAAAAGATTAAATGTTGAAATTTCATCATTATAGACCATTTTGGGATCGTTCGACAGGTCCGGAGTCATCGTTTTTCATCCGAAAATTGATTTTTTGGACTGTACCAAAAATGATTCAAAATGTCAATTGGGTCGTGCCTCATGTTGAATAACCACTTTTTAAACCCTCACAGTGACCAAAATTGCCATTTTTACAGAGTTTTGCTTACTCAAAAGCTTCAATTTTGACCCATTTCAGGCACAGAAATGACTTTAAACATACTTATTTTAGTTGACAAAGTCATAATTCACATCCAACAGTCATTTAGAGTCAAAAGATTAAATGTTAAAATTTCATCCATATTGACCATTTTGGGATCGTTCGACAGGTCCGGAGTCATCGTTTTTCATCCGAAAATTGATTTTTTGGACTGTACAAAAAATGATTCAAAATGTCAATTGGATCGTGCCTCATGTTGAATAACCACTTTTTAAACCCTCACAGTGACCAAAATTGCCATTTTTACAGAGTTTTGCTAGCTCAAAAGCTTCAATTTTGACCCGTTTCAGGCACAGAAATGACTTTAAACACACTTATTCTAGTTGACAAAGCCATAATTCACATCCAACAGTCATTTAGAGTCAAAAGATTAAATGTTAAAATTTCATCATTATAGACCATTTTGGGAACGTTCGACAGGTCCGGAGTCATCGTATTTCATCCGAAAATTGATTTTTTGGACTGTACCAAAAATGATTCAAAATGTCAATTGGATCAAGCCTCATGTTGAATAACGACTTTTTAAACCCTCACAGTGACCAAAATTGCCATTTTTACAGAGTTTTGCTTACTCAAAAGCTTCTATTTTGACCCGTTTCAGGCACAGAAATGACTTTAAACACACTTATTCTAGTTGACAAAGTCATAATTCACATCCAACAGTCATTTAGAGTCAAAAGATTAAATGTTGAAATTTCATCATTATAGACCATTTTGGGATCGTTCGACAAGTCCGGAGTCATCGTTTTTCATCCGAAAATTGATTTTTTGGACTGTACCAAAAATGATTCAAAATGTCAATTGGATCGTTCCTCATGTTGAATAACCACTTTTTAAACCCTCACAGTGACCAAAATTGCCATTTTTACAGAGTTTTGCTTGCTCAAAAGCTTCAATTTTGACCCGTTTCAGGCACAGAAATGACTTTAAACACACTTATTCTAGTTGACAAAGTCATAATTCACATCCAACAGTCATTTAGAGTCAAAAGATTAAATGTTAAAATTTCATCATTATAGACCATTTTGGGAACGTTCGACAGGTCCGGAGTCATTGTTTTTCATCCGAAAATTGATTTTTTGGACTGTACCAAAAATGATTCAAAATGTCAATTGGATCGTGTCTCATGTTGAATAACCACTTTTTAAACCCTCACAGTGACCAAAATTGCCATTTTTACAGAGTTTTGCTTACTCAAAAGCTTTAATTTTGACCCGTTTCAGGCACAGAAATGACTTTAAACACACTTATTTTAGTTGACAAAGTCATAATTCACATCCAACAGTCATTTAGAGTCAAAAGATTAAATGTTAAAATTTCATCCATATTGACCATTTTGGGATCGTTCGACAGGTCCGGAGTCATCGTTTTTCATCCGAAAATTGATTTTTTGGACTGTACCAAAAATGATTCAAAATGTCAATTGGATCGTGCCTCATGTTGAATAACCACTTTTTAAACCCTCACAGTGACCAAAATTGCCATTTTTACAGAGTTTTGCTTACTCAAAAGCTTCCATTTTGACCCGTTTCAGGCACAGAAATGCCTTTAAACACACTTATTCTAGTTGACAAAGTCATAATTCACATCCAACAGTCATTTAGAGTCAAAAGATTAAATGTTGAAATTTCATCATTATAGACCATTTTGGGATCGTTCGACAGGTCCGGAGTCATCGTTTTTCATCTGAAAATTGATTTTTTGGACTGTACCAAAAATGATTCAAAATGTCAATTGGATCAAGCCTCATGTTGAATAACGACTTTTTAAACCCTCACAGTGACCAAAATTGCCATTTTTACAGAGTTTTGCTTACTCAAAAGCTTCCATTTTGACCCGTTTCAGGCACAGAAATGACTTTAAACACACTTATTCTAGTTGACAAAGTCATAATTCACATCCAACAGTCATTTAGAGTCAAAAGATTAAATGTTGAAATTTCATCATTATAGACCATTTTGGGATCGTTCGACAAGTCCGGAGTCATCGTTTTTCATCCGAAAATTGATTTTTTGGACTGTACCAAAAATGATTCAAAATGTCAATTGGATCGTTCCTCATGTTGAATAACCACTTTTTAAACCCTCACGGTGACCAAAATTGCCATTTTTACAGAGTTTTGCTTACTCAAAAGCTTCAATTTTGACCCGTTTCAGGCACAGAAATGACTTTAAACACACTTATTTTAGTTGACAAAGTCATAATTCACATCCAACAGTAATTTAGAGTCAAAAGAATAAATGTTAAAATTTCATCATTATAGACCATTTTGGGATCGTTCGACAGGTCCGGAGTCATCGTTTTTCATCCGAAAATTGATTTTTTGGACTGTACCAAAAATGATTCAAAATGTCAATTGGATCATGCCTCATGTTGAATAACCACTTTTTAAACCCTCACAGTTTAAAATTTTTTTTTAAAAATTGCCATTTTTACAGAGTTTTGCTTACTCAAAAGCTTCAATTTTGACCCGTTTCAGGCACAGAAATGACTTTAAACACACTTATTTTAGTTGACAAAGTCATAATTCACATCCAACAGTCATTTAGAGTCAAAAGATTAAATGTTGAAATTTCATCATTATAGACCATTTTGGGATCGTTCGACAGGTCCGGAGTCATCGTTTTTCATCCGAAAATTGATTTTTTGGACTGTCCTAAAAATGATTCAAAATGTCAATTGGATCGTGCCTCATGTTGAATAACCACTTTTTAAACCCTCACAGTGACCAAAATTGCCATTTTTACAGAGTTTTGCTTACTCAAAAGCTTCCATTTTGACCCGTTTCAGGCACAGAAATGACTTTAAACACACTTATTCTAGTTGACAAAGTCATAATTCACATCCAACAGTCATTTAGAGTCAAAAGATTAAATGTTGAAATTTCATCATTATAGACCATTTTGGGATCGTTCGACAGGTCCGGAGTCATCGTTTTTCATCCGAAAATTGATTTTTTGGACTGTACCAAAAATGATTCAAAATGTCAATTGGATCGTGCCTCATGTTGAATAACCACTTTTTAAACCCTCACAGTGACCAAAATTGCCATTTTTACAGAGTTTTGCTTACTCAAAAGCTTCAATTTTGACCCGTTTCAGGCACAGAAATGACTTTAAACACACTTATTTTAGTTGACAAAGTCATAATTCACATCCAACAGTCATTTAGAGTCAAAAGATTAAATGTTGAAATTTCATCATTATAGACCATTTTGGGATCGTTCGACAGGTCCGGAGTCATCGTTTTTCATCCGAAAATTGATTTTTTGGACTGTACCAAAAATGATTCAAAATGTCAATTGGGTCGTGCCTCATGTTGAATAACCACTTTTTAAACCCTCACAGTGACCAAAATTGCCATTTTTACAGAGTTTTGCTTACTCAAAAGCTTCAATTTTGACCCATTTCAGGCACAGAAATGACTTTAAACATACTTATTTTAGTTGACAAAGTCATAATTCACATCCAACAGTCATTTAGAGTCAAAAGATTAAATGTTAAAATTTCATCCATATTGACCATTTTGGGATCGTTCAACAGGTCCGGAGTCATCGTTTTTCATCCGAAAATTGATTTTTTGGACTGTACAAAAAATGATTCAAAATGTCAATTGGATCGTGCCTCATGTTGAATAACCACTTTTTAAACCCTCACAGTGACCAAAATTGCCATTTTTACAGAGTTTTGCTAGCTCAAAAGCTTCAATTTTGACCCGTTTCAGGCACAGAAATGACTTTAAACACACTTATTCTAGTTGACAAAGCCATAATTCACATCCAACAGTCATTTAGAGTCAAAAGATTAAATGTTAAAATTTCATCATTATAGACCATTTTGGGAACGTTCGACAGGTCCGGAGTCATCGTTTTTCATCCGAAAATTGATTTTTTGGACTGTACCAAAAATGATTCAAAATGTCAATTGGATCAAGCCTCATGTTGAATAACGACTTTTTAAACCCTCACAGTGACCAAAATTGCCATTTTTACAGAGTTTTGCTTACTCAAAAGCTTCCATTTTGACCCGTTTCAGGCACAGAAATGACTTTAAACACACTTATTCTAGTTGACAAAGTCATAATTCACATCCAACAGTCATTTAGAGTCAAAAGATTAAATGTTGAAATTTCATCATTATAGACCATTTTGGGATCGTTCGACAAGTCCGGAGTCATCGTTTTTCATCCGAAAATTGATTTTTTGGACTGTACCAAAAATGATTCAAAATGTCAATTGGATCGTTCCTCATGTTGAATAACCACTTTTTAAACCCTCACAGTGACCAAAATTGCCATTTTTACAGAGTTTTGCTTACTCAAAAGCTTCAATTTTGACCCGTTTCAGGCACAGAAATGACTTTAAACACACTTATTTTAGTTGACAAAGTCATAATTCACATCCAACAGTAATTTAGAGTCAAAAGAATAAATGTTAAAATTTCATCATTATAGACCATTTTGGGATCGTTCGACAGGTCCGGAGTCATCGTTTTTCATCCGAAAATTGATTTTTTGGACTGTACCAAAAATGATTCAAAATGTCAATTGGATCATGCCTCATGTTGAATAACCACTTTTTAAACCCTCACAGTGACCAAAATTGCCATTTTTACAGAGTTTTGCTTACTCAAAAGCTTCAATTTTGACCCGTTTCAGGCACAGAAATGACTTTAAACACACTTATTTTAGTTGACAAAGTCATAATTCACATCCAACAGTCATTTAGAGTCAAAAGATTAAATGTTGAAATTTCATCATTATAGACCATTTTGGGATCGTTCGACAGGTCCGGAGTCATCGTTTTTCATCCGAAAATTGATTTTTTGGACTGTCCTAAAAATGATTCAAAATGTCAATTGGATCGTGCCTCATGTTGAATAACCACTTTTTAAACCCTCACAGTGACCAAAATTGCCATTTTTACAGAGTTTTGCTTACTCAAAAGCTTCCATTTTGACCCGTTTCAGGCACAGAAATGACTTTAAACACACTTATTCTAGTTGACAAAGTCATAATTCACATCCAACAGTCATTTAGAGTCAAAAGAATAAATGTTAACATTTCATCATTATAGACCATTTTGGGAACGTTCGACAGGTCCGGAGTCATCGTTTTTCATCCGAAAATTGATTTTTTGGACTGTACCAAAAATGATTCAAAATGTCAATTTGATCGTTCCTCATGTTGAATAACCACTTTTTAAACCCTCACAGTGACCAAAATTGCCATTTTTACAGAGTTTTGCTTACTCAAAAGCTTCAATTTTGACCCGTTTCAGGCACAGAAATGACTTTAAACACACTTATTTTAGTTGACAAAGTCATAATTCACATCCAACAGTCATTTAGAGTCAAAAGATTAAATGTTAAAATTTCATCCATATTGACCATTTTGGGATCGTTCGACAGGTCCGGAGTCATCGTTTTTCATCCAAAAATTGATTTTTTGGACTGTACCAAAAATGATTCAAAATGTCAATTGGATCGTGCCTCATGTTGAATAACCACTTTTTAAACCCTCACAGTGACCAAAATTGCCATTTTTACAGAGTTTTGCTTACTCAAAAGCTTTAATTTTGACCCGTTTCAGGCACAGAAATGACTTTAAACACACTTATTTTAGTTGACAAAGTCATAATTCACATCCAACAGTAATTTAGAGTCAAAAGAATAAATGTTAAAATTTCATCATTATAGACCATTTTGGGATCGTTCGACAGGTCCGGAGTCATCGTTTTTCATCCGAAAATTGATTTTTTGGACTGTACCAAAAATGATTCAAAATGTCAATTGGATCATGCCTCATGTTGAATAACCACTTTTTAATCCCTCACAGTGACCAAAATTGCCATTTTTACAGAGTTTTGCTTGCTCAAAAGCTTCAATTTTGACCCGTTTCAGGCACAGAAATGACTTTAAACACACTTATTCTAGTTGACAAAGTCATAATTCACATCCAACAGTCATTTAGAGTCAAAAGATTAAATGTTAAAATTTCATCATTATAGACCATTTTGGGAACGTTCGACAGGTCCGGAGTCATTGTTTTTCATCCGAAAATTGATTTTTTGGACTGTACCAAAAATGATTCAAAATGTCAATTGGATCGTGTCTCATGTTGAATAACCACTTTTTAAACCCTCACAGTGACCAAAATTGCCATTTTTACAGAGTTTTGCTTACTCAAAAGCTTTAATTTTGACCCGTTTCAGGCACAGAAATGACTTTAAACACACTTATTTTAGTTGACAAAGTCATAATTCACATCCAACAGTCATTTAGAGTCAAAAGATTAAATGTTAAAATTTCATCCATATTGACCATTTTGGGATCGTTCGACAGGTCCGGAGTCATCGTTTTTCATCCGAAAATTGATTTTTTGGACTGTACCAAAAATGATTCAAAATGTCAATTGGATCGTGCCTCATGTTGAATAACCACTTTTTAAACCCTCACAGTGACCAAAATTGCCATTTTTACAGAGTTTTGCTTACTCAAAAGCTTCCATTTTGACCCGTTTCAGGCACAGAAATGCCTTTAAACACACTTATTCTAGTTGACAAAGTCATAATTCACATCCAACAGTCATTTAGAGTCAAAAGATTAAATGTTGAAATTTCATCATTATAGACCATTTTGGGATCGTTCGACAGGTCCGGAGTCATCGTTTTTCATCCGAAAATTGATTTTTTGGACTGTACCAAAAATGATTCAAAATGTCAATTGGATCAAGCCTCATGTTGAATAACGACTTTTTAAACCCTCACAGTGACCAAAATTGCCATTTTTACAGAGTTTTGCTTACTCAAAAGCTTCCATTTTGACCCGTTTCAGGCACAGAAATGACTTTAAACACACTTATTCTAGTTGACAAAGTCATAATTCACATCCAACAGTCATTTAGAGTCAAAAGATTAAATGTTGAAATTTCATCATTATAGACCATTTTGGGATCGTTCGACAAGTCCGGAGTCATCGTTTTTCATCCGAAAATTGATTTTTTGGACTGTACCAAAAATGATTCAAAATGTCAATTGGATCGTTCCTCATGTTGAATAACCACTTTTTAAACCCTCACAGTGACCAAAATTGCCATTTTTACAGAGTTTTGCTTACTCAAAAGCTTCAATTTTGACCCGTTTCAGGCACAGAAATGACTTTAAACACACTTATTTTAGTTGACAAAGTCATAATTCACATCCAACAGTAATTTAGAGTCAAAAGAATAAATGTTAAAATTTCATCATTATAGACCATTTTGGGATCGTTCGACAGGTCCGGAGTCATCGTTTTTCATCCGAAAATTGATTTTTTGGACTGTACCAAAAATGATTCAAAATGTCAATTGGATCATGCCTCATGTTGAATAACCACTTTTTAAACCCTCACAGTTTAAAAATTTTTTTTAAAAATTGCCATTTTTACAGAGTTTTGCTTACTCAAAAGCTTCAATTTTGACCCGTTTCAGGCACAGAAATGACTTTAAACACACTTATTTTAGTTGACAAAGTCATAATTCACATCCAACAGTCATTTAGAGTCAAAAGATTAAATGTTGAAATTTCATCATTATAGACCATTTTGGGATCGTTCGACAGGTCCGGAGTCATCGTTTTTCATCCGAAAATTGATTTTTTGGACTGTCCTAAAAATGATTCAAAATGTCAATTGGATCGTGCCTCATGTTGAATAACCACTTTTTAAACCCTCACAGTGACCAAAATTGCCATTTTTACAGAGTTTTGCTTACTCAAAAGCTTCCATTTTGACCCGTTTCAGGCACAGAAATGACTTTAAACACACTTATTCTAGTTGACAAAGTCATAATTCACATCCAACAGTCATTTAGAGTCAAAAGATTAAATGTTGAAATTTCATCATTATAGACCATTTTGGGATCGTTCGACAGGTCCGGAGTCATCGTTTTTCATCCGAAAATTGATTTTTTGGACTGTACCAAAAATGATTCAAAATGTCAATTGGATCGTGCCTCATGTTGAATAACCACTTTTTAAACCCTCACAGTGACCAAAATTGCCATTTTTACAGAGTTTTGCTTACTCAAAAGCTTCAATTTTGACCCGTTTCAGGCACAGAAATGACTTTAAACACACTTATTTTAGTTGACAAAGTCATAATTCACATCCAACAGTCATTTAGAGTCAAAAGATTAAATGTTGAAATTTCATCATTATAGACCATTTTGGGATCGTTCGACAGGTCCGGAGTCATCGTTTTTCATCCGAAAATTGATTTTTTGGACTGTACCAAAAATGATTCAAAATGTCAATTGGGTCGTGCCTCATGTTGAATAACCACTTTTTAAACCCTCACAGTGACCAAAATTGCCATTTTTACAGAGTTTTGCTTACTCAAAAGCTTCAATTTTGACCCATTTCAGGCACAGAAATGACTTTAAACATACTTATTTTAGTTGACAAAGTCATAATTCACATCCAACAGTCATTTAGAGTCAAAAGATTAAATGTTAAAATTTCATCCATATTGACCATTTTGGGATCGTTCGACAGGTCCGGAGTCATCGTTTTTCATCCGAAAATTGATTTTTTGGACTGTACAAAAAATGATTCAAAATGTCAATTGGATCGTGCCTCATGTTGAATAACCACTTTTTAAACCCTCACAGTGACCAAAATTGCCATTTTTACAGAGTTTTGCTAGCTCAAAAGCTTCAATTTTGACCCGTTTCAGGCACAGAAATGACTTTAAACACACTTATTCTAGTTGACAAAGCCATAATTCACATCCAACAGTCATTTAGAGTCAAAAGATTAAATGTTAAAATTTCATCATTATAGACCATTTTGGGAACGTTCGACAGGTCCGGAGTCATCGTTTTTCATCCGAAAATTGATTTTTTGGACTGTACCAAAAATGATTCAAAATGTCAATTGGATCAAGCCTCATGTTGAATAACGACTTTTTAAACCCTCACAGTGACCAAAATTGCCATTTTTACAGAGTTTTGCTTACTCAAAAGCTTCTATTTTGACCCGTTTCAGGCACAGAAATGACTTTAAACACACTTATTCTAGTTGACAAAGTCATAATTCACATCCAACAGTCATTTAGAGTCAAAAGATTAAATGTTGAAATTTCATCATTATAGACCATTTTGGGATCGTTCGACAAGTCCGGAGTCATCGTTTTTCATCCGAAAATTGATTTTTTGGACTGTACCAAAAATGATTCAAAATGTCAATTGGATCGTTCCTCATGTTGAATAACCACTTTTTAAACCCTCACAGTGACCAAAATTGCCATTTTTACAGAGTTTTGCTTACTCAAAAGCTTCAATTTTGACCCGTTTCAGGCACAGAAATGACTTTAAACACACTTATTTTAGTTGACAAAGTCATAATTCACATCCAACAGTAATTTAGAGTCAAAAGAATAAATGTTAAAATTTCATCATTATAGACCATTTTGGGATCGTTCGACAGGTCCGGAGTCATCGTTTTTCATCCGAAAATTGATTTTTTGGACTGTACCAAAAATGATTCAAAATGTCAATTGGATCATGCCTCATGTTGAATAACCACTTTTTAAACCCTCACAGTGACCAAAATTGCCATTTTTACAGAGTTTTGCTTACTCAAAAGCTTCAATTTTGACCCGTTTCAGGCACAGAAATGACTTTAAACACACTTATTTTAGTTGACAAAGTCATAATTCACATCCAACAGTCATTTAGAGTCAAAAGATTAAATGTTGAAATTTCATCATTATAGACCATTTTGGGATCGTTCGACAGGTCCGGAGTCATCGTTTTTCATCCGAAAATTGATTTTTTGGACTGTCCTAAAAATGATTCAAAATGTCAATTGGATCGTGCCTCATGTTGAATAACCACTTTTTAAACCCTCACAGTGACCAAAATTGCCATTTTTACAGAGTTTTGCTTACTCAAAAGCTTCCATTTTGACCCGTTTCAGGCACAGAAATGACTTTAAACACACTTATTCTAGTTGACAAAGTCATAATTCACATCCAACAGTCATTTAGAGTCAAAAGATTAAATGTTGAAATTTCATCATTATAGACCATTTTGGGATCGTTCGACAGGTCCGGAGTCATCGTTTTTCATCCGAAAATTGATTTTTTGGACTGTACCAAAAATGATTCAAAATGTCAATTGGATCGTGCCTCATGTTGAATAACCACTTTTTAAACCCTCACAGTGACCAAAATTGCCATTTTTACAGAGTTTTGCTTACTCAAAAGCTTCAATTTTGACCCGTTTCAGGCACAGAAATGACTTTAAACACACTTATTTTAGTTGACAAAGTCATAATTCACATCCAACAGTCATTTAGAGTCAAAAGATTAAATGTTGAAATTTCATCATTATAGACCATTTTGGGATCGTTCGACAGGTCCGGAGTCATCGTTTTTCATCCGAAAATTGATTTTTTGGACTGTACCAAAAATGATTCAAAATGTCAATTGGATCGTGCCTCATGTTGAATAACCACTTTTTAAACCCTCACAGTGACCAAAATTGCCATTTTTACAGAGTTTTGCTTACTCAAAAGCTTCAATTTTGACCCATTTCAGGCACAGAAATGACTTTAAACATACTTATTTTAGTTGACAAAGTCATAATTCACATCCAACAGTCATTTAGAGTCAAAAGATTAAATGTTAAAATTTCATCATTATAGACCATTTTGGGATCGTTCGACAGGTCCGGAGTCATCGTTTTTCATCCGAAAATTGATTTTTTGGACTGTACCAAAAATGATTCAAAATGTCAATTGGATCGTGCCTCATGTTGAATAACCACTTTTTAAACCCTCACAGTGACCAAAATTGCCATTTTTACAGAGTTTTGCTTACTCAAAAGCTTCAATTTTGACCCGTTTCAGGCACAGAAATGACTTTAAACACACTTATTTTAGTTGACAAAGTCATAATTCACATCCAACAGTCATTTAGAGTCATAGGATTAAATGTTAAAATTTCATCATTATAGACCATTTTGGGAACGTTCGACAGGTCCGGAGTCATCGTTTTTCATCCGAAAATTGATTTTTTGGACTGTACCAAAAATGATTCAAAATGTCAATTGGATCATGCCTCATGTTGAATAACCACTTTTTAAACCCTCACAGTGACCAAAATTGCCATTTTTACAGAGTTTCGCTTACTCAAAAGCTTCAATTTTGACCCGTTTCAGGCACAGAAAGGACTTTAAGCACACTTATTTTAGTTGACAAAGTCATAATTCACATCCAACAGTCATTTAGAGTCAAAAGATTAAATGTTGAAATTTCATCATTATAGACCATTTTGGGATCGTTCGACAGGTCCGGAGTCATCGTTTTTCATCCGAAAATTGATTTTTTGGACTGTACCAAAAATGATTCAAAATGTCAATTGGATCGTGCCTCATGTTGAATAACCACTTTTTAAACCCTCACAGTGACCAAAATTGCCATTTTTACAGAGTTTTGCTTACTCAAAAGCTTCCATTTTGTCCCGTTTCAGGCACAGAAATGACTTTAAACACACTTATTCTAGTTGACAAAGTCATAATTCACATCCAACAGTCATTTAGAGTCAAAAGATTAAATGTTGAAATTTCATCATTATAGACCATTTTGGGATCGTTCGACACGTCCGGAGTCATCGTTTTTCATCCGAAAATTGATTTTTTGGACTGTACCAAAAATGATTCAAAATGTCGATTGGATCGTGCCCCATGTTGAATAACCACTTTTTAAACCCTCACAGTGACCAAAATTGCCATTTTTACAGAGTTTTGCTTGCTCAAAAGCTTCAATTTTGACTAGTTTCAGGCACAGAAATGACTTTAAACACACTTATTCTAGTTGACAAAGTCATAATTCACATCCAACAGTCATTTAGAGTCAAAAGATTAAATGTTAACATTTCATCAATATAGACCATTTTGGGAACGTTCGACAGGTCCGGAGTCATCGTTTTTCATCCGAAAATTGATTTTTTGGACTGTACCAAAAATGATTCAAAATGTCAATTGGATCGTTCCTCATGTTGAATAACCACTTTTTAAACCCTCACAGTGACCAAAATTGCCATTTTTACAGAGTTTTGCTTACTCAAAAGCTTCAATTTTGACCCGTTTCAGGCACAGAAATGACTTTAAACACACTTATTTTAGTTGACAAAGTCATAATTCACATCCAACAGTCATTTAGAGTCAAAAGATTAAATGTTGAAATTTCATCATTATAGACCATTTTGGGATCGTTCGACAGGTCCGGAGTCATCGTTTTTCATCCGAAAATTGATTTTTTGGACTGTACCAAAAATGATTCAAAATGTCAATTGGATCGTGCCTCATGTTGAATAACCACTTTTTAAACCCTCACAGTGACCAAAATTGCCATTTTTACAGAGTTTTGCTTACTCAAAAGCTTCAATTTTGACCCATTTCAGGCACAGAAATGACTTTAGACACACTTATTTTAGTTGACAAAGTCATAATTCACATCCAACAGTCATTTAGAGTCAAAAGATTAAATGTTAAAATTTCATCCATATTGACCATTTTGGGATCGTTCGACAGGTCCGGAGTCATCGTTTTTCATCCGAAAATTGATTTTTTGGACTGTACCAAAAATGATTCAAAACGTCAATTGGATCGTGCCTCATGTTGAATAACCACTTTTTAAACCCTCACAGTGACCAAAATTGCCATTTTTACAGAGTTTTGCTTGCTCAAAAGCTTCAATTTTGACCTGTTTCAGGCACAGAAATGAATTTAAACACACTTATTCTAGTTGACAAAGTCATAATTCACATCCAACAGTCATTTAGAATCAAAAGAATAAATGTTAAAATTTCATCATTGTAGACCATTTTGGGATTGTTCGACAGGTCCGGAGTCATCGTTTTCCATCCGAAAATTGATTTTTTGGACTGTACCAAAAATGATTCAAAATGTCAATTGGATAGTGCCTCATGTTGAATAACCACTTTTTAAACCCTCACAGTGACCAAAATTGCCATTTTTACAGAGTTTTGCTTACTCAAAAGCTTCCATTTTGACCCGTTTCAGGCACAGAAATAACTTTAAACACACTTATTTTAGTTGACAAAGTCATAATTCACATCCAACAGTCATTTAGAGTCAAAAGATTAAATGTTGAAATTTCATAATTATAGACCATTTTGGGATCGTTCGACAGGTCCGGAGTCATCGTTTTTCATACGAAAATTGATTTTTTGGACTGTACCAAAAATGATTCAAAATGTCAATTGGATAGTTCCTCATGTTGAATAACCACTTTTTAAACCCTCACAGTGACCAAAATTGCCATTTTTACAGAGTTTTGCTTACTCAAAAGCTTCAATTTTGACCCGTTTCAGGCACAGAAATGACTTTAAACACACTTATTTTAGTTGACAAAGTCATAATTCACATCCAACAGTCATTTAGAGTCAAAAGATTAAATGTTAAAATTTCATCATTATAGACCATTTTGGGATCGTTCGACAGGTCCGGAGTCATCGTTTTTCATCCGAAAATTGATTTTTTGGACTGTACCAAAAATGATTCAAAATGTCAATTGGATCGTGCCTCATGTTGAATAACCACTTTTTAAACCCTCACAGTGACCAAAATTGCCATTTTTACAGAGTTTTGCTAGCTCAAAAGCTTCAATTTTGACCCGTTTCAGGCACAGAAATGACTTTAAACACCCTTATTCTAGTTGACAAAGCCATAATTCACATCCAACAGTCATTTAGAGTCAAAAGATTAAATGTTAAAATTTCATCATTATAGACCATTTGGGGAACGTTCGACAGGTCTGGAGTCATCGTTTTTCATCCGAAAATTGATTTTTTGGACTGTACCAAAAATGATTCAAAATGTCAATTGGATCATGCCTCATGTTGAATAACCACTTTTTAAACCCTCACAGTGACCAAAATTGCCATTTTTACAGAGTTTCGCTTACTCAAAAGCTTCAATTTTGACCCGTTTCAGGCACAGAAAGGACTTTAAGCACACTTATTTTAGTTGACAAAGTCATAATTCACATCCAACAGTAATTTAGAGTCAAAAGATTAAATGTTAAAATTTCATCATTATAGACCATTTTGGGATCGTTCGACAGGTCCGGAGTCATCGTTTTTCATCCGAAAATTGATTTTTTGGACTGTACCAAAAATGATTCAAAATGTCAATTGGATCATGCCTCATGTTGAATAACCACTTTTTAAACCCTCACAGTGACCAAAATTGCCATTTTTACAGAGTTTTGCTTACTCAAAAGCTTCAATTTTGACCCGTTTCAGGCACAAAAATGACTTTAAACACACTTATTTTAGTTGACAAAGTCATAATTGTCATCCAACAGTCATTTAGAGTCAAAAGATTAAATGTTGAAATTTCATCATTATAGACCATTTTGGGATCGTTCGACAGGTCCGGAGTCATCGTTTTTCATCCGAAAATTGATTTTTTGGACTGTCCTAAAAATGATTCAAAATGTCAATTGGATCGTGCCTCATGTTGAATAACCACTTTTTAAACCCTCACAGTGACCAAAATTGCCATTTTTACAGAGTTTTGCTTACTCAAAAGCTTCCATTTTGACCCGTTTCAGGCACAGAAATGACTTTAAACACACTTATTCTAGTTGACAAAGTCATAATTCACATCCAACAGTCATTTAGAGTCAAAAGATTAAATGTTGAAATTTCATCATTATAGACCATTTTGGGATCGTTCGACAGGTCCGGAGTCATCGTTTTTCATCCGAAAATTGATTTTTTGGACTGTACAAAAAATGATTCAAAATGTCAATTGGATCGTGCCTCATGTTGAATAACCACTTTTTAAACCCTCACAGTGACCAAAATTGCCATTTTTACAGAGTTTTGCTTACTCAAAAGCTTCCATTTTGACCCGTTTCAGGCACAGAAATAACTTTAAACACACTTATTTTAGTTGACAAAGTCATAATTCACATCCAACAGTCATTTAGAGTCAAAAGATTAAATGTTGAAATTTCATCATTATAGACCATTTTGGGATCGTTCGACAGGTCCGGAGTCATCGTTTTTCATCCGAAAATTGATTTTTTGGACTGTACCAAAAATGATTCAAAATGTCAATTGGATAGTTCCTCATGTTGAATAACCACTTTTTAAACCCTCACAGTGACCAAAATTGCCATTTTTACAGAGTTTTGCTTACTCAAAAGCTTCAATTTTGACCCGTTTCAGGCACAGAAATGACTTTAAACACACTTATTTTAGTTGACAAAGTCATAATTCACATCCAACAGTCATTTAGAGTCAAAAGATTAAATGTTAAAATTTCATCATTATAGACCATTTTGGGATCGTTCGACAGGTCCGGAGTCATCGTTTTTCATCCGAAAATTGATTTTTTGGACTGTACCAAAAATGATTCAAAATGTCAATTGGATCGTGCCTCATGTTGAATAACCACTTTTTAAACCCTCACAGTGACCAAAATTGCCATTTTTACAGAGTTTTGCTAGCTCAAAAGCTTCAATTTTGACCCGTTTCAGGCACAGAAATGACTTTAAACACACTTATTCTAGTTGACAAAGCCATAATTCACATCCAACAGTCATTTAGAGTCAAAAGATTAAATGTTAAAATTTCATCATTATAGACCATTTTGGGAACGTTCGACAGGTCCGGAGTCATCGTTTTTCATCCGAAAATTGATTTTTTGGACTGTACCAAAAATGATTCAAAATGTCAATTGGATCGTTCTTCATGTTGAATAACCACTTTTTAAACCCTCACAGTGACCAAAATTGCCATTTTTACAGAGTTTTGCTAGCTCAAAAGCTTCAATTTTGACCCGTTTCAGGCACAGAAATGACTTTAAACACCCTTATTCTAGTTGACAAAGCCATAATTCACATCCAACAGTCATTTAGAGTCAAAAGATTAAATGTTAAAATTTCATCATTATAGACCATTTGGGGAACGTTCGACAGGTCTGGAGTCATCGTTTTTCATCCGAAAATTGATTTTTTGTACTGTACCAAAAATGATTCAAAATGTCAATTGGATCATGCCTCATGTTGAATAACCACTTTTTAAACCCTCACAGTGACCAAAATTGCCATTTTTACAGAGTTTCGCTTACTCAAAAGCTTCAATTTTGACCCGTTTCAGGCACAGAAAGGACTTTAAGCACACTTATTTTAGTTGACAAAGTCATAATTCACATCCAACAGTAATTTAGAGTCAAAAGATTAAATGTTAAAATTTCATCATTATAGACCATTTTGGGATCGTTCGACAGGTCCGGAGTCATCGTTTTTCATCCGAAAATTGATTTTTTGGACTGTACCAAAAATGATTCAAAATGTCAATTGGATCATGCCTCATGTTGAATAACCACTTTTTAAACCCTCACAGTGACCAAAATTGCCATTTTTACAGAGTTTTGCTTACTCAAAAGCTTCAATTTTGACCCGTTTCAGGCACAAAAATGACTTTAAACACACTTATTTTAGTTGACAAAGTCATAATTGTCATCCAACAGTCATTTAGAGTCAAAAGATTAAATGTTGAAATTTCATCATTATAGACCATTTTGGGATCGTTCGACAGGTCCGGAGTCATCGTTTTTCATCCGAAAATTGATTTTTTGGACTGTCCTAAAAATGATTCAAAATGTCAATTGGATCGTGCCTCATGTTGAATAACCACTTTTTAAACCCTCACAGTGACCAAAATTGCCATTTTTACAGAGTTTTGCTTACTCAAAAGCTTCCATTTTGACCCGTTTCAGGCACAGAAATGACTTTAAACACACTTATTCTAGTTGACAAAGTCATAATTCACATCCAACAGTCATTTAGAGTCAAAAGATTAAATGTTGAAATTTCATCATTATAGACCATTTTGGGATCGTTCGACAGGTCCGGAGTCATCGTTTTTCATCCGAAAATTGATTTTTTGGACTGTACCAAAAATGATTCAAAATGTCAATTGGATCGTGCCTCATGTTGAATAACCACTTTTTAAACCCTCACAGTGACCAAAATTGCCATTTTTACAGAGTTTTGCTTACTCAAAAGCTTCAATTTTGACCCGTTTCAGGCACAGAAATGACTTTAAACACACTTATTTTAGTTGACAAAGTCATAATTCACATCCAACAGTCATTTAGAGTCAAAAGATTAAATGTTGAAATTTCATCATTATAGACCATTTTGGGATCGTTCGACAGGTCCGGAGTCATCGTTTTTCATCCGAAAATTGATTTTTTGGACTGTACCAAAAATGATTCAAAATGTCAATTGGATCGTGCCTCATGTTGAATAACCACTTTTTAAACCCTCACAGTGACCAAAATTGCCATTTTTACAGAGTTTTGCTTACTCAAAAGCTTCAATTTTGACCCATTTCAGGCACAGAAATGACTTTAAACATACTTATTTTAGTTGACAAAGTCATAATTCACATCCAACAGTCATTTAGAGTCAAAAGATTAAATGTTAAAATTTCATCCATATTGACCATTTTGGGATCGTTCGACAGGTCCGGAGTCATCGTTTTTCATCCGAAAATTGATTTTTTGGACTGTACAAAAAATGATTCAAAATGTCAATTGGATCGTGCCTCATGTTGAATAACCACTTTTTAAACCCTCACAGTGACCAAAATTGCCATTTTTACAGAGTTTTGCTTGCTCAAAAGCTTCAATTTTGACCCGTTTCAGGCACAGAAATGACTTTAAACACACTTATTCTAGTTGACAAAGTCATAATTCACATCCAACAGTCATTTAGAGTCAAAAGATTAAATGTTAACATTTCATCATTATAGACCATTTTGGGAACACTCGACAGGTCCGGAGTCATCGTTTTTCATCCGAAAATTGATTTTTTGGACTGTACCAAAAATGATTCAAAATGTCAATTGGATCGTTCCTCATGTTGAATAACCACTTTTTAAACCCTCACAGTGACCAAAATTGCCATTTTTACAGAGTTTTGCTTACTCAAAAGCTTCAATTTTGACCCGTTTCAGGCACAGAAATGACTTTAAACACACTTATTTTAGTTGACAAAGTCATAATTCACATCCAACAGTCATTTAGAGTCATAGGATTAAATGTTAAAATTTCATCATTATAGACCATTTTGGGAACGTTCGACAGGTCCGGAGTCATCGTTTTTCATCCGAAAATTGATTTTTTGGACTGTACCAAAAATGATTCAAAATGTCAATTGGATCATGCCTCATGTTGAATAACCACTTTTTAAACCCTCACAGTGACCAAAATTGCCATTTTTACAGAGTTTCGCTTACTCAAAAGCTTCAATTTTGACCCGTTTCAGGCACAGAAAGGACTTTAAGCACACTTATTTTAGTTGACAAAGTCATAATTCACATCCAACAGTCATTTAGAGTCAAAAGATTAAATGTTGAAATTTCATCATTATAGACCATTTTGGGAACGTTCGACAGGTCCGGAGTCATCGTTTTTCATCCGAAAATTGATTTTTTGGACTGTACCAAAAATGATTCAAAATGTCAATTGGATCGTTCCTCATGTTGAATAACCACTTTTTAAACCCTCACAGTGACCAAAATTGCCATTTTTACAGAGTTTTGCTTACTCAAAAGCTTCAATTTTGACCCGTTTCAGGCACAGAAATGACTTTAAACACACTTATTTTAGTTGACAAAGTCATAATTCACATCCAACAGTCATTTAGAGTCAAAAGATTAAATGTTGAAATTTCATCATTATAGACCATTTTGGGATCGTTCGACAGGTCCGGAGTCATCGTTTTTCATCCGAAAATTGATTTTTTGGACTGTACCAAAAATGATTCAAAATGTCAATTGGATCGTGCCTCATGTTGAATAACCACTTTTTAAACCCTCACAGTGACCAAAATTGCCATTTTTACAGAGTTTTGCTTACTCAAAAGCTTCAATTTTGACCCGTTTCAGGCACAGAAATGACTTTAAACACACTTATTTTAGTTGACAAAGTCATAATTCACATCCAACAGTCATTTAGAGTCAAAAGATTAAATGTTGAAATTTCATCATTATAGACCATTTTGGGATCGTTCGACAGGTCCGGAGTCATCGTTTTTCATCCGAAAATTGATTTTTTGGACTGTACCAAAAATGATTCAAAATGTCAATTGGATCGTGCCTCATGTTGAATAACCACTTTTTAAACCCTCACAGTGACCAAAATTGCCATTTTTACAGAGTTTTGCTTACTCAAAAGCTTCAATTTTGACCCATTTCAGGCACAGAAATGACTTTAAACATACTTATTTTAGTTGACAAAGTCATAATTCACATCCAACAGTCATTTAGAGTCAAAAGATTAAATGTTAAAATTTCATCATTATAGACCATTTTGGGATCGTTCGACAGGTCCGGAGTCATCGTTTTTCATCCGAAAATTGATTTTTTGGACTGTACCAAAAATGATTCAAAATGTCAATTGGATCGTGCCTCATGTTGAATAACCACTTTTTAAACCCTCACAGTGACCAAAATTGCCATTTTTACAGAGTTTTGCTTACTCAAAAGCTTCAATTTTGACCCGTTTCAGGCACAGAAATGACTTTAAACACACTTATTTTAGTTGACAAAGTCATAATTCACATCCAACAGTCATTTAGAGTCATAGGATTAAATGTTAAAATTTCATCATTATAGACCATTTTGGGAACGTTCGACAGGTCCGGAGTCATCGTTTTTCATCCGAAAATTGATTTTTTGGACTGTACCAAAAATGATTCAAAATGTCAATTGGATCATGCCTCATGTTGAATAACCACTTTTTAAACCCTCACAGTGACCAAAATTGCCATTTTTACAGAGTTTCGCTTACTCAAAAGCTTCAATTTTGACCCGTTTCAGGCACAGAAAGGACTTTAAGCACACTTATTTTAGTTGACAAAGTCATAATTCACATCCAACAGTCATTTAGAGTCAAAAGATTAAATGTTGAAATTTCATCATTATAGACCATTTTGGGATCGTTCGACAGGTCCGGAGTCATCGTTTTTCATCCGAAAATTGATTTTTTGGACTGTACCAAAAATGATTCAAAATGTCAATTGGATCGTGCCTCATGTTGAATAACCACTTTTTAAACCCTCACAGTGACCAAAATTGCCATTTTTACAGAGTTTTGCTTACTCAAAAGCTTCCATTTTGTCCCGTTTCAGGCACAGAAATGACTTTAAACACACTTATTCTAGTTGACAAAGTCATAATTCACATCCAACAGTCATTTAGAGTCAAAAGATTAAATGTTGAAATTTCATCATTATAGACCATTTTGGGATCGTTCGACACGTCCGGAGTCATCGTTTTTCATCCGAAAATTGATTTTTTGGACTGTACCAAAAATGATTCAAAATGTCGATTGGATCGTGCCCCATGTTGAATAACCACTTTTTAAACCCTCACAGTGACCAAAATTGCCATTTTTACAGAGTTTTGCTTACTCAAAAGCTTCAATTTTGACCCGTTTCAGGCACAGAAATGACTTTAAACACACTTATTTTAGTTGACAAAGTCATAATTCACATCCAACAGTCATTTAGAGTCAAAAGATTAAATGTTGAAATTTCATCATTATAGACCATTTTGGGATCGTTCGACAGGTCCGGAGTCATCGTTTTTCATCCGAAAATTGATTTTTTGGACTGTACCAAAAATGATTCAAAATGTCAATTGGATCGTGCCTCATGTTGAATAACCACTTTTTAAACCCTCACAGTGACCAAAATTGCCATTTTTACAGAGTTTTGCTTACTCAAAAGCTTCAATTTTGACCCATTTCAGGCACAGAAATGACTTTAGACACACTTATTTTAGTTGACAAAGTCATAATTCACATCCAACAGTCATTTAGAGTCAAAAGATTAAATGTTAAAATTTCATCCATATTGACCATTTTGGGATCGTTCGACAGGTCCGGAGTCATCGTTTTTCATCCGAAAATTGATTTTTTGGACTGTACCAAAAATGATTCAAAACGTCAATTGGATCGTGCCTCATGTTGAATAACCACTTTTTAAACCCTCACAGTGACCAAAATTGCCATTTTTACAGAGTTTTGCTTGCTCAAAAGCTTCAATTTTGACCTGTTTCAGGCACAGAAATGAATTTAAACACACTTATTCTAGTTGACAAAGTCATAATTCACATCCAACAGTCATTTAGAATCAAAAGAATAAATGTTAAAATTTCATCATTGTAGACCATTTTGGGATTGTTCGACAGGTCCGGAGTCATCGTTTTCCATCCGAAAATTGATTTTTTGGACTGTACCAAAAATGATTCAAAATGTCAATTGGATAGTGCCTCATGTTGAATAACCACTTTTTAAACCCTCACAGTGACCAAAATTGCCATTTTTACAGAGTTTTGCTTACTCAAAAGCTTCCATTTTGACCCGTTTCAGGCACAGAAATAACTTTAAACACACTTATTTTAGTTGACAAAGTCATAATTCACATCCAACAGTCATTTAGAGTCAAAAGATTAAATGTTGAAATTTCATCATTATAGACCATTTTGGGATCGTTCGACAGGTCCGGAGCCATCGTTTTTCATACGAAAATTGATTTTTTGGACTGTACCAAAAATGATTCAAAATGTCAATTGGATAGTTCCTCATGTTGAATAACCACTTTTTAAACCCTCACAGTGACCAAAATTGCCATTTTTACAGAGTTTTGCTTACTCAAAAGCTTCAATTTTGACCCGTTTCAGGCACAGAAATGACTTTAAACACACTTATTTTAGTTGACAAAGTCATAATTCACATCCAACAGTCATTTAGAGTCAAAAGATTAAATGTTAAAATTTCATCATTATAGACCATTTTGGGATCGTTCGACAGGTCCGGAGTCATCGTTTTTCATCCGAAAATTGATTTTTTGGACTGTACCAAAAATGATTCAAAATGTCAATTGGATCGTGCCTCATGTTGAATAACCACTTTTTAAACCCTCACAGTGACCAAAATTGCCATTTTTACAGAGTTTTGCTAGCTCAAAAGCTTCAATTTTGACCCGTTTCAGGCACAGAAATGACTTTAAACACCCTTATTCTAGTTGACAAAGCCATAATTCACATCCAACAGTCATTTAGAGTCAAAAGATTAAATGTTAAAATTTCATCATTATAGACCATTTGGGGAACGTTCGACAGGTCTGGAGTCATCGTTTTTCATCCGAAAATTGATTTTTTGGACTGTACCAAAAATGATTCAAAATGTCAATTGGATCATGCCTCATGTTGAATAACCACTTTTTAAACCCTCACAGTGACCAAAATTGCCATTTTTACAGAGTTTCGCTTACTCAAAAGCTTCAATTTTGACCCGTTTCAGGCACAGAAAGGACTTTAAGCACACTTATTTTAGTTGACAAAGTCATAATTCACATCCAACAGTAATTTAGAGTCAAAAGATTAAATGTTAAAATTTCATCATTATAGACCATTTTGGGATCGTTCGACAGGTCCGGAGTCATCGTTTTTCATCCGAAAATTGATTTTTTGGACTGTACCAAAAATGATTCAAAATGTCAATTGGATCGTGCCTCATGTTGAATAACCACTTTTTAAACCCTCACAGTGACCAAAATTGCCATTTTTACAGAGTTTTGCTTACTCAAAAGCTTCCATTTTGACCCGTTTCAGGCACAGAAATGACTTTAAACACACTTATTCTAGTTGACAAAGTCATAATTCACATCCAACAGTCATTTAGAGTCAAAAGATTAAATGTTGAAATTTCATCATTATAGACCATTTTGGGATCGTTCGACAGGTCCGGAGTCATCGTTTTTCATCCGAAAATTGATTTTTTGGACTGTACAAAAAATGATTCAAAATGTCAATTGGATCGTGCCTCATGTTGAATAACCACTTTTTAAACCCTCACAGTGACCAAAATTGCCATTTTTACAGAGTTTTGCTTACTCAAAAGCTTCCATTTTGACCCGTTTCAGGCACAGAAATAACTTTAAACACACTTATTTTAGTTGACAAAGTCATAATTCACATCCAACAGTCATTTAGAGTCAAAAGATTAAATGTTGAAATTTCATCATTATAGACCATTTTGGGATCGTTCGACAGGTCCGGAGTCATCGTTTTTCATCCGAAAATTGATTTTTTGGACTGTACCAAAAATGATTCAAAATGTCAATTGGATAGTTCCTCATGTTGAATAACCACTTTTTAAACCCTCACAGTGACCAAAATTGCCATTTTTACAGAGTTTTGCTTACTCAAAAGCTTCAATTTTGACCCGTTTCAGGCACAGAAATGACTTTAAACACACTTATTTTAGTTGACAAAGTCATAATTCACATCCAACAGTCATTTAGAGTCAAAAGATTAAATGTTAAAATTTCATCATTATAGACCATTTTGGGATCGTTCGACAGGTCCGGAGTCATCGTTTTTCATCCGAAAATTGATTTTTTGGACTGTACCAAAAATGATTCAAAATGTCAATTGGATCGTGCCTCATGTTGAATAACCACTTTTTAAACCCTCACAGTGACCAAAATTGCCATTTTTACAGAGTTTTGCTAGCTCAAAAGCTTCAATTTTGACCCGTTTCAGGCACAGAAATGACTTTAAACACACTTATTCTAGTTGACAAAGCCATAATTCACATCCAACAGTCATTTAGAGTCAAAAGATTAAATGTTAAAATTTCATCATTATAGACCATTTTGGGAACGTTCGACAGGTCCGGAGTCATCGTTTTTCATCCGAAAATTGATTTTTTGGACTGTACCAAAAATGATTCAAAATGTCAATTGGATCGTTCTTCATGTTGAATAACCACTTTTTAAACCCTCACAGTGACCAAAATTGCCATTTTTACAGAGTTTTGCTAGCTCAAAAGCTTCAATTTTGACCCGTTTCAGGCACAGAAATGACTTTAAACACCCTTATTCTAGTTGACAAAGCCATAATTCACATCCAACAGTCATTTAGAGTCAAAAGATTAAATGTTAAAATTTCATCATTATAGACCATTTGGGGAACGTTCGACAGGTCTGGAGTCATCGTTTTTCATCCGAAAATTGATTTTTTGTACTGTACCAAAAATGATTCAAAATGTCAATTGGATCATGCCTCATGTTGAATAACCACTTTTTAAACCCTCACAGTGACCAAAATTGCCATTTTTACAGAGTTTCGCTTACTCAAAAGCTTCAATTTTGACCCGTTTCAGGCACAGAAAGGACTTTAAGCACACTTATTTTAGTTGACAAAGTCATAATTCACATCCAACAGTAATTTAGAGTCAAAAGATTAAATGTTAAAATTTCATCATTATAGACCATTTTGGGATCGTTCGACAGGTCCGGAGTCATCGTTTTTCATCCGAAAATTGATTTTTTGGACTGTACCAAAAATGATTCAAAATGTCAATTGGATCATGCCTCATGTTGAATAACCACTTTTTAAACCCTCACAGTGACCAAAATTGCCATTTTTACAGAGTTTTGCTTACTCAAAAGCTTCAATTTTGACCCGTTTCAGGCACAAAAATGACTTTAAACACACTTATTTTAGTTGACAAAGTCATAATTGTCATCCAACAGTCATTTAGAGTCAAAAGATTAAATGTTGAAATTTCATCATTATAGACCATTTTGGGATCGTTCGACAGGTCCGGAGTCATCGTTTTTCATCCGAAAATTGATTTTTTGGACTGTCCTAAAAATGATTCAAAATGTCAATTGGATCGTGCCTCATGTTGAATAACCACTTTTTAAACCCTCACAGTGACCAAAATTGCCATTTTTACAGAGTTTTGCTTACTCAAAAGCTTCCATTTTGACCCGTTTCAGGCACAGAAATGACTTTAAACACACTTATTCTAGTTGACAAAGTCATAATTCACATCCAACAGTCATTTAGAGTCAAAAGATTAAATGTTGAAATTTCATCATTATAGACCATTTTGGGATCGTTCGACAGGTCCGGAGTCATCGTTTTTCATCCGAAAATTGATTTTTTGGACTGTACCAAAAATGATTCAAAATGTCAATTGGATCGTGCCTCATGTTGAATAACCACTTTTTAAACCCTCACAGTGACCAAAATTGCCATTTTTACAGAGTTTTGCTTACTCAAAAGCTTCAATTTTGACCCGTTTCAGGCACAGAAATGACTTTAAACACACTTATTTTAGTTGACAAAGTCATAATTCACATCCAACAGTCATTTAGAGTCAAAAGATTAAATGTTGAAATTTCATCATTATAGACCATTTTGGGATCGTTCGACAGGTCCGGAGTCATCGTTTTTCATCCGAAAATTGATTTTTTGGACTGTACCAAAAATGATTCAAAATGTCAATTGGATCGTGCCTCATGTTGAATAACCACTTTTTAAACCCTCACAGTGACCAAAATTGCCATTTTTACAGAGTTTTGCTTACTCAAAAGCTTCAATTTTGACCCATTTCAGGCACAGAAATGACTTTAAACATACTTATTTTAGTTGACAAAGTCATAATTCACATCCAACAGTCATTTAGAGTCAAAAGATTAAATGTTAAAATTTCATCCATATTGACCATTTTGGGATCGTTCGACAGGTCCGGAGTCATCGTTTTTCATCCGAAAATTGATTTTTTGGACTGTACAAAAAATGATTCAAAATGTCAATTGGATCGTGCCTCATGTTGAATAACCACTTTTTAAACCCTCACAGTGACCAAAATTGCCATTTTTACAGAGTTTTGCTTGCTCAAAAGCTTCAATTTTGACCCGTTTCAGGCACAGAAATGACTTTAAACACACTTATTCTAGTTGACAAAGTCATAATTCACATCCAACAGTCATTTAGAGTCAAAAGATTAAATGTTAACATTTCATCATTATAGACCATTTTGGGAACACTCGACAGGTCCGGAGTCATCGTTTTTCATCCGAAAATTGATTTTTTGGACTGTACCAAAAATGATTCAAAATGTCAATTGGATCGTTCCTCATGTTGAATAACCACTTTTTAAACCCTCACAGTGACCAAAATTGCCATTTTTACAGAGTTTTGCTTACTCAAAAGCTTCAATTTTGACCCGTTTCAGGCACAGAAATGACTTTAAACACACTTATTTTAGTTGACAAAGTCATAATTCACATCCAACAGTCATTTAGAGTCATAGGATTAAATGTTAAAATTTCATCATTATAGACCATTTTGGGAACGTTCGACAGGTCCGGAGTCATCGTTTTTCATCCGAAAATTGATTTTTTGGACTGTACCAAAAATGATTCAAAATGTCAATTGGATCATGCCTCATGTTGAATAACCACTTTTTAAACCCTCACAGTGACCAAAATTGCCATTTTTACAGAGTTTCGCTTACTCAAAAGCTTCAATTTTGACCCGTTTCAGGCACAGAAAGGACTTTAAGCACACTTATTTTAGTTGACAAAGTCATAATTCACATCCAACAGTCATTTAGAGTCAAAAGATTAAATGTTGAAATTTCATCATTATAGACCATTTTGGGATCGTTCGACAGGTCCGGAGTCATCGTTTTTCATCCGAAAATTGATTTTTTGGACTGTACCAAAAATGATTCAAAATGTCAATTGGATCGTGCCTCATGTTGAATAACCACTTTTTAAACCCTCACAGTGACCAAAATTGCCATTTTTAAAGAGTTTTGCTTACTCAAAAGCTTCCATTTTGTCCCGTTTCAGGCACAGAAATGACTTTAAACACACTTATTCTAGTTGACAAAGTCATAATTCACATCCAACAGTCATTTAGAGTCAAAAGATTAAATGTTGAAATTTCATCATTATAGACCATTTTGGGATCGTTCGACACGTCCGGAGTCATCGTTTTTCATCCGAAAATTGATTTTTTGGACTGTACCAAAAATGATTCAAAATGTCGATTGGATCGTGCCCCATGTTGAATAACCACTTTTTAAACCCTCACAGTGACCAAAATTGCCATTTTTACAGAGTTTTGCTTGCTCAAAAGCTTCAATTTTGACTAGTTTCAGGCACAGAAATGACTTTAAACACACTTATTCTAGTTGACAAAGTCATAATTCACATCCAACAGTCATTTAGAGTCAAAAGATTAAATGTTAACATTTCATCATTATAGACCATTTTGGGAACGTTCGACAGGTCCGGAGTCATCGTTTTTCATCCGAAAATTGATTTTTTGGACTGTACCAAAAATGATTCAAAATGTCAATTGGATCGTTCCTCATGTTGAATAACCACTTTTTAAACCCTCACAGTGACCAAAATTGCCATTTTTACAGAGTTTTGCTTACTCAAAAGCTTCAATTTTGACCCGTTTCAGGCACAGAAATGACTTTAAACACACTTATTTTAGTTGACAAAGTCATAATTCACATCCAACAGTCATTTAGAGTCAAAAGATTAAATGTTGAAATTTCATCATTATAGACCATTTTGGGATCGTTCGACAGGTCCGGAGTCATCGTTTTTCATCCGAAAATTGATTTTTTGGACTGTACCAAAAATGATTCAAAATGTCAATTGGATCGTGCCTCATGTTGAATAACCACTTTTTAAACCCTCACAGTGACCAAAATTGCCATTTTTACAGAGTTTTGCTTACTCAAAAGCTTCAATTTTGACCCATTTCAGGCACAGAAATGACTTTAGACACACTTATTTTAGTTGACAAAGTCATAATTCACATCCAACAGTCATTTAGAGTCAAAAGATTAAATGTTAAAATTTCATCCATATTGACCATTTTGGGATCGTTCGACAGGTCCGGAGTCATCGTTTTTCATCCGAAAATTGATTTTTTGGACTGTACCAAAAATGATTCAAAATGTCAATTGGATCGTGCCTCATGTTGAATAACCACTTTTTAAACCCTCACAGTGACCAAAATTGCCATTTTTACAGAGTTTTGCTTGCTCAAAAGCTTCAATTTTGACCTGTTTCAGGCACAGAAATGACTTTAAACACACTTATTCTAGTTGACAAAGTCATAATTCACATCCAACAGTCATTTAGAGTCAAAAGAATAAATGTTAAAATTTCATCATTGTAGACCATTTTTGGATTGTTCGACAGGTCCGGAGTCATCGTTTTCCATCCGAAAATTGATTTTTTGGACTGTACCAAAAATGATTCAAAATGTCAATTGGATAGTGCCTCATGTTGAATAACCACTTTTTAAACCCTCACAGTGACCAAAATTGCCATTTTTACAGAGTTTTGCTTACTCAAAAGCTTCCATTTTGACCCGTTTCAGGCACAGAAATAACTTTAAACACACTTATTTTAGTTGACAAAGTCATAATTCACATCCAACAGTCATTTAGAGTCAAAAGATTAAATGTTGAAATTTCATCATTATAGACCATTTTGGGATCGTTCGACAGGTCCGGAGTCATCGTTTTTCATCCGAAAATTGATTTTTTGGACTGTACCAAAAATGATTCAAAATGTCAATTGGATAGTTCCTCATGTTGAATAACCACTTTTTAAACCCTCACAGTGACCAAAATTGCCATTTTTACAGAGTTTTGCTTACTCAAAAGCTTCAATTTTGACCCGTTTCAGGCACAGAAATGACTTTAAACACACTTATTTTAGTTGACAAAGTCATAATTCACATCCAACAGTCATTTAGAGTCAAAAGATTAAATGTTAAAATTTCATCATTATAGACCATTTTGGGATCGTTCGACAGGTCCGGAGTCATCGTTTTTCATCCGAAAATTGATTTTTTGGACTGTACCAAAAATGATTCAAAATGTCAATTGGATCGTGCCTCATGTTGAATAACCACTTTTTAAACCCTCACAGTGACCAAAATTGCCATTTTTACAGAGTTTTGCTAGCTCAAAAGCTTCAATTTTGACCCGTTTCAGGCACAGAAATGACTTTAAACACACTTATTCTAGTTGACAAAGCCATAATTCACATCCAACAGTCATTTAGAGTCAAAAGATTAAATGTTAAAATTTCATCATTATAGACCATTTTGGGAACGTTCGACAGGTCCGGAGTCATCGTTTTTCATCCGAAAATTGATTTTTTGGACTGTACCAAAAATGATTCAAAATGTCAATTGGATCATGCCTCATGTTGAATAACCACTTTTTAAACCCTCACAGTGACCAAAATTGCCATTTTTACAGAGTTTCGCTTACTCAAAAGCTTCAATTTTGACCCGTTTCAGGCACAGAAAGGACTTTAAGCACACTTATTTTAGTTGACAAAGTCATAATTCACATCCAACAGTAATTTAGAGTCAAAAGATTAAATGTTAAAATTTCATCATTATAGACCATTTTGGGATCGTTCGACAGGTCCGGAGTCATCGTTTTTCATCCGAAAATTGATTTTTTGGACTGTACCAAAAATGATTCAAAATGTCAATTGGATCATGCCTCATGTTGAATAACCACTTTTTAAACCCTCACAGTGACCAAAATTGCCATTTTTACAGAGTTTTGCTTACTCAAAAGCTTCAATTTTGACCCGTTTCAGGCACAAAAATGACTTTAAACACACTTATTTTAGTTGACAAAGTCATAATTGTCATCCAACAGTCATTTAGAGTCAAAAGATTAAATGTTGAAATTTCATCATTATAGACCATTTTGGGATCGTTCGACAGGTCCGGAGTCATCGTTTTTCATCCGAAAATTGATTTTTTGGACTGTCCTAAAAATGATTCAAAATGCCAATTGGATCGTGCCTCATGTTGAATAACCACTTTTTAAACCCTCACAGTGACCAAAATTGCCATTTTTACAGAGTTTTGCTTACTCAAAAGCTTCCATTTTGACCCGTTTCAGGCACAGAAATGACTTTAAACACACTTATTCTAGTTGACAAAGTCATAATTCACATCCAACAGTCATTTAGAGTCAAAAGATTAAATGTTGAAATTTCATCATTATAGACCATTTTGGGATCGTTCGACAGGTCCGGAGTCATCGTTTTTCATCCGAAAATTGATTTTTTGGACTGTACAAAAAATGATTCAAAATGTCAATTGGATCGTGCCTCATGTTGAATAACCACTTTTTAAACCCTCACAGTGACCAAAATTGCCATTTTTACAGAGTTTTGCTTGCTCAAAAGCTTCAATTTTGACCTGTTTCAGGCACAGAAATGACTTTAAACACACTTATTCTAGTTGACAAAGTCATAATTCACATCCAACAGTCATTTAGAATCAAAAGAATAAATGTTAAAATTTCATCATTGTAGACCATTTTGGGATTGTTCGACAGGTCCGGAGTCATCGTTTTCCATCCGAAAATTGATTTTTTGGACTGTACCAAAAATGATTCAAAATGTCAATTGGATAGTGCCTCATGTTGAATAACCACTTTTTAAACCCTCACAGTGACCAAAATTGCCATTTTTACAGAGTTTTGCTTACTCAAAAGCTTCCATTTTGACCCGTTTCAGGCACAGAAATAACTTTAAACACACTTATTTTAGTTGACAAAGTCATAATTCACATCCAACAGTCATTTAGAGTCAAAAGATTAAATGTTGAAATTTCATCATTATAGACCATTTTGGGATCGTTCGACAGGTCCGGAGTCATCGTTTTTCATCCGAAAATTGATTTTTTGGACTGTACCAAAAATGATTCAAAATGTCAATTGGATAGTTCCTCATGTTGAATAACCACTTTTTAAACCCTCACAGTGACCAAAATTGCCATTTTTACAGAGTTTTGCTTACTCAAAAGCTTCAATTTTGACCCGTTTCAGGCACAGAAATGACTTTAAACACACTTATTTTAGTTGACAAAGTCATAATTCACATCCAACAGTCATTTAGAGTCAAAAGATTAAATGTTAAAATTTCATCATTATAGACCATTTTGGGATCGTTCGACAGGTCCGGAGTCATCGTTTTTCATCCGAAAATTGATTTTTTGGACTGTACCAAAAATGATTCAAAATGTCAATTGGATCGTGCCTCATGTTGAATAACCACTTTTTAAACCCTCACAGTGACCAAAATTGCCATTTTTACAGAGTTTTGCTAGCTCAAAAGCTTCAATTTTGACCCGTTTCAGGCACAGAAATGACTTTAAACACACTTATTCTAGTTGACAAAGCCATAATTCACATCCAACAGTCATTTAGAGTCAAAAGATTAAATGTTAAAATTTCATCATTATAGACCATTTTGGGAACGTTCGACAGGTCCGGAGTCATCGTTTTTCATCCGAAAATTGATTTTTTGGACTGTACCAAAAATGATTCAAAATGTCAATTGGATCGTTCTTCATGTTGAATAACCACTTTTTAAACCCTCACAGTGACCAAAATTGCCATTTTTACAGAGTTTTGCTAGCTCAAAAGCTTCAATTTTGACCCGTTTCAGGCACAGAAATGACTTTAAACACCCTTATTCTAGTTGACAAAGCCATAATTCACATCCAACAGTCATTTAGAGTCAAAAGATTAAATGTTAAAATTTCATCATTATAGACCATTTGGGGAACGTTCGACAGGTCTGGAGTCATCGTTTTTCATCCGAAAATTGATTTTTTGGACTGTACCAAAAATGATTCAAAATGTCAATTGGATCATGCCTCATGTTGAATAACCACTTTTTAAACCCTCACAGTGACCAAAATTGCCATTTTTACAGAGTTTCGCTTACTCAAAAGCTTCAATTTTGACCCGTTTCAGGCACAGAAAGGACTTTAAGCACACTTATTTTAGTTGACAAAGTCATAATTCACATCCAACAGTAATTTAGAGTCAAAAGATTAAATGTTAAAATTTCATCATTATAGACCATTTTGGGATCGTTCGACAGGTCCGGAGTCATCGTTTTTCATCCGAAAATTGATTTTTTGGACTGTACCAAAAATGATTCAAAATGTCAATTGGATCATGCCTCATGTTGAATAACCACTTTTTAAACCCTCACAGTGACCAAAATTGCCATTTTTACAGAGTTTTGCTTACTCAAAAGCTTCAATTTTGACCCGTTTCAGGCACAAAAATGACTTTAAACACACTTATTTTAGTTGACAAAGTCATAATTGTCATCCAACAGTCATTTAGAGTCAAAAGATTAAATGTTGAAATTTCATCATTATAGACCATTTTGGGATCGTTCGACAGGTCCGGAGTCATCGTTTTTCATCCGAAAATTGATTTTTTGGACTGTCCTAAAAATGATTCAAAATGTCAATTGGATCGTGCCTCATGTTGAATAACCACTTTTTAAACCCTCACAGTGACCAAAATTGCCATTTTTACAGAGTTTTGCTTACTCAAAAGCTTCCATTTTGACCCGTTTCAGGCACAGAAATGACTTTAAACACACTTATTCTAGTTGACAAAGTCATAATTCACATCCAACAGTCATTTAGAGTCAAAAGATTAAATGTTGAAATTTCATCATTATAGACCATTTTGGGATCGTTCGACAGGTCCGGAGTCATCGTTTTTCATCCGAAAATTGATTTTTTGGACTGTACCAAAAATGATTCAAAATGTCAATTGGATCGTGCCTCATGTTGAATAACCACTTTTTAAACCCTCACAGTGACCAAAATTGCCATTTTTACAGAGTTTTGCTTACTCAAAAGCTTCAATTTTGACCCGTTTCAGGCACAGAAATGACTTTAAACACACTTATTTTAGTTGACAAAGTCATAATTCACATCCAACAGTCATTTAGAGTCAAAAGATTAAATGTTGAAATTTCATCATTATAGACCATTTTGGGATCGTTCGACAGGTCCGGAGTCATCGTTTTTCATCCGAAAATTGATTTTTTGGACTGTACCAAAAATGATTCAAAATGTCAATTGGATCGTGCCTCATGTTGAATAACCACTTTTTAAACCCTCACAGTGACCAAAATTGCCATTTTTACAGAGTTTTGCTTACTCAAAAGCTTCAATTTTGACCCATTTCAGGCACAGAAATGACTTTAAACATACTTATTTTAGTTGACAAAGTCATAATTCACATCCAACAGTCATTTAGAGTCAAAAGATTAAATGTTAAAATTTCATCCATATTGACCATTTTGGGATCGTTCGACAGGTCCGGAGTCATCGTTTTTCATCCGAAAATTGATTTTTTGGACTGTACAAAAAATGATTCAAAATGTCAATTGGATCGTGCCTCATGTTGAATAACCACTTTTTAAACCCTCACAGTGACCAAAATTGCCATTTTTACAGAGTTTTGCTTGCTCAAAAGCTTCAATTTTGACCCGTTTCAGGCACAGAAATGACTTTAAACACACTTATTCTAGTTGACAAAGTCATAATTCACATCCAACAGTCATTTAGAGTCAAAAGATTAAATGTTAACATTTCATCATTATAGACCATTTTGGGAACACTCAACAGGTCCGGAGTCATCGTTTTTCATCCGAAAATTGATTTTTTGGACTGTACCAAAAATGATTCAAAATGTCAATTGGATCGTTCCTCATGTTGAATAACCACTTTTTAAACCCTCACAGTGACCAAAATTGCCATTTTTACAGAGTTTTGCTTACTCAAAAGCTTCAATTTTGACCCGTTTCAGGCACAGAAATGACTTTAAACACACTTATTTTAGTTGACAAAGTCATAATTCACATCCAACAGTCATTTAGAGTCATAGGATTAAATGTTAAAATTTCATCATTATAGACCATTTTGGGAACGTTCGACAGGTCCGGAGTCATCGTTTTTCATCCGAAAATTGATTTTTTGGACTGTACCAAAAATGATTCAAAATGTCAATTGGATCATGCCTCATGTTGAATAACCACTTTTTAAACCCTCACAGTGACCAAAATTGCCATTTTTACAGAGTTTCGCTTACTCAAAAGCTTCAATTTTGACCCGTTTCAGGCACAGAAAGGACTTTAAGCACACTTATTTTAGTTGACAAAGTCATAATTCACATCCAACAGTCATTTAGAGTCAAAAGATTAAATGTTGAAATTTCATCATTATAGACCATTTTGGGATCGTTCGACAGGTCCGGAGTCATCGTTTTTCATCCGAAAATTGATTTTTTGGACTGTACCAAAAATGATTCAAAATGTCAATTGGATTGTGCCTCATGTTGAATAACCACTTTTTAAACCCTCACAGTGACCAAAATTGCCATTTTTAAAGAGTTTTGCTTACTCAAAAGCTTCCATTTTGTCCCGTTTCAGGCACAGAAATGACTTTAAACACACTTATTCTAGTTGACAAAGTCATAATTCACATCCAACAGTCATTTAGAGTCAAAAGATTAAATGTTGAAATTTCATCATTATAGACCATTTTGGGATCGTTCGACACGTCCGGAGTCATCGTTTTTCATCCGAAAATTGATTTTTTGGACTGTACCAAAAATGATTCAAAATGTCGATTGGATCGTGCCCCATGTTGAATAACCACTTTTTAAACCCTCACAGTGACCAAAATTGCCATTTTTACAGAGTTTTGCTTGCTCAAAAGCTTCAATTTTGACTAGTTTCAGGCACAGAAATGACTTTAAACACACTTATTCTAGTTGACAAAGTCATAATTCACATCCAACAGTCATTTAGAGTCAAAAGATTAAATGTTAACATTTCATCATTATAGACCATTTTGGGAACGTTCGACAGGTCCGGAGTCATCGTTTTTCATCCGAAAATTGATTTTTTGGACTGTACCAAAAATGATTCAAAATGTCAATTGGATCGTTCCTCATGTTGAATAACCACTTTTTAAACCCTCACAGTGACCAAAATTGCCATTTTTACAGAGTTTTGCTTACTCAAAAGCTTCAATTTTGACCCGTTTCAGGCACAGAAATGACTTTAAACACACTTATTTTAGTTGACAAAGTCATAATTCACATCCAACAGTCATTTAGAGTCAAAAGATTAAATGTTGAAATTTCATCATTATAGACCATTTTGGGATCGTTCGACAGGTCCGGAGTCATCGTTTTTCATCCGAAAATTGATTTTTTGGACTGTACCAAAAATGATTCAAAATGTCAATTGGATCGTGCCTCATGTTGAATAACCACTTTTTAAACCCTCACAGTGACCAAAATTGCCATTTTTACAGAGTTTTGCTTACTCAAAAGCTTCAATTTTGACCCATTTCAGGCACAGAAATGACTTTAGACACACTTATTTTAGTTGACAAAGTCATAATTCACATCCAACAGTCATTTAGAGTCAAAAGATTAAATGTTAAAATTTCATCCATATTGACCATTTTGGGATCGTTCGACAGGTCCGGAGTCATCGTTTTTCATCCGAAAATTGATTTTTTGGACTGTACCAAAAATGATTCAAAATGTCAATTGGATCGTGCCTCATGTTGAATAACCACTTTTTAAACCCTCACAGTGACCAAAATTGCCATTTTTACAGAGTTTTGCTTGCTCAAAAGCTTCAATTTTGACCTGTTTCAGGCACAGAAATGACTTTAAACACACTTATTCTAGTTGACAAAGTCATAATTCACATCCAACAGTCATTTAGAGTCAAAAGAATAAATGTTAAAATTTCATCATTGTAGACCATTTTTGGATTGTTCGACAGGTCCGGAGTCATCGTTTTCCATCCGAAAATTGATTTTTTGGACTGTACCAAAAATGATTCAAAATGTCAATTGGATAGTGCCTCATGTTGAATAACCACTTTTTAAACCCTCACAGTGACCAAAATTGCCATTTTTACAGAGTTTTGCTTACTTAAAAGCTTCCATTTTGACCCGTTTCAGGCACAGAAATAACTTTAAACACACTTATTTTAGTTGACAAAGTCATAATTCACATCCAACAGTCATTTAGAGTCAAAAGATTAAATGTTGAAATTTCATCATTATAGACCATTTTGGGATCGTTCGACAGGTCCGGAGTCATCGTTTTTCATCCGAAAATTGATTTTTTGGACTGTACCAAAAATGATTCAAAATGTCAATTGGATAGTTCCTCATGTTGAATAACCACTTTTTAAACCCTCACAGTGACCAAAATTGCCATTTTTACAGAGTTTTGCTTACTCAAAAGCTTCAATTTTGACCCGTTTCAGGCACAGAAATGACTGTAAACACACTTATTTTAGTTGACAAAGTCATAATTCACATCCAACAGTCATTTAGAGTCAAAAGATTAAATGTTAAAATTTCATCATTATAGACCATTTTGGGATCGTTCGACAGGTCCGGAGTCATCGTTTTTCATCCGAAAATTGATTTTTTGGACTGTACCAAAAATGATTCAAAATGTCAATTGGATCGTGCCTCATGTTGAATAACCACTTTTTAAACCCTCACAGTGACCAAAATTGCCATTTTTACAGAGTTTTGCTAGCTCAAAAGCTTCAATTTTGACCCGTTTCAGGCACAGAAATGACTTTAAACACACTTATTCTAGTTGACAAAGCCATAATTCACATCCAACAGTCATTTAGAGTCAAAAGATTAAATGTTAAAATTTCATCATTATAGACCATTTGGGGAACGTTCGACAGGTCTGGAGTCATCGTTTTTCATCCGAAAATTGATTTTTTGGACTGTACCAAAAATGATTCAAAATGTCAATTGGATCATGCCTCATGTTGAATAACCACTTTTTAAACCCTCACAGTGACCAAAATTGCCATTTTTACAGAGTTTCGCTTACTCAAAAGCTTCAATTTTGACCCGTTTCAGGCACAGAAAGGACTTTAAGCACACTTATTTTAGTTGACAAAGTCATAATTCACATCCAACAGTAATTTAGAGTCAAAAGATTAAATGTTAAAATTTCATCATTATAGACCATTTTGGGATCGTTCGACAGGTCCGGAGTCATCGTTTTTCATCCGAAAATTGATTTTTTGGACTGTACCAAAAATGATTCAAAATGTCAATTGGATCATGCCTCATGTTGAATAACCACTTTTTAAACCCTCACAGTGACCAAAATTGCCATTTTTACAGAGTTTTGCTTACTCAAAAGCTTCAATTTTGACCCGTTTCAGGCACAGAAATGACTTTAAACACACTTATTCTAGTTGACAAAGTCATAATTCACATCCAACAGTCATTTAGAGTCAAAAGAATAAATGTTAACATTTCATCATTATAGACCATTTTGGGAACGTTCGACAGGTCCGGAGTCATCGTTTTTCATCCGAAAATTGATTTTTTGGACTGTACCAAAAATGATTCAAAATGTCAATTTGATCGTGCCTCATGTTGAATAACCACTTTTTAAACCCTCACAGTGACCAAAATTGCCATTTTTACAGAGTTTTGCTTACTCAAAAGCTTTAATTTTGACCCGTTTCAGGCACAGAAATGACTTTAAACACACTTATTTTAGTTGACAAAGTCATAATTCACATCCAACAGTAATTTAGAGTCAAAAGAATAAATGTTAAAATTTCATCATTATAGACCATTTTGGGATCGTTCGACAGGTCCGGAGTCATCGTTTTTCATCCGAAAATTGATTTTTTGGACTGTACCAAAAATGATTCAAAATGTCAATTGGATCATGCCTCATGTTGAATAACCACTTTTTAAACCCTCACAGTGACCAAAATTGCCATTTTTACAGAGTTTTGCTTACTCAAAAGCTTCCATTTGGACCCGTTTCAGGCACAGAAATGACTTTAAACACACTTATTCTAGTTGACAAAGTCATAATTCACATCCAACAGTCATTTAGAGTCAAAAGATTAAATGTTGAAATTTCATCATTATAGACCATTTTGGGATCGTTCGACAGGTCCGGAGTCATCGTTTTTCATCCGAAAATTGATTTTTTGGACTGTACCAAAAATGATTCAAAATGTCAATTGGATCATGCCTCATGTTGAATAACCACTTTTTAAACCCTCACAGTGACCAAAATTGCCATTTTTACAGAGTTTTGCTTACTCAAAAGCTTCCATTTTGACCCGTTTCAGGCACAGAAATGACTTTAAACACACTTATTCTAGTTGACAAAGTCATAATTCACATCCAACAGTCATTTAGAGTCAAAAGATTAAATGTTAAAATTTCATCATTATAGACCATTTTGGGATCGTTCGACAGGTCCGGACTCATCGTTTTTCATCCGAAAATTGATTTTTTGGACTGTACCAAAAATGATTCAAAATGTCAATTGGATCGTGCCTCATGTTGAATAACCACTTTTTAAACCCTCACAGTGACCAAAATTTCCATTTTTACAGAGTTTTGCTTACTCAAAAGCTTTAATTTTGACCCGTTTCAGGCACAGAAATGACTTTAAACACACTTATTTTAGTTGACAAAGTCATAATTCACATCCAACAGTCATTTAGAGTCAAAAGATTAAATGTTAAAATTTCATCCATATTGACCATTTTGGGATCGTTCGACATGTCCGGAGTCATCGTTTTTCATCCGAAAATTGATTTTTTGGACTGTACCAAAAATGATTCAAAATGTCAATTGGATCAAGCCTCATGTTGAATAACGACTTTTTAAACCCTCACAGTGACCAAAATTGCCATTTTTACAGAGTTTTGCTTACTCAAAAGCTTCCATTTTGACCCGTTTCAGGCACAGAAATGACTTTAAACACACTTATTCTAGTTGACAAAGTCATAATTCACATCCAACAGTCATTTAGAGTCAAAAGATTAAATGTTGAAATTTCATCATTATAGACCATTTTGGGATCGTTCGACAAGTCCGGAGTCATCGTTTTTCATCCGAAAATTGATTTTTTGGACTGTACAAAAAATGATGCAAAATGTCAATTGGATCGTTCCTCATGTTGAATAACCACTTTTTAAACCCTCACAGTGACCAAAATTGCCATTTTTACAGAGTTTTGCTTACTCAAAAGCTTCAATTTTGACCCGTTTCAGGCACAGAAATGACTTTAAACACACTTATTTTAGTTGACAAAGTCATAATTCACATCCAACAGTAATTTAGAGTCAAAAGAATAAATGTTAAAATTTCATCATTATAGACCATTTTGGGATCGTTCGACAGGTCCGGAGTCATCGTTTTTCATCCGAAAATTGATTTTTTGGACTGTACCAAAAATGATTCAAAATGTCAATTGGATCATGCCTCATGTTGAATAACCACTTTTTAAACCCTCACAGTGACCAAAATTGCCATTTTTACAGAGTTTTACTTACTCAAAAGCTTCAATTTTGACCCGTTTCAGGCACAGAAATGACTTTAAACACACTTATTTTAGTTGACAAAGTCATAATTCACATCCAACAGTCATTTAGAGTCAAAAGATTAAATGTTGAAATTTCATCATTATAGACCATTTTGGGATCGTTCGACAGGTCCGGAGTCATCGTTTTTCATCCGAAAATTGATTTTTTGGACTGTACCAAAAATGATTCAAAATGTCAATTGGATCGTGCCTCATGTTGAATAACCACTTTTTAAACCCTCACAGTGACCAAAATTGCCATTTTTACAGAGTTTTGCTTACTCAAAAGCTTCCATTTTGACCCGTTTCAGGCACAGAAATGACTTTAAACACACTTATTCTAGTTGACAAAGTCATAATTCACATCCAACAGTCATTTAGAGTCAAAAGATTAAATGTTGAAATTTCATCATTATAGACCATTTTGGGATCGTTCGACAGGTCCGGAGTCATCGTTTTTCATCCGAAAATTGATTTTTTGGACTGTACCAAAAATGATTCAAAATGTCAATTGGATCGTGCCTCATGTTGAATAACCACTTTTTAAACCCTCACAGTGACCAAAATTGCCATTTTTACAGAGTTTTGCTTACTCAAAAGCTTCAATTTTGACCCGTTTCAGGCACAGAAATGACTTTAAACATACTTATTTTAGTTGACAAAGTCATAATTCACATCCAACAGTCATTTAGAGTCAAAAGATTAAATGTTAAAATTTCATCCATATTGACCATTTTGGGATCGTTCGACAGGTCCGGAGTCATCGTTTTTCATCCGAAAATTGATTTTTTGGACTGTACAAAAAATGATTCAAAATGTCAATTGGATCGTGCCTCATGTTGAATAACCACTTTTAAACCCTCACAGTGACCAAAATTGCCATTTTTACAGAGTTTTGCTTGCTCAAAAGCTTCAATTTTGACCCGTTTCAGGCACAGAAATGACTTTAAACACACTTATTCTAGTTGACAAAGTCATAATTCACATCCAACAGTCATTTAGAGTCAAAAGATTAAATGTTAACATTTCATCATTATAGACCATTTTGGGAACGTTCGACAGGTCCGGAGTCATCGTTTTTCATCCGAAAATTGATTTTTTGGACTGTACCAAAAATGATTCAAAATGTCAATTGGATCGTTCCTCATGTTGAATAACCACTTTTTAAACCCTCACAGTGACCAAAATTGCCATTTTTACAGAGTTTTGCTTACTCAAAAGCTTCAATTTTGACCCGTTTCAGGCACAGAAATGACTTTAAACACACTTATTTTAGTTGACAAAGTCATAATTCACATCCAACAGTCATTTAGAGTCATAGGATTAAATGTTAAAATTTCATCATTATAGACCATTTTGGGAACGTTCGACAGGTCCGGAGTCATCGTTTTTCATCCAAAAATTGATTTTTTGGACTGTACCAAAAATGATTCAAAATGTCAATTGGATCGTGCCTCATGTTGAATAACCACTTTTTAAACCCTCACAGTGACCAAAATTGCCATTTTTACAGAGTTTTGCTTACTCAAAAGCTTTAATTTTGACCCGTTTCAGGCACAGAAATGACTTTAAACACACTTATTTTAGTTGACAAAGTCATAATTCACATCCAACAGTAATTTAGAGTCAAAAGAATAAATGTTAACATTACATCATTATAGACCATTTTGGGAACGTTCGACAGGTCCGGAGTCATCGTTTTTCATCCGAAAATTGATTTTTTGGACTGTACCAAAAATGATTCAAAATGTCAATTGGATCGTTCCTCATGTTGAATAACCACTTTTTAAACCCTCACAGTGACCAAAATTGCCATTTTTACAGAGTTTTGCTTACTCAAAAGCTTCAATTTTGACCCGTTTCAGGCACAGAAATGACTTTAAACACACTTATTTTAGTTGACAAAGTCATAATTCACATCCAACAGTCATTTAGAGTCATAGGATTAAATGTTAAAATTTCATCATTATAGACCATTTTGGGAACGTTCGACAGGTCCGGAGTCATCGTTTTTCATCCGAAAATTGATTTTTTGGACTGTACAAAAAATGATTCAAAATGTCAATTGGATCGTGCCTCATGTTGAATAACCACTTTTAAACCCTCACAGTGACCAAAATTGCCATTTTTACAGAGTTTTGCTTGCTCAAAAGCTTCAATTTTGACCCGTTTCAGGCACAGAAATGACTTTAAACACACTTATTCTAGTTGACAAAGTCATAATTCACATCCAACAGTCATTTAGAGTCAAAAGATTAAATGTTAACATTTCATCATTATAGACCATTTTGGGATCGTTCGACAGGTCCGGACTCATCGTTTTTCATCCGAAAATTGATTTTTTGGACTGTACCAAAAATGATTCAAAATGTCAATTGGATCGTGCCTCATGTTGAATAACCACTTTTTAAACCCTCACAGTGACCAAAATTTCCATTTTTACAGAGTTTTGCTTGCTCAAAAGCTTCAATTTTGACCCGTTTCAGGCACAGAAATGACTTTAAACACACTTATTCTAGTTGACAAAGTCATAATTCACATCCAACAGTCATTTAGAGTCAAAAGATTAAATGTTAAAATTTCATCATTATAGACCATTTTGGGAACGTTCGACAGGTCCGGAGTCATTGTTTTTCATCCGAAAATTGATTTTTTGGACTGTACCAAAAATGATTCAAAATGTCAATTGGATCGTGTCTCATGTTGAATAACCACTTTTTAAACCCTCACAGTGACCAAAATTGCCATTTTTACAGAGTTTTGCTTACTCAAAAGCTTTAATTTTGACCTGTTTCAGGCACAGAAATGACTTTAAACACACTTATTTTAGTTGACAAAGTCATAATTCACATCCAACAGTCATTTAGAGTCAAAAGATTAAATGTTAAAATTTCATCCATATTGACCATTTTGGGATCGTTCGACAGGTCCGGAGTCATCGTTTTTCATCCGAAAATTGATTTTTTGGACTGTACCAAAAATGATTCAAAATGTCAATTGGATCAAGCCTCATGTTGAATAACGACTTTTTAAACCCTCACAGTGACCAAAATTGCCATTTTTACAGAGTTTTGCTTACTCAAAAGCTTCCATTTTGACCCGTTTCAGGCACAGAAATGACTTTAAACACACTTATTCTAGTTGACAAAGTCATAATTCACATCCAACAGTTATTTAGAGTCAAAAGATTAAATGTTGAAATTTCATCATTATAGACCATTTTGGGATCGTTCGACAAGTCCGGAGTCATCGTTTTTCATCCGAAAATTGATTTTTTGGACTGTACCAAAAATGATTCAAAATGTCAATTGGATCGTTCCTCATGTTGAATAACCACTTTTTAAACCCTCACAGTGACCAAAATTGCCATTTTTACAGAGTTTTGCTTACTCAAAAGCTTCAATTTTGACCCGTTTCAGGCACAGAAATGACTTTAAACACACTTATTTTAGTTGACAAAGTCATAATTCACAACCAACAGTAATTTAGAGTCAAAAGAATAAATGTTAAAATTTCATCATTATAGACCATTTTGGGATCGTTCGACAGGTCCGGAGTCATCGTTTTTCATCCGAAAATTGATTTTTTGGACTGTACCAAAAATGATTCAAAATGTCAATTGGATCATGCCTCATGTTGAATAACCACTTTTTAAACCCTCACAGTGACCAAAATTGCCATTTTTACAGAGTTTTGCTTACTCAAAAGCTTCAATTTTGACCCGTTTCAGGCACAGAAATGACTTTAAACACACTTATTTTAGTTGACAAAGTCATAATTCACATCCAACAGTCATTTAGAGTCAAAAGATTAAATGTTGAAATTTCATCATTATAGACCATTTTGGGATCGTTCGACAGGTCCGGAGTCATCGTTTTTCACCTGAAAATTGATTTTTTGGACTGTACCAAAAATGATTCAAAATGTCAATTGGATCGTGCCTCATGTTGAATAACCACTTTTTAAACCCTCACAGTGACCAAAATTGCCATTTTTACAGAGTTTTGCTTACTCAAAAGCTTCCATTTTGACCCGTTTCAGGCACAGAAATGACTTTAAACACACTTATTCTAGTTGACAAAGTCATAATTCACATCCAACAGTCATTTAGAGTCAAAAGATTAAATGTTGAAATTTCATCATTATAGACCATTTTGGGATCGTTCGACAGGTCCGGAGTCATCGTTTTTCATCCGAAAATTGATTTTTTGGACTGTACCAAAAATGATTCAAAATGTCAATTGGATCGTGCCTCATGTTGAATAACCACTTTTTAAACCCTCACAGTGACCAAAATTGCCATTTTTACAGAGTTTTGCTTACTCAAAAGCTTCAATTTTGACCCGTTTCAGGCACAGAAATGACTTTAAACATACTTATTTTAGTTGACAAAGTCATAATTCACATCCAACAGTCATTTAGAGTCAAAAGATTAAATGTTAAAATTTCATCCATATTGACCATTTTGGGATCGTTCGACAGGTCCGGAGTCATCGTTTTTCATCCGAAAATTGATTTTTTGGACTGTACAAAAAATGATTCAAAATGTCAATTGGATCGTGCCTCATGTTGAATAACCACTTTTAAACCCTCACAGTGACCAAAATTGCCATTTTTACAGAGTTTTGCTTGCTCAAAAGCTTCAATTTTGACCCGTTTCAGGCACAGAAATGACTTTAAACACACTTATTCTAGTTGACAAAGTCATAATTCACATCCAACAGTTATTTAGAGTCAAAAGATTAAATGTTGAAATTTCATCATTATAGACCATTTTGGGATCGTTCGACAAGTCCGGAGTCATCGTTTTTCATCCGAAAATTGATTTTTTGGACTGTACCAAAAATGATTCAAAATGTCAATTGGATCGTTCCTCATGTTGAATAACCACTTTTTAAACCCTCACAGTGACCAAAATTGCCATTTTTACAGAGTTTTGCTTACTCAAAAGCTTCAATTTTGACCCGTTTCAGGCACAGAAATGACTTTAAACACACTTATTTTAGTTGACAAAGTCATAATTCACAACCAACAGTAATTTAGAGTCAAAAGAATAAATGTTAAAATTTCATCATTATAGACCATTTTGGGATCGTTCGACAGGTCCGGAGTCATCGTTTTTCATCCGAAAATTGATTTTTTGGACTGTACCAAAAATGATTCAAAATGTCAATTGGATCATGCCTCATGTTGAATAACCACTTTTTAAACCCTCACAGTGACCAAAATTGCCATTTTTACAGAGTTTTGCTTACTCAAAAGCTTCAATTTTGACCCGTTTCAGGCACAGAAATGACTTTAAACACACTTATTTTAGTTGACAAAGTCATAATTCACATCCAACAGTCATTTAGAGTCAAAAGATTAAATGTTGAAATTTCATCATTATAGACCATTTTGGGATCGTTCGACAGGTCCGGAGTCATCGTTTTTCACCTGAAAATTGATTTTTTGGACTGTACCAAAAATGATTCAAAATGTCAATTGGATCGTGCCTCATGTTGAATAACCACTTTTTAAACCCTCACAGTGACCAAAATTGCCATTTTTACAGAGTTTTGCTTACTCAAAAGCTTCCATTTTGACCCGTTTCAGGCACAGAAATGACTTTAAACATACTTATTTTAGTTGACAAAGTCATAATTCACATCCAACAGTCATTTAGAGTCAAAAGATTAAATGTTAAAATTTCATCCATATTGACCATTTTGGGATCGTTCGACAGGTCCGGAGTCATCGTTTTTCATCCGAAAATTGATTTTTTGGACTGTACCAAAAATGATTCAAAATGTCAATTGGATCGTGCCTCATGTTGAATAACCACTTTTTAAACCCTCACAGTGACCAAAATTGCCATTTTTACAGAGTTTTGCTTACTCAAAAGCTTCCATTTTGACCCGTTTCAGGCACAGAAATGACTTTAAACATACTTATTTTAGTTGACAAAGTCATAATTCACATCCAACAGTCATTTAGAGTCAAAAGATTAAATGTTAAAATTTCATCCATATTGACCATTTTGGGATCGTTCGACAGGTCCGGAGTCATCGTTTTTCATCCGAAAATTGATTTTTTGGACTGTACAAAAAATGATTCAAAATGTCAATTGGATCGTGCCTCATGTTGAATAACCACTTTTAAACCCTCACAGTGACCAAAATTGCCATTTTTACAGAGTTTTGCTTGCTCAAAAGCTTCAATTTTGACCCGTTTCAGGCACAGAAATGACTTTAAACACACTTATTCTAGTTGACAAAGTCATAATTCACATCCAACAGTCATTTAGAGTCAAAAGATTAAATGTTAACATTTCATCATTATAGACCATTTTGGGAACGTTCGACAGGTCCGGAGTCATCGTTTTTCATCCGAAAATTGATTTTTTGGACTGTACCAAAAATGATTCAAAATGTCAATTGGATCGTTCCTCATGTTGAATAACCACTTTTTAAACCCTCACAGTGACCAAAATTGCCATTTTTACAGAGTTTTGCTTACTCAAAAGCTTCAATTTTGACCCGTTTCAGGCACAGAAATGACTTTAAACACACTTATTTTAGTTGACAAAGTCATAATTCACATCCAACAGTCATTTAGAGTCATAGGATTAAATGTTAAAATTTCATCATTATAGACCATTTTGGGAACGTTCGACAGGTCCGGAGTCATCGTTTTTCATCCAAAAATTGATTTTTTGGACTGTACCAAAAATGATTCAAAATGTCAATTGGATCGTGCCTCATGTTGAATAACCACTTTTTAAACCCTCACAGTGACCAAAATTGCCCTTTTTACAGAGTTTTGCTTACTCAAAAGCTTTAATTTTGACCCGTTTCAGGCACAGAAATGACTTTAAACACACTTATTTTAGTTGACAAAGTCATAATTCACATCCAACAGTAATTTAGAGTCAAAAGAATAAATGTTAACATTACATCATTATAGACCATTTTGGGAACGTTCGACAGGTCCGGAGTCATCGTTTTTCATCCGAAAATTGATTTTTTGGACTGTACCAAAAATGATTCAAAATGTCAATTGGATCGTTCCTCATGTTGAATAACCACTTTTTAAACCCTCACAGTGACCAAAATTGCCATTTTTACAGAGTTTTGCTTACTCAAAAGCTTCAATTTTGACCCGTTTCAGGCACAGAAATGACTTTAAACACACTTATTTTAGTTGACAAAGTCATAATTCACATCCAACAGTCATTTAGAGTCATAGGATTAAATGTTAAAATTTCATCATTATAGACCATTTTGGGAACGTTCGACAGGTCCGGAGTCATCGTTTTTCATCCGAAAATTGATTTTTTGGACTGTACCAAAAATGATTCAAAATGTCAATTGGATCATGCCTCATGTTGAATAACCACTTTTTAAACCCTCACAGTGACCAAAATTGCCATTTTTACAGAGTTTCGCTTACTCAAAAGCTTCAATTTTGACCCGTTTCAGGCACAGAAAGGACTTTAAGCACACTTATTTTAGTTGACAAAGTCATAATTCACATCCAACAGTCATTTAGAGTCAAAAGATTAAATGTTGAAATTTCATCATTATAGACCATTTTGGGATCGTTCGACAGGTCCGGAGTCATCGTTTTTCATCTGAAAATTGATTTTTTGGACTGTACCAAAAATGATTCAAAATGTCAATTGGATCGTGCCTCATGTTGAATAACCACTTTTTAAACCCTCACAGTGACCAAAATTGCCATTTTTACAGAGTTTTGCTTACTCAAAAGCTTCCATTTTGTCCCGTTTCAGGCACAGAAATGACTTTAAACACACTTATTCTTGTTGACAAAGTCATAATTCACATCCAACAGTCATTTAGAGTCAAAAGATTAAATGTTGAAATTTCATCATTATAGACCATTTTGGGATCGTTCGACACGTCCGGAGTCATCGTTTTTCATCCGAAAATTGATTTTTTGGACTGTACCAAAAATGATTCAAAATGTCGATTGGATCGTGCCCCATGTTGAATAACCACTTTTTAAACCCTCACAGTGACCAAAATTGCCATTTTTACAGAGTTTTGCTTGCTCAAAAGCTTCAATTTTGACTAGTTTCAGGCACAGAAATGACTTTAAACACACTTATTCTAGTTGACAAAGTCATAATTCACATCCAACAGTCATTTAGAGTCAAAAGATTAAATGTTAACATTTCATCATTATAGACCATTTTGGGAACGTTCGACAGGTCCGGAGTCATCGTTTTTCATCCGAAAATTGATTTTTTGGACTGTACCAAAAATGATTCAAAATGTCAATTGGATCGTTCCTCATGTTGAATAACCACTTTTTAAACCCTCACAGTGACCAAAATTGCCATTTTTACAGAGTTTTGCTTACTCAAAAGCTTCAATTTTGACCCGTTTCAGGCACAGAAATGACTTTAAACACACTTATTTTAGTTGACAAAGTCATAATTCACATCCAACAGTCATTTAGAGTCAAAAGATTAAATGTTGAAATTTCATCATTATAGACCATTTTGGGATCGTTCGACAGGTCCGGAGTCATCGTTTTTCATCCGAAAATTGATTTTTTGGACTGTACCAAAAATGATTCAAAATGTCAATTGGATCGTGCCTCATGTTGAATAACCACTTTTTAAACCCTCACAGTGACCAAAATTGCCATTTTTACAGAGTTTTGCTTACTCAAAAGCTTCAATTTTGACCCATTTCAGGCACAGAAATGACTTTAGACACACTTATTTTAGTTGACAAAGTCATAATTCACATCCAACAGTCATTTAGAGTCAAAAGATTAAATGTTAAAATTTCATCCATATTGACCATTTTGGGATCGTTCGACAGGTCCGGAGTCATCGTTTTTCATCCGAAAATTGATTTTTTGGACTGTACCAAAAATGATTCAAAATGTCAATTGGATCGTGCCTCATGTTGAATAACCACTTTTTAAACCCTCACAGTGACCAAAATTGCCATTTTTACAGAGTTTTGCTTGCTCAAAAGCTTCAATTTTGACCTGTTTCAGGCACAGAAATGACTTTAAACACACTTATTCTAGTTGACAAAGTCATAATTCACATCCAACAGTCATTTAGAGTCAAAAGAATAAATGTTAAAATTTCATCATTGTAGACCATTTTGGGATTGTTCGACAGGTCCGGAGTCATCGTTTTCCATCCGAAAATTGATTTTTTGGACTGTACCAAAAATGATTCAAAATGTCAATTGGATAGTGCCTCATGTTGAATAACCACTTTTTAAACCCTCACAGTGACCAAAATTGCCATTTTTACAGAGTTTTGCTTACTCAAAAGCTTCCATTTTGACCCGTTTCAGGCACAGAAATAACTTTAAACACACTTATTTTAGTTGACAAAGTCATAATTCACATCCAACAGTCATTTAGAGTCAAAAGATTAAATGTTGAAATTTCATCATTATAGACCATTTTGGGATCGTTCGACAGGTCCGGAGTCATCGTTTTTCATCCGAAAATTGATTTTTTGGACTGTACCAAAAATGATTCAAAATGTCAATTGGATAGTTCCTCATGTTGAATAACCACTTTTTAAACCCTCACAGTGACCAAAATTGCCATTTTTACAGAGTTTTGCTTACTCAAAAGCTTCAATTTTGACCCGTTTCAGGCACAGAAATGACTTTAAACACACTTATTTTAGTTGACAAAGTCATAATTCACATCCAACAGTCATTTAGAGTCAAAAGATTAAATGTTAAAATTTCATCATTATAGACCATTTTGGGATCGTTCGACAGGTCCGGAGTCATCGTTTTTCATCCGAAAATTGATTTTTTGGACTGTACCAAAAATGATTCAAAATGTCAATTGGATCGTGCCTCATGTTGAATAACCACTTTTTAAACCCTCACAGTGACCAAAATTGCCATTTTTACAGAGTTTTGCTAGCTCAAAAGCTTCAATTTTGACCCGTTTCAGGCACAGAAATGACTTTAAACACACTTATTCTAGTTGACAAAGCCATAATTCACATCCAACAGTCATTTAGAGTCAAAAGATTAAATGTTAAAATTTCATCATTATAGACCATTTTGGGAACGTTCGACAGGTCCGGAGTCATCGTTTTTCATCCGAAAATTGATTTTTTGGACTGTACCAAAAATGATTCAAAATGTCAATTGGATCGTTCTTCATGTTGAATAACCACTTTTTAAACCCTCACAGTGACCAAAATTGCCATTTTTACAGAGTTTTGATTACTCAAAAGCTTCAATTTTGACCCATTTCAGGCACAGAAATGACTTTAAACACACTTATTTTAGTTGACAAAGTCATAATTCACATCCAACAGTCATTTAGAGTCAAAAGATTAAATGTTAAAATTTCATCTATATTGACCATTTTGGGATCGTTTGACAGGTCCGGAGTCATTGTTTTTCATCCGAAAATTGATTTTTTGGACTGTACCAAAAATGATTCAAAATGTCAATTGGATCGTGTCTCATGTTGAATAACCAGTTTTTAAACCCTCACAGTGACCAAAATTGCCATTTTTACAGAGTTTTGCTTACTCAAAAGCTTCAATTTTGACCCGTTTCAGGCACAGAAATGACTTTAAACACACTTATTTTAGTTGAAAAAGTCATAATTCACATCCAACAGTCATTTAGAGTCAAAAGATTAAATGTTGAAATTTCATCCATATTGACCATTTGGGATCGTTCGACAGGTCCGGAGTCATTGTTTTTCATCCGAAAATTGATTTTTTGGACTGTACCAAAAGTGATTTAAAATGTCAATTGGATCGTGCCTCATGTTGAATAACCACTTTTTAAACCCTCACAGTGACCAAAATTGCCATTTTTACAGAGTTTTGCTTGCTCAAAAGCTTCAATTTTGACCCGTTTCAGGCACAGAAATGACTTTAAACACACTTATTCTAGTTGACAAAGTCATAATTCACATCCAACAGTCATTTAGAGTCAAAAGATTAAATGTTAACATTTCATCATTATAGACCATTTTGGGAACGTTCGACAGGTCCGGAGTCATAGGTTTTTCATCCGAAAATTGATTTTTTGGACTGTACCAAAAATGATTCAAAATGTCAATTGGATCGTGCCTCATGTTGAATAACCACTTTTTAAACCCTCACAGTGACCAAAATTGCCATTTTTACAGAGTTTTGCTTACTCAAAAGCTTCAATTTTGACCCGTTTCAGGCACAGAAATGACTTTAAACACACTTATTTTAGTTGACAAAGTCATAATTCACATCCAACAGTAATTTAGAGTCAAAAGAATAAATGTTAAAATTTCATCATTATAGACCATTTTGGGATCGTTCGACAGGTCCGGAGTCATCGTTTTTCATCCGAAAATTGATTTTTTGGACTGTACCAAAATGATTCAAAATGTCAATTGGATCATGCCTCATGTTGAATAACCACTTTTTAAACCCTCACAGTGACCAAAATTGCCATTTTTACAGAGTTTTGCTTACTCAAAAGCTTCCATTTTTACCCGTTTCAGGCACAGAAATGACTTTAAACACACTTATTTTAGTTGACAAAGTCATAATTCACATCCAACAGTCATTTAGAGTCAAAAGATTAAATGTTAAAATTTCATCCATATTGACCATTTTGGGATCGTTCGACAGGTCCGGAGTCATCGTTTTTCATCCGAAAATTGATTTTTTGGACTGTACCAAAAATGATTCAAAATGTCAATTGGATCCTTCCTCATGTTGAATAACCACTTTTTAAACCCTCACAGTGACCAAAATTGCCATTTTTACAGAGTTTTGCTTACTCAAAAGCTTCAATTTTGACCCGTTTCAGGCACAGAAATGACTTTAAACACACTTATTTTAGTTGACAAAGTCATAATTCACATCCAACAGTCATTTAGAGTCAAAAGATTAAATGTTAAAATTTCATCCATATTGACCATTTTGGGATCGTTCGACAGGTCCGGAGTCATCGTTTTTCATCCGAAAATTGATTTTTTGGACTGTACCAAAAATGATTCAAAATTCAATTGGATCGTGCCTCATGTTGAATAACCATTTTTTAAACCCTCACAGTGACCAAAATTGCCATTTTTACAGAGTTTTGCTTACTCAAAAGCTTCAATTTTGACCCGTTTCAGGCACAGAAATGACTTTAAACACACTTATTTTAGTTGACAAAGTCATAATTCACATCCAACAGTAATTTAGAGTCAAAAGAATAAATGTTAAAATTTCATCATTATAGACCATTTTGGGATCGTTCGACAGGTCCGGAGTCATCGTTTTTCATCCGAAAATTGATTTTTTGGACTGTACCAAAAATGATTCAAAATGTCAATTGGATCAAGCCTCATGTTGAATAACCACTTTTTAAACCCTCACAGTGACCAAAATTGCCATTTTTACAGAGTTTTGCTTACTCAAAAGCTTCCATTTTGACCCGTTTCAGGCACAGAAATGACTTTAAACACACTTATTCTAGTTGACAAAGTCATAATTCACATCCAACAGTCATTTAGAGTCAAAAGATTAAATGTTGAAATTTCATCATTATAGACCATTTTTTGGATCGTTCGACAGGTCCGGAGTCATCGTTTTTCATCCGAAAATTGATTTTTTGGACTGTACCAAAAATGATTCAAAATGTCAATTGGATCGTGCCTCATGTTGAATAACCACTTTTTGAAACCCTCACAGTGACCAAAATTTCCATTTTTACAGAGTTTTGCTTGCTCAAAAGCTTCAATTTTGACCCGTTTCAGGCACAGAAATGACTTTAAACACACTTATTCTAGTTGACAAAGTCATAATTCACATCCAACAGTCATTTAGAGTCAAAAGATTAAATGTTAACATTTCATCATTATAGACCATTTTGGGAACGTTCGACAGGTCCGGAGTCATCGTTTTTCATCCGAAAATTGATTTTTTGGACTGTACCAAAAATGATTCAAAATGTCAATTGGATCGTTCCTCATGTTGAATAACCACTTTTTAAACCCTCACAGTGACCAAAATTGCCATTTTTACAGAGTTTTGCTTACTCAAAAGCTTCAATTTTGACCCGTTTCAGGCACAGAAATGGCTTTAAACACACTTATTTTAGTTGACAAAGTCATAATTCACATCCAACAGTAATTTAGAGTCAAAAGAATAAATGTTAAAATTTCATCATTATAGACCATTTTGGGATCGTTCGACAGGTCCGGAGTCATCGTTTTTCATCCGAAAATTGATTTTTTGGACTGTACCAAAAATGATTCAAAATGTCAATTGGATCAAGCCTCATGTTGAATAACCACTTTTTAAACCCTCACAGTGACCAAAATTGCCATTTTTACAGAGTTTTGCTTACTCAAAAGCTTCCATTTTGACCCGTTTCAGGCACAGAAATGACTTTAAACACACTTATTCTAGTTGACAAAGTCATAATTCACATCCAACAGTCATTTAGAGTCAAAAGATTAAATGTTGAAATTTCATCATTATAGACCATTTTTTGGATCGTTCGACAGGTCCGGAGTCATCGTTTTTCATCCGAAAATTGATTTTTTGGACTGTACCAAAAATGATTCAAAATGTCAATTGGATCGTGCCTCATGTTGAATAACCACTTTTTGAAACCCTCACAGTGACCAAAATTGCCATTTTTACAGAGTTTTGCTTGCTCAAAAGCTTCAATTTTGACCCGTTTCAGGCACAGAAATGACTTTAAACACACTTATTCTAGTTGACAAAGTCATAATTCACATCCAACAGTCATTTAGAGTCAAAAGATTAAATGTTAACATTTCATCATTATAGACCATTTTGGGAACGTTCGACAGGTCCGGAGTCATCGTTTTTCATCCGAAAATTGATTTTTTGGACTGTACCAAAAATGATTCAAAATGTCAATTGGATCGTTCCTCATGTTGAATAACCACTTTTTAAACCCTCACAGTGACCAAAATTGCCATTTTTACAGAGTTTTGCTTACTCAAAAGCTTCAATTTTGACCCGTTTCAGGCACAGAAATGGCTTTAAACACACTTATTTTAGTTGACAAAGTCATAATTCACATCCAACAGTAATTTAGAGTCAAAAGAATAAATGTTAAAATTTCATCATTATAGACCATTTTGGGATCGTTCGACAGGTCCGGAGTCATCGTTTTTCATCCGAAAATTGATTTTTTGGACTGTACCAAAAATGATTCAAAATGTCAATTGGATCGTGTCTCATGTTGAATAACCACTTTTTAAACCCTCACAGTGACCAAAATTGCCATTTTTACAGAGTTTTGCTTACTCAAAAGCTTCAATTTTGACCCGTTTCAGGCACAGAAATGACTTTAAACACACTTATTTAAGTTGAAAAAGTCATAATTCACATCCAACAGTCATTTAGAGTCAAAAGATTAAATGTTGAATTTTCATCCATATTGACCATTTGGGATCGTTCGACAGGTCCGGAGTCATTGTTTTTCATCCGAAAATTGATTTTTTGGACTGTACCAAAAGTGATTCAAAATGTCAATTGGATCGTGCCTCATGTTGAATAACCACTTTTTAAACCCTCACAGTGACCAAAATTGCCATTTTTACAGAGTTTTGCTTACTCAAAAGCTTCAATTTTGACCCGTTTCAAGCACAGAAATGACTTTAAACACACTTATTTTAGTTGACAAAGTCATAATTCACATCCAACAGTAATTTAGAGTCAAAAGAATAAATGTTAAAATTTCATCATTATAGACCATTTTGGGATCGTTCGACAGGTCCGGAGTCATCGTTTTTCATCCGAAAATTGATTTTTTGGACTGTACCAAAAATGATTCAAAATGTCAATTGGATCAAGCCTCATGTTGAATAACCACTTTTTAAACCCTCACAGTGACCAAAATTGCCATTTTTACAGAGTTTTGCTTACTCAAAAGCTTCCATTTTGACCCGTTTCAGGCACAGAAATGACTTTAAACACACTTATTCTAGTTGACAAAGTCATAATTCACATCCAACAGTCATTTAGAGTCAAAAGATTAAATGTTGAAATTTCATCATTATAGACCATTTTGGGATCGTTCGACAGGTTCGGAGTCATTGTTTTTCATCCGAAAATTGATTTTTTGGACTGTACCAAAAATGATTCAAAATGTCAATTGGATCGTGTCTCATGTTGAATAACCAGTTTTTAAACCCTCACAGTGACCAAAATTGCCATTTTTACAGAGTTTTGCTTACTCAAAAGCTTCAATTTTGACCCGTTTCAGGCACAGAAATGACTTTAAACACACTTATTTAAGTTGAAAAAGTCATAATTCACATCCAACAGTCATTTAGAGTCAAAAGATTAAATGTTGAATTTTCATCCATATTGACCATTTGGGATCGTTCGACAGGTCCGGAGTCATCGTTTTTCATCCGAAAATTGATTTTTTGGACTGTACCAAAAGTGATTCAAAATGTCAATTGGATCGTGCCTCATGTTGAATAACCACTTTTTAAACCCTCACAGTGACCAAAATTGCCATTTTTACAGAGTTTTGCTTGCTCAAAAGCTTCAATTTTGACCCGTTTCAGGCACAGAAATGACTTTAAACACACTTATTCTAGTTGACAAAGTCATAATTCACATCCAACAGTCATTTAGAGTCAAAAGATTAAATGTTAAAATTTCATCATTATAGACCATTTTGGGAACGTTCGACAGGTCCGGAGTCATCGTTTTTCATCCGAAAATTGATTTTTTGGACTGTACCAAAAATGATTCAAAACGTCAATTGGATCGTTTCTAATGTTGAATAACCACTTTTTAAACCCTCACAGTGACCAAAATTGCCATTTTTACAGAGTTTTGATTACTCAAAAGCTTCAATTTTGACCCATTTCAGGCACAGAAACACACTTATTTTAGTTGACAAAGTCATAATTCACATCCAACAGTAATTTAGAGTCAAAAGAATAAATGTTAAAATTTCATCATTATAGACCATTTTGGGATCGTTCGACAGGTCCGGAGTCATCGTTTTTCATCCGAAAATTGATTTTTTGGACTGTACCAAAAATGATTCAAAATGTCAATTGGATCATGCCTCATGTTGAATAACCACTTTTTAAACCCTCACAGTGACCAAAATTGCCATTTTTACAGAGTTTTGCTTACTCAAAAGCTTCAATTTTGACCCGTTTCAGGCACAGAAATGACTTTAAACACACTTATTTTAGTTGACAAAGTCATAATTCACATCCAACAGTCATTTAGAGTCAAAAGATTAAATGTTGAAATTTCATCATTATAGACCATTTTGGGAACGTTCGACAGGTCCGGAGTCATCGTTTTTCATCCGAATATTGATTTTTTGGACTGTACCAAAAATGATTCAAAATGTCAATTGGATCGTGCCTCATGTTGAATAACCACTTTTTAAACCCTCACAGTGACCAAAATTGCCATTTTTACAGAGTTTTGCTTACTCAAAAGCTTCAATTTTGACCCGTTTCAGGCACAGAAATGACTTTAAACACACTTATTTTAGTTGACAAAGTCATAATTCACATCCAACAGTAATTTAGAGTCAAAAGAATAAATGTTAAAATTTCATCATTATAGACCATTTTGGGATCGTTCGACAGGTCCGGAGTCATCGTTTTTCATCCGAAAATTGATTTTTTGGACTGTACCAAAAATGATTCAAAATGTCAATTGGATCATGCCTCATGTTGAATAACCACTTTTTAAACCCTCACAGTGACCAAAATTGCCATTTTTACAGAGTTTTGCTTACTCAAAAGCTTCAATTTTGACCCGTTTCAGGCACAGAAATGACTTTAAACACACTTATTTTAGTTGACAAAGTCATAATTCACATCCAACAGTCATTTAGAGTCAAAAGATTAAATGTTGAAATTTCATCATTATAGACCATTTTGGGAACGTTCGACAGGTCCGGAGTCATCGTTTTTCATCCGAATATTGATTTTTTGGACTGTACCAAAAATGATTCAAAATGTCAATTGGATCGTGCCGCATGTTGAATAACCACTTTTTAAACCCTCACAGTGACCAAAATTGCCATTTTTACAGAGTTTTGCTTACTCAAAAGCTTCAATTTTGACCCGTTTCAGGCACAGAAATGACTTTAAACACACTTATTTTAGTTGACAAAGTCATAATTCACATCCAACAGTCATTTAGAGTCAAAAGATTAAATGTTAAAATTTCATCCATATTGACCATTTTGGGATCGTTCGACAGGTCCGGAGTCATCGTTTTTCATCCGAAAATTGATTTTTTGGACTGTACCAAAAATGATTCAAAATGTCAATTGGATCGTGCCTCATGTTGAATAACCACTTTTTAAACCCTCACAGTGACCAAAATTGCCATTTTTACAGAGTTTTGCTTACTCAAAAGCTTCAATTTTGACCCGTTTCAGGCACAGAAATGACTTTAAACACACTTATTTTAGTTGACAAAGTCATAATTCACATCCAACAGTAATTTAGAGTCAAAAGAATAAATGTTAAAATTTCATCATTATAGACCATTTTGGGATCGTTCGACAGGTCCGGAGTCATCGTTTTTCATCCGAAAATTGATTTTTTGGACTGTACCAAAAATGATTCAAAATGTCAATTGGATCGTTCCTCATGTTGAATAACCACTTTTTAAACCCTCACAGTGACCAAAATTGCCATTTTTACAGAGTTTTGCTTACTCAAAAGCTTCAATTTTGACCCGTTTCAGGCACAGAAATGACTTTAAACACACTTATTTTAGTTGACAAAGTCATAATTCACATCCAACAGTAATTTAGAGTCAAAAGAATAAATGTTAAAATTTCATCATTATAGACCATTTTGGGATCGTTCGACAGGTCCGGAGTCATCGTTTTTCATCCGAAAATTGATTTTTTGGACTGTACCAAAAATGATTCAAAATGTCAATTGGATCATGCCTCATGTTGAATAACCACTTTTTAAACCCTCACAGTGACCAAAATTGCCATTTTTACAGAGTTTTGCTTACTCAAAAGCTTCAATTTTGACCCGTTTCAGGCACAGAAATGACTTTAAACACACTTATTTTAGTTGACAAAGTCATAATTCACATCCAACAGTCATTTAGAGTCAAAAGATTAAATGTTGAAATTTCATCATTATAGACCATTTTGGGAACGTTCGACAGGTCCGGAGTCATCGTTTTTCATCCGAATATTGATTTTTTGGACTGTACCAAAAATGATTCAAAATGTCAATTGGATCGTGCCTCATGTTGAATAACCACTTTTTAAACCCTCACAGTGACCAAAATTGCCATTTTTACAGAGTTTTGCTTACTCAAAAGCTTCAATTTTGACCCGTTTCAGGCACAGAAATGACTTTAAACACACTTATTTTAGTTGACAAAGTCATAATTCACATCCAACAGTAATTTAGAGTCAAAAGAATAAATGTTAAAATTTCATCATTATAGACCATTTTGGGATCGTTCGACAGGTCCGGAGTCATCGTTTTTCATCCGAAAATTGATTTTTTGGACTGTACCAAAAATGATTCAAAATGTCAATTGGATCATGCCTCATGTTGAATAACCACTTTTTAAACCCTCACAGTGACCAAAATTGCCATTTTTACAGAGTTTTGCTTACTCAAAAGCTTCAATTTTGACCCGTTTCAGGCACAGAAATGACTTTAAACACACTTATTTTAGTTGACAAAGTCATAATTCACATCCAACAGTCATTTAGAGTCAAAAGATTAAATGTTGAAATTTCATCATTATAGACCATTTTGGGAACGTTCGACAGGTCCGGAGTCATCGTTTTTCATCCGAATATTGATTTTTTGGACTGTACCAAAAATGATTCAAAATGTCAATTGGATCGTGCCGCATGTTGAATAACCACTTTTTAAACCCTCACAGTGACCAAAATTGCCATTTTTACAGAGTTTTGCTTACTCAAAAGCTTCAATTTTGACCCGTTTCAGGCACAGAAATGACTTTAAACACACTTATTTTAGTTGACAAAGTCATAATTCACATCCAACAGTCATTTAGAGTCAAAAGATTAAATGTTAAAATTTCATCCATATTGACCATTTTGGGATCGTTCGACAGGTCCGGAGTCATCGTTTTTCATCCGAAAATTGATTTTTTGGACTGTACCAAAAATGATTCAAAATGTCAATTGGATCGTGCCTCATGTTGAATAACCACTTTTTAAACCCTCACAGTGACCAAAATTGCCATTTTTACAGAGTTTTGCTTACTCAAAAGCTTCAATTTTGACCCGTTTCAGGCACAGAAATGACTTTAAACACACTTATTTTAGTTGACAAAGTCATAATTCACATCCAACAGTAATTTAGAGTCAAAAGAATAAATGTTAAAATTTCATCATTATAGACCATTTTGGGATCGTTCGACAGGTCCGGAGTCATCGTTTTTCATCCGAAAATTGATTTTTTGGACTGTACCAAAAATGATTCAAAATGTCAATTGGATCGTTCCTCATGTTGAATAACCACTTTTTAAACCCTCACAGTGACCAAAATTGCCATTTTTACAGAGTTTTGCTTACTCAAAAGCTTCAATTTTGACCCGTTTCAGGCACAGAAATGACTTTAAACACACTTATTTTAGTTGACAAAGTCATAATTCACATCCAACAGTAATTTAGAGTCAAAAGAATAAATGTTAAAATTTCATCATTATAGACCATTTTGGGATCGTTCGACAGGTCCGGAGTCATCGTTTTTCATCCGAAAATTGATTTTTTGGACTGTACCAAAAATGATTCAAAATGTCAATTGGATCATGCCTCATGTTGAATAACCACTTTTTAAACCCTCACAGTGACCAAAATTGCCATTTTTACAGAGTTTTGCTTACTCAAAAGCTTCAATTTTGACCCGTTTCAGGCACAGAAATGACTTTAAACACACTTATTTTAGTTGACAAAGTCATAATTCACATCCAACAGTCATTTAGAGTCAAAAGATTAAATGTTGAAATTTCATCATTATAGACCATTTTGGGAACGTTCGACAGGTCCGGAGTCATCGTTTTTCATCCGAATATTGATTTTTTGGACTGTACCAAAAATGATTCAAAATGTCAATTGGATCGTGCCTCATGTTGAATAACCACTTTTTAAACCCTCACAGTGACCAAAATTGCCATTTTTACAGAGTTTTGCTTACTCAAAAGCTTCAATTTTGACCCGTTTCAGGCACAGAAATGACTTTAAACACACTTATTTTAGTTGACAAAGTCATAATTCACATCCAACAGTAATTTAGAGTCAAAAGAATAAATGTTAAAATTTCATCATTATAGACCATTTTGGGATCGTTCGACAGGTCCGGAGTCATCGTTTTTCATCCGAAAATTGATTTTTTGGACTGTACCAAAAATGATTCAAAATGTCAATTGGATCATGCCTCATGTTGAATAACCACTTTTTAAACCCTCACAGTGACCAAAATTGCCATTTTTACAGAGTTTTGCTTACTCAAAAGCTTCAATTTTGACCCGTTTCAGGCACAGAAATGACTTTAAACACACTTATTTTAGTTGACAAAGTCATAATTCACATCCAACAGTCATTTAGAGTCAAAAGATTAAATGTTGAAATTTCATCATTATAGACCATTTTGGGAACGTTCGACAGGTCCGGAGTCATCGTTTTTCATCCGAATATTGATTTTTTGGACTGTACCAAAAATGATTCAAAATGTCAATTGGATCGTGCCGCATGTTGAATAACCACTTTTTAAACCCTCACAGTGACCAAAATTGCCATTTTTACAGAGTTTTGCTTACTCAAAAGCTTCAATTTTGACCCGTTTCAGGCACAGAAATGACTTTAAACACACTTATTTTAGTTGACAAAGTCATAATTCACATCCAACAGTCATTTAGAGTCAAAAGATTAAATGTTAAAATTTCATCCATATTGACCATTTTGGGATCGTTCGACAGGTCCGGAGTCATCGTTTTTCATCCGAAAATTGATTTTTTGGACTGTACCAAAAATGATTCAAAATGTCAATTGGATCGTGCCTCATGTTGAATAACCACTTTTTAAACCCTCACAGTGACCAAAATTGCCATTTTTACAGAGTTTTGCTTACTCAAAAGCTTCAATTTTGACCCGTTTCAGGCACAGAAATGACTTTAAACACACTTATTTTAGTTGACAAAGTCATAATTCACATCCAACAGTAATTTAGAGTCAAAAGAATAAATGTTAAAATTTCATCATTATAGACCATTTTGGGATCGTTCGACAGGTCCGGAGTCATCGTTTTTCATCCGAAAATTGATTTTTTGGACTGTACCAAAAATGATTCAAAATGTCAATTGGATCGTTCCTCATGTTGAATAACCACTTTTTAAACCCTCACAGTGACCAAAATTGCCATTTTTACAGAGTTTTGCTTACTCAAAAGCTTCAATTTTGACCCGTTTCAGGCACAGAAATGACTTTAAACACACTTATTTTAGTTGACAAAGTCATAATTCACATCCAACAGTAATTTAGAGTCAAAAGAATAAATGTTAAAATTTCATCATTATAGACCATTTTGGGATCGTTCGACAGGTCCGGAGTCATCGTTTTTCATCCGAAAATTGATTTTTTGGACTGTACCAAAAATGATTCAAAATGTCAATTGGATCATGCCTCATGTTGAATAACCACTTTTTAAACCCTCACAGTGACCAAAATTGCCATTTTTACAGAGTTTTGCTTACTCAAAAGCTTCAATTTTGACCCGTTTCAGGCACAGAAATGACTTTAAACACACTTATTTTAGTTGACAAAGTCATAATTCACATCCAACAGTCATTTAGAGTCAAAAGATTAAATGTTGAAATTTCATCATTATAGACCATTTTGGGAACGTTCGACAGGTCCGGAGTCATCGTTTTTCATCCGAATATTGATTTTTTGGACTGTACCAAAAATGATTCAAAATGTCAATTGGATCGTGCCTCATGTTGAATAACCACTTTTTAAACCCTCACAGTGACCAAAATTGCCATTTTTACAGAGTTTTGCTTACTCAAAAGCTTCAATTTTGACCCGTTTCAGGCACAGAAATGACTTTAAACACACTTATTTTAGTTGACAAAGTCATAATTCACATCCAACAGTAATTTAGAGTCAAAAGAATAAATGTTAAAATTTCATCATTATAGACCATTTTGGGATCGTTCGACAGGTCCGGAGTCATCGTTTTTCATCCGAAAATTGATTTTTTGGACTGTACCAAAAATGATTCAAAATGTCAATTGGATCATGCCTCATGTTGAATAACCACTTTTTAAACCCTCACAGTGACCAAAATTGCCATTTTTACAGAGTTTTGCTTACTCAAAAGCTTCAATTTTGACCCGTTTCAGGCACAGAAATGACTTTAAACACACTTATTTTAGTTGACAAAGTCATAATTCACATCCAACAGTCATTTAGAGTCAAAAGATTAAATGTTGAAATTTCATCATTATAGACCATTTTGGGAACGTTCGACAGGTCCGGAGTCATCGTTTTTCATCCGAATATTGATTTTTTGGACTGTACCAAAAATGATTCAAAATGTCAATTGGATCGTGCCGCATGTTGAATAACCACTTTTTAAACCCTCACAGTGACCAAAATTGCCATTTTTACAGAGTTTTGCTTACTCAAAAGCTTCAATTTTGACCCGTTTCAGGCACAGAAATGACTTTAAACACACTTATTTTAGTTGACAAAGTCATAATTCACATCCAACAGTCATTTAGAGTCAAAAGATTAAATGTTAAAATTTCATCCATATTGACCATTTTGGGATCGTTCGACAGGTCCGGAGTCATCGTTTTTCATCCGAAAATTGATTTTTTGGACTGTACCAAAAATGATTCAAAATGTCAATTGGATCGTGCCTCATGTTGAATAACCACTTTTTAAACCCTCACAGTGACCAAAATTGCCATTTTTACAGAGTTTTGCTTACTCAAAAGCTTCAATTTTGACCCGTTTCAGGCACAGAAATGACTTTAAACACACTTATTTTAGTTGACAAAGTCATAATTCACATCCAACAGTAATTTAGAGTCAAAAGAATAAATGTTAAAATTTCATCATTATAGACCATTTTGGGATCGTTCGACAGGTCCGGAGTCATCGTTTTTCATCCGAAAATTGATTTTTTGGACTGTACCAAAAATGATTCAAAATGTCAATTGGATCGTTCCTCATGTTGAATAACCACTTTTTAAACCCTCACAGTGACCAAAATTGCCATTTTTACAGAGTTTTGCTTACTCAAAAGCTTCAATTTTGACCCGTTTCAGGCACAGAAATGACTTTAAACACACTTATTTTAGTTGACAAAGTCATAATTCACATCCAACAGTAATTTAGAGTCAAAAGAATAAATGTTAAAATTTCATCATTATAGACCATTTTGGGATCGTTCGACAGGTCCGGAGTCATCGTTTTTCATCCGAAAATTGATTTTTTGGACTGTACCAAAAATGATTCAAAATGTCAATTGGATCATGCCTCATGTTGAATAACCACTTTTTAAACCCTCACAGTGACCAAAATTGCCATTTTTACAGAGTTTTGCTTACTCAAAAGCTTCAATTTTGACCCGTTTCAGGCACAGAAATGACTTTAAACACACTTATTTTAGTTGACAAAGTCATAATTCACATCCAACAGTCATTTAGAGTCAAAAGATTAAATGTTGAAATTTCATCATTATAGACCATTTTGGGAACGTTCGACAGGTCCGGAGTCATCGTTTTTCATCCGAATATTGATTTTTTGGACTGTACCAAAAATGATTCAAAATGTCAATTGGATCGTGCCTCATGTTGAATAACCACTTTTTAAACCCTCACAGTGACCAAAATTGCCATTTTTACAGAGTTTTGCTTACTCAAAAGCTTCAATTTTGACCCGTTTCAGGCACAGAAATGACTTTAAACACACTTATTTTAGTTGACAAAGTCATAATTCACATCCAACAGTAATTTAGAGTCAAAAGAATAAATGTTAAAATTTCATCATTATAGACCATTTTGGGATCGTTCGACAGGTCCGGAGTCATCGTTTTTCATCCGAAAATTGATTTTTTGGACTGTACCAAAAATGATTCAAAATGTCAATTGGATCATGCCTCATGTTGAATAACCACTTTTTAAACCCTCACAGTGACCAAAATTGCCATTTTTACAGAGTTTTGCTTACTCAAAAGCTTCAATTTTGACCCGTTTCAGGCACAGAAATGACTTTAAACACACTTATTTTAGTTGACAAAGTCATAATTCACATCCAACAGTCATTTAGAGTCAAAAGATTAAATGTTGAAATTTCATCATTATAGACCATTTTGGGAACGTTCGACAGGTCCGGAGTCATCGTTTTTCATCCGAATATTGATTTTTTGGACTGTACCAAAAATGATTCAAAATGTCAATTGGATCGTGCCGCATGTTGAATAACCACTTTTTAAACCCTCACAGTGACCAAAATTGCCATTTTTACAGAGTTTTGCTTACTCAAAAGCTTCAATTTTGACCCGTTTCAGGCACAGAAATGACTTTAAACACACTTATTTTAGTTGACAAAGTCATAATTCACATCCAACAGTCATTTAGAGTCAAAAGATTAAATGTTAAAATTTCATCCATATTGACCATTTTGGGATCGTTCGACAGGTCCGGAGTCATCGTTTTTCATCCGAAAATTGATTTTTTGGACTGTACCAAAAATGATTCAAAATGTCAATTGGATCGTGCCTCATGTTGAATAACCACTTTTTAAACCCTCACAGTGACCAAAATTGCCATTTTTACAGAGTTTTGCTTACTCAAAAGCTTCAATTTTGACCCGTTTCAGGCACAGAAATGACTTTAAACACACTTATTTTAGTTGACAAAGTCATAATTCACATCCAACAGTAATTTAGAGTCAAAAGAATAAATGTTAAAATTTCATCATTATAGACCATTTTGGGATCGTTCGACAGGTCCGGAGTCATCGTTTTTCATCCGAAAATTGATTTTTTGGACTGTACCAAAAATGATTCAAAATGTCAATTGGATCGTTCCTCATGTTGAATAACCACTTTTTAAACCCTCACAGTGACCAAAATTGCCATTTTTACAGAGTTTTGCTTACTCAAAAGCTTCAATTTTGACCCGTTTCAGGCACAGAAATGACTTTAAACACACTTATTTTAGTTGACAAAGTCATAATTCACATCCAACAGTAATTTAGAGTCAAAAGAATAAATGTTAAAATTTCATCATTATAGACCATTTTGGGATCGTTCGACAGGTCCGGAGTCATCGTTTTTCATCCGAAAATTGATTTTTTGGACTGTACCAAAAATGATTCAAAATGTCAATTGGATCGTTCCTCATGTTGAATAACCACTTTTTAAACCCTCACAGTGACCAAAATTGCCATTTTTACAGAGTTTTGCTTACTCAAAAGCTTCAATTTTGACCCGTTTCAGGCACAGAAATGACTTTAAACACACTTATTTTAGTTGACAAAGTCATAATTCACATCCAACAGTAATTTAGAGTCAAAAGAATAAATGTTAAAATTTCATCATTATAGACCATTTTGGGATCGTTCGACAGGTCCGGAGTCATCGTTTTTCATCCGAAAATTGATTTTTTGGACTGTACCAAAAATGATTCAAAATGTCAATTGGATCGTTCCTCATGTTGAATAACCACTTTTTAAACCCTCACAGTGACCAAAATTGCCATTTTTACAGAGTTTTGCTTACTCAAAAGCTTCAATTTTGACCCGTTTCAGGCACAGAAATGACTTTAAACACACTTATTTTAGTTGACAAAGTCATAATTCACATCCAACAGTCATTTAGAGTCAAAAGATTAAATGTTGAAATTTCATCATTATAGACCATTTTGGGAACGTTCGACAGGTCCGGAGTCATCGTTTTTCATCCGAATATTGATTTTTTGGACTGTACCAAAAATGATTCAAAATGTCAATTGGATCGTGCCTCATGTTGAATAACCACTTTTTAAACCCTCACAGTGACCAAAATTGCCATTTTTACAGAGTTTTGCTTACTCAAAAGCTTCAATTTTGACCCGTTTCAGGCACAGAAATGACTTTAAACACACTTATTTTAGTTGACAAAGTCATAATTCACATCCAACAGTCATTTAGAGTCAAAAGATTAAATGTTAAAATTTCATCCATATTGACCATTTTGGGATCGTTCGACAGGTCCGGAGTCATCGTTTTTCATCCGAAAATTGATTTTTTGGACTGTACCAAAAATGATTCAAAATGTCAATTGGATCGTGCCTCATGTTGAATAACCACTTTTTAAACCCTCACAGTGACCAAAATTGCCATTTTTACAGAGTTTTGCTTACTCAAAAGCTTCAATTTTGACCCGTTTCAGGCACAGAAATGACTTTAAACACACTTATTTTAGTTGACAAAGTCATAATTCACATCCAACAGTAATTTAGAGTCAAAAGAATAAATGTTAAAATTTCATCATTATAGACCATTTTGGGATCGTTCGACAGGTCCGGAGTCATCGTTTTTCATCCGAAAATTGATTTTTTGGACTGTACCAAAAATGATTCAAAATGTCAATTGGATCGTTCCTCATGTTGAATAACCACTTTTTAAACCCTCACAGTGACCAAAATTGCCATTTTTACAGAGTTTTGATTACTCAAAAGCTTCAATTTTGACCCATTTCAGGCACAGAAATGACTTTAAACACACTTATTTTAGTTGACAAAGTCATAATTCACATCCAACAGTCATTTAGAGTCAAAAGATTAAATGTTAAAATTTCATCCATATTGACCATTTTGGGATCGTTCGACAGGTCCGGAGTCATTGTTTTTCATCCGAAAATTGATTTTTTGGACTGTACCAAAAATGATTCAAAATGTCAATTGGATCGTGTCTCATGTTGAATAACCAGTTTTTAAACCCTCACAGTGACCAAAATTGCCATTTTTACAGAGTTTTGCTTACTCAAAAGCTTCAATTTTGACCCGTTTCAGGCACAGAAATGACTTTAAACACACTTATTTTAGTTGAAAAAGTCATAATTCACATCCAACAGTCATTTAGAGTCAAAAGATTAAATGTTAACATTTCATCATTATAGACCATTTTGGGAACGTTCAACAGGTCCGGAGTCATCGTTTTTCATCCGAAAATTGATTTTTTGGACTGTACCAAAAATGATTCAAAATGTCAATTGGATCGTTCCTCATGTTGAATAACCACTTTTTAAACCCTCACAGTGACCAAAATTGCCATTTTTACAGAGTTTTGCTTACTCAAAAGCTTCAATTTTGACCCGTTTCAGGCACAGAAATGACTTTAAACACACTTATTTTAGTTGACAAAGTCATAATTCACATCCAACAGTCATTTAGAGTCAAAAGATTAAATGTTAAAATTTCATTCATATTGACCATTTTGGGATCGTTCGACAGGTCCGGAGTCATCGTTTTTCATCCGAAAATTGATTTTTTGGACTGTACCAAAAATGATTCAAAATGTCAATTGGATCGTGCCTCATGTTGAATAACCACTTTTTAAACCCTCACAGTGACCAAAATTGCCATTTTTACAGAGTTTTGCTTACTCAAAAGCTTCAATTTTGACCCGTTTCAGGCACAGAAATGACTTTAAACACACTTATTTTAGTTGACAAAGTCATAATTCACATCCAACAGTAATTTAGAGTCAAAAGAATAAATGTTAAAATTTCATCATTATTGACCATTTTGGGATCGTTCGACAGGTCCGGAGTCATCGTTTTTCATCCGAAAATTGATTTTTTGGACTGTACCAAAAATGATTCAAAATGTCAATTGGATCATGCCTCATGTTGAATAACCACTTTTTAAACCCTCACAGTGACCAAAATTGCCATTTTTACAGAGTTTTGCTTACTCAAAAGCTTCCATTTTGACCCGTTTCAGGCACAGAAATGACTTTAAACACACTTATTTTAGTTGACAAAGTCATAATTCACATCCAACAGTCATTTAGAGTCAAAAGATTAAATGTTAAAATTTCATCCATATTGACCATTTTGGGATCGTTCGACAGGTCCGGAGTCATCGTTTTTCATCCGAAAATTGATTTTTTGGACTGTACCAAAAATGATTCAAAATGTTAATTGGATCCTTCCTCATGTTGAATAACCACTTTTTAAACCCTCACAGTGACCAAAATTGCCATTTTTACAGAGTTTTGCTTACTCAAAAGCTTCAATTTTGACCCGTTTCAGGCACAGAAATGACTTTAAACACACTTATTTTAGTTGACAAAGTCATAATTCACATCCAACAGTCATTTAGAGTCAAAAGATTAAATGTTAAAATTTCATCCATATTGACCATTTTGGGATCGTTCGACAGGTCCGGAGTCATCGTTTTTCATCCGAAAATTGATTTTTTGGACTGTACCAAAAATGATTCAAAATGTCAATTGGATCGTGCCTCATGTTGAATAACCACTTTTTAAACCCTCACAGTGACCAAAATTGCCATTTTTACAGAGTTTTGCTTACTCAAAAGCTTCAATTTTGACCCGTTTCAGGCACAGAAATGACTTTAAACACACTTATTTTAGTTGACAAAGTCATAATTCACATCCAACAGTAATTTAGAGTCAAAAGAATAAATGTTAAAATTTCATCATTATAGACCATTTTGGGATCGTTCGACAGGTCCGGAGTCATCGTTTTTCATCCGAAAATTGATTTTTTGGACTGTACCAAAAATGATTCAAAATGTCAATTGGATCAAGCCTCATGTTGAATAACCACTTTTTAAACCCTCACAGTGACCAAAATTGCCATTTTTACAGAGTTTTGCTTATTCAAAAGCTTCCATTTTGACCCGTTTCAGGCACAGAAATGACTTTAAACACACTTATTCTAGTTGACAAAGTCATAATTCACATCCAACAGTCATTTAGAGTCAAAAGATTAAATGTTGAAATTTCATCATTATAGACCATTTTGGGATCGTTCGACAGGTCCGGAGTCATCGTTTTTCATCCGAAAATTGATTTTTTGGACTGTACCAAAAATGATTCAAAATGTCAATTGGATCGTTCCTCATGTTGAATAACCACTTTTTAAACCCTCACAGTGACCAAAATTGCCATTTTTACAGAGTTTTGCTCACTCAAAAGCTTCAATTTTGACCCGTTTCAGGCACAGAAATGACTTTAAACACACTTATTTTAGTTGACAAAGTCATAATTCACATCCAACAGTAATTTAGAGTCAAAAGAATAAATGTTAAAATTTCATCATTATAGACCATTTTGGGATCGTTCGACAGGTCCGGAGTCATCGTTTTTCATCCGAAAATTGATTTTTTGGACTGTACCAAAAATGATTCAAAATGTCAATTGGATCATGCCTCATGTTGAATAACCACTTTTTAAACCCTCACAGTGACCAAAATTGCCATTTTTACAGAGTTTTGCTTACTCAAAAGCTTCAATTTTGACCCGTTTCAGGCACAGAAATGACTTTAAACACACTTATTTTAGTTGACAAAGTCATAATTCACATCCAACAGTCATTTAGAGTCAAAAGATTAAATGTTGAAATTTCATCATTATAGACCATTTTGGGAACGTTCGACAGGTCCGGAGTCATCGTTTTTCATCCGAATATTGATTTTTTGGACTGTACCAAAAATGATTCAAAATGTCAATTGGATCGTGCCTCATGTTGAATAACCACTTTTTAAACCCTCACAGTGACCAAAATTGCCATTTTTACAGAGTTTTGCTTACTCAAAAGCTTCAATTTTGACCCGTTTCAGGCACAGAAATGACTTTAAACACACTTATTTTAGTTGACAAAGTCATAATTCACATCCAACAGTCATTTAGAGTCAAAAGATTAAATGTTAAAATTTCATCCATATTGACCATTTTGGGATCGTTCGACAGGTCCGGAGTCATCGTTTTTCATCCGAAAATTGATTTTTTGGACTGTACCAAAAATGATTCAAAATGTCAATTGGATCGTGCCTCATGTTGAATAACCACTTTTTAAACCCTCACAGTGACCAAAATTGCCATTTTTACAGAGTTTTGCTTACTCAAAAGCTTCAATTTTGACCCGTTTCAGGCACAGAAATGACTTTAAACACACTTATTTTAGTTGACAAAGTCATAATTCACATCCAACAGTAATTTAGAGTCAAAAGAATAAATGTTAAAATTTCATCATTATAGACCATTTTGGGATCGTTCGACAGGTCCGGAGTCATCGTTTTTCATCCGAAAATTGATTTTTTGGACTGTACCAAAAATGATTCAAAATGTCAATTGGATCGTTCCTCATGTTGAATAACCACTTTTTAAACCCTCACAGTGACCAAAATTGCCATTTTTACAGAGTTTTGATTACTCAAAAGCTTCAATTTTGACCCATTTCAGGCACAGAAATGACTTTAAACACACTTATTTTAGTTGACAAAGTCATAATTCACATCCAACAGTCATTTAGAGTCAAAAGATTAAATGTTAAAATTTCATCCATATTGACCATTTTGGGATCGTTCGACAGGTCCGGAGTCATTGTTTTTCATCCGAAAATTGATTTTTTGGACTGTACCAAAAATGATTCAAAATGTCAATTGGATCGTGTCTCATGTTGAATAACCAGTTTTTAAACCCTCACAGTGACCAAAATTGCCATTTTTACAGAGTTTTGCTTACTCAAAAGCTTCAATTTTGACCCGTTTCAGGCACAGAAATGACTTTAAACACACTTATTTTAGTTGAAAAAGTCATAATTCACATCCAACAGTCATTTAGAGTCAAAAGATTAAATGTTAACATTTCATCATTATAGACCATTTTGGGAACGTTCAACAGGTCCGGAGTCATCGTTTTTCATCCGAAAATTGATTTTTTGGACTGTACCAAAAATGATTCAAAATGTCAATTGGATCGTTCCTCATGTTGAATAACCACTTTTTAAACCCTCACAGTGACCAAAATTGCCATTTTTACAGAGTTTTGCTTACTCAAAAGCTTCAATTTTGACCCGTTTCAGGCACAGAAATGACTTTAAACACACTTATTTTAGTTGACAAAGTCTAAATTCACATCCAACAGTCATTTAGAGTCAAAAGATTAAATGTTAAAATTTCATTCATATTGACCATTTTGGGATCGTTCGACAGGTCCGGAGTCATCGTTTTTCATCCGAAAATTGATTTTTTGGACTGTACCAAAAATGATTCAAAATGTCAATTGGATCGTGCCTCATGTTGAATAACCACTTTTTAAACCCTCACAGTGACCAAAATTGCCATTTTTACAGAGTTTTGCTTACTCAAAAGCTTCAATTTTGACCCGTTTCAGGCACAGAAATGACTTTAAACACACTTATTTTAGTTGACAAAGTCATAATTCACATCCAACAGTAATTTAGAGTCAAAAGAATAAATGTTAAAATTTCATCATTATTGACCATTTTGGGATCGTTCGACAGGTCCGGAGTCATCGTTTTTCATCCGAAAATTGATTTTTTGGACTGTACCAAAAATGATTCAAAATGTCAATTGGATCATGCCTCATGTTGAATAACCACTTTTTAAACCCTCACAGTGACCAAAATTGCCATTTTTACAGAGTTTTGCTTACTCAAAAGCTTCCATTTTGACCCGTTTCAGGCACAGAAATGACTTTAAACACACTTATTTTAGTTGACAAAGTCATAATTCACATCCAACAGTCATTTAGAGTCAAAAGATTAAATGTTAAAATTTCATCCATATTGACCATTTTGGGATCGTTCTACAGGTCCGGAGTCATCGTTTTTCATCCGAAAATTGATTTTTTGGACTGTACCAAAAATGATTCAAAATGTCAATTGGATCCTTCCTCATGTTGAATAACCACTTTTTAAACCCTCACAGTGACCAAAATTGCCATTTTTACAGAGTTTTGCTTACTCAAAAGCTTCAATTTTGACCCGTTTCAGGCACAGAAATGACTTTAAACACACTTATTTTAGTTGACAAAGTCATAATTCACATCCAACAGTCATTTAGAGTCAAAAGATTAAATGTTAAAATTTCATCCATATTGACCATTTTGGGATCGTTCGACAGGTCCGGAGTCATCGTTTTTCATCCGAAAATTGATTTTTTGGACTGTACCAAAAATGATTCAAAATGTCAATTGGATCGTGCCTCATGTTGAATAACCACTTTTTAAACCCTCACAGTGACCAAAATTGCCATTTTTACAGAGTTTTGCTTACTCAAAAGCTTCAATTTTGACCCGTTTCAGGCACAGAAATGACTTTAAACACACTTATTTTAGTTGACAAAGTCATAATTCACATCCAACAGTAATTTAGAGTCAAAAGAATAAATGTTAAAATTTCATCATTATAGACCATTTTGGGATCGTTCGACAGGTCCGGAGTCATCGTTTTTCATCCAAAAATTGATTTTTTGGACTGTACCAAAAATGATTCAAAATGTCAATTGGATCAAGCCTCATGTTGAATAACCACTTTTTAAACCCTCACAGTGACCAAAATTGCCATTTTTACAGAGTTTTGCTTATTCAAAAGCTTCCATTTTGACCCGTTTCAGGCACAGAAATGACTTTAAACACACTTATTCTAGTTGACAAAGTCATAATTCACATCCAACAGTCATTTAGAGTCAAAAGATTAAATGTTGAAATTTCATCATTATAGACCATTTTGGGATCGTTCGACAGGTCCGGAGTCATCGTTTTTCATCCGAAAATTGATTTTTTGGACTGTACCAAAAATGATTCAAAATGTCAATTGGATCGTGCCTCATGTTGAATAACCACTTTTTAAACCCACACAGTGACCAAAATTGCCATTTTAACAGAGTTTTGCTTGCTCAAAAGCTTCAATTTTGACCCGTTTCAGGCACAGAAATGACTTTAAACACACTTATTCTAGTTGACAAAGTCATAATTCACATCCAACAGTCATTTAGAGTCAAAAGATTAAATGTTAACATTTCATCATTATAGACCATTTTGGGAACGTTCGACAGGTCCGGAGTCATCGTTTTTCATCCGAAAATTGATTTTTTGGACTGTACCAAAAATGATTCAAAATGTCAATTGGATCGTGCCTCATGTTGAATAACCACTTTTTAAACCCTCACAGTGACCAAAATTGCCATTTTTACAGAGTTTTGCTTACTCAAAAGCTTCAATTTTGACCCGTTTCAGGCACAGAAATGACTTTAAACACACTTATTTTAGTTGACAAAGTCATGATTCACATCCAACAGTCATTTAGAGTCAAAAGATTAAATGTTGAAATTTCATCATTATAGACCATTTTGGGAACGTTCGACAGGTCCGGAGTCATCGTTTTTCATCCGAAAATTGATTTTTTGGACTGTACCAAAAATGATTCAAAATGTCGATTGGATCGTGCCTCATGTTGAATAACCACTTTTTAAACCCTCACAGTGACCAAAATTGCCATTTTTACAGAGTTTTGATTACTCAAAAGCTTCAATTTTGACCCATTTCAGGCACAGAAATGACTTTAAACACACTTATTTTAGTTGACAAAGTCATAATTCACATCCAACAGTCATTTAGAGTCAAAAGATTAAATGTTGAAATTTCATCCATATTGACCATTTGGGATCGTTCGACAGGTCCGGAGTCATTGTTTTTCATCCGAAAATTGATTTTTTGGACTGTACCAAAAGTGATTCAAAATGTCAATTGGATCGTGCCTCATGTTGAATAACCACTTTTTAAACCCTCACAGTGACCAAAATTGCCATTTTTACAGAGTTTTGCTTGCTCAAAAGCTTCAATTTTGACCCGTTTCAGGCACAGAAATGACTTTAAACACACTTATTCTAGTTGACAAAGTCATAATTCACATCCAACAGTCATTTAGAGTCAAAAGATTAAATGTTGAAATTTCATCCATATTGACCATTTGGGATCGTTCGACAGGTCCGGAGTCATCGTTTTTCATCCGAAAATTGATTTTTTGGAATGTACCAAAAATGATTCAAAATGTCAATTGGATCGTGCCTCATGTTGAATAACCACTTTTTAAACCCTCACAGTGACCAAAATTGCCATTTTTACAGAGTTTTGCTTACTCAAAAGCTTCAATTTTGACCCGTTTCAGGCACAGAAATGACTTTAAACACACTTATTTTAGTTGACAAAGTCATAATTCACATCCAACAGTAATTTAGAGTCAAAAGAATAAATGTTAAAATTTCATCATTATAGACCATTTTGGGATCGTTCGACAGGTCCGGAGTCATCGTTTTTCATCCGAAAATTGATTTTTTGGACTGTACCAAAAATGATTCAAAATGTCAATTGGATCAAGCCTCATGTTGAATAACCACTTTTTAAACCCTCACAGTGACCAAAATTGCCATTTTTACAGAGTTTTGCTTATTCAAAAGCTTCCATTTTGACCCGTTTCAGGCACAGAAATGACTTTAAACACACTTATTCTAGTTGACAAAGTCATAATTCACATCCAACAGTCATTTAGAGTCAAAAGATTAAATGTTGAAATTTCATCATTATAGACCATTTTGGGATCGTTCGACAGGTCCGGAGTCATCGTTTTTCATCCGAAAATTGATTTTTTGGACTGTACCAAAAATGATTCAAAATGTCAATTGGATCATGCCTCATGTTGAATAACCACTTTTTAAACCCTCACAGTGACCAAAATTGCCATTTTTACAGAGTTTTGCTTGCTCAAAAGCTTCAATTTTGACCCGTTTCAGGCACAGAAATGACTTTAAACACACTTATTCTAGTTGACAAAGTCATAATTCACATCCAACAGTCATTTAGAGTCAAAAGATTAAATGTTAACATTTCATCATTATAGACCATTTTGGGAACGTTCGACAGGTCCGGAGTCATCGTTTTTCATCCGAAAATTGATTTTTTGGACTGTACCAAAAATGATTCAAAATGTCAATTGGATCGTTCCTCATGTTGAATAACCACTTTTTAAACCCTCACAGTGACCAAAATTGCCATTTTTACAGAGTTTTGCTTACTCAAAAGCTTCAATTTTGACCCGTTTCAGGCACAGAAATGACTTTAAACACACTTATTTTAGTTGACAAAGTCATAATTCACATCCAACAGTAATTTAGAGTCAAAAGAATAAATGTTAAAATTTCATCATTATAGACCATTTTGGGATCGTTCGACAGGTCCGGAGTCATCGTTTTTCATCCGAAAATTGATTTTTTGGACTGTACCAAAAATGATTCAAAATGTCAATTGGATCATGCCTCATGTTGAATAACCACTTTTTAAACCCTCACAGTGACCAAAATTGCAATTTTTACAGAGTTTTGCTTACTCAAAAGCTTCAATTTTGACCCGTTTCAGGCACAGAAATGACTTTAAACACACTTATTTTAGTTGACAAAGTCATAATTCACATCCAACAGTCATTTAGAGTCAAAAGATTAAATGTTGAAATTTCATCATTATAGACCATTTTGGGAACGTTCGACAGGTCCGGAGTCATCGTTTTTCATCCGAATATTGATTTTTTGGACTGTACCAAAAATGATTCAAAATGTCAATTGGATCGTGCCTCATGTTGAATAACCACTTTTTAAACCCTCACAGTGACCAAAATTGCCATTTTTACAGAGTTTTGCTTACTCAAAAGCTTCAATTTTGACCCGTTTCAGGCACAGAAATGACTTTAAACACACTTATTTTAGTTGACAAAGTCATAATTCACATCCAACAGTCATTTAGAGTCAAAAGATTAAATGTTAAAATTTCATCCATATTGACCATTTTGGGATCGTTCGACAGGTCCGGAGTCATCGTTTTTCATCCGAAAATTGATTTTTTGGACTGTACCAAAAATGATTCAAAATGTCAATTGGATCGTGCCTCATGTTGAATAACCACTTTTTAAACCCTCACAGTGACCAAAATTGCCATTTTTACAGAGTTTTGCTTACTCAAAAGCTTCAATTTTGACCCGTTTCAGGCACAGAAATGACTTTAAACACACTTATTTTAGTTGACAAAGTCATAATTCACATCCAACAGTAATTTAGAGTCAAAAGAATAAATGTTAAAATTTCATCATTATAGACCATTTTGGGATCGTTCGACAGGTCCGGAGTCATCGTTTTTCATCCGAAAATTGATTTTTTGGACTGTACCAAAAATGATTCAAAATGTCAATTGGATCGTTCCTCATGTTGAATAACCACTTTTTAAACCCTCACAGTGACCAAAATTGCCATTTTTACAGAGTTTTGATTACTCAAAAGCTTCAATTTTGACCCATTTCAGGCACAGAAATGACTTTAAACACACTTATTTTAGTTGACAAAGTCATAATTCACATCCAACAGTCATTTAGAGTCAAAAGATTAAATGTTAAAATTTCATCCATATTGACCATTTTGGGATCGTTCGACAGGTCCGGAGTCATTGTTTTTCATCCGAAAATTGATTTTTTGGACTGTACCAAAAATGATTCAAAATGTCAATTGGATCGTGTCTCATGTTGAATAACCAGTTTTTAAACCCTCACAGTGACCAAAATTGCCATTTTTACAGAGTTTTGCTTACTCAAAAGCTTCAATTTTGACCCGTTTCAGGCACAGAAATGACTTTAAACACACTTATTTTAGTTGAAAAAGTCATAATTCACATCCAACAGTCATTTAGAGTCAAAAGATTAAATGTTAACATTTCATCATTATAGACCATTTTGGGAACGTTCAACAGGTCCGGAGTCATCGTTTTTCATCCGAAAATTGATTTTTTGGACTGTACCAAAAATGATTCAAAATGTCAATTGGATCGTTCCTCATGTTGAATAACCACTTTTTAAACCCTCACAGTGACCAAAATTGCCATTTTTACAGAGTTTTGCTTACTCAAAAGCTTCAATTTTGACCCGTTTCAGGCACAGAAATTACTTTAAACACACTTATTTTAGTTGACAAAGTCATAATTCACATCCAACAGTCATTTAGAGTCAAAAGATTAAATGTTAAAATTTCATTCATATTGACCATTTTGGGATCGTTCGACAGGTCCGGAGTCATCGTTTTTCATCCGAAAATTGATTTTTTGGACTGTACCAAAAATGATTCAAAATGTCAATTGGATCGTGCCTCATGTTGAATAACCACTTTTTAAACCCTCACAGTGACCAAAATTGCCATTTTTACAGAGTTTTGCTTACTCAAAAGCTTCAATTTTGACCCGTTTCAGGCACAGAAATGACTTTAAACACACTTATTTTAGTTGACAAAGTCATAATTCACATCCAACAGTAATTTAGAGTCAAAAGAATAAATGTTAAAATTTCATCATTATTGACCATTTTGGGATCGTTCGACAGGTCCGGAGTCATCGTTTTTCATCCGAAAATTGATTTTTTGGACTGTACCAAAAATGATTCAAAATGTCAATTGGATCATGCCTCATGTTGAATAACCACTTTTTAAACCCTCACAGTGACCAAAATTGCCATTTTTACAGAGTTTTGCTTACTCAAAAGCTTCCATTTTGACCCGTTTCAGGCACAGAAATGACTTTAAACACACTTATTTTAGTTGACAAAGTCATAATTCACATCCAACAGTCATTTAGAGTCAAAAGATTAAATGTTAAAATTTCATCCATATTGACCATTTTGGGATCGTTCGACAGGTCCGGAGTCATCGTTTTTCATCCGAAAATTGATTTTTTGGACTGTACCAAAAATGATTCAAAATGTCAATTGGATCCTTCCTCATGTTGAATAACCACTTTTTAAACCCTCACAGTGACCAAAATTGCCATTTTTACAGAGTTTTGCTTACTCAAAAGCTTCAATTTTGACCCGTTTCAGGCACAGAAATGACTTTAAACACACTTATTTTAGTTGACAAAGTCATAATTCACATCCAACAGTCATTTAGAGTCAAAAGATTAAATGTTAAAATTTCATCCATATTGACCATTTTGGGATCGTTCGACAGGTCCGGAGTCATCGTTTTTCATCCGAAAATTGATTTTTTGGACTGTACCAAAAATGATTCAAAATGTCAATTGGATCGTGCCTCATGTTGAATAACCACTTTTTAAACCCTCACAGTGACCAAAATTGCCATTTTTTCAGAGTTTTGCTTACTCAAAAGCTTCAATTTTGACCCGTTTCAGGCACAGAAATGACTTTAAACACACTTATTTTAGTTGACAAAGTCATAATTCACATCCAACAGTAATTTAGAGTCAAAAGAATAAATGTTAAAATTTCATCATTATAGACCATTTTGGGATCGTTCGACAGGTCCGGAGTCATCGTTTTTCATCCAAAAATTGATTTTTTGGACTGTACCAAAAATGATTCAAAATGTCAATTGGATCAAGCCTCATGTTGAATAACCACTTTTTAAACCCTCACAGTGACCAAAATTGCCATTTTTACAGAGTTTTGCTTATTCAAAAGCTTCCATTTTGACCCGTTTCAGGCACAGAAATGACTTTAAACACACTTATTCTAGTTGACAAAGTCATAATTCACATCCAACAGTCATTTAGAGTCAAAAGATTAAATGTTGAAATTTCATCATTATAGTCCATTTTGGGATCGTTCGACAGGTCCGGAGTCATCGTTTTTCATCCGAAAATTGATTTTTTGGACTGTACCAAAAATGATTCAAAATGTCAATTGGATCGTGCCTCATGTTGAATAACCACTTTTTAAACCCTCACAGTGACCAAAATTGCCATTTTAACAGAGTTTTGCTTGCTCAAAAGCTTCAATTTTGACCCGTTTCAGGCACAGAAATGACTTTAAACACACTTATTCTAGTTGACAAAGTCATAATTCACATCCAACAGTCATTTAGAGTCAAAAGATTAAATGTTAACATTTCATCATTATAGACCATTTTGGGAACGTTCGACAGGTCCGGAGTCATCGTTTTTCATCCGAAAATTGATTTTTTGGACTGTACCAAAAATGATTCAAAATGTCAATTGGATCGTGCCTCATGTTGAATAACCACTTTTTAAACCCTCACAGTGACCAAAATTGCCATTTTTACAGAGTTTTGCTTACTCAAAAGCTTCAATTTTGACCCGTTTCAGGCACAGAAATGACTTTAAACACACTTATTTTAGTTGACAAAGTCATAATTCACATCCAACAGTCATTTAGAGTCAAAAGATTAAATGTTGAAATTTCATCATTATAGACCATTTTGGGAACGTTCGACAGGTCCGGAGTCATCGTTTTTCATCCGAAAATTGATTTTTTGGACTGTACCAAAAATGATTCAAAATGTCGATTGGATCGTGCCTCATGTTGAATAACCACTTTTTAAACCCTCACAGTGACCAAAATTGCCATTTTTACAGAGTTTTGATTACTCAAAAGCTTCAATTTTGACCCATTTCAGGCACAGAAATGACTTTAAACACACTTATTTTAGTTGACAAAGTCATAATTCACATCCAACAGTCATTTAGAGTCAAAAGATTAAATGTTGAAATTTCATCCATATTGACCATTTGGGATCGTTCGACAGGTCCGGAGTCATTGTTTTTCATCCGAAAATTGATTTTTTGGACTGTACCAAAAGTGATTCAAAATGTCAATTGGATCGTGCCTCATGTTGAATAACCACTTTTTAAACCCTCACAGTGACCAAAATTGCCATTTTTACAGAGTTTTGCTTGCTCAAAAGCTTCAATTTTGACCCGTTTCAGGCACAGAAATGACTTTAAACACACTTATTCTAGTTGACAAAGTCATAATTCACATCCAACAGTCATTTAGAGTCAAAAGATTAAATGTTGAAATTTCATCCATATTGACCATTTGGGATCGTTCGACAGGTCCGGAGTCATCGTTTTTCATCCGAAAATTGATTTTTTGGACTGTACCAAAAGTGATTCAAAATGTCAATTGGATCGTGCCTCATGTTGAATAACCACTTTTTAAACCCTCACAGTGACCAAAATTGCCATTTTTACAGAGTTTTGCTTGCTCAAAATCTTCAATTTTGACCCGTTTCAGGCACAGAAATGACTTTAAACACACTTATTCTAGTTGACAAAGTCATAATTCACATCCAACAGTCATTTAGAGTCAAAAGATGAAATGTTAAAATTTCATCATTATAGACCATTTTGGGAACGTTCGACAGGTCCGGAGTCATCGTTTTTCATCCAAAAATTGATTTTTTGGACTGTACCAAAAATGATTCAAAACGTCAATTGGATCGTTTCTCATGTTGAATAACCACTTTTTAAACCCTCACAGTGACCAAAATTGCCATTTTTACAGAGTTTTGATTACTCAAAAGCTTCAATTTTGACCCATTTCAGGCACAGAAATGACTTTAAACACACTTATTTTAGTTGACAAAGTCATAATTCACATCCAACAGTCATTTAGAGTCAAAAGATTAAATGTTAAAATTTCATCCATATTGACCATTTGGGATCGTTCGACAGGTCCGGAGTCATTGTTTTTTATCCGAAAATTGATTTTTTGGACTGTACCAAAAATGATTCAAAATGTCAATTGGATCGTGTCTCATGTTGAATAACCAGTTTTTAAACCCTCACAGTGACCAAAATTGCCATCTTTACAGAGTTTTGCTTACTCAAAAGCTTCAATTTTGACCCGTTTCAGGCACAGAAATGACTTTAAACACACTTATTTTAGTTGAAAAAGTCATAATTCACATCCAACAGTCATTTAGAGTCAAAAGATTAAATGTTGAAATTTCATCCATATTGACCATTTGGGATCGTTTGACAGGTCCGGAGTCATTGTTTTTCATCCGAAAATTGATTTTTTGGACTGTACCAAAAGTGATTCAAAATGTCAATTGGATCGTGCCTCATGTTGAATAACCACTTTTTAAACCCTCACAGTGACCAAAATTGCCATTTTTACAGAGTTTTGCTTACTCAAAAGCTTCCATTTTGACCCGTTTCAGGCACAGAAATGACTTTAAACACACTTATTTTAGTTGACAAAGTCATAATTCACATCCAACAGTCATTTAGAGTCAAAAGATTAAATGTTAAAATTTCATCCATATTGACCATTTTGGGATCGTTCGACAGGTCCGGAGTCATCGTTTTTCATCCGAAAATTGATTTTTTGGACTGTACCAAAAATGATTCAAAATGTCAATTGGATCCTTCCTCATGTTGAATAACCACTTTTTAAACCCTCACAGTGACCAAAATTGCCATTTTTACAGAGTTTTGCTTACTCAAAAGCTTCAATTTTGACCCGTTTCAGGCACAGAAATGACTTTAAACACACTTATTTTAGTTGACAAAGTCATAATTCACATCCAACAGTCATTTAGAGTCAAAAGATTAAATGTTAAAATTTCATCCATATTGACCATTTTGGGATCGTTCGACAGGTCCGGAGTCATCGTTTTTCATCCGAAAATTGATTTTTTGGACTGTACCAAAAATGATTCAAAATGTCAATTGGATCGTGCCTCATGTTGAATAACCACTTTTTAAACCCTCACAGTGACCAAAATTGCTATTTTTACAGAGTTTTGCTTACTCAAAAGCTTCAATTTTGACCCGTTTCAGGCACAGAAATGACTTTAAACACACTTATTTTAGTTGACAAAGTCATAATTCACATCCAACAGTAATTTAGAGTCAAAAGAATAAATGTTAAAATTTCATCATTATAGACCATTTTGGGATCGTTCGACAGGTCCGGAGTCATCGTTTTTCATCCGAAAATTGATTTTTTGGACTGTACCAAAAATGATTCAAAATGTCAATTGGATCAAGCCTCATGTTGAATAACCACTTTTTAAACCCTCACAGTGACCAAAATTGCCATTTTTACAGAGTTTTGCTTATTCAAAAGCTTCCATTTTGACCCGTTTCAGGCACAGAAATGACTTTAAACACACTTATTCTAGTTGACAAAGTCATAATTCACATCCAACAGTCATTTAGAGTCAAAAGATTAAATGTTGAAATTTCATCATTATAGACCATTTTGGGATCGTTCGACAGGTCCGGAGTCATCGTTTTTCATCCGAAAATTGATTTTTTGGACTGTACCAAAAATGATTCAAAATGTCAATTGGATCGTGCCTCATGTTGAATAACCACTTTTTAAACCCTCACAGTGACCAAAATTGCCATTTTTACAGAGTTTTGCTTGCTCAAAAGCTTCAATTTTGACCCGTTTCAGGCACAGTAATGACTTTAAACACACTTATTCTAGTTGACAAAGTCATAATTCACATCCAACAGTCATTTAGAGTCAAAAGATTAAATGTTAACATTTCATCATTATAGACCATTTTGGGAACGTTCGACAGGTCCGGAGTCATCGTTTTTCATCCGAAAATTGATTTTTTGGACTGTACCAAAAATGATTCAAAATGTCAATTGGATCGTTCCTCATGTTGAATAACCACTTTTTAAACCCTCACAGTGACCAAAATTGCCATTTTTACAGAGTTTTGCTTACTCAAAAGCTTCAATTTTGACCCGTTTCAGGCACAGAAATGACTTTAAACACACTTATTTTAGTTGACAAAGTCATAATTCACATCCAACAGTAATTTAGAGTCAAAAGAATAAATGTTAAAATTTCATCATTATAGACCATTTTGGGATCGTTCGACAGGTCCGGAGTCATCGTTTTTCATCCGAAAATTGATTTTTTGGACTGTACCAAAAATGATTCAAAATGTCAATTGGATCGTGCCTCATGTTGAATAACCACTTTTTAAACCCTCACAGTGACCAAAATTGCCATTTTTACAGAGTTTTGCTTACTCAAAAGCTTCAATTTTGACCCGTTTCAGGCACAGAAATGACTTTAAACACACTTATTTTAGTTGACAAAGTCATAATTCACATCCAACAGTCATTTAGAGTCAAAAGATTAAATGTTGAAATTTCATCATTATAGACCATTTTGGGAACGTTCGACAGGTCCGGAGTCATCGTTTTTCATCCGAATATTGATTTTTTGGACTGTACCAAAAATGATTCAAAATGTCAATTGGATCGTGCCTCATGTTGAATAACCACTTTTTAAACCCTCACAGTGACCAAAATTGCCATTTTTACAGAGTTTTGCTTACTCAAAAGCTTCAATTTTGACCCGTTTCAGGCACAGAAATGACTTTAAACACACTTATTTTAGTTGACAAAGTCATAATTCACATCCAACAGTCATTTAGAGTCAAAAGATTAAATGTTAAAATTTCATCCATATTGACCATTTTGGGATCGTTCGACAGGTCCGGAGTCATCGTTTTTCATCCGAAAATTGATTTTTTGGACTGTACCAAAAATGATTCAAAATGTCAATTGGATCGTGCCTCATGTTGAATAACCACTTTTTAAACCCTCACAGTGACCAAAATTGCCATTTTTACAGAGTTTTGCTTACTCAAAAGCTTCAATTTTGACCCGTTTCAGGCACAGAAATGACTTTAAACACACTTATTTTAGTTGACAAAGTCATAATTCACATCCAACAGTAATTTAGAGTCAAAAGAATAAATGTTAAAATTTCATCATTATAGACCATTTTGGGATCGTTCGACAGGTCCGGAGTCATCGTTTTTCATCCGAAAATTGATTTTTTGGACTGTACCAAAAATGATTCAAAATGTCAATTGGATCGTTCCTCATGTTGAATAACCACTTTTTAAACCCTCACAGTGACCAAAATTGCCATTTTTACAGAGTTTTGATTACTCAAAAGCTTCAATTTTGACCCATTTCAGGCACAGAAATGACTTTAAACACACTTATTTTAGTTGACAAAGTCATAATTCACATCCAACAGTCATTTAGAGTCAAAAGATTAAATGTTAAAATTTCATCCATATTGACCATTTTGGGATCGTTCGACAGGTCCGGAGTCATTGTTTTTCATCCGAAAATTGATTTTTTGGACTGTACCAAAAATGATTCAAAATGTCAATTGGATCGTGTCTCATGTTGAATAACCAGTTTTTAAACCCTCACAGTGACCAAAATTGCCATTTTTACAGAGTTTTGCTTACTCAAAAGCTTCAATTTTGACCCGTTTCAGGCACAGAAATGACTTTAAACACACTTATTTTAGTTGAAAAAGTCATAATTCACATCCAACAGTCATTTAGAGTCAAAAGATTAAATGTTAACATTTCATCATTATAGACCATTTTGGGAACGTTCAACAGGTCCGGAGTCATCGTTTTTCATCCGAAAATTGATTTTTTGGACTGTACCAAAAATGATTCAAAATGTCAATTGGATCGTTCCTCATGTTGAATAACCACTTTTTAAACCCTCACAGTGACCAAAATTGCCATTTTTACAGAGTTTTGCTTACTCAAAAGCTTCAATTTTGACCCGTTTCAGGCACAGAAATGACTTTAAACACACTTATTTTAGTTGACAAAGTCATAATTCACATCCAACAGTCATTTAGAGTCAAAAGATTAAATGTTAAAATTTCATTCATATTGACCATTTTGGGATCGTTCGACAGGTCCGGAGTCATCGTTTTTCATCCGAAAATTGATTTTTTGGACTGTACCAAAAATGATTCAAAATGTCAATTGGATCGTGCCTCATGTTGAATAACCACTTTTTAAACCCTCACAGTGACCAAAATTGCCATTTTTACAGAGTTTTGCTTACTCAAAAGCTTCAATTTTGACCCGTTTCAGGCACAGAAATGACTTTAAACACACTTATTTTAGTTGACAAAGTCATAATTCACATCCAACAGTAATTTAGAGTCAAAAGAATAAATGTTAAAATTTCATCATTATTGACCATTTTGGGATCGTTCGACAGGTCCGGAGTCATCGTTTTTCATCCGAAAATTGATTTTTTGGACTGTACCAAAAATGATTCAAAATGTCAATTGGATCATGCCTCATGTTGAATAACCACTTTTTAAACCCTCACAGTGACCAAAATTGCCATTTTTACAGAGTTTTGCTTACTCAAAAGCTTCCATTTTGACCCGTTTCAGGCACAGAAATGACTTTAAACACACTTATTTTAGTTGACAAAGTCATAATTCACATCCAACAGTCATTTAGAGTCAAAAGATTAAATGTTAAAATTTCATCCATATTGACCATTTTGGGATCGTTCGACAGGTCCGGAGTCATCGTTTTTCATCCGAAAATTGATTTTTTGGACTGTACCAAAAATGATTCAAAATGTTAATTGGATCCTTCCTCATGTTGAATAACCACTTTTTAAACCCTCACAGTGACCAAAATTGCCATTTTTACAGAGTTTTGCTTACTCAAAAGCTTCAATTTTGACCCGTTTCAGGCACAGAAATGACTTTAAACACACTTATTTTAGTTGACAAAGTCATAATTCACATCCAACAGTCATTTAGAGTCAAAAGATTAAATGTTAAAATTTCATCCATATTGACCATTTTGGGATCGTTCGACAGGTCCGGAGTCATCGTTTTTCATCCGAAAATTGATTTTTTGGACTGTACCAAAAATGATTCAAAATGTCAATTGGATCGTGCCTCATGTTGAATAACCACTTTTTAAACCCTCACAGTGACCAAAATTGCCATTTTTACAGAGTTTTGCTTACTCAAAAGCTTCAATTTTGACCCGTTTCAGGCACAGAAATGACTTTAAACACACTTATTTTAGTTGACAAAGTCATAATTCACATCCAACAGTAATTTAGAGTCAAAAGAATAAATGTTAAAATTTCATCATTATAGACCATTTTGGGATCGTTCGACAGGTCCGGAGTCATCGTTTTTCATCCGAAAATTGATTTTTTGGACTGTACCAAAAATGATTCAAAATGTCAATTGGATCAAGCCTCATGTTGAATAACCACTTTTTAAACCCTCACAGTGACCAAAATTGCCATTTTTACAGAGTTTTGCTTATTCAAAAGCTTCCATTTTGACCCGTTTCAGGCACAGAAATGACTTTAAACACACTTATTCTAGTTGACAAAGTCATAATTCACATCCAACAGTCATTTAGAGTCAAAAGATTAAATGTTGAAATTTCATCATTATAGACCATTTTGGGATCGTTCGACAGGTCCGGAGTCATCGTTTTTCATCCGAAAATTGATTTTTTGGACTGTACCAAAAATGATTCAAAATGTCAATTGGATCGTTCCTCATGTTGAATAACCACTTTTTAAACCCTCACAGTGACCAAAATTGCCATTTTTACAGAGTTTTGCTCACTCAAAAGCTTCAATTTTGACCCGTTTCAGGCACAGAAATGACTTTAAACACACTTATTTTAGTTGACAAAGTCATAATTCACATCCAACAGTAATTTAGAGTCAAAAGAATAAATGTTAAAATTTCATCATTATAGACCATTTTGGGATCGTTCGACAGGTCCGGAGTCATCGTTTTTCATCCGAAAATTGATTTTTTGGACTGTACCAAAAATGATTCAAAATGTCAATTGGATCATGCCTCATGTTGAATAACCACTTTTTAAACCCTCACAGTGACCAAAATTGCCATTTTTACAGAGTTTTGCTTACTCAAAAGCTTCAATTTTGACCCGTTTCAGGCACAGAAATGACTTTAAACACACTTATTTTAGTTGACAAAGTCATAATTCACATCCAACAGTCATTTAGAGTCAAAAGATTAAATGTTGAAATTTCATCATTATAGACCATTTTGGGAACGTTCGACAGGTCCGGAGTCATCGTTTTTCATCCGAATATTGATTTTTTGGACTGTACCAAAAATGATTCAAAATGTCAATTGGATCGTGCCTCATGTTGAATAACCACTTTTTAAACCCTCACAGTGACCAAAATTGCCATTTTTACAGAGTTTTGCTTACTCAAAAGCTTCAATTTTGACCCGTTTCAGGCACAGAAATGACTTTAAACACACTTATTTTAGTTGACAAAGTCATAATTCACATCCAACAGTCATTTAGAGTCAAAAGATTAAATGTTAAAATTTCATCCATATTGACCATTTTGGGATCGTTCGACAGGTCCGGAGTCATCGTTTTTCATCCGAAAATTGATTTTTTGGACTGTACCAAAAATGATTCAAAATGTCAATTGGATCGTGCCTCATGTTGAATAACCACTTTTTAAACCCTCACAGTGACCAAAATTGCCATTTTTACAGAGTTTTGCTTACTCAAAAGCTTCAATTTTGACCCGTTTCAGGCACAGAAATGACTTTAAACACACTTATTTTAGTTGACAAAGTCATAATTCACATCCAACAGTAATTTAGAGTCAAAAGAATAAATGTTAAAATTTCATCATTATAGACCATTTTGGGATCGTTCGACAGGTCCGGAGTCATCGTTTTTCATCCGAAAATTGATTTTTTGGACTGTACCAAAAATGATTCAAAATGTCAATTGGATCGTTCCTCATGTTGAATAACCACTTTTTAAACCCTCACAGTGACCAAAATTGCCATTTTTACAGAGTTTTGATTACTCAAAAGCTTCAATTTTGACCCATTTCAGGCACAGAAATGACTTTAAACACACTTATTTTAGTTGACAAAGTCATAATTCACATCCAACAGTCATTTAGAGTCAAAAGATTAAATGTTAAAATTTCATCCATATTGACCATTTTGGGATCGTTCGACAGGTCCGGAGTCATTGTTTTTCATCCGAAAATTGATTTTTTGGACTGTACCAAAAATGATTCAAAATGTCAATTGGATCGTGTCTCATGTTGAATAACCAGTTTTTAAACCCTCACAGTGACCAAAATTGCCATTTTTACAGAGTTTTGCTTACTCAAAAGCTTCAATTTTGACCCGTTTCAGGCACAGAAATGACTTTAAACACACTTATTTTAGTTGAAAAAGTCATAATTCACATCCAACAGTCATTTAGAGTCAAAAGATTAAATGTTAACATTTCATCATTATAGACCATTTTGGGAACGTTCAACAGGTCCGGAGTCATCGTTTTTCATCCGAAAATTGATTTTTTGGACTGTACCAAAAATGATTCAAAATGTCAATTGGATCGTTCCTCATGTTGAATAACCACTTTTTAAACCCTCACAGTGACCAAAATTGCCATTTTTACAGAGTTTTGCTTACTCAAAAGCTTCAATTTTGACCCGTTTCAGGCACAGAAATGACTTTAAACACACTTATTTTAGTTGACAAAGTCTAAATTCACATCCAACAGTCATTTAGAGTCAAAAGATTAAATGTTAAAATTTCATTCATATTGACCATTTTGGGATCGTTCGACAGGTCCGGAGTCATCGTTTTTCATCCGAAAATTGATTTTTTGGACTGTACCAAAAATGATTCAAAATGTCAATTGGATCGTGCCTCATGTTGAATAACCACTTTTTAAACCCTCACAGTGACCAAAATTGCCATTTTTACAGAGTTTTGCTTACTCAAAAGCTTCAATTTTGACCCGTTTCAGGCACAGAAATGACTTTAAACACACTTATTTTAGTTGACAAAGTCATAATTCACATCCAACAGTAATTTAGAGTCAAAAGAATAAATGTTAAAATTTCATCATTATTGACCATTTTGGGATCGTTCGACAGGTCCGGAGTCATCGTTTTTCATCCGAAAATTGATTTTTTGGACTGTACCAAAAATGATTCAAAATGTCAATTGGATCATGCCTCATGTTGAATAACCACTTTTTAAACCCTCACAGTGACCAAAATTGCCATTTTTACAGAGTTTTGCTTACTCAAAAGCTTCCATTTTGACCCGTTTCAGGCACAGAAATGACTTTAAACACACTTATTTTAGTTGACAAAGTCATAATTCACATCCAACAGTCATTTAGAGTCAAAAGATTAAATGTTAAAATTTCATCCATATTGACCATTTTGGGATCGTTCTACAGGTCCGGAGTCATCGTTTTTCATCCGAAAATTGATTTTTTGGACTGTACCAAAAATGATTCAAAATGTCAATTGGATCCTTCCTCATGTTGAATAACCACTTTTTAAACCCTCACAGTGACCAAAATTGCCATTTTTACAGAGTTTTGCTTACTCAAAAGCTTCAATTTTGACCCGTTTCAGGCACAGAAATGACTTTAAACACACTTATTTTAGTTGACAAAGTCATAATTCACATCCAACAGTCATTTAGAGTCAAAAGATTAAATGTTAAAATTTCATCCATATTGACCATTTTGGGATCGTTCGACAGGTCCGGAGTCATCGTTTTTCATCCGAAAATTGATTTTTTGGACTGTACCAAAAATGATTCAAAATGTCAATTGGATCGTGCCTCATGTTGAATAACCACTTTTTAAACCCTCACAGTGACCAAAATTGCCATTTTTACAGAGTTTTGCTTACTCAAAAGCTTCAATTTTGACCCGTTTCAGGCACAGAAATGACTTTAAACACACTTATTTTAGTTGACAAAGTCATAATTCACATCCAACAGTAATTTAGAGTCAAAAGAATAAATGTTAAAATTTCATCATTATAGACCATTTTGGGATCGTTCGACAGGTCCGGAGTCATCGTTTTTCATCCAAAAATTGATTTTTTGGACTGTACCAAAAATGATTCAAAATGTCAATTGGATCAAGCCTCATGTTGAATAACCACTTTTTAAACCCTCACAGTGACCAAAATTGCCATTTTTACAGAGTTTTGCTTATTCAAAAGCTTCCATTTTGACCCGTTTCAGGCACAGAAATGACTTTAAACACACTTATTCTAGTTGACAAAGTCATAATTCACATCCAACAGTCATTTAGAGTCAAAAGATTAAATGTTGAAATTTCATCATTATAGACCATTTTGGGATCGTTCGACAGGTCCGGAGTCATCGTTTTTCATCCGAAAATTGATTTTTTGGACTGTACCAAAAATGATTCAAAATGTCAATTGGATCGTGCCTCATGTTGAATAACCACTTTTTAAACCCACACAGTGACCAAAATTGCCATTTTAACAGAGTTTTGCTTGCTCAAAAGCTTCAATTTTGACCCGTTTCAGGCACAGAAATGACTTTAAACACACTTATTCTAGTTGACAAAGTCATAATTCACATCCAACAGTCATTTAGAGTCAAAAGATTAAATGTTAACATTTCATCATTATAGACCATTTTGGGAACGTTCGACAGGTCCGGAGTCATCGTTTTTCATCCGAAAATTGATTTTTTGGACTGTACCAAAAATGATTCAAAATGTCAATTGGATCGTGCCTCATGTTGAATAACCACTTTTTAAACCCTCACAGTGACCAAAATTGCCATTTTTACAGAGTTTTGCTTACTCAAAAGCTTCAATTTTGACCCGTTTCAGGCACAGAAATGACTTTAAACACACTTATTTTAGTTGACAAAGTCATGATTCACATCCAACAGTCATTTAGAGTCAAAAGATTAAATGTTGAAATTTCATCATTATAGACCATTTTGGGAACGTTCGACAGGTCCGGAGTCATCGTTTTTCATCCGAAAATTGATTTTTTGGACTGTACCAAAAATGATTCAAAATGTCGATTGGATCGTGCCTCATGTTGAATAACCACTTTTTAAACCCTCACAGTGACCAAAATTGCCATTTTTACAGAGTTTTGATTACTCAAAAGCTTCAATTTTGACCCATTTCAGGCACAGAAATGACTTTAAACACACTTATTTTAGTTGACAAAGTCATAATTCACATCCAACAGTCATTTAGAGTCAAAAGATTAAATGTTGAAATTTCATCCATATTGACCATTTGGGATCGTTCGACAGGTCCGGAGTCATTGTTTTTCATCCGAAAATTGATTTTTTGGACTGTACCAAAAGTGATTCAAAATGTCAATTGGATCGTGCCTCATGTTGAATAACCACTTTTTAAACCCTCACAGTGACCAAAATTGCCATTTTTACAGAGTTTTGCTTGCTCAAAAGCTTCAATTTTGACCCGTTTCAGGCACAGAAATGACTTTAAACACACTTATTCTAGTTGACAAAGTCATAATTCACATCCAACAGTCATTTAGAGTCAAAAGATTAAATGTTGAAATTTCATCCATATTGACCATTTGGGATCGTTCGACAGGTCCGGAGTCATCGTTTTTCATCCGAAAATTGATTTTTTGGAATGTACCAAAAATGATTCAAAATGTCAATTGGATCGTGCCTCATGTTGAATAACCACTTTTTAAACCCTCACAGTGACCAAAATTGCCATTTTTACAGAGTTTTGCTTACTCAAAAGCTTCAATTTTGACCCGTTTCAGGCACAGAAATGACTTTAAACACACTTATTTTAGTTGACAAAGTCATAATTCACATCCAACAGTAATTTAGAGTCAAAAGAATAAATGTTAAAATTTCATCATTATAGACCATTTTGGGATCGTTCGACAGGTCCGGAGTCATCGTTTTTCATCCGAAAATTGATTTTTTGGACTGTACCAAAAATGATTCAAAATGTCAATTGGATCAAGCCTCATGTTGAATAACCACTTTTTAAACCCTCACAGTGACCAAAATTGCCATTTTTACAGAGTTTTGCTTATTCAAAAGCTTCCATTTTGACCCGTTTCAGGCACAGAAATGACTTTAAACACACTTATTCTAGTTGACAAAGTCATAATTCACATCCAACAGTCATTTAGAGTCAAAAGATTAAATGTTGAAATTTCATCATTATAGACCATTTTGGGATCGTTCGACAGGTCCGGAGTCATCGTTTTTCATCCGAAAATTGATTTTTTGGACTGTACCAAAAATGATTCAAAATGTCAATTGGATCATGCCTCATGTTGAATAACCACTTTTTAAACCCTCACAGTGACCAAAATTGCCATTTTTACAGAGTTTTGCTTGCTCAAAAGCTTCAATTTTGACCCGTTTCAGGCACAGAAATGACTTTAAACACACTTATTCTAGTTGACAAAGTCATAATTCACATCCAACAGTCATTTAGAGTCAAAAGATTAAATGTTAACATTTCATCATTATAGACCATTTTGGGAACGTTCGACAGGTCCGGAGTCATCGTTTTTCATCCGAAAATTGATTTTTTGGACTGTACCAAAAATGATTCAAAATGTCAATTGGATCGTTCCTCATGTTGAATAACCACTTTTTAAACCCTCACAGTGACCAAAATTGCCATTTTTACAGAGTTTTGCTTACTCAAAAGCTTCAATTTTGACCCGTTTCAGGCACAGAAATGACTTTAAACACACTTATTTTAGTTGACAAAGTCATAATTCACATCCAACAGTAATTTAGAGTCAAAAGAATAAATGTTAAAATTTCATCATTATAGACCATTTTGGGATCGTTCGACAGGTCCGGAGTCATCGTTTTTCATCCGAAAATTGATTTTTTGGACTGTACCAAAAATGATTCAAAATGTCAATTGGATCATGCCTCATGTTGAATAACCACTTTTTAAACCCTCACAGTGACCAAAATTGCAATTTTTACAGAGTTTTGCTTACTCAAAAGCTTCAATTTTGACCCGTTTCAGGCACAGAAATGACTTTAAACACACTTATTTTAGTTGACAAAGTCATAATTCACATCCAACAGTCATTTAGAGTCAAAAGATTAAATGTTGAAATTTCATCATTATAGACCATTTTGGGAACGTTCGACAGGTCCGGAGTCATCGTTTTTCATCCGAATATTGATTTTTTGGACTGTACCAAAAATGATTCAAAATGTCAATTGGATCGTGCCTCATGTTGAATAACCACTTTTTAAACCCTCACAGTGACCAAAATTGCCATTTTTACAGAGTTTTGCTTACTCAAAAGCTTCAATTTTGACCCGTTTCAGGCACAGAAATGACTTTAAACACACTTATTTTAGTTGACAAAGTCATAATTCACATCCAACAGTCATTTAGAGTCAAAAGATTAAATGTTAAAATTTCATCCATATTGACCATTTTGGGATCGTTCGACAGGTCCGGAGTCATCGTTTTTCATCCGAAAATTGATTTTTTGGACTGTACCAAAAATGATTCAAAATGTCAATTGGATCGTGCCTCATGTTGAATAACCACTTTTTAAACCCTCACAGTGACCAAAATTGCCATTTTTACAGAGTTTTGCTTACTCAAAAGCTTCAATTTTGACCCGTTTCAGGCACAGAAATGACTTTAAACACACTTATTTTAGTTGACAAAGTCATAATTCACATCCAACAGTAATTTAGAGTCAAAAGAATAAATGTTAAAATTTCATCATTATAGACCATTTTGGGATCGTTCGACAGGTCCGGAGTCATCGTTTTTCATCCGAAAATTGATTTTTTGGACTGTACCAAAAATGATTCAAAATGTCAATTGGATCGTTCCTCATGTTGAATAACCACTTTTTAAACCCTCACAGTGACCAAAATTGCCATTTTTACAGAGTTTTGATTACTCAAAAGCTTCAATTTTGACCCATTTCAGGCACAGAAATGACTTTAAACACACTTATTTTAGTTGACAAAGTCATAATTCACATCCAACAGTCATTTAGAGTCAAAAGATTAAATGTTAAAATTTCATCCATATTGACCATTTTGGGATCGTTCGACAGGTCCGGAGTCATTGTTTTTCATCCGAAAATTGATTTTTTGGACTGTACCAAAAATGATTCAAAATGTCAATTGGATCGTGTCTCATGTTGAATAACCAGTTTTTAAACCCTCACAGTGACCAAAATTGCCATTTTTACAGAGTTTTGCTTACTCAAAAGCTTCAATTTTGACCCGTTTCAGGCACAGAAATGACTTTAAACACACTTATTTTAGTTGAAAAAGTCATAATTCACATCCAACAGTCATTTAGAGTCAAAAGATTAAATGTTAACATTTCATCATTATAGACCATTTTGGGAACGTTCAACAGGTCCGGAGTCATCGTTTTTCATCCGAAAATTGATTTTTTGGACTGTACCAAAAATGATTCAAAATGTCAATTGGATCGTTCCTCATGTTGAATAACCACTTTTTAAACCCTCACAGTGACCAAAATTGCCATTTTTACAGAGTTTTGCTTACTCAAAAGCTTCAATTTTGACCCGTTTCAGGCACAGAAATTACTTTAAACACACTTATTTTAGTTGACAAAGTCATAATTCACATCCAACAGTCATTTAGAGTCAAAAGATTAAATGTTAAAATTTCATTCATATTGACCATTTTGGGATCGTTCGACAGGTCCGGAGTCATCGTTTTTCATCCGAAAATTGATTTTTTGGACTGTACCAAAAATGATTCAAAATGTCAATTGGATCGTGCCTCATGTTGAATAACCACTTTTTAAACCCTCACAGTGACCAAAATTGCCATTTTTACAGAGTTTTGCTTACTCAAAAGCTTCAATTTTGACCCGTTTCAGGCACAGAAATGACTTTAAACACACTTATTTTAGTTGACAAAGTCATAATTCACATCCAACAGTAATTTAGAGTCAAAAGAATAAATGTTAAAATTTCATCATTATTGACCATTTTGGGATCGTTCGACAGGTCCGGAGTCATCGTTTTTCATCCGAAAATTGATTTTTTGGACTGTACCAAAAATGATTCAAAATGTCAATTGGATCATGCCTCATGTTGAATAACCACTTTTTAAACCCTCACAGTGACCAAAATTGCCATTTTTACAGAGTTTTGCTTACTCAAAAGCTTCCATTTTGACCCGTTTCAGGCACAGAAATGACTTTAAACACACTTATTTTAGTTGACAAAGTCATAATTCACATCCAACAGTCATTTAGAGTCAAAAGATTAAATGTTAAAATTTCATCCATATTGACCATTTTGGGATCGTTCGACAGGTCCGGAGTCATCGTTTTTCATCCGAAAATTGATTTTTTGGACTGTACCAAAAATGATTCAAAATGTCAATTGGATCCTTCCTCATGTTGAATAACCACTTTTTAAACCCTCACAGTGACCAAAATTGCCATTTTTACAGAGTTTTGCTTACTCAAAAGCTTCAATTTTGACCCGTTTCAGGCACAGAAATGACTTTAAACACACTTATTTTAGTTGACAAAGTCATAATTCACATCCAACAGTCATTTAGAGTCAAAAGATTAAATGTTAAAATTTCATCCATATTGACCATTTTGGGATCGTTCGACAGGTCCGGAGTCATCGTTTTTCATCCGAAAATTGATTTTTTGGACTGTACCAAAAATGATTCAAAATGTCAATTGGATCGTGCCTCATGTTGAATAACCACTTTTTAAACCCTCACAGTGACCAAAATTGCCATTTTTTCAGAGTTTTGCTTACTCAAAAGCTTCAATTTTGACCCGTTTCAGGCACAGAAATGACTTTAAACACACTTATTTTAGTTGACAAAGTCATAATTCACATCCAACAGTAATTTAGAGTCAAAAGAATAAATGTTAAAATTTCATCATTATAGACCATTTTGGGATCGTTCGACAGGTCCGGAGTCATCGTTTTTCATCCAAAAATTGATTTTTTGGACTGTACCAAAAATGATTCAAAATGTCAATTGGATCAAGCCTCATGTTGAATAACCACTTTTTAAACCCTCACAGTGACCAAAATTGCCATTTTTACAGAGTTTTGCTTATTCAAAAGCTTCCATTTTGACCCGTTTCAGGCACAGAAATGACTTTAAACACACTTATTCTAGTTGACAAAGTCATAATTCACATCCAACAGTCATTTAGAGTCAAAAGATTAAATGTTGAAATTTCATCATTATAGTCCATTTTGGGATCGTTCGACAGGTCCGGAGTCATCGTTTTTCATCCGAAAATTGATTTTTTGGACTGTACCAAAAATGATTCAAAATGTCAATTGGATCGTGCCTCATGTTGAATAACCACTTTTTAAACCCTCACAGTGACCAAAATTGCCATTTTAACAGAGTTTTGCTTGCTCAAAAGCTTCAATTTTGACCCGTTTCAGGCACAGAAATGACTTTAAACACACTTATTCTAGTTGACAAAGTCATAATTCACATCCAACAGTCATTTAGAGTCAAAAGATTAAATGTTAACATTTCATCATTATAGACCATTTTGGGAACGTTCGACAGGTCCGGAGTCATCGTTTTTCATCCGAAAATTGATTTTTTGGACTGTACCAAAAATGATTCAAAATGTCAATTGGATCGTGCCTCATGTTGAATAACCACTTTTTAAACCCTCACAGTGACCAAAATTGCCATTTTTACAGAGTTTTGCTTACTCAAAAGCTTCAATTTTGACCCGTTTCAGGCACAGAAATGACTTTAAACACACTTATTTTAGTTGACAAAGTCATAATTCACATCCAACAGTCATTTAGAGTCAAAAGATTAAATGTTGAAATTTCATCATTATAGACCATTTTGGGAACGTTCGACAGGTCCGGAGTCATCGTTTTTCATCCGAAAATTGATTTTTTGGACTGTACCAAAAATGATTCAAAATGTCGATTGGATCGTGCCTCATGTTGAATAACCACTTTTTAAACCCTCACAGTGACCAAAATTGCCATTTTTACAGAGTTTTGATTACTCAAAAGCTTCAATTTTGACCCATTTCAGGCACAGAAATGACTTTAAACACACTTATTTTAGTTGACAAAGTCATAATTCACATCCAACAGTCATTTAGAGTCAAAAGATTAAATGTTGAAATTTCATCCATATTGACCATTTGGGATCGTTCGACAGGTCCGGAGTCATTGTTTTTCATCCGAAAATTGATTTTTTGGACTGTACCAAAAGTGATTCAAAATGTCAATTGGATCGTGCCTCATGTTGAATAACCACTTTTTAAACCCTCACAGTGACCAAAATTGCCATTTTTACAGAGTTTTGCTTGCTCAAAAGCTTCAATTTTGACCCGTTTCAGGCACAGAAATGACTTTAAACACACTTATTCTAGTTGACAAAGTCATAATTCACATCCAACAGTCATTTAGAGTCAAAAGATTAAATGTTGAAATTTCATCCATATTGACCATTTGGGATCGTTCGACAGGTCCGGAGTCATCGTTTTTCATCCGAAAATTGATTTTTTGGACTGTACCAAAAGTGATTCAAAATGTCAATTGGATCGTGCCTCATGTTGAATAACCACTTTTTAAACCCTCACAGTGACCAAAATTGCCATTTTTACAGAGTTTTGCTTGCTCAAAATCTTCAATTTTGACCCGTTTCAGGCACAGAAATGACTTTAAACACACTTATTCTAGTTGACAAAGTCATAATTCACATCCAACAGTCATTTAGAGTCAAAAGATGAAATGTTAAAATTTCATCATTATAGACCATTTTGGGAACGTTCGACAGGTCCGGAGTCATCGTTTTTCATCCAAAAATTGATTTTTTGGACTGTACCAAAAATGATTCAAAACGTCAATTGGATCGTTTCTCATGTTGAATAACCACTTTTTAAACCCTCACAGTGACCAAAATTGCCATTTTTACAGAGTTTTGATTACTCAAAAGCTTCAATTTTGACCCATTTCAGGCACAGAAATGACTTTAAACACACTTATTTTAGTTGACAAAGTCATAATTCACATCCAACAGTCATTTAGAGTCAAAAGATTAAATGTTAAAATTTCATCCATATTGACCATTTGGGATCGTTCGACAGGTCCGGAGTCATTGTTTTTTATCCGAAAATTGATTTTTTGGACTGTACCAAAAATGATTCAAAATGTCAATTGGATCGTGTCTCATGTTGAATAACCAGTTTTTAAACCCTCACAGTGACCAAAATTGCCATCTTTACAGAGTTTTGCTTACTCAAAAGCTTCAATTTTGACCCGTTTCAGGCACAGAAATGACTTTAAACACACTTATTTTAGTTGAAAAAGTCATAATTCACATCCAACAGTCATTTAGAGTCAAAAGATTAAATGTTGAAATTTCATCCATATTGACCATTTGGGATCGTTTGACAGGTCCGGAGTCATTGTTTTTCATCCGAAAATTGATTTTTTGGACTGTACCAAAAGTGATTCAAAATGTCAATTGGATCGTGCCTCATGTTGAATAACCACTTTTTAAACCCTCACAGTGACCAAAATTGCCATTTTTACAGAGTTTTGCTTACTCAAAAGCTTCCATTTTGACCCGTTTCAGGCACAGAAATGACTTTAAACACACTTATTTTAGTTGACAAAGTCATAATTCACATCCAACAGTCATTTAGAGTCAAAAGATTAAATGTTAAAATTTCATCCATATTGACCATTTTGGGATCGTTCGACAGGTCCGGAGTCATCGTTTTTCATCCGAAAATTGATTTTTTGGACTGTACCAAAAATGATTCAAAATGTCAATTGGATCCTTCCTCATGTTGAATAACCACTTTTTAAACCCTCACAGTGACCAAAATTGCCATTTTTACAGAGTTTTGCTTACTCAAAAGCTTCAATTTTGACCCGTTTCAGGCACAGAAATGACTTTAAACACACTTATTTTAGTTGACAAAGTCATAATTCACATCCAACAGTCATTTAGAGTCAAAAGATTAAATGTTAAAATTTCATCCATATTGACCATTTTGGGATCGTTCGACAGGTCCGGAGTCATCGTTTTTCATCCGAAAATTGATTTTTTGGACTGTACCAAAAATGATTCAAAATGTCAATTGGATCGTGCCTCATGTTGAATAACCACTTTTTAAACCCTCACAGTGACCAAAATTGCTATTTTTACAGAGTTTTGCTTACTCAAAAGCTTCAATTTTGACCCGTTTCAGGCACAGAAATGACTTTAAACACACTTATTTTAGTTGACAAAGTCATAATTCACATCCAACAGTAATTTAGAGTCAAAAGAATAAATGTTAAAATTTCATCATTATAGACCATTTTGGGATCGTTCGACAGGTCCGGAGTCATCGTTTTTCATCCGAAAATTGATTTTTTGGACTGTACCAAAAATGATTCAAAATGTCAATTGGATCAAGCCTCATGTTGAATAACCACTTTTTAAACCCTCACAGTGACCAAAATTGCCATTTTTACAGAGTTTTGCTTATTCAAAAGCTTCCATTTTGACCCGTTTCAGGCACAGAAATGACTTTAAACACACTTATTCTAGTTGACAAAGTCATAATTCACATCCAACAGTCATTTAGAGTCAAAAGATTAAATGTTGAAATTTCATCATTATAGACCATTTTGGGATCGTTCGACAGGTCCGGAGTCATCGTTTTTCATCCGAAAATTGATTTTTTGGACTGTACCAAAAATGATTCAAAATGTCAATTGGATCGTGCCTCATGTTGAATAACCACTTTTTAAACCCTCACAGTGACCAAAATTGCCATTTTTACAGAGTTTTGCTTGCTCAAAAGCTTCAATTTTGACCCGTTTCAGGCACAGTAATGACTTTAAACACACTTATTCTAGTTGACAAAGTCATAATTCACATCCAACAGTCATTTAGAGTCAAAAGATTAAATGTTAACATTTCATCATTATAGACCATTTTGGGAACGTTCGACAGGTCCGGAGTCATCGTTTTTCATCCGAAAATTGATTTTTTGGACTGTACCAAAAATGATTCAAAATGTCAATTGGATCGTTCCTCATGTTGAATAACCACTTTTTAAACCCTCACAGTGACCAAAATTGCCATTTTTACAGAGTTTTGCTTACTCAAAAGCTTCAATTTTGACCCGTTTCAGGCACAGAAATGACTTTAAACACACTTATTTTAGTTGACAAAGTCATAATTCACATCCAACAGTAATTTAGAGTCAAAAGAATAAATGTTAAAATTTCATCATTATAGACCATTTTGGGATCGTTCGACAGGTCCGGAGTCATCGTTTTTCATCCGAAAATTGATTTTTTGGACTGTACCAAAAATGATTCAAAATGTCAATTGGATCGTGCCTCATGTTGAATAACCACTTTTTAAACCCTCACAGTGACCAAAATTGCCATTTTTACAGAGTTTTGCTTACTCAAAAGCTTCAATTTTGACCCGTTTCAGGCACAGAAATGACTTTAAACACACTTATTTTAGTTGACAAAGTCATAATTCACATCCAACAGTCATTTAGAGTCAAAAGATTAAATGTTGAAATTTCATCATTATAGACCATTTTGGGAACGTTCGACAGGTCCGGAGTCATCGTTTTTCATCCGAAAATTGATTTTTTGGACTGTACCAAAAGTGATTCAAAATGTCAATTGGATCGTGCCTCATGTTGAATAACCACTTTTTAAACCCTCACAGTGACCAAAATTGCCATTTTTACAGAGTTTTGCTTGCTCAAAAGCTTCAATTTTGACCCGTTTCAGGCACAGAAATGACTTTAAACACACTTATTCTAGTTGACAAAGTCATAATTCACATCCAACAGTCATTTAGAGTCAAAAGATTAAATGTTGAAATTTCATCCATATTGACCATTTGGGATCGTTCGACAGGTCCGGAGTCATCGTTTTTCATCCGAAAATTGATTTTTTGGACTGTACCAAAAGTGATTCAAAATGTCAATTGGATCGTGCCTCATGTTGAATAACCACTTTTTAAACCCTCACAGTGACCAAAATTGCCATTTTTACAGAGTTTTGCTTGCTCAAAATCTTCAATTTTGACCCGTTTCAGGCACAGAAATGACTTTAAACACACTTATTCTAGTTGACAAAGTCATAATTCACATCCAACAGTCATTTAGAGTCAAAAGATGAAATGTTAAAATTTCATCATTATAGACCATTTTGGGAACGTTCGACAGGTCCGGAGTCATCGTTTTTCATCCAAAAATTGATTTTTTGGACTGTACCAAAAATGATTCAAAACGTCAATTGGATCGTTTCTCATGTTGAATAACCACTTTTTAAACCCTCACAGTGACCAAAATTGCCATTTTTACAGAGTTTTGATTACTCAAAAGCTTCAATTTTGACCCATTTCAGGCACAGAAATGACTTTAAACACACTTATTTTAGTTGACAAAGTCATAATTCACATCCAACAGTCATTTAGAGTCAAAAGATTAAATGTTAAAATTTCATCCATATTGACCATTTGGGATCGTTCGACAGGTCCGGAGTCATTGTTTTTTATCCGAAAATTGATTTTTTGGACTGTACCAAAAATGATTCAAAATGTCAATTGGATCGTGTCTCATGTTGAATAACCAGTTTTTAAACCCTCACAGTGACCAAAATTGCCATCTTTACAGAGTTTTGCTTACTCAAAAGCTTCAATTTTGACCCGTTTCAGGCACAGAAATGACTTTAAACACACTTATTTTAGTTGAAAAAGTCATAATTCACATCCAACAGTCATTTAGAGTCAAAAGATTAAATGTTGAAATTTCATCCATATTGACCATTTGGGATCGTTTGACAGGTCCGGAGTCATTGTTTTTCATCCGAAAATTGATTTTTTGGACTGTACCAAAAGTGATTCAAAATGTCAATTGGATCGTGCCTCATGTTGAATAACCACTTTTTAAACCCTCACAGTGACCAAAATTGCCATTTTTACAGAGTTTTGCTTACTCAAAAGCTTCCATTTTGACCCGTTTCAGGCACAGAAATGACTTTAAACACACTTATTTTAGTTGACAAAGTCATAATTCACATCCAACAGTCATTTAGAGTCAAAAGATTAAATGTTAAAATTTCATCCATATTGACCATTTTGGGATCGTTCGACAGGTCCGGAGTCATCGTTTTTCATCCGAAAATTGATTTTTTGGACTGTACCAAAAATGATTCAAAATGTCAATTGGATCCTTCCTCATGTTGAATAACCACTTTTTAAACCCTCACAGTGACCAAAATTGCCATTTTTACAGAGTTTTGCTTACTCAAAAGCTTCAATTTTGACCCGTTTCAGGCACAGAAATGACTTTAAACACACTTATTTTAGTTGACAAAGTCATAATTCACATCCAACAGTCATTTAGAGTCAAAAGATTAAATGTTAAAATTTCATCCATATTGACCATTTTGGGATCGTTCGACAGGTCCGGAGTCATCGTTTTTCATCCGAAAATTGATTTTTTGGACTGTACCAAAAATGATTCAAAATGTCAATTGGATCGTGCCTCATGTTGAATAACCACTTTTTAAACCCTCACAGTGACCAAAATTGCTATTTTTACAGAGTTTTGCTTACTCAAAAGCTTCAATTTTGACCCGTTTCAGGCACAGAAATGACTTTAAACACACTTATTTTAGTTGACAAAGTCATAATTCACATCCAACAGTAATTTAGAGTCAAAAGAATAAATGTTAAAATTTCATCATTATAGACCATTTTGGGATCGTTCGACAGGTCCGGAGTCATCGTTTTTCATCCGAAAATTGATTTTTTGGACTGTACCAAAAATGATTCAAAATGTCAATTGGATCAAGCCTCATGTTGAATAACCACTTTTTAAACCCTCACAGTGACCAAAATTGCCATTTTTACAGAGTTTTGCTTATTCAAAAGCTTCCATTTTGACCCGTTTCAGGCACAGAAATGACTTTAAACACACTTATTCTAGTTGACAAAGTCATAATTCACATCCAACAGTCATTTAGAGTCAAAAGATTAAATGTTGAAATTTCATCATTATAGACCATTTTGGGATCGTTCGACAGGTCCGGAGTCATCGTTTTTCATCCGAAAATTGATTTTTTGGACTGTACCAAAAATGATTCAAAATGTCAATTGGATCGTGCCTCATGTTGAATAACCACTTTTTAAACCCTCACAGTGACCAAAATTGCCATTTTTACAGAGTTTTGCTTGCTCAAAAGCTTCAATTTTGACCCGTTTCAGGCACAGTAATGACTTTAAACACACTTATTCTAGTTGACAAAGTCATAATTCACATCCAACAGTCATTTAGAGTCAAAAGATTAAATGTTAACATTTCATCATTATAGACCATTTTGGGAACGTTCGACAGGTCCGGAGTCATCGTTTTTCATCCGAAAATTGATTTTTTGGACTGTACCAAAAATGATTCAAAATGTCAATTGGATCGTTCCTCATGTTGAATAACCACTTTTTAAACCCTCACAGTGACCAAAATTGCCATTTTTACAGAGTTTTGCTTACTCAAAAGCTTCAATTTTGACCCGTTTCAGGCACAGAAATGACTTTAAACACACTTATTTTAGTTGACAAAGTCATAATTCACATCCAACAGTAATTTAGAGTCAAAAGAATAAATGTTAAAATTTCATCATTATAGACCATTTTGGGATCGTTCGACAGGTCCGGAGTCATCGTTTTTCATCCGAAAATTGATTTTTTGGACTGTACCAAAAATGATTCAAAATGTCAATTGGATCGTGCCTCATGTTGAATAACCACTTTTTAAACCCTCACAGTGACCAAAATTGCCATTTTTACAGAGTTTTGCTTACTCAAAAGCTTCAATTTTGACCCGTTTCAGGCACAGAAATGACTTTAAACACACTTATTTTAGTTGACAAAGTCATAATTCACATCCAACAGTCATTTAGAGTCAAAAGATTAAATGTTGAAATTTCATCATTATAGACCATTTTGGGAACGTTCGACAGGTCCGGAGTCATCGTTTTTCATCCGAAAATTGATTTTTTGGACTGTACCAAAAGTGATTCAAAATGTCAATTGGATCGTGCCTCATGTTGAATAACCACTTTTTAAACCCTCACAGTGACCAAAATTGCCATTTTTACAGAGTTTTGCTTGCTCAAAAGCTTCAATTTTGACCCGTTTCAGGCACAGAAATGACTTTAAACACACTTATTCTAGTTGACAAAGTCATAATTCACATCCAACAGTCATTTAGAGTCAAAAGATTAAATGTTGAAATTTCATCCATATTGACCATTTGGGATCGTTCGACAGGTCCGGAGTCATCGTTTTTCATCCGAAAATTGATTTTTTGGACTGTACCAAAAGTGATTCAAAATGTCAATTGGATCGTGCCTCATGTTGAATAACCACTTTTTAAACCCTCACAGTGACCAAAATTGCCATTTTTACAGAGTTTTGCTTGCTCAAAATCTTCAATTTTGACCCGTTTCAGGCACAGAAATGACTTTAAACACACTTATTCTAGTTGACAAAGTCATAATTCACATCCAACAGTCATTTAGAGTCAAAAGATGAAATGTTAAAATTTCATCATTATAGACCATTTTGGGAACGTTCGACAGGTCCGGAGTCATCGTTTTTCATCCAAAAATTGATTTTTTGGACTGTACCAAAAATGATTCAAAACGTCAATTGGATCGTTTCTCATGTTGAATAACCACTTTTTAAACCCTCACAGTGACCAAAATTGCCATTTTTACAGAGTTTTGATTACTCAAAAGCTTCAATTTTGACCCATTTCAGGCACAGAAATGACTTTAAACACACTTATTTTAGTTGACAAAGTCATAATTCACATCCAACAGTCATTTAGAGTCAAAAGATTAAATGTTAAAATTTCATCCATATTGACCATTTGGGATCGTTCGACAGGTCCGGAGTCATTGTTTTTTATCCGAAAATTGATTTTTTGGACTGTACCAAAAATGATTCAAAATGTCAATTGGATCGTGTCTCATGTTGAATAACCAGTTTTTAAACCCTCACAGTGACCAAAATTGCCATCTTTACAGAGTTTTGCTTACTCAAAAGCTTCAATTTTGACCCGTTTCAGGCACAGAAATGACTTTAAACACACTTATTTTAGTTGAAAAAGTCATAATTCACATCCAACAGTCATTTAGAGTCAAAAGATTAAATGTTGAAATTTCATCCATATTGACCATTTGGGATCGTTTGACAGGTCCGGAGTCATTGTTTTTCATCCGAAAATTGATTTTTTGGACTGTACCAAAAGTGATTCAAAATGTCAATTGGATCGTGCCTCATGTTGAATAACCACTTTTTAAACCCTCACAGTGACCAAAATTGCCATTTTTACAGAGTTTTGCTTACTCAAAAGCTTCCATTTTGACCCGTTTCAGGCACAGAAATGACTTTAAACACACTTATTTTAGTTGACAAAGTCATAATTCACATCCAACAGTCATTTAGAGTCAAAAGATTAAATGTTAAAATTTCATCCATATTGACCATTTTGGGATCGTTCGACAGGTCCGGAGTCATCGTTTTTCATCCGAAAATTGATTTTTTGGACTGTACCAAAAATGATTCAAAATGTCAATTGGATCCTTCCTCATGTTGAATAACCACTTTTTAAACCCTCACAGTGACCAAAATTGCCATTTTTACAGAGTTTTGCTTACTCAAAAGCTTCAATTTTGACCCGTTTCAGGCACAGAAATGACTTTAAACACACTTATTTTAGTTGACAAAGTCATAATTCACATCCAACAGTCATTTAGAGTCAAAAGATTAAATGTTAAAATTTCATCCATATTGACCATTTTGGGATCGTTCGACAGGTCCGGAGTCATCGTTTTTCATCCGAAAATTGATTTTTTGGACTGTACCAAAAATGATTCAAAATGTCAATTGGATCGTGCCTCATGTTGAATAACCACTTTTTAAACCCTCACAGTGACCAAAATTGCCATTTTTACAGAGTTTTGCTTACTCAAAAGCTTCAATTTTGACCCGTTCCAGGCACAGAAATGACTTTAAACACACTTATTTTAGTTGACAAAGTCATAATTCACATCCAACAGTAATTTAGAGTCAAAAGAATAAATGTTAAAATTTCATCATTATAGACCATTTTGGGATCGTTCGACAGGTCCGGAGTCATCGTTTTTCATCCGAAAATTGATTTTTTGGACTGTACCAAAAATGATTCAAAATGTCAATTGGATCAAGCCTCATGTTGAATAACCACTTTTTAAACCCTCACAGTGACCAAAATTGCCATTTTTACAGAGTTTTGCTTATTCAAAAGCTTCCATTTTGACCCGTTTCAGGCACAGAAATGACTTTAAACACACTTATTCTAGTTGACAAAGTCATAATTCACATCCAACAGTCATTTAGAGTCAAAAGATTAAATGTTGAAATTTCATCATTATAGACCATTTTGGGATCGTTCGACAGGTCCGGAGTCATCGTTTTTCATCCGAAAATTGATTTTTTGGACTGTACCAAAAATGATTCAAAATGTCAATTGGATCGTGCCTCATGTTGAATAACCACTTTTTAAACCCTCACAGTGACCAAAATTGCCATTTTTACAGAGTTTTGCATGCTCAAAAGCTTCAATTTTGACCCGTTTCAGGCACAGTAATGACTTTAAACACACTTATTCTAGTTGACAAAGTCATAATTCACATCCAACAGTCATTTAGAGTCAAAAGATTAAATGTTAACATTTCATCATTATAGACCATTTTGGGAACGTTCGACAGGTCCGGAGTCATCGTTTTTCATCCGAAAATTGATTTTTTGGACTGTACCAAAAATGATTCAAAATGTCAATTGGATCGTTCCTCATGTTGAATAACCACTTTTTAAACCCTCACAGTGACCAAAATTGCCATTTTTACAGAGTTTTGCTTACTCAAAAGCTTCAATTTTGACCCGTTTCAGGCACAGAAATGACTTTAAACACACTTATTTTAGTTGACAAAGTCATAATTCACATCCAACAGTAATTTAGAGTCAAAAGAATAAATGTTAAAATTTCATCATTATAGACCATTTTGGGATCGTTCGACAGGTCCGGAGTCATCGTTTTTCATCCGAAAATTGATTTTTTGGACTGTACCAAAAATGATTCAAAATGTCAATTGGATCGTGCCTCATGTTGAATAACCACTTTTTAAACCCTCACAGTGACCAAAATTGCCATTTTTACAGAGTTTTGCTTACTCAAAAGCTTCAATTTTGACCCGTTTCAGGCACAGAAATGACTTTAAACACACTTATTTTAGTTGACAAAGTCATAATTCACATCCAACAGTCATTTAGAGTCAAAAGATTAAATGTTGAAATTTCATCATTATAGACCATTTTGGGAACGTTCGACAGGTCCGGAGTCATCGTTTTTCATCCGAAAATTGATTTTTTGGACTGTACCAAAAATGATTCAAAATGTCAATTGGATCGTGCCTCATGTTGAATAACCACTTTTTAAACCCTCACAGTGACCAAAATTGCCATTTTTACAGAGTTTTGCTTACTCAAAAGCTTCAATTTTGACCCGTTTCAGGCACAGAAATGACTTTAAACACACTTATTTTAGTTGACAAAGTCATAATTCACATCCAACAGTCATTTAGAGTCAAAAGATTAAATGTTGAAATTTCATCATTATAGACCATTTTGGGATCGTTCGACAGGTCCGGAGTCATCGTTTTTCATCCGAAAATTGATTTTTTGGACTGTACCAAAAATGATTCAAAATGTCAATTGGATCGTGCCTCATGTTGAATAACCACTTTTTAAACCCTCACAGTGACCAAAATTGCCATTTTAACAGAGTTTTGCTTGCTCAAAAGCTTCAATTTTGACCCGTTTCAGGCACAGAAATGACTTTAAACACACTTATTCTAGTTGACAAAGTCATAATTCACATCCAACAGTCATTTAGAGTCAAAAGATTAAATGTTAACATTTCATCATTATAGACCATTTTGGGAACGTTCGACAGGTCCGGAGTCATCGTTTTTCATCCGAAAATTGATTTTTTGGACTGTACCAAAAATGATTCAAAATGTCGATTGGATCGTGCCTCATGTTGAATAACCACTTTTTAAACCCTCACAGTGACCAAAATTGCCATTTTTACAGAGTTTTGATTACTCAAAAGCTTCAATTTTGACCCATTTCAGGCACAGAAATGACTTTAAACACACTTATTTTAGTTGACAAAGTCATAATTCACATCCAACAGTCATTTAGAGTCAAAAGATTAAATGTTGAAATTTCATCCATATTGACCATTTGGGATCGTTCGACAGGTCCGGAGTCATTGTTTTTCATCCGAAAATTGATTTTTTGGACTGTACCAAAAGTGATTCAAAATGTCAATTGGATCGTGCCTCATGTTGAATAACCACTTTTTAAACCCTCACAGTGACCAAAATTGCCATTTTTACAGAGTTTTGCTTGCTCAAAAGCTTCAATTTTGACCCGTTTCAGGCACAGAAATGACTTTAAACACACTTATTCTAGTTGACAAAGTCATAATTCACATCCAACAGTCATTTAGAGTCAAAAGATTAAATGTTGAAATTTCATCCATATTGACCATTTGGGATCGTTCGACAGGTCCGGAGTCATCGTTTTTCATCCGAAAATTGATTTTTTGGACTGTACCAAAAATGATTCAAAATGTCAATTGGATCGTGCCTCATGTTGAATAACCACTTTTTAAACCCTCACAGTGACCAAAATTGCCATTTTTACAGAGTTTTGCTTACTCAAAAGCTTCAATTTTGACCCGTTTCAGGCACAGAAATGACTTTAAACACACTTATTTTAGTTGACAAAGTCATAATTCACATCCAACAGTAATTTAGAGTCAAAAGAATAAATGTTAAAATTTCATCATTATAGACCATTTTGGGATCGTTCGACAGGTCCGGAGTCATCGTTTTTCATCCGAAAATTGATTTTTTGGACTGTACCAAAAATGATTCAAAATGTCAATTGGATCAAGCCTCATGTTGAATAACCACTTTTTAAACCCTCACAGTGACCAAAATTGCCATTTTTACAGAGTTTTGCTTATTCAAAAGCTTCCATTTTGACCCGTTTCAGGCACTGAAATGACTTTAAACACACTTATTCTAGTTGACAAAGTCATAATTCACATCCAACAGTCATTTAGAGTCAAAAGATTAAATGTTGAAATTTCATCATTATAGACCATTTTGGGATCGTTCGACAGGTCCGGAGTCATCGTTTTTCATCCGAAAATTGATTTTTTGGACTGTACCAAAAATGATTCAAAATGTCAATTGGATCATGCCTCATGTTGAATAACCACTTTTTAAACCCTCACAGTGACCAAAATTGCCATTTTTACAGAGTTTTGCTTGCTCAAAAGCTTCAATTTTGACCCGTTTCAGGCACAGAAATGACTTTAAACACACTTATTCTAGTTGACAAAGTCATAATTCACATCCAACAGTCATTTAGAGTCAAAAGATTAAATGTTAACATTTCATCATTATAGACCATTTTGGGAACGTTCGACAGGTCCGGAGTCATCGTTTTTCATCCGAAAATTGATTTTTTGGACTGTACCAAAAATGATTCAAAATGTCAATTGGATCGTTCCTCATGTTGAATAACCACTTTTTAAACCCTCACAGTGACCAAAATTGCCATTTTTACAGAGTTTTGCTTACTCAAAAGCTTCAATTTTGACCCGTTTCAGGCACAGAAATGACTTTAAACACACTTATTTTAGTTGACAAAGTCATAATTCACATCCAACAGTCATTTAGAGTCAAAAGATTAAATGTTGAAATTTCATCATTATAGACCATTTTGGGAACGTTCGACAGGTCCGGAGTCATCGTTTTTCATCCGAATATTGATTTTTTGGACTGTACCAAAAATGATTCAAAATGTCAATTGGATCGTGCCTCATGTTGAATAACCACTTTTTAAACCCTCACAGTGACCAAAATTGCCATTTTTACAGAGTTTTGCTTACTCAAAAGCTTCAATTTTGACCCGTTTCAGGCACAGAAATGACTTTAAACACACTTATTTTAGTTGACAAAGTCATAATTCACATCCAACAGTCATTTAGAGTCAAAAGATTAAATGTTAAAATTTCATCCATATTGACCATTTTGGGATCGTTCGACAGGTCCGGAGTCATCGTTTTTCATCCGAAAATTGATTTTTTGGACTGTACCAAAAATGATTCAAAATGTCAATTGGATCGTGCCTCATGTTGAATAACCACTTTTTAAACCCTCACAGTGACCAAAATTGCCATTTTTACAGAGTTTTGCTTACTCAAAAGCTTCAATTTTGACCCGTTTCAGGCACAGAAATGACTTTAAACACACTTATTTTAGTTGACAAAGTCATAATTCACATCCAACAGTAATTTAGAGTCAAAAGAATAAATGTTAAAATTTCATCATTATAGACCATTTTGGGATCGTTCGACAGGTCCGGAGTCATCGTTTTTCATCCGAAAATTGATTTTTTGGACTGTACCAAAAATGATTCAAAATGTCAATTGGATCGTTCCTCATGTTGAATAACCACTTTTTAAACCCTCACAGTGACCAAAATTGCCATTTTTACAGAGTTTTGATTACTCAAAAGCTTCAATTTTGACCCATTTCAGGCACAGAAATGACTTTAAACACACTTATTTTAGTTGACAAAGTCATAATTCACATCCAACAGTCATTTAGAGTCAAAAGATTAAATGTTAAAATTTCATCCATATTGACCATTTTGGGATCGTTCGACAGGTCCGGAGTCATTGTTTTTCATCCGAAAATTGATTTTTTGGACTGTACCAAAAATGATTCAAAATGTCAATTGGATCGTGTCTCATGTTGAATAACCAGTTTTTAAACCCTCACAGTGACCAAAATTGCCATTTTTACAGAGTTTTGCTTACTCAAAAGCTTCAATTTTGACCCGTTTCAGGCACAGAAATGACTTTAAACACACTTATTTTAGTTGAAAAAGTCATAATTCACATCCAACAGTCATTTAGAGTCAAAAGAATAAATGTTAACATTTCATCATTATAGACCATTTTGGGAACGTTCAACAGGTCCGGAGTCATCGTTTTTCATCCGAAAATTGATTTTTTGGACTGTACCAAAAATGATTCAAAATGTCAATTGGATCGTTCCTCATGTTGAATAACCACTTTTTAAACCCTCACAGTGACCAAAATTGCCATTTTTACAGAGTTTTGCTTACTCAAAAGCTTCAATTTTGACCCGTTTCAGGCACAGAAATGACTTTAAACACACTTATTTTAGTTGACAAAGTCATAATTCACATCCAACAGTCATTTAGAGTCAAAAGATTAAATGTTAAAATTTCATTCATATTGACCATTTTGGGATCGTTCGACAGGTCCGGAGTCATCGTTTTTCATCCGAAAATTGATTTTTTGGACTGTACCAAAAATGATTCAAAATGTCAATTGGATCGTGCCTCATGTTGAATAACCACTTTTTAAACCCTCACAGTGACCAAAATTGCCATTTTTACAGAGTTTTGCTTACTCAAAAGCTTCAATTTTGACCCGTTTCAGGCACAGAAATGACTTTAAACACACTTATTTTAGTTGACGAAGTCATAATTCACATCCAACAGTAATTTAGAGTCAAAAGAATAAATGTTAAAATTTCATCATTATTGACCATTTTGGGATCGTTCGACAGGTCCGGAGTCATCGTTTTTCATCCGAAAATTGATTTTTTGGACTGTACCAAAAATGATTCAAAATGTCAATTGGATCATGCCTCATGTTGAATAACCACTTTTTAAACCCTCACAGTGACCAAAATTGCCATTTTTACAGAGTTTTGCTTACTCAAAAGCTTCAATTTTGACCCGTTTCAGGCACAGAAATGACTTTAAACACACTTATTTTAGTTGACAAAGTCATAATTCACATCCAACAGTCATTTAGAGTCAAAAGATTAAATGTTAAAATTTCATCCATATTGACCATTTTGGGATCGTTCGACAGGTCCGGAGTCATCGTTTTTCATCCGAAAATTGATTTTTTGGACTGTACCAAAAATGATTCAAAATGTCAATTGGATCGTGCCTCATGTTGAATAACCACTTTTTAAACCCTCACAGTGACCAAAATTGCCATTTTTACAGAGTTTTGCTTACTCAAAAGCTTCAATTTTGACCCGTTTCAGGCACAGAAATGACTTTAAACACACTTATTTTAGTTGACAAAGTCATAATTCACATCCAACAGTAATTTAGAGTCAAAAGAATAAATGTTAAAATTTCATCATTATAGACCATTTTGGGATCGTTCGACAGGTCCGGAGTCATCGTTTTTCATCCAAAAATTGATTTTTTGGACTGTACCAAAAATGATTCAAAATGTCAATTGGATCAAGCCTCATGTTGAATAACCACTTTTTAAACCCTCACAGTGACCAAAATTGCCATTTTTACAGAGTTTTGCTTATTCAAAAGCTTCCATTTTGACCCGTTTCAGGCACAGAAATGACTTTAAACACACTTATTCTAGTTGACAAAGTCATAATTCACATCCAACAGTCATTTAGAGTCAAAAGATTAAATGTTGAAATTTCATCATTATAGACCATTTTGGGATCGTTCGACAGGTCCGGAGTCATCGTTTTTCATCCGAAAATTGATTTTTTGGACTGTACCAAAAATGATTCAAAATGTCAATTGGATCGTGCCTCATGTTGAATAACCACTTTTTAAACCCTCACAGTGACCAAAATTGCCATTTTAACAGAGTTTTGCTTGCTCAAAAGCTTCAATTTTGACCCGTTTCAGGCACAGAAATGACTTTAAACACACTTATTCTAGTTGACAAAGTCATAATTCACATCCAACAGTCATTTAGAGTCAAAAGATTAAATGTTAACATTTCATCATTATAGACCATTTTGGGAACGTTCGACAGGTCCGGAGTCATCGTTTTTCATCCGAAAATTGATTTTTTGGACTGTACCAAAAATGATTCAAAATGTCAATTGGATCGTGCCTCATGTTGAATAACCACTTTTTAAACCCTCACAGTGACCAAAATTGCCATTTTTACAGAGTTTTGCTTACTCAAAAGCTTCAATTTTGACCCGTTTCAGGCACAGAAATGACTTTAAACACACTTATTTTAGTTGACAAAGTCATAATTCACATCCAACAGTCATTTAGAGTCAAAAGATTAAATGTTGAAATTTCATCATTATAGACCATTTTGGGAACGTTCGACAGGTCCGGAGTCATCGTTTTTCATCCGAAAATTGATTTTTTGGACTGTACCAAAAATGATTCAAAATGCCGATTGGATCGTGCCTCATGTTGAATAACCACTTTTTAAACCCTCACAGTGACCAAAATTGCCATTTTTACAGAGTTTTGATTACTCAAAAGCTTCAATTTTGACCCATTTCAGGCACAGAAATGACTTTAAACACACTTATTCTAGTTGACAAAGTCATAATTCACATCCAACAGTCATTTAGAGTCAAAAGATTAAATGTTGAAATTTCATCCATATTGACCATTTGGGATCGTTCGACAGGTCCGGAGTCATTGTTTTTCATCCGAAAATTGATTTTTTGGACTGTACCAAAAGTGATTCAAAATGTCAATTGGATCGTGCCTCATGTTGAATAACCACTTTTTAAACCCTCACAGTGACCAAAATTGCCATTTTTACAGAGTTTTGCTTGCTCAAAAGCTTCAATTTTGACCCGTTTCAGGCACAGAAATGACTTTAAACACACTTATTCTAGTTGACAAAGTCATAATTCACATCCAACAGTCATTTAGAGTCAAAAGATTAAATGTTGAAATTTCATCCATATTGACCATTTGGGATCGTTCGACAGGTCCGGAGTCATCGTTTTTCATCCGAAAATTGATTTTTTGGACTGTACCAAAAGTGATTCAAAATGTCAATTGGATCGTGCCTCATGTTGAATAACCACTTTTTAAACCCTCACAGTGACCAAAATTGCCATTTTTACAGAGTTTTGCTTGCTCAAAATCTTCAATTTTGACCCGTTTCAGGCACAGAAATGACTTTAAACACACTTATTCTAGTTGACAAAGTCATAATTCACATCCAACAGTCATTTAGAGTCAAAAGATGAAATGTTAAAATTTCATCATTATAGACCATTTTGGGAACGTTCGACAGGTCCGGAGTCATCGTTTTTCATCCAAAAATTGATTTTTTGGACTGTACCAAAAATGATTCAAAACGTCAATTGGATCGTTTCTCATGTTGAATAACCACTTTTTAAACCCTCACAGTGACCAAAATTGCCATTTTTACAGAGTTTTGATTACTCAAAAGCTTCAATTTTGACCCATTTCAGGCACAGAAATGACTTTAAACACACTTATTTTAGTTGACAAAGTCATAATTCACATCCAACAGTCATTTAGAGTCAAAAGATTAAATGTTAAAATTTCATCCATATTGACCATTTGGGATCGTTCGACAGGTCCGGAGTCATTGTTTTTTATCCGAAAATTGATTTTTTGGACTGTACCAAAAATGATTCAAAATGTCAATTGGATCGTGTCTCATGTTGAATAACCAGTTTTTAAACCCTCACAGTGACCAAAATTGCCATCTTTACAGAGTTTTGCTTACTCAAAAGCTTCAATTTTGACCCGTTTCAGGCACAGAAATGACTTTAAACACACTTATTTTAGTTGAAAAAGTCATAATTCACATCCAACAGTCATTTAGAGTCAAAAGATTAAATGTTGAAATTTCATCCATATTGACCATTTGGGATCGTTTGACAGGTCCGGAGTCATTGTTTTTCATCCGAAAATTGATTTTTTGGACTGTACCAAAAGTGATTCAAAATGTCAATTGGATCGTGCCTCATGTTGAATAACCACTTTTTAAACCCTCACAGTGACCAAAATTGCCATTTTTACAGAGTTTTGCTTACTCAAAAGCTTCCATTTTGACCCGTTTCAGGCACAGAAATGACTTTAAACACACTTATTTTAGTTGATAAAGTCATAATTCACATCCAACAGTCATTTAGAGTCAAAAGATTAAATGTTAAAATTTCATCCATATTGACCATTTTGGGATCGTTCGACAGGTCCGGAGTCATCGTTTTTCATCCGAAAATTGATTTTTTGGACTGTACCAAAAATGATTCAAAATGTCAATTGGATCCTTCCTCATGTTGAATAACCACTTTTTAAACCCTCACAGTGACCAAAATTGCCATTTTTACAGAGTTTTGCTTACTCAAAAGCTTCAATTTTGACCCGTTTCAGGCACAGAAATGACTTTAAACACACTTATTTTAGTTGACAAAGTCATAATTCACATCCAACAGTCATTTAGAGTCAAAAGATTAAATGTTAAAATTTCATCCATATTGACCATTTTGGGATCGTTCGACAGGTCCGGAGTCATCGTTTTTCATCCGAAAATTGATTTTTTGGACTGTACCAAAAATGATTCAAAATGTCAATTGGATCGTGCCTCATGTTGAATAACCACTTTTTAAACCCTCACAGTGACCAAAATTGCCATTTTTACAGAGTTTTGCTTACTCAAAAGCTTCAATTTTGACCCGTTTCAGGCACAGAAATGACTTTAAACACACTTATTTTAGTTGACAAAGTCATAATTCACATCCAACAGTAATTTAGAGTCAAAAGAATAAATGTTAAAATTTCATCATTATAGACCATTTTGGGATCGTTCGACAGGTCCGGAGTCATCGTTTTTCATCCGAAAATTGATTTTTTGGACTGTACCAAAAATGATTCAAAATGTCAATTGGATCAAGCCTCATGTTGAATAACCACTTTTTAAACCCTCACAGTGACCAAAATTGCCATTTTTACAGAGTTTTGCTTATTCAAAAGCTTCCATTTTGACCCGTTTCAGGCACAGAAATGACTTTAAACACACTTATTCTAGTTGACAAAGTCATAATTCACATCCAACAGTCATTTAGAGTCAAAAGATTAAATGTTGAAATTTCATCATTATAGACCATTTTGGGATCGTTCGACAGGTCCGGAGTCATCGTTTTTCATCCGAAAATTGATTTTTTGGACTGTACCAAAAATGATTCAAAATGTCAATTGGATCGTGCCTCATGTTGAATAACCACTTTTTAAACCCTCACAGTGACCAAAATTGCCATTTTTACAGAGTTTTGCTTGCTCAAAAGCTTCAATTTTGACCCGTTTCAGGCACAGTAATGACTTTAAACACACTTATTCTAGTTGACAAAGTCATAATTCACATCCAACAGTCATTTAGAGTCAAAAGATTAAATGTTAACATTTCATCATTATAGACCATTTTGGGAACGTTCGACAGGTCCGGAGTCATCGTTTTTCATCCGAAAATTGATTTTTTGGACTGTACCAAAAATGATTCAAAATGTCAATTGGATCGTTCCTCATGTTGAATAACCACTTTTTAAACCCTCACAGTGACCAAAATTGCCATTTTTACAGAGTTTTGCTTACTCAAAAGCTTCAATTTTGACCCGTTTCAGGCACAGAAATGACTTTAAACACACTTATTTTAGTTGACAAAGTCATAATTCACATCCAACAGTAATTTAGAGTCAAAAGAATAAATGTTAAAATTTCATCATTATAGACCATTTTGGGATCGTTCGACAGGTCCGGAGTCATCGTTTTTCATCCGAAAATTGATTTTTTGGACTGTACCAAAAATGATTCAAAATGTCAATTGGATCATGCCTCATGTTGAATAACCACTTTTTAAACCCTCACAGTGACCAAAATTGCCATTTTTACAGAGTTTTGCTTACTCAAAAGCTTCAATTTTGACCCGTTTCAGGCACAGAAATGACTTTAAACACACTTATTTTAGTTGACAAAGTCATAATTCACACCCAACAGTCATTTAGAGTCAAAAGATTAAATGTTGAAATTTCATCATTATAGACCATTTTGGGAACGTTCGACAGGTCCGGAGTCATCGTTTTTCATCCGAATATTGATTTTTTGGACTGTACCAAAAATGATTCAAAATGTCAATTGGATCGTGCCTCATGTTGAATAACCACTTTTTAAACCCTCACAGTGACCAAAATTGCCATTTTTACAGAGTTTTGCTTACTCAAAAGCTTCAATTTTGACCCGTTTCAGGCACAGAAATGACTTTAAACACACTTATTTTAGTTGACAAAGTCATAATTCACATCCAACAGTCATTTAGAGTCAAAAGATTAAATGTTAAAATTTCATCCATATTGACCATTTTGGGATCGTTCGACAGGTCCGGAGTCATCGTTTTTCATCCGAAAATTGATTTTTTGGACTGTACCAAAAATGATTCAAAATGTCAATTGGATCGTGCCTCATGTTGAATAACCACTTTTTAAACCCTCACAGTGACCAAAATTGCCATTTTTACAGAGTTTTGCTTACTCAAAAGCTTCAATTTTGACCCGTTTCAGGCACAGAAATGACTTTAAACACACTTATTTTAGTTGACAAAGTCATAATTCACATCCAACAGTAATTTAGAGTCAAAAGAATAAATGTTAAAATTTCATCATTATAGACCATTTTGGGATCGTTCGACAGGTCCGGAGTCATCGTTTTTCATCCGAAAATTGATTTTTTGGACTGTACCAAAAATGATTCAAAATGTCAATTGGATCGTTCCTCATGTTGAATAACCACTTTTTAAACCCTCACAGTGACCAAAATTGCCATTTTTACAGAGTTTTGCTTACTCAAAAGCTTCAATTTTGACCCGTTTCAGGCACAGAAATGACTTTAAACACACTTATTTTAGTTGAAAAAGTCATAATTCACATCCAACAGTCATTTAGAGTCAAAAGAATAAATGTTAACATTTCATCATTATAGACCATTTTGGGAACGTTCAACAGGTCCGGAGTCATCGTTTTTCATCCGAAAATTGATTTTTTGGACTGTACCAAAAATGATTCAAAATGTCAATTGGATCGTTCCTCATGTTGAATAACCACTTTTTAAACCCTCACAGTGACCAAAATTGCCATTTTTACAGAGTTTTGCTTACTCAAAAGCTTCAATTTTGACCCGTTTCAGGCACAGAAATGACTTTAAACACACTTATTTTAGTTGACAAAGTCATAATTCACATCCAACAGTCATTTAGAGTCAAAAGATTAAATGTTAAAATTTCATTCATATTGACCATTTTGGGATCGTTCGACAGGTCCGGAGTCATCGTTTTTCATCCGAAAATTGATTTTTTGGACTGTACCAAAAATGATTCAAAATGTCAATTGGATCGTGCCTCATGTTGAATAACCACTTTTTAAACCCTCACAGTGACCAAAATTGCCATTTTTACAGAGTTTTGCTTACTCAAAAGCTTCAATTTTGACCCGTTTCAGGCACAGAAATGACTTTAAACACACTTATTTTAGTTGACGAAGTCATAATTCACATCCAACAGTAATTTAGAGTCAAAAGAATAAATGTTAAAATTTCATCATTATTGACCATTTTGGGATCGTTCGACAGGTCCGGAGTCATCGTTTTTCATCCGAAAATTGATTTTTTGGACTGTACCAAAAATGATTCAAAATGTCAATTGGATCATGCCTCATGTTGAATAACCACTTTTTAAACCCTCACAGTGACCAAAATTGCCATTTTTACAGAGTTTTGCTTACTCAAAAGCTTCAATTTTGACCCGTTTCAGGCACAGAAATGACTTTAAACACACTTATTTTAGTTGACAAAGTCATAATTCACATCCAACAGTCATTTAGAGTCAAAAGATTAAATGTTAAAATTTCATCCATATTGACCATTTTGGGATCGTTCGACAGGTCCGGAGTCATCGTTTTTCATCCGAAAATTGATTTTTTGGACTGTACCAAAAATGATTCAAAATGTCAATTGGATCGTGCCTCATGTTGAATAACCACTTTTTAAACCCTCACAGTGACCAAAATTGCCATTTTTACAGAGTTTTGCTTACTCAAAAGCTTCAATTTTGACCCGTTTCAGGCACAGAAATGACTTTAAACACACTTATTTTAGTTGACAAAGTCATAATTCACATCCAACAGTAATTTAGAGTCAAAAGAATAAATGTTAAAATTTCATCATTATAGACCATTTTGGGATCGTTCGACAGGTCCGGAGTCATCGTTTTTCATCCAAAAATTGATTTTTTGGACTGTACCAAAAATGATTCAAAATGTCAATTGGATCAAGCCTCATGTTGAATAACCACTTTTTAAACCCTCACAGTGACCAAAATTGCCATTTTTACAGAGTTTTGCTTATTCAAAAGCTTCCATTTTGACCCGTTTCAGGCACAGAAATGACTTTAAACACACTTATTCTAGTTGACAAAGTCATAATTCACATCCAACAGTCATTTAGAGTCAAAAGATTAAATGTTGAAATTTCATCATTATAGACCATTTTGGGATCGTTCGACAGGTCCGGAGTCATCGTTTTTCATCCGAAAATTGATTTTTTGGACTGTACCAAAAATGATTCAAAATGTCAATTGGATCGTGCCTCATGTTGAATAACCACTTTTTAAACCCTCACAGTGACCAAAATTGCCATTTTAACAGAGTTTTGCTTGCTCAAAAGCTTCAATTTTGACCCGTTTCAGGCACAGAAATGACTTTAAACACACTTATTCTAGTTGACAAAGTCATAATTCACATCCAACAGTCATTTAGAGTCAAAAGATTAAATGTTAACATTTCATCATTATAGACCATTTTGGGAACGTTCGACAGGTCCGGAGTCATCGTTTTTCATCCGAAAATTGATTTTTTGGACTGTACCAAAAATGATTCAAAATGTCAATTGGATCGTGCCTCATGTTGAATAACCACTTTTTAAACCCTCACAGTGACCAAAATTGCCATTTTTACAGAGTTTTGCTTACTCAAAAGCTTCAATTTTGACCCGTTTCAGGCACAGAAATGACTTTAAACACACTTATTTTAGTTGACAAAGTCATAATTCACATCCAACAGTCATTTAGAGTCAAAAGATTAAATGTTGAAATTTCATCATTATAGACCATTTTGGGAACGTTCGACAGGTCCGGAGTCATCGTTTTTCATCCGAAAATTGATTTTTTGGACTGTACCAAAAATGATTCAAAATGCCGATTGGATCGTGCCTCATGTTGAATAACCACTTTTTAAACCCTCACAGTGACCAAAATTGCCATTTTTACAGAGTTTTGATTACTCAAAAGCTTCAATTTTGACCCATTTCAGGCACAGAAATGACTTTAAACACACTTATTCTAGTTGACAAAGTCATAATTCACATCCAACAGTCATTTAGAGTCAAAAGATTAAATGTTGAAATTTCATCCATATTGACCATTTGGGATCGTTCGACAGGTCCGGAGTCATTGTTTTTCATCCGAAAATTGATTTTTTGGACTGTACCAAAAGTGATTCAAAATGTCAATTGGATCGTGCCTCATGTTGAATAACCACTTTTTAAACCCTCACAGTGACCAAAATTGCCATTTTTACAGAGTTTTGCTTGCTCAAAAGCTTCAATTTTGACCCGTTTCAGGCACAGAAATGACTTTAAACACACTTATTCTAGTTGACAAAGTCATAATTCACATCCAACAGTCATTTAGAGTCAAAAGATTAAATGTTGAAATTTCATCCATATTGACCATTTGGGATCGTTCGACAGGTCCGGAGTCATCGTTTTTCATCCGAAAATTGATTTTTTGGACTGTACCAAAAGTGATTCAAAATGTCAATTGGATCGTGCCTCATGTTGAATAACCACTTTTTAAACCCTCACAGTGACCAAAATTGCCATTTTTACAGAGTTTTGCTTGCTCAAAATCTTCAATTTTGACCCGTTTCAGGCACAGAAATGACTTTAAACACACTTATTCTAGTTGACAAAGTCATAATTCACATCCAACAGTCATTTAGAGTCAAAAGATGAAATGTTAAAATTTCATCATTATAGACCATTTTGGGAACGTTCGACAGGTCCGGAGTCATCGTTTTTCATCCAAAAATTGATTTTTTGGACTGTACCAAAAATGATTCAAAACGTCAATTGGATCGTTTCTCATGTTGAATAACCACTTTTTAAACCCTCACAGTGACCAAAATTGCCATTTTTACAGAGTTTTGATTACTCAAAAGCTTCAATTTTGACCCATTTCAGGCACAGAAATGACTTTAAACACACTTATTTTAGTTGACAAAGTCATAATTCACATCCAACAGTCATTTAGAGTCAAAAGATTAAATGTTAAAATTTCATCCATATTGACCATTTGGGATCGTTCGACAGGTCCGGAGTCATTGTTTTTTATCCGAAAATTGATTTTTTGGACTGTACCAAAAATGATTCAAAATGTCAATTGGATCGTGTCTCATGTTGAATAACCAGTTTTTAAACCCTCACAGTGACCAAAATTGCCATCTTTACAGAGTTTTGCTTACTCAAAAGCTTCAATTTTGACCCGTTTCAGGCACAGAAATGACTTTAAACACACTTATTTTAGTTGAAAAAGTCATAATTCACATCCAACAGTCATTTAGAGTCAAAAGATTAAATGTTGAAATTTCATCCATATTGACCATTTGGGATCGTTTGACAGGTCCGGAGTCATTGTTTTTCATCCGAAAATTGATTTTTTGGACTGTACCAAAAGTGATTCAAAATGTCAATTGGATCGTGCCTCATGTTGAATAACCACTTTTTAAACCCTCACAGTGACCAAAATTGCCATTTTTACAGAGTTTTGCTTACTCAAAAGCTTCCATTTTGACCCGTTTCAGGCACAGAAATGACTTTAAACACACTTATTTTAGTTGATAAAGTCATAATTCACATCCAACAGTCATTTAGAGTCAAAAGATTAAATGTTAAAATTTCATCCATATTGACCATTTTGGGATCGTTCGACAGGTCCGGAGTCATCGTTTTTCATCCGAAAATTGATTTTTTGGACTGTACCAAAAATGATTCAAAATGTCAATTGGATCCTTCCTCATGTTGAATAACCACTTTTTAAACCCTCACAGTGACCAAAATTGCCATTTTTACAGAGTTTTGCTTACTCAAAAGCTTCAATTTTGACCCGTTTCAGGCACAGAAATGACTTTAAACACACTTATTTTAGTTGACAAAGTCATAATTCACATCCAACAGTCATTTAGAGTCAAAAGATTAAATGTTAAAATTTCATCCATATTGACCATTTTGGGATCGTTCGACAGGTCCGGAGTCATCGTTTTTCATCCGAAAATTGATTTTTTGGACTGTACCAAAAATGATTCAAAATGTCAATTGGATCGTGCCTCATGTTGAATAACCACTTTTTAAACCCTCACAGTGACCAAAATTGCCATTTTTACAGAGTTTTGCTTACTCAAAAGCTTCAATTTTGACCCGTTTCAGGCACAGAAATGACTTTAAACACACTTATTTTAGTTGACAAAGTCATAATTCACATCCAACAGTAATTTAGAGTCAAAAGAATAAATGTTAAAATTTCATCATTATAGACCATTTTGGGATCGTTCGACAGGTCCGGAGTCATCGTTTTTCATCCGAAAATTGATTTTTTGGACTGTACCAAAAATGATTCAAAATGTCAATTGGATCAAGCCTCATGTTGAATAACCACTTTTTAAACCCTCACAGTGACCAAAATTGCCATTTTTACAGAGTTTTGCTTATTCAAAAGCTTCCATTTTGACCCGTTTCAGGCACAGAAATGACTTTAAACACACTTATTCTAGTTGACAAAGTCATAATTCACATCCAACAGTCATTTAGAGTCAAAAGATTAAATGTTGAAATTTCATCATTATAGACCATTTTGGGATCGTTCGACAGGTCCGGAGTCATCGTTTTTCATCCGAAAATTGATTTTTTGGACTGTACCAAAAATGATTCAAAATGTCAATTGGATCGTGCCTCATGTTGAATAACCACTTTTTAAACCCTCACAGTGACCAAAATTGCCATTTTTACAGAGTTTTGCTTGCTCAAAAGCTTCAATTTTGACCCGTTTCAGGCACAGTAATGACTTTAAACACACTTATTCTAGTTGACAAAGTCATAATTCACATCCAACAGTCATTTAGAGTCAAAAGATTAAATGTTAACATTTCATCATTATAGACCATTTTGGGAACGTTCGACAGGTCCGGAGTCATCGTTTTTCATCCGAAAATTGATTTTTTGGACTGTACCAAAAATGATTCAAAATGTCAATTGGATCGTTCCTCATGTTGAATAACCACTTTTTAAACCCTCACAGTGACCAAAATTGCCATTTTTACAGAGTTTTGCTTACTCAAAAGCTTCAATTTTGACCCGTTTCAGGCACAGAAATGACTTTAAACACACTTATTTTAGTTGACAAAGTCATAATTCACATCCAACAGTAATTTAGAGTCAAAAGAATAAATGTTAAAATTTCATCATTATAGACCATTTTGGGATCGTTCGACAGGTCCGGAGTCATCGTTTTTCATCCGAAAATTGATTTTTTGGACTGTACCAAAAATGATTCAAAATGTCAATTGGATCATGCCTCATGTTGAATAACCACTTTTTAAACCCTCACAGTGACCAAAATTGCCATTTTTACAGAGTTTTGCTTACTCAAAAGCTTCAATTTTGACCCGTTTCAGGCACAGAAATGACTTTAAACACACTTATTTTAGTTGACAAAGTCATAATTCACACCCAACAGTCATTTAGAGTCAAAAGATTAAATGTTGAAATTTCATCATTATAGACCATTTTGGGAACGTTCGACAGGTCCGGAGTCATCGTTTTTCATCCGAATATTGATTTTTTGGACTGTACCAAAAATGATTCAAAATGTCAATTGGATCGTGCCTCATGTTGAATAACCACTTTTTAAACCCTCACAGTGACCAAAATTGCCATTTTTACAGAGTTTTGCTTACTCAAAAGCTTCAATTTTGACCCGTTTCAGGCACAGAAATGACTTTAAACACACTTATTTTAGTTGACAAAGTCATAATTCACATCCAACAGTCATTTAGAGTCAAAAGATTAAATGTTAAAATTTCATCCATATTGACCATTTTGGGATCGTTCGACAGGTCCGGAGTCATCGTTTTTCATCCGAAAATTGATTTTTTGGACTGTACCAAAAATGATTCAAAATGTCAATTGGATCGTGCCTCATGTTGAATAACCACTTTTTAAACCCTCACAGTGACCAAAATTGCCATTTTTACAGAGTTTTGCTTACTCAAAAGCTTCAATTTTGACCCGTTTCAGGCACAGAAATGACTTTAAACACACTTATTTTAGTTGACAAAGTCATAATTCACATCCAACAGTAATTTAGAGTCAAAAGAATAAATGTTAAAATTTCATCATTATAGACCATTTTGGGATCGTTCGACAGGTCCGGAGTCATCGTTTTTCATCCGAAAATTGATTTTTTGGACTGTACCAAAAATGATTCAAAATGTCAATTGGATCGTTCCTCATGTTGAATAACCACTTTTTAAACCCTCACAGTGACCAAAATTGCCATTTTTACAGAGTTTTGATTACTCAAAAGCTTCAATTTTGACCCATTTCAGGCACAGAAATGACTTTAAACACACTTATTTTAGTTGAAAAAGTCATAATTCACATCCAACAGTCATTTAGAGTCAAAAGATTAAATGTTGAAATTTCATCCATATTGACCATTTGGGATCGTTTGACAGGTCCGGAGTCATTGTTTTTCATCCGAAAATTGATTTTTTGGACTGTACCAAAAGTGATTCAAAATGTCAATTGGATCGTGCCTCATGTTGAATAACCACTTTTTAAACCCTCACAGTGACCAAAATTGCCATTTTTACAGAGTTTTGCTTGCTCAAAAGCTTCAATTTTGACCCGTTTCAGGCACAGAAATGACTTTAAACACACTTATTCTAGTTGACAAAGTCATAATTCACATCCAACAGTCATTTAGAGTCAAAAGATTAAATGTTAACATTTCATCATTATAGACCATTTTGGGAACGTTCAACAGGTCCGGAGTCATCGTTTTTCATCCGAAAATTGATTTTTTGGACTGTACCAAAAATGATTCAAAATGTCAATTGGATCGTTCCTCATGTTGAATAACCACTTTTTAAACCCTCACAGTGACCAAAATTGCCATTTTTACAGAGTTTTGCTTACTCAAAAGCTTCAATTTTGACCCGTTTCAGGCACAGAAATGACTTTAAACACACTTATTTTAGTTGACAAAGTCATAATTCACATCCAACAGTCATTTAGAGTCAAAAGATTAAATGTTAAAATTTCATTCATATTGACCATTTTGGGATCGTTCGACAGGTCCGGAGTCATCGTTTTTCATCCGAAAATTGATTTTTTGGACTGTACCAAAAATGATTCAAAATGTCAATTGGATCGTGCCTCATGTTGAATAACCACTTTTTAAACCCTCACAGTGACCAAAATTGCCATTTTTACAGAGTTTTGCTTACTCAAAAGCTTCAATTTTGACCCGTTTCAGGCACAGAAATGACTTTAAACACACTTATTTTAGTTGACAAAGTCATAATTCACATCCAACAGTAATTTAGAGTCAAAAGAATAAATGTTAAAATTTCATCATTATTGACCATTTTGGGATCGTTCGACAGGTCCGGAGTCATCGTTTTTCATCCGAAAATTGATTTTTTGGACTGTACCAAAAATGATTCAAAATGTCAATTGGATCATGCCTCATGTTGAATAACCACTTTTTAAACCCTCACAGTGACCAAAATTGCCATTTTTACAGAGTTTTGCTTACTCAAAAGCTTCCATTTTGACCCGTTTCAGGCACAGAAATGACTTTAAACACACTTATTTTAGTTGACAAAGTCATAATTCACATCCAACAGTCATTTAGAGTCAAAAGATTAAATGTTAAAATTTCATCCATATTGACCATTTTGGGATCGTTCGACAGGTCCGGAGTCATCGTTTTTCATCCGAAAATTGATTTTTTGGACTGTACCAAAAATGATTCAAAATGTCAATTGGATCCTTCCTCATGTTGAATAACCACTTTTTAAACCCTCACAGTGACCAAAATTGCCATTTTTACAGAGTTTTGCTTACTCAAAAGCTTCAATTTTGACCCGTTTCAGGCACAGAAATGACTTTAAACACACTTATTTTAGTTGACAAAGTCATAATTCACATCCAACAGTCATTTAGAGTCAAAAGATTAAATGTTAAAATTTCATCCATATTGACCATTTTGGGATCGTTCGACAGGTCCGGAGTCATTGTTTTTCATCCGAAAATTGATTTTTTGGACTGTACCAAAAATGATTCAAAATGTCAATTGGATCGTGCCTCATGTTGAATAACCACTTTTTAAACCCTCACAGTGACCAAAATTGCCATTTTTACAGAGTTTTGCTTACTCAAAAGCTTCAATTTTGACCCGTTTCAGGCACAGAAATGACTTTAAACACACTTATTTTAGTTGACAAAGTCATAATTCACATCCAACAGTAATTTAGAGTCAAAAGAATAAATGTTAAAATTTCATCATTATAGACCATTTTGGGATCGTTCGACAGGTCCGGAGTCATCGTTTTTCATCCGAAAATTGATTTTTTGGACTGTACCAAAAATGATTCAAAATGTCAATTGGATCAAGCCTCATGTTGAATAACCACTTTTTAAACCCTCACAGTGACCAAAATTGCCATTTTTACAGAGTTTTGCTTATTCAAAAGCTTCCATTTTGACCCGTTTCAGGCACAGAAATGACTTTAAACACACTTATTCTAGTTGACAAAGTCATAATTCACATCCAACAGTCATTTAGAGTCAAAAGATTAAATGTTGAAATTTCATCATTATAGACCATTTTGGGATCGTTCGACAGGTCCGGAGTCATCGTTTTTCATCCGAAAATTGATTTTTTGGACTGTACCAAAAATGATTCAAAATGTCAATTGGATCGTGCCTCATGTTGAATAACCACTTTTTAAACCCTCACAGTGACCAAAATTGCCATTTTTACAGAGTTTTGCTTGCTCAAAAGCTTCAATTTTGACCCGTTTCAGGCACAGAAATGACTTTAAACACACTTATTCTAGTTGACAAAGTCATAATTCACATCCAACAGTCATTTAGAGTCAAAAGATTAAATGTTAACATTTCATCATTATAGACCATTTTGGGAACGTTCGACAGGTCCGGAGTCATCGTTTTTCATCCGAAAATTGATTTTTTGGACTGTACCAAAAATGATTCAAAATGTCAATTGGATCGTTCCTCATGTTGAATAACCACTTTTTAAACCCTCACAGTGACCAAAATTGCCATTTTTACAGAGTTTTGCTTACTCAAAAGCTTCAATTTTGACCCGTTTCAGGCACAGAAATGACTTTAAACACACTTATTTTAGTTGACAAAGTCATAATTCACATCCAACAGTAATTTAGAGTCAAAAGAATAAATGTTAAAATGTCATCATTATAGACCATTTTGGGATCGTTCGACAGGTCCGGAGTCATCGTTTTTCATCCGAAAATTGATTTTTTGGACTGTACCAAAAATGATTCAAAATGTCAATTGGATCATGCCTCATGTTGAATAACCACTTTTTAAACCCTCACAGTGACCAAAATTGCCATTTTTACAGAGTTTTGCTTACTCAAAAGCTTCAATTTTGACCCGTTTCAGGCACAGAAATGACTTTAAACACACTTATTTTAGTTGACAAAGTCATAATTCACATCCAACAGTCATTTAGAGTCAAAAGATTAAATGTTGAAATTTCATCATTATAGACCATTTTGGGAACGTTCGACAGGTCCGGAGTCATCGTTTTTCATCCGAATATTGATTTTTTGGACTGTACCAAAAATGATTCAAAATGTCAATTGGATCGTGCCTCATGTTGAATAACCACTTTTTAAACCCTCACAGTGACCAAAATTGCCATTTTTACAGAGTTTTGCTTACTCAAAAGCTTCAATTTTGACCCGTTTCAGGCACAGAAATGACTTTAAACACACTTATTTTAGTTGACAAAGTCATAATTCACATCCAACAGTCATTTAGAGTCAAAAGATTAAATGTTAAAATTTCATCCATATTGACCATTTTGGGATCGTTCGACAGGTCCGGAGTCATCGTTTTTCATCCGAAAATTGATTTTTTGGACTGTACCAAAAATGATTCAAAATGTCAATTGGATCGTGCCTCATGTTGAATAACCACTTTTTAAACCCTCACAGTGACCAAAATTGCCATTTTTACAGAGTTTTGCTTACTCAAAAGCTTCAATTTTTACCCGTTTCAGGCACAGAAATGACTTTAAACACACTTATTTTAGTTGACAAAGTCATAATTCACATCCAACAGTAATTTAGAGTCAAAAGAATAAATGTTAAAATTTCATCATTATAGACCATTTTGGGATCGTTCGACAGGTCCGGAGTCATCGTTTTTCATCCGAAAATTGATTTTTTGGACTGTACCAAAAATGATTCAAAATGTCAATTGGATCGTTCCTCATGTTGAATAACCACTTTTTAAACCCTCACAGTGACCAAAATTGCCATTTTTACAGAGTTTTGATTACTCAAAAGCTTCAATTTTGACCCATTTCAGGCACAGAAATGACTTTAAACACACTTATTTTAGTTGACAAAGTCATAATTCACATCCAACAGTCATTTAGAGTCAAAAGATTAAATGTTAAAATTTCATCCATATTGACCATTTTGGGATCGTTCGACAGGTCCGGAGTCATTGTTTTTCATCCGAAAATTGATTTTTTGGACTGTACCAAAAATGATTCAAAATGTCAATTGGATCGTGTCTCATGTTGAATAACCAGTTTTTAAACCCTCACAGTGACCAAAATTGCCATTTTTACAGAGTTTTGCTTACTCAAAAGCTTCAATTTTGACCCGTTTCAGGCACAGAAATGACTTTAAACACACTTATTTTAGTTGAAAAAGTCATAATTCACATCCAACAGTCATTTAGAGTCAAAAGATTAAATGTTAACATTTCATCATTATAGACCATTTTGGGAACGTTCAACAGGTCCGGAGTCATCGTTTTTCATCCGAAAATTGATTTTTTGGACTGTACCAAAAATGATTCAAAATGTCAATTGGATCGTTCCTCATGTTGAATAACCACTTTTTAAACCCTCACAGTGACCAAAATTGCCATTTTTACAGAGTTTTGCTTACTCAAAAGCTTCAATTTTGACCCGTTTCAGGCACAGAAATGACTTTAAACACACTTATTTTAGTTGACAAAGTCATAATTCACATCCAACAGTCATTTAGAGTCAAAAGATTAAATGTTAAAATTTCATTCATATTGACCATTTTGGGATCGTTCGACAGGTCCGGAGTCATCGTTTTTCATCCGAAAATTGATTTTTTGGACTGTACCAAAAATGATTCAAAATGTCAATTGGATCGTGCCTCATGTTGAATAACCACTTTTTAAACCCTCACAGTGACCAAAATTGCCATTTTTACAGAGTTTTGCTTACTCAAAAGCTTCCATTTTGACCCGTTTCAGGCACAGAAATGACTTTAAACACACTTATTTTAGTTGACAAAGTCATAATTCACATCCAACAGTCATTTAGAGTCAAAAGATTAAATGTTAAAATTTCATCCATATTGACCATTTTGGGATCGTTCGACAGGTCCGGAGTCATCGTTTTTCATCCGAAAATTGATTTTTGGGACTGTACCAAAAATGATTCAAAATGTCAATTGGATCCTTCCTCATGTTGAATAACCACTTTTTAAACCCTCACAGTGACCAAAATTGCCATTTTTACAGAGTTTTGCTTACTCAAAAGCTTCAATTTTGACCCGTTTCAGGCACAGAAATGACTTTAAACACACTTATTTTAGTTGACAAAGTCATAATTCACATCCAACAGTAATTTAGAGTCAAAAGAATAAATGTTAAAATTTCATCATTACAGACCATTTTGGGATCGTTCGACAGGTCCGGAGTCATCGTTTTTCATCCGAAAATTGATTTTTTGGACTGTACCAAAAATGATTCAAAATGTCAATTGGATCAAGCATCATGTTGAATAACCACTTTTTAAACCCTCACAGTGACCAAAATTGCCATTTTTACAGAGTTTTGCTTATTCAAAAGCTTCCATTTTGACCCGTTTCAGGCACAGAAATGACTTTAAACACACTTATTCTAGTTGACAAAGTCATAATTCACATCCAACAGTCATTTAGAGTCAAAAGATTAAATGTTGAAATTTCATCATTATAGACCATTTTGGGATCGTTCGACAGGTCCGGAGTCATCGTTTTTCATCCGAAAATTGATTTTTTGGACTGTACCAAAAATGATTCAAAATGTCAATTGGATCGTGCCTCATGTTGAATAACCACTTTTTAAACCCTCACAGTGACCAAAATTGCCATTTTTACAGAGTTTTGCTTGCTCAAAAGCTTCAATTTTGACCCGTTTCAGGCACAGAAATGACTTTAAACACACTTATTCTAGTTGACAAAGTCATAATTCACATCCAACAGTCATTTAGAGTCAAAAGATTAAATGTTGAAATTTCATCATTATAGACCATTTTGGGAACGTTCGACAGGTCCGGAGTCATCGTTTTTCATCCGAAAATTGATTTTTTGGACTGTACCAAAAATGATTCAAAATGTCGATTGGATCGTGCCTCATGTTGAATAACCACTTTTTAAACCCTCACAGTGACCAAAATTGCCATTTTTACAGAGTTTTGATTACTCAAAAGCTTCAATTTTGACCCATTTCAGGCACAGAAATGACTTTAAACACACTTATTTTAGTTGACAAAGTCATAATTCACATCCAACAGTCATTTAGAGTCAAAAGATTAAATGTTGAAATTTCATCCATATTGACCATTTGGGATCGTTCGACAGGTCCGGAGTCATTGTTTTTCATCCGAAAATTGATTTTTTGGACTGTACCAAAAGTGATTCAAAATGTCAATTGGATCGTGCCTCATGTTGAATAACCACTTTTTAAACCCTCACAGTGACCAAAATTGCCATTTTTACAGAGTTTTGCTTGCTCAAAAGCTTCAATTTTGACCCGTTTCAGGCACAGAAATGACTTTAAACACACTTATTCTAGTTGACAAAGTCATAATTCACATCCAACAGTCATTTAGAGTCAAAAGATTAAATGTTGAAATTTCATCCATATTGACCATTTGGGATCGTTCGACAGGTCCGGAGTCATCGTTTTTCATCCGAAAATTGATTTTTTGGACTGTACCAAAAGTGATTCAAAATGTCAATTGGATCGTGCCTCATGTTGAATAACCACTTTTTAAACCCTCACAGTGACCAAAATTGCCATTTTTACAGAGTTTTGCTTGCTCAAAAGCTTCAATTTTGACCCGTTTCAGGCACAGAAATGACTTTAAACACACTTATTCTAGTTGACAAAGTCATAATTCACATCCAACAGTCATTTAGAGTCAAAAGATGAAATGTTAAAATTTCATCATTATAGACCATTTTGGGAACGTTCGACAGGTCCGGAGTCATCGTTTTTCATCCGAAAATTGATTTTTTGGACTGTACCAAAAATGATTCAAAACGTCAATTGGATCGTTTCTCATGTTGAATAACCACTTTTTAAACCCTCACAGTGACCAAAATTGCCATTTTTACAGAGTTTTGATTACTCAAAAGCTTCAATTTTGACCCATTTCAGGCACAGAAATGACTTTAAACACACTTATTTTAGTTGACAAAGTCATAATTCACATCCAACAGTCATTTAGAGTCAAAAGATTAAATGTTAAAATTTCATCCATATTGACCATTTGGGATCGTTCGACAGGTCCGGAGTCATTGTTTTTTATCCGAAAATTGATTTTTTGGACTGTACCAAAAATGATTCAAAATGTCAATTGGATCGTGTCTCATGTTGAATAACCAGTTTTTAAACCCTCACAGTGACCAAAATTGCCATTTTTACAGAGTTTTGCTTACTCAAAAGCTTCAATTTTGACCCGTTTCAGGCACAGAAATGACTTTAAACACACTTATTTTAGTTGACAAAGTCATAATTCACATCCAACAGTAATTTAGAGTCAAAAGAATAAATGTTAAAATTTCATCATTATAGACCATTTTGGGATCGTTCGACAGGTTCGGAGTCATCGTTTTTCATCCGAAAATTGATTTTTTGGACTGTACCAAAAATGATTCAAAATGTCAATTGGATCGTGCCTCATGTTGAATAACCACTTTTTAAACCCTCACAGTGACCAAAATTGCCATTTTTACAGAGTTTTGCTTACTCAAAAGCTTTAATTTTGACCCGTTTCAGGCACAGAAATGACTTTAAACACACTTATTCTAGTTGAGAAAGTCATAATTCACATCCAACAGTCATTTAGAGTCAAAAGAATAAATGTTAACATTTCATCATTATAGACCATTTTGGGAACGTTCGACAGGTCCGGAGTCATCGTTTTTCATCCGAAAATTGATTTTTTGGACTGTACCAAAAATGATTCAAAATGTCAATTGGATCGTTCCTCATGTTGAATAACCACTTTTTAAACCCTCACAGTGACCAAAATTGCCATTTTTACAGAGTTTTGCTTACTCAAAAGCTTCAATTTTGACCCGTTTCAGGCACAGAAATGACTTTAAACACACTTATTTTAGTTGACAAAGTCATAATTCACATCCAACAGTCATTTAGAGTCAAAAGATTAAATGTTAAAATTTCATCATTATAGACCATTTTGGGATCGTTCGACAGGTCCGGAGTCATCGTTTTGCATCTGAAAATTGATTTTTTGGACTGTACCAAAAATGATTCAAAATGTCAATTGGATCATGGCTCATGTTGAATAACCACTTTTTAAACCCTCACAGTGACCAAAATTGCCATTTTTACAGAGTTTTGCTTACTCAAAAGCTTCAATTTTGACCCGTTTCAGGCACAGAAATGACTTTAAACACACTTATTCTAGTTGACAAAGTCATAATTCACATCCAACAGTCATTTAGAGTCAAAAGAATAAATGTTAACATTTTATCATTATAGACCATTTTGGGAACGTTCGACAGGTCCGGAGTCATCGTTTTTCATCCGAAAATTGATTTTTTGGACTGTACCAAAAATGATTCAAAATGTCAATTTGATCGTTCCTCATGTTGAATAACCACTTTTTAAACCCTCACAGTGACCAAAAATGCCATTTTTACAGAGTTTTGCTTACTCAAAAGCTTCAATTTTGACCCGTTTCAGGCACAGAAATGACTTTAAACACACTTATTTTAGTTGACAAAGTCATAATTCACATCCAACAGTCATTTAGAGTCAAAAGATTAAATGTTAAAATTTCATCCATATTGACCATTTTGGGATCGTTCGACAGGTCCGGAGTCATCGTTTTTCATCCGAAAATTGATTTTTTGGACTGTACCAAAAATGATTCAAAATGTCAATTGGATCGTGCCTCATGTTGAATAACCACTTTTTAAACCCTCACAGTGACCAAAATTGCCATTTTTACAGAGTTTTGCTTACTCAAAAGCTTCAATTTTGACCCGTTTCAGGCACAGAAATGACTTCAAACACACTTATTTTAGTTGACAAAGTCATAATTCACATCCAACAGTAATTTAGAGTCAAAAGAATAAATGTTAAAATTTCATCATTATAGACCATTTTGGGATCGTTCGACAGGTCCGGAGTCATCGTTTTTCATCCGAAAATTGATTTTTTGGACTGTACCAAAAATGATTCAAAATGTCAATTGGATCGTTCCTCATGTTGAATAACCACTTTTTAAACCCTCACAGTGACCAAAATTGCCATTTTTACAGAGTTTTGATTACTCAAAAGCTTCAATTTTGACCCATTTCAGGCACAGAAATGACTTTAAACACACTTATTTTAGTTGACAAAGTCATAATTCACATCCAACAGTCATTTAGAGTCAAAAGATTAAATGTTAAAATTTCATCCATATTGACCATTTTGGGATCGTTCGACAGGTCCGGAGTCATTGTTTTTCATCCGAAAATTGATTTTTTGGACTGTACCAAAAATGATTCAAAATGTCAATTGGATCGTGTCTCATGTTGAATAACCAGTTTTTAAACCCTCACAGTGACCAAAATTGCCATTTTTACAGAGTTTTGCTTACTCAAAAGCTTCAATTTTGACCCGTTTCAGGCACAGAAATGACTTTAAACACACTTATTTTAGTTGAAAAAGTCATAATTCACATCCAACAGTCATTTAGAGTCAAAAGATTAAATGTTAACATTTCATCATTATAGACCATTTTGGGAACGTTCAACAGGTCCGGAGTCATCGTTTTTCATCCGAAAATTGATTTTTTGGACTGTACCAAAAATGATTCAAAATGTCAATTGGATCGTTCCTCATGTTGAATAACCACTTTTTAAACCCTCACAGTGACCAAAATTGCCATTTTTACAGAGTTTTGCTTACTCAAAAGCTTCAATTTTGACCCGTTTCAGGCACAGAAATGACTTTAAACACACTTATTTTAGTTGACAAAGTCATAATTCACATCCAACAGTCATTTAGAGTCAAAAGATTAAATGTTAAAATTTCATTCATATTGACCATTTTGGGATCGTTCGACAGGTCCGGAGTCATCGTTTTTCATCCGAAAATTGATTTTTTGGACTGTACCAAAAATGATTCAAAATGTCAATTGGATCGTGCCTCATGTTGAATAACCACTTTTTAAACCCTCACAGTGACCAAAATTGCCATTTTTACAGAGTTTTGCTTACTCAAAAGCTTCAATTTTGACCCGTTTCAGGCACAGAAATGACTTTAAACACACTTATTTTAGTTGACAAAGTCATAATTCACATCCAACAGTAATTTAGAGTCAAAAGAATAAATGTTAAAATTTCATCATTATAGACCATTTTGGGATCGTTCGACAGGTCCGGAGTCATCGTTTTTCATCCGAAAATTGATTTTTTGGACTGTACCAAAAATGATTCAAAATGTCAATTGGATCGTGCCTCATGTTGAATAACCACTTTTTAAACCCTCACAGTGACCAAAATTGCCATTTTTACAGAGTTTTGCTTACTCAAAAGCTTCAATTTTGACCCGTTTCAGGCACAGAAATGACTTTAAACACACTTATTTTAGTTGACAAAGTCATAATTCACATCCAACAGTCATTTAGAGTCAAAAGATTAAATGTTGAAATTTCATCATTATAGACCATTTTGGGAACGTTCGACAGGTCCGGAGTCATCGTTTTTCATCCGAAAATTGATTTTTTGGACTGTACCAAAAGTGATTCAAAATGTCAATTGGATCGTGCCTCATGTTGAATAACCACTTTTTAAACCCTCACAGTGACCAAAATTGCCATTTTTACAGAGTTTTGCTTGCTCAAAAGCTTCAATTTTGACCCGTTTCAGGCACAGAAATGACTTTAAACACACTTATTCTAGTTGACAAAGTCATAATTCACATCCAACAGTCATTTAGAGTCAAAAGATTAAATGTTGAAATTTCATCCATATTGACCATTTGGGATCGTTCGACAGGTCCGGAGTCATCGTTTTTCATCCGAAAATTGATTTTTTGGACTGTACCAAAAGTGATTCAAAATGTCAATTGGATCGTGCCTCATGTTGAATAACCACTTTTTAAACCCTCACAGTGACCAAAATTGCCATTTTTACAGAGTTTTGCTTGCTCAAAATCTTCAATTTTGACCCGTTTCAGGCACAGAAATGACTTTAAACACACTTATTCTAGTTGACAAAGTCATAATTCACATCCAACAGTCATTTAGAGTCAAAAGATGAAATGTTAAAATTTCATCATTATAGACCATTTTGGGAACGTTCGACAGGTCCGGAGTCATCGTTTTTCATCCAAAAATTGATTTTTTGGACTGTACCAAAAATGATTCAAAACGTCAATTGGATCGTTTCTCATGTTGAATAACCACTTTTTAAACCCTCACAGTGACCAAAATTGCCATTTTTACAGAGTTTTGATTACTCAAAAGCTTCAATTTTGACCCATTTCAGGCACAGAAATGACTTTAAACACACTTATTTTAGTTGACAAAGTCATAATTCACATCCAACAGTCATTTAGAGTCAAAAGATTAAATGTTAAAATTTCATCCATATTGACCATTTGGGATCGTTCGACAGGTCCGGAGTCATTGTTTTTTATCCGAAAATTGATTTTTTGGACTGTACCAAAAATGATTCAAAATGTCAATTGGATCGTGTCTCATGTTGAATAACCAGTTTTTAAACCCTCACAGTGACCAAAATTGCCATCTTTACAGAGTTTTGCTTACTCAAAAGCTTCAATTTTGACCCGTTTCAGGCACAGAAATGACTTTAAACACACTTATTTTAGTTGAAAAAGTCATAATTCACATCCAACAGTCATTTAGAGTCAAAAGATTAAATGTTGAAATTTCATCCATATTGACCATTTGGGATCGTTTGACAGGTCCGGAGTCATTGTTTTTCATCCGAAAATTGATTTTTTGGACTGTACCAAAAGTGATTCAAAATGTCAATTGGATCGTGCCTCATGTTGAATAACCACTTTTTAAACCCTCACAGTGACCAAAATTGCCATTTTTACAGAGTTTTGCTTACTCAAAAGCTTCCATTTTGACCCGTTTCAGGCACAGAAATGACTTTAAACACACTTATTTTAGTTGACAAAGTCATAATTCACATCCAACAGTCATTTAGAGTCAAAAGATTAAATGTTAAAATTTCATCCATATTGACCATTTTGGGATCGTTCGACAGGTCCGGAGTCATCGTTTTTCATCCGAAAATTGATTTTTTGGACTGTACCAAAAATGATTCAAAATGTCAATTGGATCCTTCCTCATGTTGAATAACCACTTTTTAAACCCTCACAGTGACCAAAATTGCCATTTTTACAGAGTTTTGCTTACTCAAAAGCTTCAATTTTGACCCGTTTCAGGCACAGAAATGACTTTAAACACACTTATTTTAGTTGACAAAGTCATAATTCACATCCAACAGTCATTTAGAGTCAAAAGATTAAATGTTAAAATTTCATCCATATTGACCATTTTGGGATCGTTCGACAGGTCCGGAGTCATCGTTTTTCATCCGAAAATTGATTTTTTGGACTGTACCAAAAATGATTCAAAATGTCAATTGGATCGTGCCTCATGTTGAATAACCACTTTTTAAACCCTCACAGTGACCAAAATTGCCATTTTTACAGAGTTTTGCTTACTCAAAAGCTTCAATTTTGACCCGTTTCAGGCACAGAAATGACTTTAAACACACTTATTTTAGTTGACAAAGTCATAATTCACATCCAACAGTAATTTAGAGTCAAAAGAATAAATGTTAAAATTTCATCATTATAGACCATTTTGGGATCGTTCGACAGGTCCGGAGTCATCGTTTTTCATCCGAAAATTGATTTTTTGGACTGTACCAAAAATGATTCAAAATGTCAATTGGATCAAGCCTCATGTTGAATAACCACTTTTTAAACCCTCACAGTGACCAAAATTGCCATTTTTACAGAGTTTTGCTTATTCAAAAGCTTCCATTTTGACCCGTTTCAGGCACAGAAATGACTTTAAACACACTTATTCTAGTTGACAAAGTCATAATTCACATCCAACAGTCATTTAGAGTCAAAAGATTAAATGTTGAAATTTCATCATTATAGACCATTTTGGGATCGTTCGACAGGTCCGGAGTCATCGTTTTTCATCCGAAAATTGATTTTTTGGACTGTACCAAAAATGATTCAAAATGTCAATTGGATCGTGCCTCATGTTGAATAACCACTTTTTAAACCCTCACAGTGACCAAAATTGCCATTTTTACAGAGTTTTGCATGCTCAAAAGCTTCAATTTTGACCCGTTTCAGGCACAGTAATGACTTTAAACACACTTATTCTAGTTGACAAAGTCATAATTCACATCCAACAGTCATTTAGAGTCAAAAGATTAAATGTTAACATTTCATCATTATAGACCATTTTGGGAACGTTCGACAGGTCCGGAGTCATCGTTTTTCATCCGAAAATTGATTTTTTGGACTGTACCAAAAATGATTCAAAATGTCAATTGGATCGTTCCTCATGTTGAATAACCACTTTTTAAACCCTCACAGTGACCAAAATTGCCATTTTTACAGAGTTTTGCTTACTCAAAAGCTTCAATTTTGACCCGTTTCAGGCACAGAAATGACTTTAAACACACTTATTTTAGTTGACAAAGTCATAATTCACATCCAACAGTAATTTAGAGTCAAAAGAATAAATGTTAAAATTTCATCATTATAGACCATTTTGGGATCGTTCGACAGGTCCGGAGTCATCGTTTTTCATCCGAAAATTGATTTTTTGGACTGTACCAAAAATGATTCAAAATGTCAATTGGATCGTGCCTCATGTTGAATAACCACTTTTTAAACCCTCACAGTGACCAAAATTGCCATTTTTACAGAGTTTTGCTTACTCAAAAGCTTCAATTTTGACCCGTTTCAGGCACAGAAATGACTTTAAACACACTTATTTTAGTTGACAAAGTCATAATTCACATCCAACAGTCATTTAGAGTCAAAAGATTAAATGTTGAAATTTCATCATTATAGACCATTTTGGGAACGTTCGACAGGTCCGGAGTCATCGTTTTTCATCCGAAAATTGATTTTTTGGACTGTACCAAAAATGATTCAAAATGTCAATTGGATCGTGCCTCATGTTGAATAACCACTTTTTAAACCCTCACAGTGACCAAAATTGCCATTTTTACAGAGTTTTGCTTACTCAAAAGCTTCAATTTTGACCCGTTTCAGGCACAGAAATGACTTTAAACACACTTATTTTAGTTGACAAAGTCATAATTCACATCCAACAGTCATTTAGAGTCAAAAGATTAAATGTTGAAATTTCATCATTATAGACCATTTTGGGATCGTTCGACAGGTCCGGAGTCATCGTTTTTCATCCGAAAATTGATTTTTTGGACTGTACCAAAAATGATTCAAAATGTCAATTGGATCGTGCCTCATGTTGAATAACCACTTTTTAAACCCTCACAGTGACCAAAATTGCCATTTTAACAGAGTTTTGCTTGCTCAAAAGCTTCAATTTTGACCCGTTTCAGGCACAGAAATGACTTTAAACACACTTATTCTAGTTGACAAAGTCATAATTCACATCCAACAGTCATTTAGAGTCAAAAGATTAAATGTTAACATTTCATCATTATAGACCATTTTGGGAACGTTCGACAGGTCCGGAGTCATCGTTTTTCATCCGAAAATTGATTTTTTGGACTGTACCAAAAATGATTCAAAATGTCGATTGGATCGTGCCTCATGTTGAATAACCACTTTTTAAACCCTCACAGTGACCAAAATTGCCATTTTTACAGAGTTTTGATTACTCAAAAGCTTCAATTTTGACCCATTTCAGGCACAGAAATGACTTTAAACACACTTATTTTAGTTGACAAAGTCATAATTCACATCCAACAGTCATTTAGAGTCAAAAGATTAAATGTTGAAATTTCATCCATATTGACCATTTGGGATCGTTCGACAGGTCCGGAGTCATTGTTTTTCATCCGAAAATTGATTTTTTGGACTGTACCAAAAGTGATTCAAAATGTCAATTGGATCGTGCCTCATGTTGAATAACCACTTTTTAAACCCTCACAGTGACCAAAATTGCCATTTTTACAGAGTTTTGCTTGCTCAAAAGCTTCAATTTTGACCCGTTTCAGGCACAGAAATGACTTTAAACACACTTATTCTAGTTGACAAAGTCATAATTCACATCCAACAGTCATTTAGAGTCAAAAGATTAAATGTTGAAATTTCATCCATATTGACCATTTGGGATCGTTCGACAGGTCCGGAGTCATCGTTTTTCATCCGAAAATTGATTTTTTGGACTGTACCAAAAATGATTCAAAATGTCAATTGGATCGTGCCTCATGTTGAATAACCACTTTTTAAACCCTCACAGTGACCAAAATTGCCATTTTTACAGAGTTTTGCTTACTCAAAAGCTTCAATTTTGACCTGTTTCAGGCACAGAAATGACTTTAAACACACTTATTTTAGTTGACAAAGTCATAATTCACATCCAACAGTAATTTAGAGTCAAAAGAATAAATGTTAAAATTTCATCATTATAGACCATTTTGGGATCGTTCGACAGGTCCGGAGTCATCGTTTTTCATCCGAAAATTGATTTTTTGGACTGTACCAAAAATGATTCAAAATGTCAATTGGATCAAGCCTCATGTTGAATAACCACTTTTTAAACCCTCACAGTGACCAAAATTGCCATTTTTACAGAGTTTTGCTTATTCAAAAGCTTCCATTTTGACCCGTTTCAGGCACTGAAATGACTTTAAACACACTTATTCTAGTTGACAAAGTCATAATTCACATCCAACAGTCATTTAGAGTCAAAAGATTAAATGTTGAAATTTCATCATTATAGACCATTTTGGGATCGTTCGACAGGTCCGGAGTCATCGTTTTTCATCCGAAAATTGATTTTTTGGACTGTACCAAAAATGATTCAAAATGTCAATTGGATCATGCCTCATGTTGAATAACCACTTTTTAAACCCTCACAGTGACCAAAATTGCCATTTTTACAGAGTTTTGCTTGCTCAAAAGCTTCAATTTTGACCCGTTTCAGGCACAGAAATGACTTTAAACACACTTATTCTAGTTGACAAAGTCATAATTCACATCCAACAGTCATTTAGAGTCAAAAGATTAAATGTTAACATTTCATCATTATAGACCATTTTGGGAACGTTCGACAGGTCCGGAGTCATCGTTTTTCATCCGAAAATTGATTTTTTGGACTGTACCAAAAATGATTCAAAATGTCAATTGGATCGTTCCTCATGTTGAATAACCACTTTTTAAACCCTCACAGTGACCAAAATTGCCATTTTTACAGAGTTTTGCTTACTCAAAAGCTTCAATTTTGACCCGTTTCAGGCACAGAAATGACTTTAAACACACTTATTTTAGTTGACAAAGTCATAATTCACATCCAACAGTCATTTAGAGTCAAAAGATTAAATGTTGAAATTTCATCATTATAGACCATTTTGGGAACGTTCGACAGGTCCGGAGTCATCGTTTTTCATCCGAATATTGATTTTTTGGACTGTACCAAAAATGATTCAAAATGTCAATTGGATCGTGCCTCATGTTGAATAACCACTTTTTAAACCCTCACAGTGACCAAAATTGCCATTTTTACAGAGTTTTGCTTACTCAAAAGCTTCAATTTTGACCCGTTTCAGGCACAGAAATGACTTTAAACACACTTATTTTAGTTGACAAAGTCATAATTCACATCCAACAGTCATTTAGAGTCAAAAGATTAAATGTTAAAATTTCATCCATATTGACCATTTTGGGATCGTTCGACAGGTCCGGAGTCATCGTTTTTCATCCGAAAATTGATTTTTTGGACTGTACCAAAAATGATTCAAAATGTCAATTGGATCGTGCCTCATGTTGAATAACCACTTTTTAAACCCTCACAGTGACCAAAATTGCCATTTTTACAGAGTTTTGCTTACTCAAAAGCTTCAATTTTGACCCGTTTCAGGCACAGAAATGACTTTAAACACACTTATTTTAGTTGACAAAGTCATAATTCACATCCAACAGTAATTTAGAGTCAAAAGAATAAATGTTAAAATTTCATCATTATAGACCATTTTGGGATCGTTCGACAGGTCCGGAGTCATCGTTTTTCATCCGAAAATTGATTTTTTGGACTGTACCAAAAATGATTCAAAATGTCAATTGGATCGTTCCTCATGTTGAATAACCACTTTTTAAACCCTCACAGTGACCAAAATTGCCATTTTTACAGAGTTTTGATTACTCAAAAGCTTCAATTTTGACCCATTTCAGGCACAGAAATGACTTTAAACACACTTATTTTAGTTGACAAAGTCATAATTCACATCCAACAGTCATTTAGAGTCAAAAGATTAAATGTTAAAATTTCATCCATATTGACCATTTTGGGATCGTTCGACAGGTCCGGAGTCATTGTTTTTCATCCGAAAATTGATTTTTTGGACTGTACCAAAAATGATTCAAAATGTCAATTGGATCGTGTCTCATGTTGAATAACCAGTTTTTAAACCCTCACAGTGACCAAAATTGCCATTTTTACAGAGTTTTGCTTACTCAAAAGCTTCAATTTTGACCCGTTTCAGGCACAGAAATGACTTTAAACACACTTATTTTAGTTGAAAAAGTCATAATTCACATCCAACAGTCATTTAGAGTCAAAAGAATAAATGTTAACATTTCATCATTATAGACCATTTTGGGAACGTTCAACAGGTCCGGAGTCATCGTTTTTCATCCGAAAATTGATTTTTTGGACTGTACCAAAAATGATTCAAAATGTCAATTGGATCGTTCCTCATGTTGAATAACCACTTTTTAAACCCTCACAGTGACCAAAATTGCCATTTTTACAGAGTTTTGCTTACTCAAAAGCTTCAATTTTGACCCGTTTCAGGCACAGAAATGACTTTAAACACACTTATTTTAGTTGACAAAGTCATAATTCACATCCAACAGTCATTTAGAGTCAAAAGATTAAATGTTAAAATTTCATTCATATTGACCATTTTGGGATCGTTCGACAGGTCCGGAGTCATCGTTTTTCATCCGAAAATTGATTTTTTGGACTGTACCAAAAATGATTCAAAATGTCAATTGGATCGTGCCTCATGTTGAATAACCACTTTTTAAACCCTCACAGTGACCAAAATTGCCATTTTTACAGAGTTTTGCTTACTCAAAAGCTTCAATTTTGACCCGTTTCAGGCACAGAAATGACTTTAAACACACTTATTTTAGTTGACGAAGTCATAATTCACATCCAACAGTAATTTAGAGTCAAAAGAATAAATGTTAAAATTTCATCATTATTGACCATTTTGGGATCGTTCGACAGGTCCGGAGTCATCGTTTTTCATCCGAAAATTGATTTTTTGGACTGTACCAAAAATGATTCAAAATGTCAATTGGATCATGCCTCATGTTGAATAACCACTTTTTAAACCCTCACAGTGACCAAAATTGCCATTTTTACAGAGTTTTGCTTACTCAAAAGCTTCAATTTTGACCCGTTTCAGGCACAGAAATGACTTTAAACACACTTATTTTAGTTGACAAAGTCATAATTCACATCCAACAGTCATTTAGAGTCAAAAGATTAAATGTTAAAATTTCATCCATATTGACCATTTTGGGATCGTTCGACAGGTCCGGAGTCATCGTTTTTCATCCGAAAATTGATTTTTTGGACTGTACCAAAAATGATTCAAAATGTCAATTGGATCGTGCCTCATGTTGAATAACCACTTTTTAAACCCTCACAGTGACCAAAATTGCCATTTTTACAGAGTTTTGCTTACTCAAAAGCTTCAATTTTGACCCGTTTCAGGCACAGAAATGACTTTAAACACACTTATTTTAGTTGACAAAGTCATAATTCACATCCAACAGTAATTTAGAGTCAAAAGAATAAATGTTAAAATTTCATCATTATAGACCATTTTGGGATCGTTCGACAGGTCCGGAGTCATCGTTTTTCATCCAAAAATTGATTTTTTGGACTGTACCAAAAATGATTCAAAATGTCAATTGGATCAAGCCTCATGTTGAATAACCACTTTTTAAACCCTCACAGTGACCAAAATTGCCATTTTTACAGAGTTTTGCTTATTCAAAAGCTTCCATTTTGACCCGTTTCAGGCACAGAAATGACTTTAAACACACTTATTCTAGTTGACAAAGTCATAATTCACATCCAACAGTCATTTAGAGTCAAAAGATTAAATGTTGAAATTTCATCATTATAGACCATTTTGGGATCGTTCGACAGGTCCGGAGTCATCGTTTTTCATCCGAAAATTGATTTTTTGGACTGTACCAAAAATGATTCAAAATGTCAATTGGATCGTGCCTCATGTTGAATAACCACTTTTTAAACCCTCACAGTGACCAAAATTGCCATTTTAACAGAGTTTTGCTTGCTCAAAAGCTTCAATTTTGACCCGTTTCAGGCACAGAAATGACTTTAAACACACTTATTCTAGTTGACAAAGTCATAATTCACATCCAACAGTCATTTAGAGTCAAAAGATTAAATGTTAACATTTCATCATTATAGACCATTTTGGGAACGTTCGACAGGTCCGGAGTCATCGTTTTTCATCCGAAAATTGATTTTTTGGACTGTACCAAAAATGATTCAAAATGTCAATTGGATCGTGCCTCATGTTGAATAACCACTTTTTAAACCCTCACAGTGACCAAAATTGCCATTTTTACAGAGTTTTGCTTACTCAAAAGCTTCAATTTTGACCCGTTTCAGGCACAGAAATGACTTTAAACACACTTATTTTAGTTGACAAAGTCATAATTCACATCCAACAGTCATTTAGAGTCAAAAGATTAAATGTTGAAATTTCATCATTATAGACCATTTTGGGAACGTTCGACAGGTCCGGAGTCATCGTTTTTCATCCGAAAATTGATTTTTTGGACTGTACCAAAAATGATTCAAAATGCCGATTGGATCGTGCCTCATGTTGAATAACCACTTTTTAAACCCTCACAGTGACCAAAATTGCCATTTTTACAGAGTTTTGATTACTCAAAAGCTTCAATTTTGACCCATTTCAGGCACAGAAATGACTTTAAACACACTTATTCTAGTTGACAAAGTCATAATTCACATCCAACAGTCATTTAGAGTCAAAAGATTAAATGTTGAAATTTCATCCATATTGACCATTTGGGATCGTTCGACAGGTCCGGAGTCATTGTTTTTCATCCGAAAATTGATTTTTTGGACTGTACCAAAAGTGATTCAAAATGTCAATTGGATCGTGCCTCATGTTGAATAACCACTTTTTAAACCCTCACAGTGACCAAAATTGCCATTTTTACAGAGTTTTGCTTGCTCAAAAGCTTCAATTTTGACCCGTTTCAGGCACAGAAATGACTTTAAACACACTTATTCTAGTTGACAAAGTCATAATTCACATCCAACAGTCATTTAGAGTCAAAAGATTAAATGTTGAAATTTCATCCATATTGACCATTTGGGATCGTTCGACAGGTCCGGAGTCATCGTTTTTCATCCGAAAATTGATTTTTTGGACTGTACCAAAAGTGATTCAAAATGTCAATTGGATCGTGCCTCATGTTGAATAACCACTTTTTAAACCCTCACAGTGACCAAAATTGCCATTTTTACAGAGTTTTGCTTGCTCAAAATCTTCAATTTTGACCCGTTTCAGGCACAGAAATGACTTTAAACACACTTATTCTAGTTGACAAAGTCATAATTCACATCCAACAGTCATTTAGAGTCAAAAGATGAAATGTTAAAATTTCATCATTATAGACCATTTTGGGAACGTTCGACAGGTCCGGAGTCATCGTTTTTCATCCAAAAATTGATTTTTTGGACTGTACCAAAAATGATTCAAAACGTCAATTGGATCGTTTCTCATGTTGAATAACCACTTTTTAAACCCTCACAGTGACCAAAATTGCCATTTTTACAGAGTTTTGATTACTCAAAAGCTTCAATTTTGACCCATTTCAGGCACAGAAATGACTTTAAACACACTTATTTTAGTTGACAAAGTCATAATTCACATCCAACAGTCATTTAGAGTCAAAAGATTAAATGTTAAAATTTCATCCATATTGACCATTTGGGATCGTTCGACAGGTCCGGAGTCATTGTTTTTTATCCGAAAATTGATTTTTTGGACTGTACCAAAAATGATTCAAAATGTCAATTGGATCGTGTCTCATGTTGAATAACCAGTTTTTAAACCCTCACAGTGACCAAAATTGCCATCTTTACAGAGTTTTGCTTACTCAAAAGCTTCAATTTTGACCCGTTTCAGGCACAGAAATGACTTTAAACACACTTATTTTAGTTGAAAAAGTCATAATTCACATCCAACAGTCATTTAGAGTCAAAAGATTAAATGTTGAAATTTCATCCATATTGACCATTTGGGATCGTTTGACAGGTCCGGAGTCATTGTTTTTCATCCGAAAATTGATTTTTTGGACTGTACCAAAAGTGATTCAAAATGTCAATTGGATCGTGCCTCATGTTGAATAACCACTTTTTAAACCCTCACAGTGACCAAAATTGCCATTTTTACAGAGTTTTGCTTACTCAAAAGCTTCCATTTTGACCCGTTTCAGGCACAGAAATGACTTTAAACACACTTATTTTAGTTGATAAAGTCATAATTCACATCCAACAGTCATTTAGAGTCAAAAGATTAAATGTTAAAATTTCATCCATATTGACCATTTTGGGATCGTTCGACAGGTCCGGAGTCATCGTTTTTCATCCGAAAATTGATTTTTTGGACTGTACCAAAAATGATTCAAAATGTCAATTGGATCCTTCCTCATGTTGAATAACCACTTTTTAAACCCTCACAGTGACCAAAATTGCCATTTTTACAGAGTTTTGCTTACTCAAAAGCTTCAATTTTGACCCGTTTCAGGCACAGAAATGACTTTAAACACACTTATTTTAGTTGACAAAGTCATAATTCACATCCAACAGTCATTTAGAGTCAAAAGATTAAATGTTAAAATTTCATCCATATTGACCATTTTGGGATCGTTCGACAGGTCCGGAGTCATCGTTTTTCATCCGAAAATTGATTTTTTGGACTGTACCAAAAATGATTCAAAATGTCAATTGGATCGTGCCTCATGTTGAATAACCACTTTTTAAACCCTCACAGTGACCAAAATTGCCATTTTTACAGAGTTTTGCTTACTCAAAAGCTTCAATTTTGACCCGTTTCAGGCACAGAAATGACTTTAAACACACTTATTTTAGTTGACAAAGTCATAATTCACATCCAACAGTAATTTAGAGTCAAAAGAATAAATGTTAAAATTTCATCATTATAGACCATTTTGGGATCGTTCGACAGGTCCGGAGTCATCGTTTTTCATCCGAAAATTGATTTTTTGGACTGTACCAAAAATGATTCAAAATGTCAATTGGATCAAGCCTCATGTTGAATAACCACTTTTTAAACCCTCACAGTGACCAAAATTGCCATTTTTACAGAGTTTTGCTTATTCAAAAGCTTCCATTTTGACCCGTTTCAGGCACAGAAATGACTTTAAACACACTTATTCTAGTTGACAAAGTCATAATTCACATCCAACAGTCATTTAGAGTCAAAAGATTAAATGTTGAAATTTCATCATTATAGACCATTTTGGGATCGTTCGACAGGTCCGGAGTCATCGTTTTTCATCCGAAAATTGATTTTTTGGACTGTACCAAAAATGATTCAAAATGTCAATTGGATCGTGCCTCATGTTGAATAACCACTTTTTAAACCCTCACAGTGACCAAAATTGCCATTTTTACAGAGTTTTGCTTGCTCAAAAGCTTCAATTTTGACCCGTTTCAGGCACAGTAATGACTTTAAACACACTTATTCTAGTTGACAAAGTCATAATTCACATCCAACAGTCATTTAGAGTCAAAAGATTAAATGTTAACATTTCATCATTATAGACCATTTTGGGAACGTTCGACAGGTCCGGAGTCATCGTTTTTCATCCGAAAATTGATTTTTTGGACTGTACCAAAAATGATTCAAAATGTCAATTGGATCGTTCCTCATGTTGAATAACCACTTTTTAAACCCTCACAGTGACCAAAATTGCCATTTTTACAGAGTTTTGCTTACTCAAAAGCTTCAATTTTGACCCGTTTCAGGCACAGAAATGACTTTAAACACACTTATTTTAGTTGACAAAGTCATAATTCACATCCAACAGTAATTTAGAGTCAAAAGAATAAATGTTAAAATTTCATCATTATAGACCATTTTGGGATCGTTCGACAGGTCCGGAGTCATCGTTTTTCATCCGAAAATTGATTTTTTGGACTGTACCAAAAATGATTCAAAATGTCAATTGGATCATGCCTCATGTTGAATAACCACTTTTTAAACCCTCACAGTGACCAAAATTGCCATTTTTACAGAGTTTTGCTTACTCAAAAGCTTCAATTTTGACCCGTTTCAGGCACAGAAATGACTTTAAACACACTTATTTTAGTTGACAAAGTCATAATTCACACCCAACAGTCATTTAGAGTCAAAAGATTAAATGTTGAAATTTCATCATTATAGACCATTTTGGGAACGTTCGACAGGTCCGGAGTCATCGTTTTTCATCCGAATATTGATTTTTTGGACTGTACCAAAAATGATTCAAAATGTCAATTGGATCGTGCCTCATGTTGAATAACCACTTTTTAAACCCTCACAGTGACCAAAATTGCCATTTTTACAGAGTTTTGCTTACTCAAAAGCTTCAATTTTGACCCGTTTCAGGCACAGAAATGACTTTAAACACACTTATTTTAGTTGACAAAGTCATAATTCACATCCAACAGTCATTTAGAGTCAAAAGATTAAATGTTAAAATTTCATCCATATTGACCATTTTGGGATCGTTCGACAGGTCCGGAGTCATCGTTTTTCATCCGAAAATTGATTTTTTGGACTGTACCAAAAATGATTCAAAATGTCAATTGGATCGTGCCTCATGTTGAATAACCACTTTTTAAACCCTCACAGTGACCAAAATTGCCATTTTTACAGAGTTTTGCTTACTCAAAAGCTTCAATTTTGACCCGTTTCAGGCACAGAAATGACTTTAAACACACTTATTTTAGTTGACAAAGTCATAATTCACATCCAACAGTAATTTAGAGTCAAAAGAATAAATGTTAAAATTTCATCATTATAGACCATTTTGGGATCGTTCGACAGGTCCGGAGTCATCGTTTTTCATCCGAAAATTGATTTTTTGGACTGTACCAAAAATGATTCAAAATGTCAATTGGATCGTTCCTCATGTTGAATAACCACTTTTTAAACCCTCACAGTGACCAAAATTGCCATTTTTACAGAGTTTTGATTACTCAAAAGCTTCAATTTTGACCCATTTCAGGCACAGAAATGACTTTAAACACACTTATTTTAGTTGAAAAAGTCATAATTCACATCCAACAGTCATTTAGAGTCAAAAGATTAAATGTTGAAATTTCATCCATATTGACCATTTGGGATCGTTTGACAGGTCCGGAGTCATTGTTTTTCATCCGAAAATTGATTTTTTGGACTGTACCAAAAGTGATTCAAAATGTCAATTGGATCGTGCCTCATGTTGAATAACCACTTTTTAAACCCTCACAGTGACCAAAATTGCCATTTTTACAGAGTTTTGCTTGCTCAAAAGCTTCAATTTTGACCCGTTTCAGGCACAGAAATGACTTTAAACACACTTATTCTAGTTGACAAAGTCATAATTCACATCCAACAGTCATTTAGAGTCAAAAGATTAAATGTTAACATTTCATCATTATAGACCATTTTGGGAACGTTCAACAGGTCCGGAGTCATCGTTTTTCATCCGAAAATTGATTTTTTGGACTGTACCAAAAATGATTCAAAATGTCAATTGGATCGTTCCTCATGTTGAATAACCACTTTTTAAACCCTCACAGTGACCAAAATTGCCATTTTTACAGAGTTTTGCTTACTCAAAAGCTTCAATTTTGACCCGTTTCAGGCACAGAAATGACTTTAAACACACTTATTTTAGTTGACAAAGTCATAATTCACATCCAACAGTCATTTAGAGTCAAAAGATTAAATGTTAAAATTTCATTCATATTGACCATTTTGGGATCGTTCGACAGGTCCGGAGTCATCGTTTTTCATCCGAAAATTGATTTTTTGGACTGTACCAAAAATGATTCAAAATGTCAATTGGATCGTGCCTCATGTTGAATAACCACTTTTTAAACCCTCACAGTGACCAAAATTGCCATTTTTACAGAGTTTTGCTTACTCAAAAGCTTCAATTTTGACCCGTTTCAGGCACAGAAATGACTTTAAACACACTTATTTTAGTTGACAAAGTCATAATTCACATCCAACAGTAATTTAGAGTCAAAAGAATAAATGTTAAAATTTCATCATTATTGACCATTTTGGGATCGTTCGACAGGTCCGGAGTCATCGTTTTTCATCCGAAAATTGATTTTTTGGACTGTACCAAAAATGATTCAAAATGTCAATTGGATCATGCCTCATGTTGAATAACCACTTTTTAAACCCTCACAGTGACCAAAATTGCCATTTTTACAGAGTTTTGCTTACTCAAAAGCTTCCATTTTGACCCGTTTCAGGCACAGAAATGACTTTAAACACACTTATTTTAGTTGACAAAGTCATAATTCACATCCAACAGTCATTTAGAGTCAAAAGATTAAATGTTAAAATTTCATCCATATTGACCATTTTGGGATCGTTCGACAGGTCCGGAGTCATCGTTTTTCATCCGAAAATTGATTTTTTGGACTGTACCAAAAATGATTCAAAATGTCAATTGGATCCTTCCTCATGTTGAATAACCACTTTTTAAACCCTCACAGTGACCAAAATTGCCATTTTTACAGAGTTTTGCTTACTCAAAAGCTTCAATTTTGACCCGTTTCAGGCACAGAAATGACTTTAAACACACTTATTTTAGTTGACAAAGTCATAATTCACATCCAACAGTCATTTAGAGTCAAAAGATTAAATGTTAAAATTTCATCCATATTGACCATTTTGGGATCGTTCGACAGGTCCGGAGTCATTGTTTTTCATCCGAAAATTGATTTTTTGGACTGTACCAAAAATGATTCAAAATGTCAATTGGATCGTGCCTCATGTTGAATAACCACTTTTTAAACCCTCACAGTGACCAAAATTGCCATTTTTACAGAGTTTTGCTTACTCAAAAGCTTCAATTTTGACCCGTTTCAGGCACAGAAATGACTTTAAACACACTTATTTTAGTTGACAAAGTCATAATTCACATCCAACAGTAATTTAGAGTCAAAAGAATAAATGTTAAAATTTCATCATTATAGACCATTTTGGGATCGTTCGACAGGTCCGGAGTCATCGTTTTTCATCCGAAAATTGATTTTTTGGACTGTACCAAAAATGATTCAAAATGTCAATTGGATCAAGCCTCATGTTGAATAACCACTTTTTAAACCCTCACAGTGACCAAAATTGCCATTTTTACAGAGTTTTGCTTATTCAAAAGCTTCCATTTTGACCCGTTTCAGGCACAGAAATGACTTTAAACACACTTATTCTAGTTGACAAAGTCATAATTCACATCCAACAGTCATTTAGAGTCAAAAGATTAAATGTTGAAATTTCATCATTATAGACCATTTTGGGATCGTTCGACAGGTCCGGAGTCATCGTTTTTCATCCGAAAATTGATTTTTTGGACTGTACCAAAAATGATTCAAAATGTCAATTGGATCGTGCCTCATGTTGAATAACCACTTTTTAAACCCTCACAGTGACCAAAATTGCCATTTTTACAGAGTTTTGCTTGCTCAAAAGCTTCAATTTTGACCCGTTTCAGGCACAGAAATGACTTTAAACACACTTATTCTAGTTGACAAAGTCATAATTCACATCCAACAGTCATTTAGAGTCAAAAGATTAAATGTTAACATTTCATCATTATAGACCATTTTGGGAACGTTCGACAGGTCCGGAGTCATCGTTTTTCATCCGAAAATTGATTTTTTGGACTGTACCAAAAATGATTCAAAATGTCAATTGGATCGTTCCTCATGTTGAATAACCACTTTTTAAACCCTCACAGTGACCAAAATTGCCATTTTTACAGAGTTTTGCTTACTCAAAAGCTTCAATTTTGACCCGTTTCAGGCACAGAAATGACTTTAAACACACTTATTTTAGTTGACAAAGTCATAATTCACATCCAACAGTAATTTAGAGTCAAAAGAATAAATGTTAAAATGTCATCATTATAGACCATTTTGGGATCGTTCGACAGGTCCGGAGTCATCGTTTTTCATCCGAAAATTGATTTTTTGGACTGTACCAAAAATGATTCAAAATGTCAATTGGATCATGCCTCATGTTGAATAACCACTTTTTAAACCCTCACAGTGACCAAAATTGCCATTTTTACAGAGTTTTGCTTACTCAAAAGCTTCAATTTTGACCCGTTTCAGGCACAGAAATGACTTTAAACACACTTATTTTAGTTGACAAAGTCATAATTCACATCCAACAGTCATTTAGAGTCAAAAGATTAAATGTTGAAATTTCATCATTATAGACCATTTTGGGAACGTTCGACAGGTCCGGAGTCATCGTTTTTCATCCGAATATTGATTTTTTGGACTGTACCAAAAATGATTCAAAATGTCAATTGGATCGTGCCTCATGTTGAATAACCACTTTTTAAACCCTCACAGTGACCAAAATTGCCATTTTTACAGAGTTTTGCTTACTCAAAAGCTTCAATTTTGACCCGTTTCAGGCACAGAAATGACTTTAAACACACTTATTTTAGTTGACAAAGTCATAATTCACATCCAACAGTCATTTAGAGTCAAAAGATTAAATGTTAAAATTTCATCCATATTGACCATTTTGGGATCGTTCGACAGGTCCGGAGTCATCGTTTTTCATCCGAAAATTGATTTTTTGGACTGTACCAAAAATGATTCAAAATGTCAATTGGATCGTGCCTCATGTTGAATAACCACTTTTTAAACCCTCACAGTGACCAAAATTGCCATTTTTACAGAGTTTTGCTTACTCAAAAGCTTCAATTTTGACCCGTTTCAGGCACAGAAATGACTTTAAACACACTTATTTTAGTTGACAAAGTCATAATTCACATCCAACAGTAATTTAGAGTCAAAAGAATAAATGTTAAAATTTCATCATTATAGACCATTTTGGGATCGTTCGACAGGTCCGGAGTCATCGTTTTTCATCCGAAAATTGATTTTTTGGACTGTACCAAAAATGATTCAAAATGTCAATTGGATCGTTCCTCATGTTGAATAACCACTTTTTAAACCCTCACAGTGACCAAAATTGCCATTTTTACAGAGTTTTGATTACTCAAAAGCTTCAATTTTGACCCATTTCAGGCACAGAAATGACTTTAAACACACTTATTTTAGTTGACAAAGTCATAATTCACATCCAACAGTCATTTAGAGTCAAAAGATTAAATGTTAAAATTTCATCCATATTGACCATTTTGGGATCGTTCGACAGGTCCGGAGTCATTGTTTTTCATCCGAAAATTGATTTTTTGGACTGTACCAAAAATGATTCAAAATGTCAATTGGATCGTGTCTCATGTTGAATAACCAGTTTTTAAACCCTCACAGTGACCAAAATTGCCATTTTTACAGAGTTTTGCTTACTCAAAAGCTTCAATTTTGACCCGTTTCAGGCACAGAAATGACTTTAAACACACTTATTTTAGTTGAAAAAGTCATAATTCACATCCAACAGTCATTTAGAGTCAAAAGATTAAATGTTAACATTTCATCATTATAGACCATTTTGGGAACGTTCAACAGGTCCGGAGTCATCGTTTTTCATCCGAAAATTGATTTTTTGGACTGTACCAAAAATGATTCAAAATGTCAATTGGATCGTTCCTCATGTTGAATAACCACTTTTTAAACCCTCACAGTGACCAAAATTGCCATTTTTACAGAGTTTTGCTTACTCAAAAGCTTCAATTTTGACCCGTTTCAGGCACAGAAATGACTTTAAACACACTTATTTTAGTTGACAAAGTCATAATTCACATCCAACAGTCATTTAGAGTCAAAAGATTAAATGTTAAAATTTCATTCATATTGACCATTTTGGGATCGTTCGACAGGTCCGGAGTCATCGTTTTTCATCCGAAAATTGATTTTTTGGACTGTACCAAAAATGATTCAAAATGTCAATTGGATCGTGCCTCATGTTGAATAACCACTTTTTAAACCCTCACAGTGACCAAAATTGCCATTTTTACAGAGTTTTGCTTACTCAAAAGCTTCCATTTTGACCCGTTTCAGGCACAGAAATGACTTTAAACACACTTATTTTAGTTGACAAAGTCATAATTCACATCCAACAGTAATTTAGAGTCAAAAGAATAAATGTTAAAATTTCATCATTATTGACCATTTTGGGATCGTTCGACAGGTCCGGAGTCATCGTTTTTCATCCGAAAATTGATTTTTTGGACTGTACCAAAAATGATTCAAAATGTCAATTGGATCATGCCTCATGTTGAATAACCACTTTTTAAACCCTCACAGTGACCAAAATTGCCATTTTTACAGAGTTTTGCTTACTCAAAAGCTTCCATTTTGACCCGTTTCAGGCACAGAAATGACTTTAAACACACTTATTTTAGTTGACAAAGTCATAATTCACATCCAACAGTCATTTAGAGTCAAAAGATTAAATGTTAAAATTTCATCCATATTGACCATTTTGGGATCGTTCGACAGGTCCGGAGTCATCGTTTTTCATCCGAAAATTGATTTTTGGGACTGTACCAAAAATGATTCAAAATGTCAATTGGATCCTTCCTCATGTTGAATAACCACTTTTTAAACCCTCACAGTGACCAAAATTGCCATTTTTACAGAGTTTTGCTTACTCAAAAGCTTCAATTTTGACCCGTTTCAGGCACAGAAATGACTTTAAACACACTTATTTTAGTTGACAAAGTCATAATTCACATCCAACAGTAATTTAGAGTCAAAAGAATAAATGTTAAAATTTCATCATTACAGACCATTTTGGGATCGTTCGACAGGTCCGGAGTCATCGTTTTTCATCCGAAAATTGATTTTTTGGACTGTACCAAAAATGATTCAAAATGTCAATTGGATCAAGCATCATGTTGAATAACCACTTTTTAAACCCTCACAGTGACCAAAATTGCCATTTTTACAGAGTTTTGCTTATTCAAAAGCTTCCATTTTGACCCGTTTCAGGCACAGAAATGACTTTAAACACACTTATTCTAGTTGACAAAGTCATAATTCACATCCAACAGTCATTTAGAGTCAAAAGATTAAATGTTGAAATTTCATCATTATAGACCATTTTGGGATCGTTCGACAGGTCCGGAGTCATCGTTTTTCATCCGAAAATTGATTTTTTGGACTGTACCAAAAATGATTCAAAATGTCAATTGGATCGTGCCTCATGTTGAATAACCACTTTTTAAACCCTCACAGTGACCAAAATTGCCATTTTTACAGAGTTTTGCTTGCTCAAAAGCTTCAATTTTGACCCGTTTCAGGCACAGAAATGACTTTAAACACACTTATTCTAGTTGACAAAGTCATAATTCACATCCAACAGTCATTTAGAGTCAAAAGATTAAATGTTGAAATTTCATCATTATAGACCATTTTGGGAACGTTCGACAGGTCCGGAGTCATCGTTTTTCATCCGAAAATTGATTTTTTGGACTGTACCAAAAATGATTCAAAATGTCGATTGGATCGTGCCTCATGTTGAATAACCACTTTTTAAACCCTCACAGTGACCAAAATTGCCATTTTTACAGAGTTTTGATTACTCAAAAGCTTCAATTTTGACCCATTTCAGGCACAGAAATGACTTTAAACACACTTATTTTAGTTGACAAAGTCATAATTCACATCCAACAGTCATTTAGAGTCAAAAGATTAAATGTTGAAATTTCATCCATATTGACCATTTGGGATCGTTCGACAGGTCCGGAGTCATTGTTTTTCATCCGAAAATTGATTTTTTGGACTGTACCAAAAGTGATTCAAAATGTCAATTGGATCGTGCCTCATGTTGAATAACCACTTTTTAAACCCTCACAGTGACCAAAATTGCCATTTTTACAGAGTTTTGCTTGCTCAAAAGCTTCAATTTTGACCCGTTTCAGGCACAGAAATGACTTTAAACACACTTATTCTAGTTGACAAAGTCATAATTCACATCCAACAGTCATTTAGAGTCAAAAGATTAAATGTTGAAATTTCATCCATATTGACCATTTGGGATCGTTCGACAGGTCCGGAGTCATCGTTTTTCATCCGAAAATTGATTTTTTGGACTGTACCAAAAGTGATTCAAAATGTCAATTGGATCGTGCCTCATGTTGAATAACCACTTTTTAAACCCTCACAGTGACCAAAATTGCCATTTTTACAGAGTTTTGCTTGCTCAAAAGCTTCAATTTTGACCCGTTTCAGGCACAGAAATGACTTTAAACACACTTATTCTAGTTGACAAAGTCATAATTCACATCCAACAGTCATTTAGAGTCAAAAGATGAAATGTTAAAATTTCATCATTATAGACCATTTTGGGAACGTTCGACAGGTCCGGAGTCATCGTTTTTCATCCGAAAATTGATTTTTTGGACTGTACCAAAAATGATTCAAAACGTCAATTGGATCGTTTCTCATGTTGAATAACCACTTTTTAAACCCTCACAGTGACCAAAATTGCCATTTTTACAGAGTTTTGATTACTCAAAAGCTTCAATTTTGACCCATTTCAGGCACAGAAATGACTTTAAACACACTTATTTTAGTTGACAAAGTCATAATTCACATCCAACAGTCATTTAGAGTCAAAAGATTAAATGTTAAAATTTCATCCATATTGACCATTTGGGATCGTTCGACAGGTCCGGAGTCATTGTTTTTTATCCGAAAATTGATTTTTTGGACTGTACCAAAAATGATTCAAAATGTCAATTGGATCGTGTCTCATGTTGAATAACCAGTTTTTAAACCCTCACAGTGACCAAAATTGCCATTTTTACAGAGTTTTGCTTACTCAAAAGCTTCAATTTTGACCCGTTTCAGGCACAGAAATGACTTTAAACACACTTATTTTAGTTGACAAAGTCATAATTCACATCCAACAGTAATTTAGAGTCAAAAGAATAAATGTTAAAATTTCATCATTATAGACCATTTTGGGATCGTTCGACAGGTTCGGAGTCATCGTTTTTCATCCGAAAATTGATTTTTTGGACTGTACCAAAAATGATTCAAAATGTCAATTGGATCGTGCCTCATGTTGAATAACCACTTTTTAAACCCTCACAGTGACCAAAATTGCCATTTTTACAGAGTTTTGCTTACTCAAAAGCTTTAATTTTGACCCGTTTCAGGCACAGAAATGACTTTAAACACACTTATTCTAGTTGAGAAAGTCATAATTCACATCCAACAGTCATTTAGAGTCAAAAGAATAAATGTTAACATTTCATCATTATAGACCATTTTGGGAACGTTCGACAGGTCCGGAGTCATCGTTTTTCATCCGAAAATTGATTTTTTGGACTGTACCAAAAATGATTCAAAATGTCAATTGGATCGTTCCTCATGTTGAATAACCACTTTTTAAACCCTCACAGTGACCAAAATTGCCATTTTTACAGAGTTTTGCTTACTCAAAAGCTTCAATTTTGACCCGTTTCAGGCACAGAAATGACTTTAAACACACTTATTTTAGTTGACAAAGTCATAATTCACATCCAACAGTCATTTAGAGTCAAAAGATTAAATGTTAAAATTTCATCATTATAGACCATTTTGGGATCGTTCGACAGGTCCGGAGTCATCGTTTTGCATCTGAAAATTGATTTTTTGGACTGTACCAAAAATGATTCAAAATGTCAATTGGATCATGGCTCATGTTGAATAACCACTTTTTAAACCCTCACAGTGACCAAAATTGCCATTTTTACAGAGTTTTGCTTACTCAAAAGCTTCAATTTTGACCCGTTTCAGGCACAGAAATGACTTTAAACACACTTATTCTAGTTGACAAAGTCATAATTCACATCCAACAGTCATTTAGAGTCAAAAGAATAAATGTTAACATTTTATCATTATAGACCATTTTGGGAACGTTCGACAGGTCCGGAGTCATCGTTTTTCATCCGAAAATTGATTTTTTGGACTGTACCAAAAATGATTCAAAATGTCAATTTGATCGTTCCTCATGTTGAATAACCACTTTTTAAACCCTCACAGTGACCAAAAATGCCATTTTTACAGAGTTTTGCTTACTCAAAAGCTTCAATTTTGACCCGTTTCAGGCACAGAAATGACTTTAAACACACTTATTTTAGTTGACAAAGTCATAATTCACATCCAACAGTCATTTAGAGTCAAAAGATTAAATGTTAAAATTTCATCCATATTGACCATTTTGGGATCGTTCGACAGGTCCGGAGTCATCGTTTTTCATCCGAAAATTGATTTTTTGGACTGTACCAAAAATGATTCAAAATGTCAATTGGATCGTGCCTCATGTTGAATAACCACTTTTTAAACCCTCACAGTGACCAAAATTGCCATTTTTACAGAGTTTTGCTTACTCAAAAGCTTCAATTTTGACCCGTTTCAGGCACAGAAATGACTTCAAACACACTTATTTTAGTTGACAAAGTCATAATTCACATCCAACAGTAATTTAGAGTCAAAAGAATAAATGTTAAAATTTCATCATTATAGACCATTTTGGGATCGTTCGACAGGTCCGGAGTCATCGTTTTTCATCCGAAAATTGATTTTTTGGACTGTACCAAAAATGATTCAAAATGTCAATTGGATCGTTCCTCATGTTGAATAACCACTTTTTAAACCCTCACAGTGACCAAAATTGCCATTTTTACAGAGTTTTGATTACTCAAAAGCTTCAATTTTGACCCATTTCAGGCACAGAAATGACTTTAAACACACTTATTTTAGTTGACAAAGTCATAATTCACATCCAACAGTCATTTAGAGTCAAAAGATTAAATGTTAAAATTTCATCCATATTGACCATTTTGGGATCGTTCGACAGGTCCGGAGTCATTGTTTTTCATCCGAAAATTGATTTTTTGGACTGTACCAAAAATGATTCAAAATGTCAATTGGATCGTGTCTCATGTTGAATAACCAGTTTTTAAACCCTCACAGTGACCAAAATTGCCATTTTTACAGAGTTTTGCTTACTCAAAAGCTTCAATTTTGACCCGTTTCAGGCACAGAAATGACTTTAAACACACTTATTTTAGTTGAAAAAGTCATAATTCACATCCAACAGTCATTTAGAGTCAAAAGATTAAATGTTAACATTTCATCATTATAGACCATTTTGGGAACGTTCAACAGGTCCGGAGTCATCGTTTTTCATCCGAAAATTGATTTTTTGGACTGTACCAAAAATGATTCAAAATGTCAATTGGATCGTTCCTCATGTTGAATAACCACTTTTTAAACCCTCACAGTGACCAAAATTGCCATTTTTACAGAGTTTTGCTTACTCAAAAGCTTCAATTTTGACCCGTTTCAGGCACAGAAATGACTTTAAACACACTTATTTTAGTTGACAAAGTCATAATTCACATCCAACAGTCATTTAGAGTCAAAAGATTAAATGTTAAAATTTCATCCATATTGACCATTTTGGGATCGTTCGACAGGTCCGGAGTCATTGTTTTTCATCCGAAAATTGATTTTTTGGACTGTACCAAAAATGATTCAAAATGTCAATTGGATCGTGTCTCATGTTGAATAACCAGTTTTTAAACCCTCACAGTGACCAAAATTGCCATTTTTACAGAGTTTTGCTTACTCAAAAGCTTCAATTTTGACCCGTTTCAGGCACAGAAATGACTTTAAACACACTTATTTTAGTTGAAAAAGTCATAATTCACATCCAACAGTCATTTAGAGTCAAAAGATTAAATGTTAACATTTCATCATTATAGACCATTTTGGGAACGTTCAACAGGTCCGGAGTCATCGTTTTTCATCCGAAAATTGATTTTTTGGACTGTACCAAAAATGATTCAAAATGTCAATTGGATCGTTCCTCATGTTGAATAACCACTTTTTAAACCCTCACAGTGACCAAAATTGCCATTTTTAAAGAGTTTTGCTTACTCAAAAGCTTCAATTTTGACCCGTTTCAGGCACAGAAATGACTTTAAACACACTTATTTTAGTTGACAAAGTCATAATTCACATCCAACAGTCATTTAGAGTCAAAAGATTAAATGTTAAAATTTCATCCATATTGACCATTTTGGGATCGTTCGACAGGTCCGGAGTCATTGTTTTTCATCCGAAAAATTGATTTTTTGGACTGTACCAAAAATGATTCAAAATGTCAATTGGATCGTGTCTCATGTTGAATAACCAGTTTTTAAACCCTCACAGTGACCAAAATTGCCATTTTTACAGAGTTTTGCTTACTCAAAAGCTTCAATTTTGACCCGTTTCAGGCACAGAAATGACTTTAAACACACTTATTTTAGTTGACAAAGTCATAATTCACATACAACAGTCATTTAGAGTCAAAAGATTAAATGTTGAAATTTCATCATTATAGACCATTTTGGGATCGTTCGACAGGTCTGGAGTCATCGTTTTTCATCCGAAAATTGATTTTTTGGACTGTTCCAAAAATGATTCAAAACGTCAATTGGATCGTTTCTCATGTTGAATAACCACTTTTTAAACCCTCACAGTGACCAAAATTGCCATTTTTACAGAGTTTTGATTACTCAAAAGGTTCAATTTTGACCCATTTCAGGCACAGAAATGACTTTAAACACACTTATTTTAGTTGACAAAGTCATAATTCACATCCAACAGTCATTTAGAGTCAAAAGATTAAATGTTAAAATTTCATCCATATTGACCATTTGGGATCGTTCGACAGGTCCGGAGTCATTGTTTTTTATCCGAAAATTGATTTTTTGGACTGTACCAAAAATGATTCAAAATGTCAATTGGATCGTGTCTCATGTTGAATAACCAGTTTTTAAACCCTCACAGTGACCAAAATTGCCATTTTTACAGAGTTTTGCTTACTCAAAAGCTTCAATTTTGACCCGTTTCAGGCACAGAAATGACTTTAAACACACATATTTTAGTTGAAAAAGTCATAATTCACATCCAACAGTCATTTAGAGTCAAAAGTTTAAATGTTGAAATTTCATCCATATTGACCATTTGGGATCGTTCGACAGGTCCGGAGTCATCGTTTTTCATCCGAAAATTGATTTTTTGGACTGTACCAAAAGTGATTCAAAATGTCAATTGGATCGTGCCTCATGTTGAATAACCACTTTTTAAACCCTCACAGTGACCAAAATTGCCATTTTTACAGAGTTTTGCTTATTCAAAAGCTTTAATTTTGACCCGTTTCAGGCACAGAAATGACTTTAAACACACTTATTCTAGTTGACAAAGTCATAATTCACATCCAACAGTCATTTAGAGTCAAAAGAATAAATGTTAACATTTTATCATTATAGACCATTTTGGGAACGTTCGACAGGTCCGGAGTCATCGTTTTTCATCCGAAAATTGATTTTTTGGACTGTACCAAAAATGATTCAAAATGTCAATTTGATCGTTCCTCATGTTGAATAACCACTTTTTAAACCCTCACAGTGACCAAAAATGCCATTTTTACAGAGTTTTGCTTACTCAAAAGCTTCAATTTTGACCCGTTTCAGGCACAGAAATGACTTTAAACACACTTATTTTAGTTGACAAAGTCATAATTCACATCCAACAGTCATTTAGAGTCAAAAGATTAAATGTTAAAATTTCATCCATATTGACCATTTTGGGATCGTTCGACAGGTCCGGAGTCATCGTTTTTCATCCGAAAATTGATTTTTTGGACTGTACCAAAAATGATTCAAAATGTCAATTGGATCGTGCCTCATGTTGAATAACCACTTTTTAAACCCTCACAGTGACCAAAATTGCCATTTTTACAGAGTTTTGCTTACTCAAAAGCTTCAATTTTGACCTGTTTCAGGCACAGAAATGACTTCAAACACACTTATTTTAGTTGACAAAGTCATAATTCACATCCAACAGTAATTTAGAGTCAAAAGAATAAATGTTAAAATTTCATCATTATAGACCATTTTGGGATCGTTCGACAGGTCCGGAGTCATCGTTTTTCATCCGAAAATTGATTTTTTGGACTGTACCAAAAATGATTCAAAATGTCAATTGGATCATGCCTCATGTTGAATAACCACTTTTTAAACCCTCACAGTGACCAAAATTGCCATTTTTACAGAGTTTTGCTTACTCAAAAGCTTCCATTTTGACCGGTTTCAGGCACAGACATGACTTTAAACACACTTATTTTAGTTGACAAAGTCATAATTCACATCCAACAGTCATTTAGAGTCAAAAGATTAAATGTTAAAATTTCATCCATATTGACCATTTTGGGATCGTTCGACAGGTCCGGAGTCATCGTTTTTCATCCGAAAATTGATTTTTTGGACTGTACCAAAAATGATTCAAAATGTCAATTGGATCGTGCCTCATGTTGAATAACCACTTTTTAAACCCTCACAGTGACCAAAATTGCCATTTTTACAGAGTTTTGCTTACTCAAAAGCTTCAATTTTGACCCGTTTCAGGCACAGAAATGACTTTAAACACACTTATTTTAGTTGACAAAGTCATAATTCACATCCAACAGTAATTTAGAGTCAAAAGAATAAATGTTAAAATTTCATCATTATAGACCATTTTGGGATCGTTCGACAGGTCCGGAGTCATCGTTTTTCATCCGAAAATTGATTTTTTGGACTGTACCAAAAATGATTCAAAATGTCAATTGGATCAAGCCTCATGTTGAATAACCACTTTTTAAACCCTCACAGTGACCAAAATTGCCATTTTTACAGAGTTTTGCTTACTCAAAATCTTCCATTTTGACCCGTTTCAGGCACAGAAATGACTTTAAACACACTTATTCTAGTTGACAAAGTCATAATTCACATCCAACAGTCATTTAGAGTCAAAAGATTAAATGTTAACATTTCATCATTATAGACCATTTTGGGAACGTTCGACAGGTCCGGAGTCATCGTTTTTCATCCGAAAATTGATTTTTTGGACTGTACCAAAAATGATTCAAAATGTCAATTGGATCGTTCCTCATGTTGAATAACCACTTTTTAAACCCTCACAGTGACCAAAATTGCCATTTTTACAGAGTTTTGCTTACTCAAAAGCTTCAATTTTGACCCGTTTCAGGCACAGAAATGACTTTAAACACACTTATTTTAGTTGAAAAAGTCATAATTCACATCCAACAGTCATTTAGAGTCAAAAGATTAAATGTTAACATTTCATCATTATAGACCATTTTGGGAACGTTCAACAGGTCCGGAGTCATCGTTTTTCATCCGAAAATTGATTTTTTGGACTGTACCAAAAATGATTCAAAATGTCAATTGGATCGTTCCTCATGTTGAATAACCACTTTTTAAACCCTCACAGTGACCAAAATTGCCATTTTTACAGAGTTTTGCTTACTCAAAAGCTTCAATTTTGACCCGTTTCAGGCACAGAAATGACTTTAAACACACTTATTTTAGTTGACAAAGTCATAATTCACATCCAACAGTCATTTAGAGTCAAAAGATTAAATGTTAAAATTTCATCCATATTGACCATTTTGGGATCGTTCGACAGGTCCGGAGTCATTGTTTTTCATCCGAAAAATTGATTTTTTGGACTGTACCAAAAATGATTCAAAATGTCAATTTGATCGTGTCTCATGTTGAATAACCAGTTTTTAAACCCTCACAGTGACCAAAATTGCCATTTTTACAGAGTTTTGCTTACTCAAAAGCTTCAATTTTGACCCGTTTCAGGCACAGAAATGACTTTAAACACACTTATTTTAGTTGACAAAGTCATAATTCACATACAACAGTCATTTAGAGTCAAAAGATTAAATGTTGAAATTTCATCATTATAGACCATTTTGGGATCGTTCGACAGGTCTGGAGTCATCGTTTTTCATCCGAAAATTGATTTTTTGGACTGTTCCAAAAATGATTCAAAACGTCAATTGGATCGTTTCTCATGTTGAATAACCACTTTTTAAACCCTCACAGTGACCAAAATTGCCATTTTTACAGAGTTTTGATTACTCAAAAGCTTCAATTTTGACCCATTTCAGGCACAGAAATGACTTTAAACACACTTATTTTAGTTGACAAAGTCATAATTCACATCCAACAGTCATTTAGAGTCAAAAGATTAAATGTTAAAATTTCATCCATATTGACCATTTGGGATCGTTCGACAGGTCCGGAGTCATTGTTTTTTATCCGAAAATTGATTTTTTGGACTGTACCAAAAATGATTCAAAATGTCAATTGGATCGTGTCTCATGTTGAATAACCAGTTTTTAAACCCTCACAGTGACCAAAATTGCCATTTTTACAGAGTTTTGCTTACTCAAAAGCTTCAATTTTGACCCGTTTCAGGCACAGAAATGACTTTAAACACACATATTTTAGTTGAAAAAGTCATAATTCACATCCAACAGTCATTTAGAGTCAAAAGTTTAAATGTTGAAATTTCATCCATATTGACCATTTGGGATCGTTCGACAGGTCCGGAGTCATCGTTTTTCATCCGAAAATTGATTTTTTGGACTGTACCAAAAGTGATTCAAAATGTCAATTGGATCGTGCCTCATGTTGAATAACCACTTTTTAAACCCTCACAGTGACCAAAATTGCCATTTTTACAGAGTTTTGCTTATTCAAAAGCTTTAATTTTGACCCGTTTCAGGCACAGAAATGACTTTAAACACACTTATTCTAGTTGACAAAGTCATAATTCACATCCAACAGTCATTTAGAGTCAAAAGAATAAATGTTAACATTTTATCATTATAGACCATTTTGGGAACGTTCGACAGGTCCGGAGTCATCGTTTTTCATCCGAAAATTGATTTTTTGGACTGTACCAAAAATGATTCAAAATGTCAATTTGATCGTTCCTCATGTTGAATAACCACTTTTTAAACCCTCACAGTGACCAAAAATGCCATTTTTACAGAGTTTTGCTTACTCAAAAGCTTCAATTTTGACCCGTTTCAGGCACAGAAATGACTTTAAACACACTTATTTTAGTTGACAAAGTCATAATTCACATCCAACAGTCATTTAGAGTCAAAAGATTAAATGTTAAAATTTCATCCATATTGACCATTTTGGGATCGTTCGACAGGTCCGGAGTCATCGTTTTTCATCCGAAAATTGATTTTTTGGACTGTACCAAAAATGATTCAAAATGTCAATTGGATCGTGCCTCATGTTGAATAACCACTTTTTAAACCCTCACAGTGACCAAAATTGCCATTTTTACAGAGTTTTGCTTACTCAAAAGCTTCAATTTTGACCTGTTTCAGGCACAGAAATGACTTCAAACACACTTATTTTAGTTGACAAAGTCATAATTCACATCCAACAGTAATTTAGAGTCAAAAGAATAAATGTTAAAATTTCATCATTATAGACCATTTTGGGATCGTTCGACAGGTCCGGAGTCATCGTTTTTCATCCGAAAATTGATTTTTTGGACTGTACCAAAAATGATTCAAAATGTCAATTGGATCATGCCTCATGTTGAATAACCACTTTTTAAACCCTCACAGTGACCAAAATTGCCATTTTTACAGAGTTTTGCTTACTCAAAAGCTTCCATTTTGACCGGTTTCAGGCACAGACATGACTTTAAACACACTTATTTTAGTTGACAAAGTCATAATTCACATCCAACAGTCATTTAGAGTCAAAAGATTAAATGTTAAAATTTCATCCATATTGACCATTTTGGGATCGTTCGACAGGTCCGGAGTCATCGTTTTTCATCCGAAAATTGATTTTTTGGGACTGTACCAAAAATGATTCAAAATGTCAATTGGATCGTGCCTCATGTTGAATAACCACTTTTTAAACCCTCACAGTGACCAAAATTGCCATTTTTACAGAGTTTTGCTTACTCAAAAGCTTCAATTTTGACCCGTTTCAGGCACAGAAATGACTTTAAACACACTTATTTTAGTTGACAAAGTCATAATTCACATCCAACAGTAATTTAGAGTCAAAAGAATAAATGTTAAAATTTCATCATTATAGACCATTTTGGGATCGTTCGACAGGTCCGGAGTCATCGTTTTTCATCCGAAAATTGATTTTTTGGACTGTACCAAAAATGATTCAAAATGTCAATTGGATCAAGCCTCATGTTGAATAACCACTTTTTAAACCCTCACAGTGACCAAAATTGCCATTTTTACAGAGTTTTGCTTACTCAAAATCTTCCATTTTGACCCGTTTCAGGCACAGAAATGACTTTAAACACACTTATTCTAGTTGACAAAGTCATAATTCACATCCAACAGTCATTTAGAGTCAAAAGATTAAATGTTAACATTTCATCATTATAGACCATTTTGGGAACGTTCGACAGGTCCGGAGTCATCGTTTTTCATCCGAAAATTGATTTTTTGGACTGTACCAAAAATGATTCAAAATGTCAATTGGATCGTTCCTCATGTTGAATAACCACTTTTTAAACCCTCACAGTGACCAAAATTGCCATTTTTACAGAGTTTTGCTTACTCAAAAGCTTCAATTTTGACCCGTTTCAGGCACAGAAATGACTTTAAACACACTTATTTTAGTTGACAAAGTCATAATTCACATCCAACAGTAATTTAGAGTCAAAAGAATAAATGTTAAAATTTCATCATTATAGACCATTTTGGGATCGTTCGACAGGTCCGGAGTCATCGTTTTTCATCCGAAAATTGATTTTTTGGACTGTACCAAAAATGATTCAAAATGTCAATTGGATCATGCCTCATGTTGAATAACCACTTTTTAAACCCTCACAGTGACCAAAATTGCCATTTTTACAGAGTTTTGCTTACTCAAAAGCTTCAATTTTGACCCGTTTCAGGCACAGAAATGACTTTAAACACACTTATTTTAGTTGACAAAGTCATAATTCACATCCAACAGTCATTTAGAGTCAAAAGATTAAATGTTGAAATTTCATCATTATAGACCATTTTGGGAACGTTCGACAGGTCCGGAGTCATCGTTTTTCATCCGAAAATTGATTTTTTGGACTGTACCAAAAATGATTCAAAATGTCAATTGGATCGTGCCTCATGTTGAATAACCACTTTTTAAACCCTCACAGTGACCAAAATTGCCATTTTTACAGAGTTTTGATTACTCAAAAGCTTCAATTTTGACCCATTTCAGGCACAGAAATGACTTTAAACACACTTATTTTAGTTGACAAAGTCATAATTCACATCCAACAGTCATTTAGAGTCAAAAGATTAAATGTTGAAATTTCATCCATATTGACCATTTGGGATCGTTCGACAGGTCCGGAGTCATTGTTTTTCATCCGAAAATTGATTTTTTGGACTGTACCAAAAGTGATTCAAAATGTCAATTGGATCGTGCCTCATGTTGAATAACCACTTTTTAAACCCTCACAGTGACCAAAATTGCCATTTTTACAGAGTTTTGCTTACTCAAAAGCTTCAATTGTGACCCGTTTCAGGCACAGAAATGACTTGAAACACACTTATTTTAGTTGACAAAGTCATAATTCACATCCAACAGTAATTTAGAGTCAAAAGAATAAATGTTAAAATTTCATCATTATAGACCATTTTGGGATCGTTCGACAGGTCCGGAGTCATCGTTTTTCATCCGAAAATTGATTTTTTGGACTGTACCAAAAATGATTCAAAATGTCAATTGGATCATGCCTCATGTTGAATAACCACTTTTTAAACCCTCACAGTGACCAAAATTGCCATTTTTACAGAGTTTTGCTTACTCAAAAGCTTCAATTTTGACCCGTTTCAGGCACAGAAATGACTTTAAACACACTTATTTTAGTTGACAAAGTCATAATTCACATCCAACAGTCATTTAGAGTCAAAAGATTAAATGTTGAAATTTCATCATTATAGACCATTTTGGGAACGTTCGACAGGTCCGGAGTCATCGTTTTTCATCCGAAAATTGATTTTTTGGACTATACCAAAAATGATTCAAAATGTCAATTGGATCGTGCCTCATGTTGAATAACCACTTTTTAAACCCTCACAGTGACCAAAATTGCCATTTTTACAGAGTTTTGATTACTCAAAAGCTTCAATTTTGACCCATTTCAGGCACAGAAATGACTTTAAACACACTTATTCTAGTTGACAAAGTCATAATTCACATCCAACAGTCATTTAGAGTCAAAAGATTAAATGTTGAAATTTCATCCATATTGACCATTTGGGATCGTTCGACAGGTCCGGAGTCATCGTTTTTCATCCGAAAATTGATTTTTTGGACTGTACCAAAAGTGATTCAAAATGTCAATTGGATCGTGCCTCATGTTGAATAACCACTTTTTAAACCCTCACAGTGACCAAAATTGCCATTTTTACAGAGTTTTGCTTGCTCAAAAGCTTCAATTTTGACCCGTTTCAGGCACAGAAATGACTTTAAACACACTTATTCTAGTTGACAAAGTCATAATTCACATCCAACAGTCATCTAGAGTCAAAAGATTAAATGTTAAAATTTCATCATTATAGACCATTTTGGGAACGTTCGACAGGTCCGGAGTCATCGTTTTTCATCCGAAAATTGATTTTTTTGGACTGTACCAAAAATGATTCAAAACGTCAATTGGATCGTTTCTCATGTTGAATAACCACTTTTTAAACCCTCACAGTGACCAAAATTGCCATTTTTACAGAGTTTTGATTACTCAAAAGCTTCAATTTTGACCCATTTCAGGCACAGAAATGACTTTAAACACACTTATTTTAGTTGACAAAGTCATAATTCACATCCAACAGTCATTTAGAGTCAAAAGATTAAATGTTAAAATTTCATCCATATTGACCATTTGGGATCGTTCGACAGGTCCGGAGTCATTGTTTTTTATCCGAAAATTGATTTTTTGGACTGTACCAAAAATGATTCAAAATGTCAATTGGATCGTGTCTCATGTTGAATAACCAGTTTTTAAACCCTCACAGTGACCAAAATTGCCATTTTTACAGAGTTTTGCTTACTCAAAAGCTTCAATTTTGACCCGTTTCAGGCACAGAAATGACTTTAAACACACATATTTTAGTTGAAAAAGTCATAATTCACATCCAACAGTCATTTAGAGTCAAAAGTTTAAATGTTGAAATTTCATCCATATTGACCATTTGGGATCGTTCGACAGGTCCGGAGTCATCGTTTTTCATCCGAAAATTGATTTTTTGGACTGTACCAAAAGTGATTCAAAATGTCAATTGGATCGTGCCTCATGTTGAATAACCACTTTTTAAACCCTCACAGTGACCAAAATTGCCATTTTTACAGAGTTTTGCTTACTCAAAAGCTTTAATTTTGACCCGTTTCAGGCACAGAAATGACTTTAAACACACTTATTCTAGTTGAGAAAGTCATAATTCACATCCAACAGTCATTTAGAGTCAAAAGAATAAATGTTAACATTTCATCATTATAGACCATTTTGGGAACGTTCGACAGGTCCGGAGTCATCGTTTTGCATCTGAAAATTGATTTTTTGGACTGTATGATTCAAAATGTCAATTGGATCATGGCTCATGTTGAATAACCACTTTTTAAACCCTCACGGTGACCAAAATTGCCATTTTTACAGAGTTTTGCTTACTCAAAAGCTTCAATTTTGACCCGTTTCAGGCACAGAAATGACTTTAAACACTTATTCTAGTTGACAAAGTCATAATTCACATCCAACAGTCATTTAGAGTCAAAAGAATAAATGTTAACATTTCATCATTATAGACCATTTTGGGAACGTTCGACAGGTCTGGAGTCATCGTTTTTCATCCGAAAATTGATTTTTTGGACTGTACCAAAAATGATTCAAAATGTCAATTTGATCGTTCCTCATGTTGAATAACCACTTTTTAAACCCTCACAGTGACCAAAATTGCCATTTTTACAGAGTTTTGCTTACTCAAAAGCTTCAATTTTGACCCGTTTCAGGCACAGAAATGACTTTAAACACACTTATTTTAGTTGACAAAGTCATAATTCACATCCAACAGTCATTTAGAGTCAAAAGATTAAATGTTAAAATTTCATCCATATTGACCATTTTGGGATCGTTCGACAGGTCCGGAGTCATCGTTTTTCATCCGAAAATTGATTTTTTGGACTGTACCAAAAATGATTCAAAATGTCAATTGGATCGTGCCTCATGTTGAATAACCACTTTTTAAACCCTCACAGTGACCAAAATTGCCATTTTTACAGAGTTTTGCTTACTCAAAAGCTTCAATTTTGACCCGTTTCAGGCACAGAAATGACTTTAAACACACTTATTTTAGTTGACAAAGTCATAATTCACATCCAACAGTAATTTAGAGTCAAAAGAATAAATGTTAAAATTTCATCATTATAGACCATTTTGGGATCGTTCGACAGGTCCGGAGTAATCGTTTTTCATCCGAAAATTGATTTTTTGGACTGTACCAAAAATGATTCAAAATGTCAATTGGATCGTGCCTCATGTTGAATAACCACTTTTTAAACCCTCACAGTGACCAAAATTGCCATTTTTACAGAGTTTTGCTTACTCAAAAGCTTCCATTTTGACCCCGTTTCAGGCACAGAAATGACTTTAAACACACTTATTTTAGTTGACAAAGTCATAATTCACATCCAACAGTAATTTAGAGTCAAAAGAATAAATGTTAAAATTTCATCATTATAGACCATTTTGGGATCGTTCGACAGGTCCGGAGTCATCGTTTTTCATCCGAAAATTGATTTTTTGGACTGTACCAAAAATGATTCAAAATGTCAATTGGATCAAGCCTCATGTTGAATAACGACTTTTTAAACCCTCACAGTGACCAAAATTGCCATTTTTACAGAGTTTTGCTTACTCAAAAGCTTCCATTTTGACCCGTTTCAGGCACAGAAATGACTTTAAACACACTTATTCTAGTTGACAAAGTCATAATTCACATCCAACAGTCATTTAGAGTCAAAAGATTAAAAGTTGAAATTTCATCATTATAGACCATTTTGGGATCGTTCGACAGGTTCGGAGTCATCGTTTTTCATCCGAAAATTGATTTTTTGGACTGTACCAAAAATGATTCAAAATGTCAATTGGATCGTGCCTCATGTTGAATAACCACTTTTTAAACCCTCACAGTGACCAAAATTGCCATTTTTACAGAGTTTTGCTTGCTCAAAAGCTTCAATTTTGACTCGTTTCAGGCACAGAAATGACTTTAAACACACTTATTCTAGTTGACAAAGTCATAATTCACATCTAACAGTCATTTAGAGTCAAAAGATTAAATGTTAACATTTCATCATTATAGACCATTTTGGGAACGTTCGACAGGTCCGGAGTCATCGTTTTTCATCCGAAAATTGATTTTTTGGACTGTACCAAAAATGATTCAAAATGTCAATTGGATCGTTCCTCATGTTGAATAACCACTTTTTAAACCCTCACAGTGACCAAAATTGCCATTTTCACAGAGTTTTGATTACTCAAAAGCTTCAATTTTGACCCGTTTCAGGCACAGAAATGACTTTAAACACACTTATTTTAGTTGACAAAGTCATAATTCACATCCAACAGTCATTTAGAGTCAAAAGATTAAATGTTAAAATTTCATCATTATAGACCATTTTGGGAACGTTCGACAGGTCCGGAGTCATCGTTTTTCATCCGAAAATTGATTTTTTGGACTGTAGCAAAAATGATTCAAAATGTCAATTGGATCATGCCTCATGTTGAATAACCACTTTTTAAACCCTCACAGTGACCAAAATTGCCATTTTACAGAGTTTTGCTTACTCAAAAGCTTCAATTTTGACCCGTTTCAGGCACAGAAAGGACTTTAAGCACACTTATTTTAGTTGACAAAGTCATAATTCACATCCAACAGTCATTTAGAGTCAAAAGATTAAATGTTGCAATTTCATCATTATAGACCATTTTGGGATCGTTCGACAGGTCCGGAGTCATCGTTTTTCATCCGAAAATTGATTTTTTGGACTGTACCAAAAATGATTCAAAATGTCGATTGGATCGTGCCTCATGTTGAATAACCACTTTTTAAACCCTCACAGTGACCAAAATTGCCATTTTTACAGAGTTTTGCTTACTCAAAAGCTTCCATTTTGACCCGTTTCAGGCACAGAAATGACTTTAAACACACTTATTCTAGTTGACAAAGTCATAATTCACATCCAACAGTCATTTAGAGTCAAAAGATTAAATGTTAAAATTTCATCCATATTGACCATTTTGGGATCGTTCGACTGGTCCGGAGTCATCGTTTTTCATCCGAAAATTGATTTTTTGGACTGTACCAAAAATGATTCAAAATGTCAATTGGATCGTGCCTCATGTTGAATAACCACTTTTTAAACCCTCACAGTGACCAAAATTGCCATTTTTACAGAGTTTTGCTTACTCAAAAGCTTCAATTTTGACCCGTTTCAGGCACAGAAATGACTTTAAACACACTTATTTTAGTTGACAAAGTCATAATTCACATCCAACAGTAATTTAGAGTCAAAAGAATAAATGTTAAAATTTCATCATTATAGACCATTTTGGGATCGTTCGACAGGTTCGGAGTCATCGTTTTTCATCCGAAAATTGATTTTTTGGACTGTACCAAAAATGATTCAAAATGTCAATTGGATCGTGCCTCATGTTGAATAACCACTTTTTAAACCCTCACAGTGACCAAAATTGCCATTTTTACAGAGTTTTGCTTACTCAAAAGCTCTCATTTTGACCCGTTTCAGGCACAGAAATGACTTTAAACACACTTATTCTAGTTGACAAAGTCATAATTCACATCCAACAGTCATTTAGAGTCAAAAGATTAAATGTTGAAATTTCATCATTATAGACCATTTTGGGATCGTTCGACAGGTCCGGAGTCATCGTTTTTCATCCGAAAATTGATTTTTTGGACTGTACCAAAAATGATTCAAAATGTCAATTGGATCGTGCCTCATGTTGAATAACCACTTTTTAAACCCTCACAGTGACCAAAATTGCCATTTTTACAGAGTTTTGCTTGCTCAAAAGCTTCAATTTTGACTCGTTTCAGGCACAGAAATGACTTTAAACACACTTATTCTAGTTGACAAAGTCATAATTCACATCTAACAGTCATTTAGAGTCAAAAGATTAAATGTTAACATTTCATCATTATAGACCATTTTGGGAACGTTCGACAGGTCCGGAGTCATCGTTTTTCATCCGAAAATTGATTTTTTGGACTGTACCAAAAATGATTCAAAATGTCAATTGGATCGTTCCTCATGTTCAATAACCACTTTTTAAACCCTCACAGTGACCAAAATTGCCATTTTTACAGAGTTTTGATTACTCAAAAGCTTCAATTTTGACCCGTTTCAGGCACAGAAATGACTTTAAACACACTTATTTTAGTTGACAAAGTCATAATTCACATCCAACAGTCATTTAGAGTCAAAAGATTAAATGTTAAAATTTCATCATTATAGACCATTTTGGGAACGTTCGACAGGTCCGGAGTCATCGTTTTTCATCCGAAAATTGATTTTTTGGACTGTAGCAAAAATGATTCAAAATGTCAATTGGATCATGCCTCATGTTGAATAACCACTTTTTAAACCCTCACAGTGACCAAAATTGCCATTTTTACAGAGTTTCGCTTACTCAAAAGCTTCAATTTTGACCCGTTTCAGGCACAGAAAGGACTTTAAGCACACTTATTTTAGTTGACAAAGTCATAATTCACATCCAACAGTCATTTAGAGTCAAAAGATTAAATGTTGAAATTTCATCATTATAGACCATTTTGGGATCGTTCGACAGGTCCGGAGTCATCGTTTTTCATCCGAAAATTGATTTTTTGGACTGTACCAAAAATGATTCAAAATGTCAATTGGATCGTGCCTCATGTTGAATAACCACTTTTTAAACCCTCACAGTGACCAAAATTGCCATTTTTACAGAGTTTTGCTTACTCAAAAGCTTCCATTTTGACCCGTTTCAGGCACAGAAATGACTTTAAACACACTTATTCTAGTTGACAAAGTCATAATTCACATCCAACAGTCATTTAGAGTCAAAAGATTAAATGTTGAAATTTCATCATTATAGACCATTTTGGGATCGTTCGACACGTCCGGAGTCATCGTTTTTCATCCGAAAATTGATTTTTTGGACTGTACCAAAAATGATTCAAAATGTCAATTGGATCGTGCCTCATGTTGAATAACCACTTTTTAAACCCTCACAGTGACCAAAATTGCCATTTTTACAGAGTTTTGCTTGCTCAAAAGCTTCAATTTTGACTCGTTTCAGGCACAGAAATGACTTTAAACACACTTATTCTAGTTGACAAAGTCATAATTCACATCCAACAGTCATTTAGAGTCAAAAGATTAAATGTTAACATTTCATCATTATAGACCATTTTGGGAACGTTCGACAGGTCCGGAGTCATCGTTTTTCATCCGAAAATTGATTTTTTGGACTGTACCAAAAATGATTCAAAATGTCAATTGGATCGTTCCTCATGTTGAATAACCACTTTTTAAACCCTCACAGTGACCAAAATTGCCATTTTTACAGAGTTTTGCTTACTCAAAAGCTTCAATTTTGACCCGTTTCAGGCACAGAAATGACTTTAAACACACTTATTTTAGTTGACAAAGTCATAATTCACATCCAACAGTCATTTAGAGTCAAAAGATTAAATGTTAAAATTTCATCCATATTGACCATTTTGGGATCGTTCGACAGGTCCGGAGTCATCGTTTTTCATCCGAAAATTGATTTTTTGGACTGTACCAAAAATGATTCAAAATGTCAATTGGATCGTGCCTCATGTTGAATAACCACTTTTTAAACCCTCACAGTGACCAAAATTGCCATTTTTACAGAGTTTTGCTTGCTCAAAAGCTTCAATTTTGACCTGTTTCAGTCACAGAAATGACTTTAAACACACTTATTCTAGTTGACAAAGTCATAATTCACATCCAACAGTCATTTAGAGTCAAAAGATTAAATGTTAAAATTTCATCATTATAGACCATTTTGGGAACGTTCGACAGGTCCGGAGTCATTGTTTTTCATCCGAAAATTGATTTTTTGGACTGTACCAAAAATGATTCAAAATGTCAATTGGATCGTGTCTCATGTTGAATAACCACTTTTTAAACCCTCACAGTGACCAAAATTGCCATTTTTACAGAGTTTTGCTTACTCAAAAGCTTCAATTTTGACCCGTTTCAGGCACAGAAATGACTTTAAACACACTTATTTTTGTTGACAAAGTCATAATTCACATCCAACAGTCATTTAGAGTCAAAAGAATAAATGTTAACATTTCATCATTATAGACCATTTTGGGATCGTTCGACAGGTCCGGAGTCATCGTTTTTCATCCGAAAATTGATTTTTTGGACTGTACCAAAAATGATTCAAAATGTCAATTGGATCGTTCCTCATGTTGAATAACCACTTTTTAAACCCTCACAGTGACCAAAATTGCCATTTTTACAGAGTTTTGCTTACTCAAAAGCTTCAATTTTGACCCGTTTCAGGCACAGAAATGACTTTAAACACACTTATTTTAGTTGACAAAGTCATAATTCACATCCAACAGTAATTTAGAGTCAAAAGAATAAATGTTAAAATTTCATCATTATAGACCGTTTTGGGATCGTTCGACAGGTCCGGAGTCATCGTTTTTCATCCGAAAATTGATTTTTTGGACTGTACCAAAAATGATTCAAAATGTCAATTGGATCATGCCTCATGTTGAATAACCACTTTTTAAACCCTCACAGTGACCAAAATTGCCATTTTTACAGAGTTTTGCTTGCTCAAAAGCTTCAATTTTGACTCGTTTCAGGCACAGAAATGACTTTAAACACACTTATTCTAGTTGACAAAGTCATAATTCACATCTAACAGTCATTTAGAGTCAAAAGATTAAATGTTAACATTTCATCATTATAGACCATTTTGGGAACGTTCGACAGGTCCGGAGTCATCGTTTTTCATCCGAAAATTGATTTTTTGGACTGTACCAAAAATGATTCAAAATGTCAATTGGATCGTTCCTCATGTTGAATAACCACTTTTTAAACCCTCACAGTGACCAAAATTGCCATTTTTACAGAGTTTTGATTACTCAAAAGCTTCAATTTTGACCCGTTTCAGGCACAGAAATGACTTTAAACACACTTATTTTAGTTGACAAAGTCATAATTCACATCCAACAGTCATTTAGAGTCAAAAGATTAAATGTTAAAATTTCATCATTATAGACCATTTTGGGAACGTTCGACAGGTCCGGAGTCATCGTTTTTCATCCGAAAATTGATTTTTTGGACTGTAGCAAAAATGATTCAAAATGTCAATTGGATCATGCCTCATGTTGAATAACCACTTTTTAAACCCTCACAGTGACCAAAATTGCCATTTTTACAGAGTTTCGCTTACTCAAAAGCTTCAATTTTGACCCGTTTCAGGCACAGAAAGGACTTTAAGCACACTTATTTTAGTTGACAAAGTCATAATTCACATCCAACAGTCATTTAGAGTCAAAAGATTAAATGTTGAAATTTCATCATTATAGACCATTTTGGGATCGTTCGACAGGTCCGGTGTCATCGTTTTTCATCCGAAAATTGATTTTTTGGACTGTACCAAAAATGATTCAAAATGTCAATTGGATCGTGCCTCATGTTGAATAACCACTTTTTAAACCCTCACAGTGACCAAAATTGCCATTTTTACAGAGTTTTGCTTACTCAAAAGCTTCCATTTTGACCCGTTTCAGGCACAGAAATGACTTTAAACACACTTATTCTAGTTGACAAAGTCATAATTCACATCCAACAGTCATTTAGAGTCAAAAGATTAAATGTTGAAATTTCATCATTATAGACCATTTTGGGATCGTTCGACACGTCCGGAGTCATCGTTTTTCATCCGAAAATTGATTTTTTGGACTGTACCAAAAATGATTCAAAATGTCAATTGGATCGTGCCTCATGTTGAATAACCACTTTTTAAACCCTCACAGTGACCAAAATTGCCATTTTTACAGAGTTTTGCTTGCTCAAAAGCTTCAATTTTGACTCGTTTCAGGCACAGAAATGACTTTAAACACACTTATTCTAGTTGACAAAGTCATAATTCACATCCAACAGTCATTTAGAGTCAAAAGATTAAATGTTAACATTTCATCATTATAGACCATTTTGGGAACGTTCGACAGGTCCGGAGTCATCGTTTTTCATCCGAAAATTGATTTTTTGGACTGTACCAAAAATGATTCAAAATGTCAATTGGATCGTTCCTCATGTTGAATAACCACTTTTTAAACCCTCACAGTGACCAAAATTGCCATTTTTACAGAGTTTTGCTTACTCAAAAGCTTCAATTTTGACCCGTTTCAGGCACAGAAATGACTTTAAACACACTTATTTTAGTTGACAAAGTCATAATTCACATCCAACAGTCATTTAGAGTCAAAAGATTAAATGTTAAAATTTCATCATTATAGACCATTTTGGGAACGTTCGACAGGTCCGGAGTCATTGTTTTTCATCCGAAAATAGATTTTTTGGACTGTACCAAAAATGATTCAAAATGTCAATTGGATCGTGTCTCATGTTGAATAACCACTTTTTAAACCCTCACAGTGACCAAAATTGCCATTTTTACAGAGTTTTGCTTACTCAAAAGCTTCAATTTTGACCCGTTTCAGGCACAGAAATGACTTTAAACACACTTATTTTAGTTGACAAAGTCATAATTCACATCCAACAGTCATTTAGAGTCAAAAGAATAAATGTTAACATTTCATCATTATAGACCATTTTGGGATCGTTCGACAGGTCCGGAGTCATCGTTTTTCATCCGAAAATTGATTTTTTGGACTGTACCAAAAATGATTCAAAATGTCAATTGGATCGTTCCTCATGTTGAATAACCACTTTTTAAACCCTCACAGTGACCAAAATTGCCATTTTTACAGAGTTTTGCTTACTCAAAAGCTTCAATTTTGACCCGTTTCAGGCACAGAAATGACTTTAAACACACTTATTTTAGTTGACAAAGTCATAATTCACATCCAACAGTAATTTAGAGTCAAAAGAATAAATGTTAAAATTTCATCATTATAGACCGTTTTGGGATCGTTCGACAGGTCCGGAGTCATCGTTTTTCATCCGAAAATTGATTTTTTGGACTGTACCAAAAATGATTCAAAATGTCAATTGGATCATGCCTCATGTTGAATAACCACTTTTTAAACCCTCACAGTGACCAAAATTGCCATTTTTACAGAGTTTTGTTTACTCAAAAGCTTCAATTTTGACCCGTTTCAGGCACAGAAATGACTTTAAACACACTTATTTTAGTTGACAAAGTCATAATTCACATCCAACAGTCATTTAGAGTCAAAAGATTAAATGTTGAAATTTCATCATTATAGACCATTTTGGGATCGTTCGACAGGTCCGGAGTCATCGTTTTTCATCCGAAAATTGATTTTTTGGACTGTACCAAAAATGATTCAAAATGTCAATTGGATCGTGCCTCATGTTGAATAACCACTTTTTAAACCCTCACAGTGACCAAAATTGCCATTTTTACAGAGTTTTGCTTGCTCAAAAGCTTCAATTTTGACTCGTTTCAGGCACAGAAATGACTTTAAACACACTTATTCTAGTTGACAAAGTCATAATTCACATCTAACAGTCATTTAGAGTCAAAAGATTAAATGTTAACATTTCATCATTATAGACCATTTTGGGAACGTTCGACAGGTCCGGAGTCATCGTTTTTCATCCGAAAATTGATTTTTTGGACTGTACCAAAAATGATTCAAAATGTCAATTGGATCGTTCCTCATGTTGAATAACCACTTTTTAAACCCTCACAGTGACCAAAATTGCCATTTTTACAGAGTTTTGCTTACTCAAAAGCTTCAATTTTGACCCGTTTCAGGCACAGAAATGACTTTAAACACACTTACTTTAGTTGACAAAGTCATAATTCACATCCAACAGTCATTTAGAGTCAAAAGATTAAATGTTAAAATTTCATCCATATTGACCATTTTGGGATCGTTCGACAGGTCCGGAGTCATCGTTTTTCATCCGAAAATTGATTTTTTGGACTGTACCAAAAATTATTCAAAATGTCAATTGGATCGTGCCTCATGTAGAATAACCACTTTTTAAACCCTCACAGTGACCAAAATTGCCATTTTTACAGAGTTTTGCTTACTCAAAAGCTTCAATTTTGACCCGTTTCAGGCACAGAAATGACTTTAAACACACTTATTTTAGTTGACAAAGTCATAATTCACATCCAACAGTCTTTTAGAGTCAAAAGATTAAATGTTGAAATTTCATCATTATAGACCATTTTGGGATCGTTCGACAGGTCCGGAGTCATCGTTTTTCATCCGAAAATTGATTTTTTGGACTGTACCAAAAATGATTCAAAATGTCAATTGGATCGTGCCTCATGTTGAATAACCACTTTTTAAACCCTCACAGTGACCAAAATTGCCATTTTTACAGAGTTTTGCTTGCTCAAAAGCTTCAATTTTGACCCGTTTCAGGCACAGAAATGACTTTAAACACACTTATTCTAGTTGACAAAGTCATAATTCACATCCAACAGTCATTTAGAGTCAAAAGATTAAATGTTAACATTTCATCATTATAGACCATTTTGGGAACGTTCGACAGGTCCGGAGTCATCGTTTTTCATCCGAAAATTGATTTTTTGGACTGTACCAAAAATGATTCAAAATGTCAATTGGATCGTTCCTCATGTTGAATAACCACTTTTTAAACCCTCACAGTGACCAAAATTGCCATTTTTACAGAGTTTTGCTTACTCAAAAGCTTCAATTTTGACCCGTTTCAGGCACAGAAATGACTTTAAACACACTTATTTTAGTTGACAAAGTCATAATTCACATCCAACAGTCATTTAGAGTCAAAAGATTAAATGTTAAAATTTCATCATTATAGACCATTTTGGGAACGTTCGACAGGTCCGGAGTCATCGTTTTTCATCCGAAAATTGATTTTTTGGACTGTAGCAAAAATGATTCAAAATGTCAATTGGATCATGCCTCATGTTGAATAACCACTTTTGTAAACCCTCACAGTGACCAAAATTGCCATTTTTTCAGAGTTTCGCTTACTCAAAAGCTTCAATTTTGACCCGTTTCAGGCACAGAAAGGACTTTAAGCACACTTATTTTAGTTGACAAAGTCATAATTCACATCCAACAGTCATTTAGAATCAAAAGATTAAATGTTGAAATTTCATCATTATAGACCATTTTGGGATCGTTCGACAGGTCCGGAGTCATCGTTTTTCATCCGAAAATTGATTTTTTGGACTGTACCAAAAATGATTCAAAATGTCAATTGGATCGTGCCTCATGTTGAATAACCACTTTTTAAACCCTCATAGTGACCAAAATTGCCATTTTTACAGAGTTTTGCTTACTCAAAAGCTTCCATTTTGACCCGTTTCAGGCACAGAAATGACTTTAAACACACTTATTCTAGTTGACAAAGTCATAATTCACATCCAACAGTCATTTAGAGTCAAAAGATTAAATGTTGAAATTTCATCATTATAGACCATTTTGGGATCGTTCGACACATCCGGAGTCATCGTTTTTCATCCGAAAATTGATTTTTTGGACTGTACCAAAAATGATTCAAAATGTCAATTGGATCGTGCCTCATGTTGAATAACCACTTTTTAAACCCTCACAGTGACCAAAATTGCCATTTTTACAGAGTTTTGCTTGCTCAAAAGCTTCAATTTTGACTCGTTTCAGGCACAGAAATGACTTTAAACACACTTATTCTAGTTGACAAAGTCATAATTCACATCCAACAGTCATTTAGAGTCAAAAGATTAAATGTTAACATTTCATCATTATAGACCATTTTGGGATCGTTCGACAGGTCCGGAGTCATCGTTTTTCATCCGAAAATTGATTTTTTGGACTGTACCAAAAATGATTCAAAATGTCAATTGGATCGTTCCTCATGTTGAATAACCACTTTTTAAACCCTCACAGTGACCAAAATTGCCATTTTTACAGAGTTTTGCTTACTCAAAAGCTTCAATTTTGACCCGTTTCAGGCACAGAAATGACTTTAAACACACTTATTTTAGTTGACAAAGTCATAATTCACATCCAACAGTAATTTAGAGTCAAAAGAATAAATGTTAAAATTTCATCATTATAGACCGTTTTGGGATCGTTCGACAGGTCCGGAGTCATCGTTTTTCATCCGAAAATTGATTTTTTGGACTGTACCAAAAATGATTCAAAATGTCAATTGGATCATGCCTCATGTTGAATAACCACTTTTTAAACCCTCACAGTGACCAAAATTGCCATTTTTACAGAGTTTTGCTTACTCAAAAGCTTCAATTTTGACCCGTTTCAGGCACAGAAATGACTTTAAACACACTTATTTTAGTTGACAAAGTCATAATTCACATCCAACAGTCATTTAGAGTCAAAAGATTAAATGTTGAAATTTCATCATTATAGACCATTTTGGGATCGTTCGACAGGTCCGGAGTCATCGTTTTTCATCCGAAAATTGATTTTTTGGACTGTACCAAAAATGATTCAAAATGTCAATTGGATCGTGCCTCATGTTGAATAACCACTTTTTAAACCCTCACAGTGACCAAAATTGCCATTTTTACAGAGTTTTGCTTACTCAAAAGCTTCCATTTTGACCCGTTTCAGGCACAGAAATGACTTTAAACACACTTATTCTAGTTGACAAAGTCATAATTCACATCCAACAGTCATTTAGAGTCAAAAGATTAAATGTTGAAATTTCATCATTATAGACCATTTTGGGATCGTTCGACACGTCCGGAGTCCTCGTTTTTCATCCGAAAATTGATTTTTTGGACTGTACCAAAAATGATTCAAAATGTCAATTGGATCGTGCCTCATGTTGAATAACCACTTTTTAAACCCTCACAGTGACCAAAATTGCCATTTTTACAGAGTTTTGCTTGCTCAAAAGCTTCAATTTTGACCTGTTTCAGTCACAGAAATGACTTTAAACACACTTATTCTAGTTGACAAAGTCATAATTCACATCCAACAGTCATTTAGAGTCAAAAGATTAAATGTTAAAATTTCATCATTATAGACCATTTTGGGAACGTTCGACAGGTCCGGAGTCATTGTTTTTCATCCGAAAATTGATTTTTTGGACTGTACCAAAAATGATTCAAAATGTCAATTGGATCGTGTCTCATGTTGAATAACCACTTTTTAAACCCTCACAGTGACCAAAATTGCCATTTTTACAGAGTTTTGCTTACTCAAAAGCTTCAATTTTGACCCGTTTCAGGCACAGAAATGACTTTAAACACACTTATTTTAGTTGACAAAGTCATAATTCACATCCAACAGTCATTTAGAGTCAAAAGATTAAATGTTAAAATTTCATCCATATTGACCATTTTGGGATCGTTCGACAGGTCCGGAGTCATCGTTTTTCATCCGAAAATTGATTTTTTGGACTGTACCAAAAATGATTCAAAATGTCAATTGGATCGTGCCTCATGTTGAATAACCACTTTTTAAACCCTCACAGTGACCAAAATTGCCATTTTTACAGAGTTTTGCTTGCTCAAAAGCTTCAATTTTGACTCGTTTCAGGCACAGAAATGACTTTAAACACACTTATTCTAGTTGACAAAGTCATAATTCACATCCAACAGTCATTTAGAGTCAAAAGATTAAATGTTAACATTTCATCATTATAGACCATTTTGGGATCGTTCGACAGGTCCGGAGTCATCGTTTTTCATCCGAAAATTGATTTTTTGGACTGTACCAAAAATGATTCAAAATGTCAATTGGATCGTTCCTCATGTTGAATAACCACTTTTTAAACCCTCACAGTGACCAAAATTGCCATTTTTACAGAGTTTTGCTTACTCAAAAGCTTCAATTTTGACCCGTTTCAGGCACAGAAATGACTTTAAACACACTTATTTTAGTTGACAAAGTCATAATTCACATCCAACAGTCATTTAGAGTCAAAAGATTAAATGTTAACATTTCATCATTATAGACCATTTTGGGATCGTTCGACAGGTCCGGAGTCATCGTTTTTCATCCGAAAATTGATTTTTTGGACTGTACCAAAAATGATTCAAAATGTCAATTGGATCGTGCCTCATGTTGAATAACCACTTTTTAAACCCTCACAGTGACCAAAATTGCCATTTTTACAGAGTTTTGATTACTCAAAAGCTTCAATTTTGACCCATTTCAGGCACAGAAATGACTTTAAACACACTTATTCTAGTTGACAAAGTCATAATTCACATCCAACAGTCATTTAGAGTCAAAAGATTAAATGTTGAAATTTCATCCATATTGACCATTTGGGATCGTTCGACAGGTCCGGAGTCATCGTTTTTCATCCGAAAATTGATTTTTTGGACTGTACCAAAAGTGATTCAAAATGTCAATTGGATCGTGCCTCATGTTGAATAACCACTTTTTAAACCCTCACAGTGACCAAAATTGCCATTTTTACAGAGTTTTGCTTGCTCAAAAGCTTCAATTTTGACCCGTTTCAGGCACAGAAATGACTTTAAACACACTTATTCTAGTTGACAAAGTCATAATTCACATCCAACAGTCATCTAGAGTCAAAAGATTAAATGTTAAAATTTCATCATTATAGACCATTTTGGGAACGTTCGACAGGTCCGGAGTCATCGTTTTTCATCCGAAAATTGATTTTTTTGGACTGTACCAAAAATGATTCAAAACGTCAATTGGATCGTTTCTCATGTTGAATAACCACTTTTTAAACCCTCACAGTGACCAAAATTGCCATTTTTACAGAGTTTTGATTACTCAAAAGCTTCAATTTTGACCCATTTCAGGCACAGAAATGACTTTAAACACACTTATTTTAGTTGACAAAGTCATAATTCACATCCAACAGTCATTTAGAGTCAAAAGATTAAATGTTAAAATTTCATCCATATTGACCATTTGGGATCGTTCGACAGGTCCGGAGTCATTGTTTTTTATCCGAAAATTGATTTTTTGGACTGTACCAAAAATGATTCAAAATGTCAATTGGATCGTGTCTCATGTTGAATAACCAGTTTTTAAACCCTCACAGTGACCAAAATTGCCATTTTTACAGAGTTTTGCTTACTCAAAAGCTTCAATTTTGACCCGTTTCAGGCACAGAAATGACTTTAAACACACATATTTTAGTTGAAAAAGTCATAATTCACATCCAACAGTCATTTAGAGTCAAAAGTTTAAATGTTGAAATTTCATCCATATTGACCATTTGGGATCGTTCGACAGGTCCGGAGTCATCGTTTTTCATCCGAAAATTGATTTTTTGGACTGTACCAAAAGTGATTCAAAATGTCAATTGGATCGTGCCTCATGTTGAATAACCACTTTTTAAACCCTCACAGTGACCAAAATTGCCATTTTTACAGAGTTTTGCTTACTCAAAAGCTTTAATTTTGACCCGTTTCAGGCACAGAAATGACTTTAAACACACTTATTCTAGTTGAGAAAGTCATAATTCACATCCAACAGTCATTTAGAGTCAAAAGAATAAATGTTAACATTTCATCATTATAGACCATTTTGGGAACGTTCGACAGGTCCGGAGTCATCGTTTTTCATCCGAAAATTGATTTTTTGGACTGTACCAAAAAATGATTCAAAATGTCAATTGGATCGTTCCTCATGTTGAATAACCACTTTTTAAACCCTCACAGTGACCAAAATTGCCATTTTTACAGAGTTTTGCTTACTCAAAAGCTTCAATTTTGACCCGTTTCAGGCACAGAAATGACTTTAAACACACTTATTTTAGTTGACAAAGTCATAATTCACATCCAACAGTCATTTAGAGTCAAAAGATTAAATGTTAAAATTTCATCATTATAGACCATTTTGGGATCGTTCGACAGGTCCGGAGTCATCGTTTTGCATCTGAAAATTGATTTTTTGGACTGTATGATTCAAAATGTCAATTGGATCATGGCTCATGTTGAATAACCACTTTTTAAACCCTCACGGTGACCAAAATTGCCATTTTTACAGAGTTTTGCTTACTCAAAAGCTTCAATTTTGACCCGTTTCAGGCACAGAAATGACTTTAAACACTTATTCTAGTTGACAAAGTCATAATTCACATCCAACAGTCATTTAGAGTCAAAAGAATAAATGTTAACATTTCATCATTATAGACCATTTTGGGAACGTTCGACAGGTCTGGAGTCATCGTTTTTCATCCGAAAATTGATTTTTTGGACTGTACCAAAAATGATTCAAAATGTCAATTTGATCGTTCCTCATGTTGAATAACCACTTTTTAAACCCTCACAGTGACCAAAATTGCCATTTTTACAGAGTTTTGCTTACTCAAAAGCTTCAATTTTGACCCGTTTCAGGCACAGAAATGACTTTAAACACACTTATTTTAGTTGACAAAGTCATAATTCACATCCAACAGTCATTTAGAGTCAAAAGATTAAATGTTAAAATTTCATCCATATTGACCATTTTGGGATCGTTCGACAGGTCCGGAGTCATCGTTTTTCATCCGAAAATTGATTTTTTGGACTGTACCAAAAATGATTCAAAATGTCAATTGGATCGTGCCTCATGTTGAATAACCACTTTTTAAACCCTCACAGTGACCAAAATTGCCATTTTTACAGAGTTTTGCTTACTCAAAAGCTTCAATTTTGACCCGTTTCAGGCACAGAAATGACTTTAAACACACTTATTTTAGTTGACAAAGTCATAATTCACATCCAACAGTAATTTAGAGTCAAAAGAATAAATGTTAAAATTTCATCATTATAGACCATTTTGGGATCGTTCGACAGGTCCGGAGTAATCGTTTTTCATCCGAAAATTGATTTTTTGGACTGTACCAAAAATGATTCAAAATGTCAATTGGATCGTGCCTCATGTTGAATAACCACTTTTTAAACCCTCACAGTGACCAAAATTGCCATTTTTACAGAGTTTTGCTTACTCAAAAGCTTCCATTTTGACCCCGTTTCAGGCACAGAAATGACTTTAAACACACTTATTTTAGTTGACAAAGTCATAATTCACATCCAACAGTAATTTAGAGTCAAAAGAATAAATGTTAAAATTTCATCATTATAGACCATTTTGGGATCGTTCGACAGGTCCGGAGTCATCGTTTTTCATCCGAAAATTGATTTTTTGGACTGTACCAAAAATGATTCAAAATGTCAATTGGATCAAGCCTCATGTTGAATAACGACTTTTTAAACCCTCACAGTGACCAAAATTGCCATTTTTACAGAGTTTTGCTTACTCAAAAGCTTCCATTTTGACCCGTTTCAGGCACAGAAATGACTTTAAACACACTTATTCTAGTTGACAAAGTCATAATTCACATCCAACAGTCATTTAGAGTCAAAAGATTAAAAGTTGAAATTTCATCATTATAGACCATTTTGGGATCGTTCGACAGGTTCGGAGTCATCGTTTTTCATCCGAAAATTGATTTTTTGGACTGTACCAAAAATGATTCAAAATGTCAATTGGATCGTGCCTCATGTTGAATAACCACTTTTTAAACCCTCACAGTGACCAAAATTGCCATTTTTACAGAGTTTTGCTTGCTCAAAAGCTTCAATTTTGACTCGTTTCAGGCACAGAAATGACTTTAAACACACTTATTCTAGTTGACAAAGTCATAATTCACATCTAACAGTCATTTAGAGTCAAAAGATTAAATGTTAACATTTCATCATTATAGACCATTTTGGGAACGTTCGACAGGTCCGGAGTCATCGTTTTTCATCCGAAAATTGATTTTTTGGACTGTACCAAAAATGATTCAAAATGTCAATTGGATCGTTCCTCATGTTGAATAACCACTTTTTAAACCCTCACAGTGACCAAAATTGCCATTTTCACAGAGTTTTGATTACTCAAAAGCTTCAATTTTGACCCGTTTCAGGCACAGAAATGACTTTAAACACACTTATTTTAGTTGACAAAGTCATAATTCACATCCAACAGTCATTTAGAGTCAAAAGATTAAATGTTAAAATTTCATCATTATAGACCATTTTGGGAACGTTCGACAGGTCCGGAGTCATCGTTTTTCATCCGAAAATTGATTTTTTGGACTGTAGCAAAAATGATTCAAAATGTCAATTGGATCATGCCTCATGTTGAATAACCACTTTTTAAACCCTCACAGTGACCAAAATTGCCATTTTACAGAGTTTTGCTTACTCAAAAGCTTCAATTTTGACCCGTTTCAGGCACAGAAAGGACTTTAAGCACACTTATTTTAGTTGACAAAGTCATAATTCACATCCAACAGTCATTTAGAGTCAAAAGATTAAATGTTGCAATTTCATCATTATAGACCATTTTGGGATCGTTCGACAGGTCCGGAGTCATCGTTTTTCATCCGAAAATTGATTTTTTGGACTGTACCAAAAATGATTCAAAATGTCAATTGGATCGTGCCTCATGTTGAATAACCACTTTTTAAACCCTCACAGTGACCAAAATTGCCATTTTTACAGAGTTTTGCTTACTCAAAAGCTTCCATTTTGACCCGTTTCAGGCACAGAAATGACTTTAAACACACTTATTCTAGTTGACAAAGTCATAATTCACATCCAACAGTCATTTAGAGTCAAAAGATTAAATGTTGAAATTTCATCATTATAGACCATTTTGGGATCGTTCGACACGTCCGGAGTCATCGTTTTTCATCCGAAAATTGATTTTTTGGACTGTACCAAAAATGATTCAAAATGTCAATTGGATCGTGTCTCACGTTGAATAACCACTTTTTAAACCCTCACAGTGACCAAAATTGCCATTTTTACAGAGTTTTGCTTACTCAAAAGCTTCAATTTTGACCCGTTTCAGGCACAGAAATGACTTTAAACACACTTATTTTAGTTGACAAAGTCATAATTCACATCCAACAGTCATTTAGAGTCAAAAGATTAAATGTTAAAATTTCATCCATATTGACCATTTTGGGATCGTTCGACTGGTCCGGAGTCATCGTTTTTCATCCGAAAATTGATTTTTTGGACTGTACCAAAAATGATTCAAAATGTCAATTGGATCGTGCCTCATGTTGAATAACCACTTTTTAAACCCTCACAGTGACCAAAATTGCCATTTTTACAGAGTTTTGCTTACTCAAAAGCTTCAATTTTGACCCGTTTCAGGCACAGAAATGACTTTAAACACACTTATTTTAGTTGACAAAGTCATAATTCACATCCAACAGTAATTTAGAGTCAAAAGAATAAATGTTAAAATTTCATCATTATAGACCATTTTGGGATCGTTCGACAGGTTCGGAGTCATCGTTTTTCATCCGAAAATTGATTTTTTGGACTGTACCAAAAATGATTCAAAATGTCAATTGGATCGTGCCTCATGTTGAATAACCACTTTTTAAACCCTCACAGTGACCAAAATTGCCATTTTTACAGAGTTTTGCTTACTCAAAAGCTTCCATTTTGACCCGTTTCAGGCACAGAAATGACTTTAAACACACTTATTCTAGTTGACAAAGTCATAATTCACATCCAACAGTCATTTAGAGTCAAAAGATTAAATGTTGAAATTTCATCATTATAGACCATTTTGGGATCGTTCGACAGGTCCGGAGTCATCGTTTTTCATCCGAAAATTGATTTTTTGGACTGTACCAAAAATGATTCAAAATGTCAATTGGATCGTTCCTCATGTTGAATAACCACTTTTTAAACCCTCACAGTGACCAAAATTGCCATTTTTACAGAGTTTTGATTACTCAAAAGCTTCAATTTTGACCCGTTTCAGGCACAGAAATGACTTTAAACACACTTATTTTAGTTGACAAAGTCATAATTCACATCCAACAGTCATTTAGAGTCAAAAGATTAAATGTTAAAATTTCATCATTATAGACCATTTTGGGAACGTTCGACAGGTCCGGAGTCATCGTTTTTCATCCGAAAATTGATTTTTTGGACTGTAGCAAAAATGATTCAAAATGTCAATTGGATCATGCCTCATGTTGAATAACCACTTTTTAAACCCTCACAGTGACCAAAATTGCCATTTTTACAGAGTTTCGCTTACTCAAAAGCTTCAATTTTGACCCGTTTCAGGCACAGAAAGGACTTTAAGCACACTTATTTTAGTTGACAAAGTCATAATTCACATCCAACAGTCATTTAGAGTCAAAAGATTAAATGTTGAAATTTCATCATTATAGACCATTTTGGGATCGTTCGACAGGTCCGGAGTCATCGTTTTTCATCCGAAAATTGATTTTTTGGACTGTACCAAAAATGATTCAAAATGTCAATTGGATCGTGCCTCATGTTGAATAACCACTTTTTAAACCCTCACAGTGACCAAAATTGCCATTTTTACAGAGTTTTGCTTACTCAAAAGCTTCCATTTTGACCCGTTTCAGGCACAGAAATGACTTTAAACACACTTATTCTAGTTGACAAAGTCATAATTCACATCCAACAGTCATTTAGAGTCAAAAGATTAAATGTTGAAATTTCATCATTATAGACCATTTTGGGATCGTTCGACACGTCCGGAGTCATCGTTTTTCATCCGAAAATTGATTTTTTGGACTGTACCAAAAATGATTCAAAATGTCAATTGGATCGTGCCTCATGTTGAATAACCACTTTTTAAACCCTCACAGTGACCAAAATTGCCATTTTTACAGAGTTTTGCTTGCTCAAAAGCTTCAATTTTGACTCGTTTCAGGCACAGAAATGACTTTAAACACACTTATTCTAGTTGACAAAGTCATAATTCACATCCAACAGTCATTTAGAGTCAAAAGATTAAATGTTAACATTTCATCATTATAGACCATTTTGGGAACGTTCGACAGGTCCGGAGTCATCGTTTTTCATCCGAAAATTGATTTTTTGGACTGTACCAAAAATGATTCAAAATGTCAATTGGATCGTTCCTCATGTTGAATAACCACTTTTTAAACCCTCACAGTGACCAAAATTGCCATTTTTACAGAGTTTTGCTTACTCAAAAGCTTCAATTTTGACCCGTTTCAGGCACAGAAATGACTTTAAACACACTTATTTTAGTTGACAAAGTCATAATTCACATCCAACAGTCATTTAGAGTCAAAAGATTAAATGTTAAAATTTCATCCATATTGACCATTTTGGGATCGTTCGACAGGTCCGGAGTCATCGTTTTTCATCCGAAAATTGATTTTTTGGACTGTACCAAAAATGATTCAAAATGTCAATTGGATCGTGCCTCATGTTGAATAACCACTTTTTAAACCCTCACAGTGACCAAAATTGCCATTTTTACAGAGTTTTGCTTGCTCAAAAGCTTCAATTTTGACCTGTTTCAGTCACAGAAATGACTTTAAACACACTTATTCTAGTTGACAAAGTCATAATTCACATCCAACAGTCATTTAGAGTCAAAAGATTAAATGTTAAAATTTCATCATTATAGACCATTTTGGGAACGTTCGACAGGTCCGGAGTCATTGTTTTTCATCCGAAAATTGATTTTTTGGACTGTACCAAAAATGATTCAAAATGTCAATTGGATCGTGTCTCATGTTGAATAACCACTTTTTAAACCCTCACAGTGACCAAAATTGCCATTTTTACAGAGTTTTGCTTACTCAAAAGCTTCAATTTTGACCCGTTTCAGGCACAGAAATGACTTTAAACACACTTATTTTAGTTGACAAAGTCATAATTCACATCCAACAGTCATTTAGAGTCAAAAGAATAAATGTTAACATTTCATCATTATAGACCATTTTGGGATCGTTCGACAGGTCCGGAGTCATCGTTTTTCATCCGAAAATTGATTTTTTGGACTGTACCAAAAATGATTCAAAATGTCAATTGGATCGTTCCTCATGTTGAATAACCACTTTTTAAACCCTCACAGTGACCAAAATTGCCATTTTTACAGAGTTTTGCTTACTCAAAAGCTTCAATTTTGACCCGTTTCAGGCACAGAAATGACTTTAAACACACTTATTTTAGTTGACAAAGTCATAATTCACATCCAACAGTAATTTAGAGTCAAAAGAATAAATGTTAAAATTTCATCATTATAGACCGTTTTGGGATCGTTCGACAGGTCCGGAGTCATCGTTTTTCATCCGAAAATTGATTTTTTGGACTGTACCAAAAATGATTCAAAATGTCAATTGGATCATGCCTCATGTTGAATAACCACTTTTTAAACCCTCACAGTGACCAAAATTGCCATTTTTACAGAGTTTTGCTTGCTCAAAAGCTTCAATTTTGACTCGTTTCAGGCACAGAAATGACTTTAAACACACTTATTCTAGTTGACAAAGTCATAATTCACATCTAACAGTCATTTAGAGTCAAAAGATTAAATGTTAACATTTCATCATTATAGACCATTTTGGGAACGTTCGACAGGTCCGGAGTCATCGTTTTTCATCCGAAAATTGATTTTTTGGACTGTACCAAAAATGATTCAAAATGTCAATTGGATCGTTCCTCATGTTGAATAACCACTTTTTAAACCCTCACAGTGACCAAAATTGCCATTTTTACAGAGTTTTGATTACTCAAAAGCTTCAATTTTGACCCGTTTCAGGCACAGAAATGACTTTAAACACACTTATTTTAGTTGACAAAGTCATAATTCACATCCAACAGTCATTTAGAGTCAAAAGATTAAATGTTAAAATTTCATCATTATAGACCATTTTGGGAACGTTCGACAGGTCCGGAGTCATCGTTTTTCATCCGAAAATTGATTTTTTGGACTGTAGCAAAAATGATTCAAAATGTCAATTGGATCATGCCTCATGTTGAATAACCACTTTTTAAACCCTCACAGTGACCAAAATTGCCATTTTTACAGAGTTTCGCTTACTCAAAAGCTTCAATTTTGACCCCTTTCAGGCACAGAAAGGACTTTAAGCACACTTATTTTAGTTGACAAAGTCATAATTCACATCCAACAGTCATTTAGAGTCAAAAGATTAAATGTTAAAATTTCATCATTATAGACCATTTTGGGAACGTTCGACAGGTCCGGAGTCATCGTTTTTCATCCGAAAATTGATTTTTTGGACTGTAGCAAAAATGATTCAAAATGTCAATTGGATCATGCCTCATGTTGAATAACCACTTTTTAAACCCTCACAGTGACCAAAATTGCCATTTTACAGAGTTTTGCTTACTCAAAAGCTTCAATTTTGACCCGTTTCAGGCACAGAAAGGACTTTAAGCACACTTATTTTAGTTGACAAAGTCATAATTCACATCCAACAGTCATTTAGAGTCAAAAGATTAAATGTTGCAATTTCATCATTATAGACCATTTTGGGATCGTTCGACAGGTCCGGAGTCATCGTTTTTCATCCGAAAATTGATTTTTTGGACTGTACCAAAAATGATTCAAAATGTCAATTGGATCGTGCCTCATGTTGAATAACCACTTTTTAAACCCTCACAGTGACCAAAATTGCCATTTTTACAGAGTTTTGCTTACTCAAAAGCTTCCATTTTGACCCGTTTCAGGCACAGAAATGACTTTAAACACACTTATTCTAGTTGACAAAGTCATAATTCACATCCAACAGTCATTTAGAGTCAAAAGATTAAATGTTGAAATTTCATCATTATAGACCATTTTGGGATCGTTCGACACGTCCGGAGTCATCGTTTTTCATCCGAAAATTGATTTTTTGGACTGTACCAAAAATGATTCAAAATGTCAATTGGATCGTGTCTCACGTTGAATAACCACTTTTTAAACCCTCACAGTGACCAAAATTGCCATTTTTACAGAGTTTTGCTTACTCAAAAGCTTCAATTTTGACCCGTTTCAGGCACAGAAATGACTTTAAACACACTTATTTTAGTTGACAAAGTCATAATTCACATCCAACAGTCATTTAGAGTCAAAAGATTAAATGTTAAAATTTCATCCATATTGACCATTTTGGGATCGTTCGACTGGTCCGGAGTCATCGTTTTTCATCCGAAAATTGATTTTTTGGACTGTACCAAAAATGATTCAAAATGTCAATTGGATCGTTCCTCATGTTGAATAACCACTTTTTAAACCCTCACAGTGACCAAAATTGCCATTTTTACAGAGTTTTGCTTACTCAAAAGCTTCAATTTTGACCCGTTTCAGGCACAGAAATGACTTTAAACACACTTATTTTAGTTGACAAAGTCATAATTCACATCCAACAGTCATTTAGAGTCAAAAGATTAAATGTTAAAATTTCATCCATATTGACCATTTTGGGATCGTTCGACAGGTCCGGAGTCATCGTTTTTCATCCGAAAATTGATTTTTTGGACTGTACCAAAAATGATTCAAAATGTCAATTGGATCGTGCCTCATGTTGAATAACCACTTTTTAAACCCTCACAGTGACCAAAATTGCCATTTTTACAGAGTTTTGCTTACTCAAAAGCTTCAATTTTGACCCGTTTCAGGCACAGAAATGACTTTAAACACACTTATTTTAGTTGACAAAGTCATAATTCACATCCAACAGTAATTTAGAGTCAAAAGAATAAATGTTAAAATTTCATCATTATAGACCATTTTGGGATCGTTCGACAGGTCCGGAGTAATCGTTTTTCATCCGAAAATTGATTTTTTGGACTGTACCAAAAATGATTCAAAATGTCAATTGGATCGTGCCTCATGTTGAATAACCACTTTTTAAACCCTCACAGTGACCAAAATTGCCATTTTTACAGAGTTTTGCTTACTCAAAAGCTTCCATTTTGACCCCGTTTCAGGCACAGAAATGACTTTAAACACACTTATTTTAGTTGACAAAGTCATAATTCACATCCAACAGTAATTTAGAGTCAAAAGAATAAATGTTAAAATTTCATCATTATAGACCATTTTGGGATCGTTCGACAGGTCCGGAGTCATCGTTTTTCATCCGAAAATTGATTTTTTGGACTGTACCAAAAATGATTCAAAATGTCAATTGGATCAAGCCTCATGTTGAATAACGACTTTTTAAACCCTCACAGTGACCAAAATTGCCATTTTTACAGAGTTTTGCTTACTCAAAAGCTTCCATTTTGACCCGTTTCAGGCACAGAAATGACTTTAAACACACTTATTCTAGTTGACAAAGTCATAATTCACATCCAACAGTCATTTAGAGTCAAAAGATTAAAAGTTGAAATTTCATCATTATAGACCATTTTGGGATCGTTCGACAGGTTCGGAGTCATCGTTTTTCATCCGAAAATTGATTTTTTGGACTGTACCAAAAATGATTCAAAATGTCAATTGGATCGTGCCTCATGTTGAATAACCACTTTTTAAACCCTCACAGTGACCAAAATTGCCATTTTTACAGAGTTTTGCTTGCTCAAAAGCTTCAATTTTGACTCGTTTCAGGCACAGAAATGACTTTAAACACACTTATTCTAGTTGACAAAGTCATAATTCACATCTAACAGTCATTTAGAGTCAAAAGATTAAATGTTAACATTTCATCATTATAGACCATTTTGGGAACGTTCGACAGGTCCGGAGTCATCGTTTTTCATCCGAAAATTGATTTTTTGGACTGTACCAAAAATGATTCAAAATGTCAATTGGATCGTTCCTCATGTTGAATAACCACTTTTTAAACCCTCACAGTGACCAAAATTGCCATTTTCACAGAGTTTTGATTACTCAAAAGCTTCAATTTTGACCCGTTTCAGGCACAGAAATGACTTTAAACACACTTATTTTAGTTGACAAAGTCATAATTCACATCCAACAGTCATTTAGAGTCAAAAGATTAAATGTTAAAATTTCATCATTATAGACCATTTTGGGAACGTTCGACAGGTCCGGAGTCATCGTTTTTCATCCGAAAATTGATTTTTTGGACTGTAGCAAAAATGATTCAAAATGTCAATTGGATCATGCCTCATGTTGAATAACCACTTTTTAAACCCTCACAGTGACCAAAATTGCCATTTTACAGAGTTTTGCTTACTCAAAAGCTTCAATTTTGACCCGTTTCAGGCACAGAAAGGACTTTAAGCACACTTATTTTAGTTGACAAAGTCATAATTCACATCCAACAGTCATTTAGAGTCAAAAGATTAAATGTTGCAATTTCATCATTATAGACCATTTTGGGATCGTTCGACAGGTCCGGAGTCATCGTTTTTCATCCGAAAATTGATTTTTTGGACTGTACCAAAAATGATTCAAAATGTCAATTGGATCGTGCCTCATGTTGAATAACCACTTTTTAAACCCTCACAGTGACCAAAATTGCCATTTTTACAGAGTTTTGCTTACTCAAAAGCTTCCATTTTGACCCGTTTCAGGCACAGAAATGACTTTAAACACACTTATTCTAGTTGACAAAGTCATAATTCACATCCAACAGTCATTTAGAGTCAAAAGATTAAATGTTGAAATTTCATCATTATAGACCATTTTGGGATCGTTCGACACGTCCGGAGTCATCGTTTTTCATCCGAAAATTGATTTTTTGGACTGTACCAAAAATGATTCAAAATGTCAATTGGATCGTGTCTCACGTTGAATAACCACTTTTTAAACCCTCACAGTGACCAAAATTGCCATTTTTACAGAGTTTTGCTTACTCAAAAGCTTCAATTTTGACCCGTTTCAGGCACAGAAATGACTTTAAACACACTTATTTTAGTTGACAAAGTCATAATTCACATCCAACAGTCATTTAGAGTCAAAAGATTAAATGTTAAAATTTCATCCATATTGACCATTTTGGGATCGTTCGACTGGTCCGGAGTCATCGTTTTTCATCCGAAAATTGATTTTTTGGACTGTACCAAAAATGATTCAAAATGTCAATTGGATCGTGCCTCATGTTGAATAACCACTTTTTAAACCCTCACAGTGACCAAAATTGCCATTTTTACAGAGTTTTGCTTACTCAAAAGCTTCAATTTTGACCCGTTTCAGGCACAGAAATGACTTTAAACACACTTATTTTAGTTGACAAAGTCATAATTCACATCCAACAGTAATTTAGAGTCAAAAGAATAAATGTTAAAATTTCATCATTATAGACCATTTTGGGATCGTTCGACAGGTTCGGAGTCATCGTTTTTCATCCGAAAATTGATTTTTTGGACTGTACCAAAAATGATTCAAAATGTCAATTGGATCGTGCCTCATGTTGAATAACCACTTTTTAAACCCTCACAGTGACCAAAATTGCCATTTTTACAGAGTTTTGCTTACTCAAAAGCTTCCATTTTGACCCGTTTCAGGCACAGAAATGACTTTAAACACACTTATTCTAGTTGACAAAGTCATAATTCACATCCAACAGTCATTTAGAGTCAAAAGATTAAATGTTGAAATTTCATCATTATAGACCATTTTGGGATCGTTCGACAGGTCCGGAGTCATCGTTTTTCATCCGAAAATTGATTTTTTGGACTGTACCAAAAATGATTCAAAATGTCAATTGGATCGTTCCTCATGTTGAATAACCACTTTTTAAACCCTCACAGTGACCAAAATTGCCATTTTTACAGAGTTTTGATTACTCAAAAGCTTCAATTTTGACCCGTTTCAGGCACAGAAATGACTTTAAACACACTTATTTTAGTTGACAAAGTCATAATTCACATCCAACAGTCATTTAGAGTCAAAAGATTAAATGTTAAAATTTCATCATTATAGACCATTTTGGGAACGTTCGACAGGTCCGGAGTCATCGTTTTTCATCCGAAAATTGATTTTTTGGACTGTAGCAAAAATGATTCAAAATGTCAATTGGATCATGCCTCATGTTGAATAACCACTTTTTAAACCCTCACAGTGACCAAAATTGCCATTTTTACAGAGTTTCGCTTACTCAAAAGCTTCAATTTTGACCCGTTTCAGGCACAGAAAGGACTTTAAGCACACTTATTTTAGTTGACAAAGTCATAATTCACATCCAACAGTCATTTAGAGTCAAAAGATTAAATGTTGAAATTTCATCATTATAGACCATTTTGGGATCGTTCGACAGGTCCGGAGTCATCGTTTTTCATCCGAAAATTGATTTTTTGGACTGTACCAAAAATGATTCAAAATGTCAATTGGATCGTGCCTCATGTTGAATAACCACTTTTTAAACCCTCACAGTGACCAAAATTGCCATTTTTACAGAGTTTTGCTTACTCAAAAGCTTCCATTTTGACCCGTTTCAGGCACAGAAATGACTTTAAACACACTTATTCTAGTTGACAAAGTCATAATTCACATCCAACAGTCATTTAGAGTCAAAAGATTAAATGTTGAAATTTCATCATTATAGACCATTTTGGGATCGTTCGACACGTCCGGAGTCATCGTTTTTCATCCGAAAATTGATTTTTTGGACTGTACCAAAAATGATTCAAAATGTCAATTGGATCGTGCCTCATGTTGAATAACCACTTTTTAAACCCTCACAGTGACCAAAATTGCCATTTTTACAGAGTTTTGCTTGCTCAAAAGCTTCAATTTTGACTCGTTTCAGGCACAGAAATGACTTTAAACACACTTATTCTAGTTGACAAAGTCATAATTCACATCCAACAGTCATTTAGAGTCAAAAGATTAAATGTTAACATTTCATCATTATAGACCATTTTGGGAACGTTCGACAGGTCCGGAGTCATCGTTTTTCATCCGAAAATTGATTTTTTGGACTGTACCAAAAATGATTCAAAATGTCAATTGGATCGTTCCTCATGTTGAATAACCACTTTTTAAACCCTCACAGTGACCAAAATTGCCATTTTTACAGAGTTTTGCTTACTCAAAAGCTTCAATTTTGACCCGTTTCAGGCACAGAAATGACTTTAAACACACTTATTTTAGTTGACAAAGTCATAATTCACATCCAACAGTCATTTAGAGTCAAAAGATTAAATGTTAAAATTTCATCCATATTGACCATTTTGGGATCGTTCGACAGGTCCGGAGTCATCGTTTTTCATCCGAAAATTGATTTTTTGGACTGTACCAAAAATGATTCAAAATGTCAATTGGATCGTGCCTCATGTTGAATAACCACTTTTTAAACCCTCACAGTGACCAAAATTGCCATTTTTACAGAGTTTTGCTTGCTCAAAAGCTTCAATTTTGACCTGTTTCAGTCACAGAAATGACTTTAAACACACTTATTCTAGTTGACAAAGTCATAATTCACATCCAACAGTCATTTAGAGTCAAAAGATTAAATGTTAAAATTTCATCATTATAGACCATTTTGGGAACGTTCGACAGGTCCGGAGTCATTGTTTTTCATCCGAAAATTGATTTTTTGGACTGTACCAAAAATGATTCAAAATGTCAATTGGATCGTGTCTCATGTTGAATAACCACTTTTTAAACCCTCACAGTGACCAAAATTGCCATTTTTACAGAGTTTTGCTTACTCAAAAGCTTCAATTTTGACCCGTTTCAGGCACAGAAATGACTTTAAACACACTTATTTTAGTTGACAAAGTCATAATTCACATCCAACAGTCATTTAGAGTCAAAAGAATAAATGTTAACATTTCATCATTATAGACCATTTTGGGATCGTTCGACAGGTCCGGAGTCATCGTTTTTCATCCGAAAATTGATTTTTTGGACTGTACCAAAAATGATTCAAAATGTCAATTGGATCGTTCCTCATGTTGAATAACCACTTTTTAAACCCTCACAGTGACCAAAATTGCCATTTTTACAGAGTTTTGCTTACTCAAAAGCTTCAATTTTGACCCGTTTCAGGCACAGAAATGACTTTAAACACACTTATTTTAGTTGACAAAGTCATAATTCACATCCAACAGTAATTTAGAGTCAAAAGAATAAATGTTAAAATTTCATCATTATAGACCGTTTTGGGATCGTTCGACAGGTCCGGAGTCATCGTTTTTCATCCGAAAATTGATTTTTTGGACTGTACCAAAAATGATTCAAAATGTCAATTGGATCATGCCTCATGTTGAATAACCACTTTTTAAACCCTCACAGTGACCAAAATTGCCATTTTTACAGAGTTTTGCTTGCTCAAAAGCTTCAATTTTGACTCGTTTCAGGCACAGAAATGACTTTAAACACACTTATTCTAGTTGACAAAGTCATAATTCACATCTAACAGTCATTTAGAGTCAAAAGATTAAATGTTAACATTTCATCATTATAGACCATTTTGGGAACGTTCGACAGGTCCGGAGTCATCGTTTTTCATCCGAAAATTGATTTTTTGGACTGTACCAAAAATGATTCAAAATGTCAATTGGATCGTTCCTCATGTTGAATAACCACTTTTTAAACCCTCACAGTGACCAAAATTGCCATTTTTACAGAGTTTTGATTACTCAAAAGCTTCAATTTTGACCCGTTTCAGGCACAGAAATGACTTTAAACACACTTATTTTAGTTGACAAAGTCATAATTCACATCCAACAGTCATTTAGAGTCAAAAGATTAAATGTTAAAATTTCATCATTATAGACCATTTTGGGAACGTTCGACAGGTCCGGAGTCATCGTTTTTCATCCGAAAATTGATTTTTTGGACTGTAGCAAAAATGATTCAAAATGTCAATTGGATCATGCCTCATGTTGAATAACCACTTTTTAAACCCTCACAGTGACCAAAATTGCCATTTTTACAGAGTTTCGCTTACTCAAAAGCTTCAATTTTGACCCGTTTCAGGCACAGAAAGGACTTTAAGCACACTTATTTTAGTTGACAAAGTCATAATTCACATCCAACAGTCATTTAGAGTCAAAAGATTAAATGTTAAAATTTCATCATTATAGACCATTTTGGGAACGTTCGACAGGTCCGGAGTCATCGTTTTTCATCCGAAAATTGATTTTTTGGACTGTAGCAAAAATGATTCAAAATGTCAATTGGATCATGCCTCATGTTGAATAACCACTTTTTAAACCCTCACAGTGACCAAAATTGCCATTTTACAGAGTTTTGCTTACTCAAAAGCTTCAATTTTGACCCGTTTCAGGCACAGAAAGGACTTTAAGCACACTTATTTTAGTTGACAAAGTCATAATTCACATCCAACAGTCATTTAGAGTCAAAAGATTAAATGTTGCAATTTCATCATTATAGACCATTTTGGGATCGTTCGACAGGTCCGGAGTCATCGTTTTTCATCCGAAAATTGATTTTTTGGACTGTACCAAAAATGATTCAAAATGTCAATTGGATCGTGCCTCATGTTGAATAACCACTTTTTAAACCCTCACAGTGACCAAAATTGCCATTTTTACAGAGTTTTGCTTACTCAAAAGCTTCCATTTTGACCCGTTTCAGGCACAGAAATGACTTTAAACACACTTATTCTAGTTGACAAAGTCATAATTCACATCCAACAGTCATTTAGAGTCAAAAGATTAAATGTTGAAATTTCATCATTATAGACCATTTTGGGATCGTTCGACACGTCCGGAGTCATCGTTTTTCATCCGAAAATTGATTTTTTGGACTGTACCAAAAATGATTCAAAATGTCAATTGGATCGTGTCTCACGTTGAATAACCACTTTTTAAACCCTCACAGTGACCAAAATTGCCATTTTTACAGAGTTTTGCTTACTCAAAAGCTTCCATTTTGACCCGTTTCAGGCACAGAAATGACTTTAAACACACTTATTCTAGTTGACAAAGTCATAATTCACATCCAACAGTCATTTAGAGTCAAAAGATTAAATGTTGAAATTTCATCATTATAGACCATTTTGGGATCGTTCGACAGGTCCGGAGTCATCGTTTTTCATCCGAAAATTGATTTTTTGGACTGTACCAAAAATGATTCAAAATGTCAATTGGATCGTTCCTCATGTTGAATAACCACTTTTTAAACCCTCACAGTGACCAAAATTGCCATTTTTACAGAGTTTTGATTACTCAAAAGCTTCAATTTTGACCCGTTTCAGGCACAGAAATGACTTTAAACACACTTATTTTAGTTGACAAAGTCATAATTCACATCCAACAGTCATTTAGAGTCAAAAGATTAAATGTTAAAATTTCATCATTATAGACCATTTTGGGAACGTTCGACAGGTCCGGAGTCATCGTTTTTCATCCGAAAATTGATTTTTTGGACTGTAGCAAAAATGATTCAAAATGTCAATTGGATCATGCCTCATGTTGAATAACCACTTTTTAAACCCTCACAGTGACCAAAATTGCCATTTTTACAGAGTTTCGCTTACTCAAAAGCTTCAATTTTGACCCGTTTCAGGCACAGAAAGGACTTTAAGCACACTTATTTTAGTTGACAAAGTCATAATTCACATCCAACAGTCATTTAGAGTCAAAAGATTAAATGTTGAAATTTCATCATTATAGACCATTTTGGGATCGTTCGACAGGTCCGGAGTCATCGTTTTTCATCCGAAAATTGATTTTTTGGACTGTACCAAAAATGATTCAAAATGTCAATTGGATCGTGCCTCATGTTGAATAACCACTTTTTAAACCCTCACAGTGACCAAAATTGCCATTTTTACAGAGTTTTGCTTACTCAAAAGCTTCCATTTTGACCCGTTTCAGGCACAGAAATGACTTTAAACACACTTATTCTAGTTGACAAAGTCATAATTCACATCCAACAGTCATTTAGAGTCAAAAGATTAAATGTTGAAATTTCATCATTATAGACCATTTTGGGATCGTTCGACACGTCCGGAGTCATCGTTTTTCATCCGAAAATTGATTTTTTGGACTGTACCAAAAATGATTCAAAATGTCAATTGGATCGTTCCTCATGTTGAATAACCACTTTTTAAACCCTCACAGTGACCAAAATTGCCATTTTTACAGAGTTTTGCTTACTCAAAAGCTTCAATTTTGACCCGTTTCAGGCACAGAAATGACTTTAAACACACTTATTTTAGTTGACAAAGTCATAATTCACATCCAACAGTAATTTAGAGTCAAAAGAATAAATGTTAAAATTTCATTATTATAGACCGTTTTGGGATCGTTCGACAGGTCCGGACTCATCGTTTTTCATCCGAAAATTGATTTTTTGGACTGTACCAAAAATGATTCAAAATGTCAATTGGATCGTTCCTCATGTTGAATAACCACTTTTTAAACCCTCACAGTGACCAAAATTGCCATTTTTACAGAGTTTTGCTTACTCAAAAGCTTCAATTTTGACCCGTTTCAGGCACAGAAATGACTTTAAACACACTTATTCTAGTTGACAAAGTCATAATTCACATCCAACAGTCATTTAGAGTCAAAAGAATAAATGTTAAAATTTCATCATTATAGACCATTTTGGGATCGTTCGACAGGTCCGGAGTCATCGTTTTTCATCCGAAAATTGATTTTTTGGACTGTACCAAAAATGATTCAAAATGTCAATTGGATCATGCCTCATGTTGAATAACCACTTTTTAAACCCTCACAGTGACCAAAATTGCCATTTTTACAGAGTTTTGCTTACTCAAAAGCTTCAATTTTGACCCGTTTCAGGCACAGAAATGACTTTAAACACACTTATTTTAGTTGACAAAGTCATAATTCACATCCAACAGTCATTTAGAGTCAAAAGATTAAATGTTGAAATTTCATCATTATAGACCATTTTGGGATCGTTCGACAGGTCCGGAGTCATCGTTTTTCATCCGAAAATTGATTTTTTGGACTGTACCAAAAATGATTCAAAATGTCAATTGGATCGTGCCTCATGTTGAATAACCACTTTTTAAACCCTCACAGTGACCAAAATTGCCATTTTTACAGAGTTTTGCTTGCTCAAAAGCTTCAATTTTGACTCGTTTCAGGCACAGGAATGACTTTAAACACACTTATTCTAGTTGACAAAGTCATAATTCACATCTAACAGTCATTTAGAGTCAAAAGATTAAATGTTAACATTTCATCATTATAGACCATTTTGGGAACGTTCGACAGGTCCGGAGTCATCGTTTTTCATCCGAAAATTGATTTTTTGGACTGTACCAAAAATGATTCAAAATGTCAATTGGATCGTTCCTCATGTTGAATAACCACTTTTTAAACCCTCACAGTGACCAAAATTGCCATTTTTACAGAGTTTTGCTTACTCAAAAGCTTCAATTTTGACCCGTTTCAGGCACAGAAATGACTTTAAACACACTTATTTTAGTTGACAAAGTCATAATTCACATCCAACAGTAATTTAGAGTCAAAAGAATAAATGTTAAAATTTCATCATTATAGACCGTTTTGGGATCGTTCGACAGGTCCGGAGTCATCGTTTTTCATCCGAAAATTGATTTTTTGGACTGTACCAAAAATGATTCAAAATGTCAATTGGATCATGCCTCATGTTGAATAACCACTTTTTAAACCCTCACAGTGACCAAAATTGCCATTTTTACAGAGTTTTGCTTGCTCAAAAGCTTCAATTTTGACTCGTTTCAGGCACAGAAATGACTTTAAACACACTTATTCTAGTTGACAAAGTCATAATTCACATCTAACAGTCATTTAGAGTCAAAAGATTAAATGTTAACATTTCATCATTATAGACCATTTTGGGAACGTTCGACAGGTCCGGAGTCATCGTTTTTCATCCGAAAATTGATTTTTTGGACTGTACCAAAAATGATTCAAAATGTCAATTGGATCGTTCCTCATGTTGAATAACCACTTTTTAAACCCTCACAGTGACCAAAATTGCCATTTTTACAGAGTTTTGATTACTCAAAAGCTTCAATTTTGACCCGTTTCAGGCACAGAAATGACTTTAAACACACTTATTTTAGTTGACAAAGTCATAATTCACATCCAACAGTCATTTAGAGTCAAAAGATTAAATGTTAAAATTTCATCATTATAGACCATTTTGGGAACGTTCGACAGGTCCGGAGTCATCGTTTTTCATCCGAAAATTGATTTTTTGGACTGTAGCAAAAATGATTCAAAATGTCAATTGGATCATGCCTCATGTTGAATAACCACTTTTTAAACCCTCACAGTGACCAAAATTGCCATTTTTACAGAGTTTCGCTTACTCAAAAGCTTCAATTTTGACCCGTTTCAGGCACAGAAAGGACTTTAAGCACACTTATTTTAGTTGACAAAGTCATAATTCACATCCAACAGTCATTTAGAGTCAAAAGATTAAATGTTGAAATTTCATCATTATAGACCATTTTGGGATCGTTCGACAGGTCCGGAGTCATCGTTTTTCATCCGAAAATTGATTTTTTGGACTGTACCAAAAATGATTCAAAATGTCAATTGGATCGTGCCTCATGTTGAATAACCACTTTTTAAACCCTCACAGTGACCAAAATTGCCATTTTTACAGAGTTTTGCTTACTCAAAAGCTTCCATTTTGACCCGTTTCAGGCACAGAAATGACTTTAAACACACTTATTCTAGTTGACAAAGTCATAATTCACATCCAACAGTCATTTAGAGTCAAAAGATTAAATGTTGAAATTTCATCATTATAGACCATTTTGGGATCGTTCGACACGTCCGGAGTCATCGTTTTTCATCCGAAAATTGATTTTTTGGACTGTACCAAAAATGATTCAAAATGTCAATTGGATCGTGCCTCATGTTGAATAACCACTTTTTAAACCCTCACAGTGACCAAAATTGCCATTTTTACAGAGTTTTGCTTGCTCAAAAGCTTCAATTTTGACTCGTTTCAGGCACAGAAATGACTTTAAACACACTTATTCTAGTTGACAAAGTCATAATTCACATCCAACAGTCATTTAGAGTCAAAAGATTAAATGTTAACATTTCATCATTATAGACCATTTTGGGAACGTTCGACAGGTCCGGAGTCATCGTTTTTCATCCGAAAATTGATTTTTTGGACTGTACCAAAAATGATTCAAAATGTCAATTGGATCGTTCCTCATGTTGAATAACCACTTTTTAAACCCTCACAGTGACCAAAATTGCCATTTTTACAGAGTTTTGCTTACTCAAAAGCTTCAATTTTGACCCGTTTCAGGCACAGAAATGACTTTAAACACACTTATTTTAGTTGACAAAGTCATAATTCACATCCAATAGTCATTTAGAGTCAAAAGATTAAATGTTAAAATTTCATCCATATTGACCATTTTGGGATCGTTCGACAGGTCCGGAGTCATCGTTTTTCATCCGAAAATTGATTTTTTGGACTGTACCAAAAATGATTCAAAATGTCAATTGGATCGTGCCTCATGTTGAATAACCACTTTTTAAACCCTCACAGTGACCAAAATTGCCATTTTTACAGAGTTTTGCTTGCTCAAAAGCTTCAATTTTGACCTGTTTCAGTCACAGAAATGACTTTAAACACACTTATTCTAGTTGACAAAGTCATAATTCACATCCAACAGTCATTTAGAGTCAAAAGATTAAATGTTAAAATTTCATCATTATAGACCATTTTGGGAACGTTCGACAGGTCCGGAGTCATTGTTTTTCATCCGAAAATTGATTTTTTGGACTGTACCAAAAATGATTCAAAATGTCAATTGGATCGTGTCTCATGTTGAATAACCACTTTTTAAACCCTCACAGTGACCAAAATTGCCATTTTTACAGAGTTTTGCTTACTCAAAAGCTTCAATTTTGACCCGTTTCAGGCACAGAAATGACTTTAAACACACTTATTTTAGTTGACAAAGTCATAATTCACATCCAACAGTCATTTAGAGTCAAAAGAATAAATGTTAACATTTCATCATTATAGACCATTTTGGGATCGTTCGACAGGTCCGGAGTCATCGTTTTTCATCCGAAAATTGATTTTTTGGACTGTACCAAAAATGATTCAAAATGTCAATTGGATCGTTCCTCATGTTGAATAACCACTTTTTAAACCCTCACAGTGACCAAAATTGCCATTTTTACAGAGTTTTGCTTACTCAAAAGCTTCAATTTTGACCCGTTTCAGGCACAGAAATGACTTTAAACACACTTATTTTAGTTGACAAAGTCATAATTCACATCCAACAGTAATTTAGAGTCAAAAGAATAAATGTTAAAATTTCATCATTATAGACCGTTTTGGGATCGTTCGACAGGTCCGGAGTCATCGTTTTTCATCCGAAAATTGATTTTTTGGACTGTACCAAAAATGATTCAAAATGTCAATTGGATCATGCCTCATGTTGAATAACCACTTTTTAAACCCTCACAGTGACCAAAATTGCCATTTTTACAGAGTTTTGTTTACTCAAAAGCTTCAATTTTGACCCGTTTCAGGCACAGAAATGACTTTAAACACACTTATTTTAGTTGACAAAGTCATAATTCACATCCAACAGTCATTTAGAGTCAAAAGATTAAATGTTGAAATTTCATCATTATAGACCATTTTGGGATCGTTCGACAGGTCCGGAGTCATCGTTTTTCATCCGAAAATTGATTTTTTGGACTGTACCAAAAATGATTCAAAATGTCAATTGGATCGTGCCTCATGTTGAATAACCACTTTTTAAACCCTCACAGTGACCAAAATTGCCATTTTTACAGAGTTTTGCTTGCTCAAAAGCTTCAATTTTGACTCGTTTCAGGCACAGAAATGACTTTAAACACACTTATTCTAGTTGACAAAGTCATAATTCACATCTAACAGTCATTTAGAGTCAAAAGATTAAATGTTAACATTTCATCATTATAGACCATTTTGGGAACGTTCGACAGGTCCGGAGTCATCGTTTTTCATCCGAAAATTGATTTTTTGGACTGTACCAAAAATGATTCAAAATGTCAATTGGATCGTTCCTCATGTTGAATAACCACTTTTTAAACCCTCACAGTGACCAAAATTGCCATTTTTACAGAGTTTTGCTTACTCAAAAGCTTCAATTTTGACCCGTTTCAGGCACAGAAATGACTTTAAACACACTTACTTTAGTTGACAAAGTCATAATTCACATCCAACAGTCATTTAGAGTCAAAAGGTTAAATGTTAAAATTTCATCCATATTGACCATTTTGGGATCGTTCGACAGGTCCGGAGTCATCGTTTTTCATCCGAAAATTGATTTTTTGGACTGTACCAAAAATTATTCAAAATGTCAATTGGATCGTGCCTCATGTAGAATAACCACTTTTTAAACCCTCACAGTGACCAAAATTGCCATTTTTACAGAGTTTTGCTTACTCAAAAGCTTCAATTTTGACCCGTTTCAGGCACAGAAATGACTTTAAACACACTTATTTTAGTTGACAAAGTCATAATTCACATCCAACAGTCATTTAGAGTCAAAAGATTAAATGTTGAAATTTCATCATTATAGACCATTTTGGGATCGTTCGACAGGTCCGGAGTCATCGTTTTTCATCCGAAAATTGATTTTTTGGACTGTACCAAAAATGATTCAAAATGTCAATTGGATCGTGCCTCATGTTGAATAACCACTTTTTAAACCCTCACAGTGACCAAAATTGCCATTTTTACAGAGTTTTGCTTGCTCAAAAGCTTCAATTTTGACCCGTTTCAGGCACAGAAATGACTTTAAACACACTTATTCTAGTTGACAAAGTCATAATTCACATCCAACAGTCATTTAGAGTCAAAAGATTAAATGTTAACATTTCATCATTATAGACCATTTTGGGAACGTTCGACAGGTCCGGAGTCATCGTTTTTCATCCGAAAATGGATTTTTTGGACTGTACCAAAAATGATTCAAAATGTCAATTGGATCGTTCCTCATGTTGAATAACCACTTTTTAAACCCTCACAGTGACCAAAATTGCCATTTTTACAGAGTTTTGCTTACTCAAAAGCTTCAATTTTGACCCGTTTCAGGCACAGAAATGACTTTAAACACACTTATTTTAGTTGACAAAGTCATAATTCACATCCAACAGTCATTTAGAGTCAAAAGATTAAATGTTAAAATTTCATCATTATAGACCATTTTGGGAACGTTCGACAGGTCCGGAGTCATCGTTTTTCATCCGAAAATTGATTTTTTGGACTGTAGCAAAAATGATTCAAAATGTCAATTGGATCATGCCTCATGTTGAATAACCACTTTTTAAACCCTCACAGTGACCAAAATTGCCATTTTTACAGAGTTTCGCTTACTCAAAAGCTTCAATTTTGACCCGTTTCAGGCACAGAAAGGACTTTAAGCACACTTATTTTAGTTGACAAAGTCATAATTCACATCCAACAGTCATTTAGAATCAAAAGATTAAATGTTGAAATTTCATCATTATAGACCATTTTGGGATCGTTCGACAGGTCCGGAGTCATCGTTTTTCATCCGAAAATTGATTTTTTGGACTGTACCAAAAATGATTCAAAATGTCAATTGGATCGTGCCTCATGTTGAATAACCACTTTTTAAACCCTCATAGTGACCAAAATTGCCATTTTTACAGAGTTTTGCTTACTCAAAAGCTTCCATTTTGACCCGTTTCAGGCACAGAAATGACTTTAAACACACTTATTCTAGTTGACAAAGTCATAATTCACATCCAACAGTCATTTAGAGTCAAAAGATTAAATGTTGAAATTTCATCATTATAGACCATTTTGGGATCGTTCGACACATCCGGAGTCATCGTTTTTCATCCGAAAATTGATTTTTTGGACTGTACCAAAAATGATTCAAAATGTCAATTGGATCGTGCCTCATGTTGAATAACCACTTTTTAAACCCTCACAGTGACCAAAATTGCCATTTTTACAGAGTTTTGCTTGCTCAAAAGCTTCAATTTTGACTCGTTTCAGGCACAGAAATGACTTTAAACACACTTATTCTAGTTGACAAAGTCATAATTCACATCCAACAGTCATTTAGAGTCAAAAGATTAAATGTTAACATTTCATCATTATAGACCATTTTGGGATCGTTCGACAGGTCCGGAGTCATCGTTTTTCATCCGAAAATTGATTTTTTGGACTGTACCAAAAATGATTCAAAATGTCAATTGGATCGTTCCTCATGTTGAATAACCACTTTTTAAACCCTCACAGTGACCAAAATTGCCATTTTTACAGAGTTTTGCTTACTCAAAAGCTTCAATTTTGACCCGTTTCAGGCACAGAAATGACTTTAAACACACTTATTTTAGTTGACAAAGTCATAATTCACATCCAACAGTAATTTAGAGTCAAAAGAATAAATGTTAAAATTTCATCATTATAGACCGTTTTGGGATCGTTCGACAGGTCCGGAGTCATCGTTTTTCATCCGAAAATTGATTTTTTGGACTGTACCAAAAATGATTCAAAATGTCAATTGGATCATGCCTCATGTTGAATAACCACTTTTTAAACCCTCACAGTGACCAAAATTGCCATTTTTACAGAGTTTTGCTTACTCAAAAGCTTCAATTTTGACCCGTTTCAGGCACAGAAATGACTTTAAACACACTTATTTTAGTTGACAAAGTCATAATTCACATCCAACAGTCATTTAGAGTCAAAAGATTAAATGTTGAAATTTCATCATTATAGACCATTTTGGGATCGTTCGACAGGTCCGGAGTCATCGTTTTTCATCCGAAAATTGATTTTTTGGACTGTACCAAAAATGATTCAAAATGTCAATTGGATCGTGCCTCATGTTGAATAACCACTTTTTAAACCCTCACAGTGACCAAAATTGCCATTTTTACAGAGTTTTGCTTACTCAAAAGCTTCCATTTTGACCCGTTTCAGGCACAGAAATGACTTTAAACACACTTATTCTAGTTGACAAAGTCATAATTCACATCCAACAGTCATTTAGAGTCAAAAGATTAAATGTTGAAATTTCATCATTATAGACCATTTTGGGATCGTTCGACACGTCCGGAGTCATCGTTTTTCATCCGAAAATTGATTTTTTGGACTGTACCAAAAATGATTCAAAATGTCAATTGGATCGTGCCTCATGTTGAATAACCACTTTTTAAACCCTCACAGTGACCAAAATTGCCATTTTTACAGAGTTTTGCTTGCTCAAAAGCTTCAATTTTGACCTGTTTCAGTCACAGAAATGACTTTAAACACACTTATTCTAGTTGACAAAGTCATAATTCACATCCAACAGTCATTTAGAGTCAAAAGATTAAATGTTAAAATTTCATCATTATAGACCATTTTGGGAACGTTCGACAGGTCCGGAGTCATTGTTTTTCATCCGAAAATTGATTTTTTGGACTGTACCAAAAATGATTCAAAATGTCAATTGGATCGTGTCTCATGTTGAATAACCACTTTTTAAACCCTCACAGTGACCAAAATTGCCATTTTTACAGAGTTTTGCTTACTCAAAAGCTTCAATTTTGACCCGTTTCAGGCACAGAAATGACTTTAAACACACTTATTTTAGTTGACAAAGTCATAATTCACATCCAACAGTCATTTAGAGTCAAAAGATTAAATGTTAAAATTTCATCCATATTGACCATTTTGGGATCGTTCGACAGGTCCGGAGTCATCGTTTTTCATCCGAAAATTGATTTTTTGGACTGTACCAAAAATGATTCAAAATGTCAATTGGATCGTGCCTCATGTTGAATAACCACTTTTTAAACCCTCACAGTGACCAAAATTGCCATTTTTACAGTTTTGCTTACTCAAAAGCTTCAATTTTGACCCGTTTCAGGCACAGAAATGACTTTAAACACACTTATTTTAGTTGACAAAGTCATAATTCACATCCAACAGTCATTTAGAGTCAAAAGAATAAATGTTAACATTTCATCATTATAGACCATTTTGGGATCGTTCGACAGGTCCGGAGTCATCGTTTTTCATCCGAAAATTGATTTTTTGGACTGTACCAAAAATGATTCAAAATGTCAATTGGATCGTGCCTCATGTTGAATAACCACTTTTTAAACCCTCACAGTGACCAAAATTGCCATTTTTACAGAGTTTTGCTTACTCAAAAGCTTCAATTTTGACCCGTTTCAGGCACAGAAATGACTTTAAACACACTTATTTTAGTTGACAAAGTCATAATTCACATCCAACAGTCATTTAGAGTCAAAAGATTAAATGTTAACATTTCATCATTATAGACCATTTTGGGAACGTTCGACAGGTCCGGAGTCATCGTTTTTCATCCGAAAATTGATTTTTTGGACTGTACCAAAAATGATTCAAAATGTCAATTGGATCGTTCCTCATGTTGAATAACCACTTTTTAAACCCTCACAGTGACCAAAATTGCCATTTTTACAGAGTTTTGCTTACTCAAAAGCTTCAATTTTGACCCGTTTCAGGCACAGAAATGACTTTAAACACACTTATTTTAGTTGACAAAGTCATAATTCACATCCAACAGTCATTTAGAGTCAAAAGATTAAATGTTAAAATTTCATCCATATTGACCATTTTGGGATCGTTCGACAGGTCCGGAGTCATCGTTTTTCATCCGAAAATTGATTTTTTGGACTGTACCAAAAATGATTCAAAATGTCAATTGGATCGTGCCTCATGTTGAATAACCACTTTTTAAACCCTCACAGTGACCAAAATTGCCATTTTTACAGAGTTTTGCTTGCTCAAAAGCTTCAATTTTGACCTGTTTCAGTCACAGAAATGACTTTAAACACACTTATTCTAGTTGACAAAGTCATAATTCACATCCAACAGTCATTTAGAGTCAAAAGATTAAATGTTAAAATTTCATCATTATAGACCATTTTGGGAACGTTCGACAGGTCCGGAGTCATTGTTTTTCATCCGAAAATTGATTTTTTGGACTGTACCAAAAATGATTCAAAATGTCAATTGGATCGTGTCTCATGTTGAATAACCACTTTTTAAACCCTCACAGTGACCAAAATTGCCATTTTTACAGAGTTTTGCTTACTCAAAAGCTTCAATTTTGACCCGTTTCAGGCACAGAAATGACTTTAAACACACTTATTTTAGTTGACAAAGTCATAATTCACATCCAACAGTCATTTAGAGTCAAAAGAATAAATGTTAACATTTCATCATTATAGACCATTTTGGGATCGTTCGACAGGTCCGGAGTCATCGTTTTTCATCCGAAAATTGATTTTTTGGACTGTACCAAAAATGATTCAAAATGTCAATTGGATCGTTCCTCATGTTGAATAACCACTTTTTAAACCCTCACAGTGACCAAAATTGCCATTTTTACAGAGTTTTGCTTACTCAAAAGCTTCAATTTTGACCCGTTTCAGGCACAGAAATGACTTTAAACACACTTATTTTAGTTGACAAAGTCATAATTCACATCCAACAGTAATTTAGAGTCAAAAGAATAAATGTTAAAATTTCATCATTATAGACCGTTTTGGGATCGTTCGACAGGTCCGGAGTCATCGTTTTTCATCCGAAAATTGATTTTTTGGACTGTACCAAAAATGATTCAAAATGTCAATTGGATCATGCCTCATGTTGAATAACCACTTTTTAAACCCTCACAGTGACCAAAATTGCCATTTTTACAGAGTTTTGCTTGCTCAAAAGCTTCAATTTTGACTCGTTTCAGGCACAGAAATGACTTTAAACACACTTATTCTAGTTGACAAAGTCATAATTCACATCTAACAGTCATTTAGAGTCAAAAGATTAAATGTTAACATTTCATCATTATAGACCATTTTGGGAACGTTCGACAGGTCCGGAGTCATCGTTTTTCATCCGAAAATTGATTTTTTGGACTGTACCAAAAATGATTCAAAATGTCAATTGGATCGTTCCTCATGTTGAATAACCACTTTTTAAACCCTCACAGTGACCAAAATTGCCATTTTTACAGAGTTTTGATTACTCAAAAGCTTCAATTTTGACCCGTTTCAGGCACAGAAATGACTTTAAACACACTTATTTTAGTTGACAAAGTCATAATTCACATCCAACAGTCATTTAGAGTCAAAAGATTAAATGTTAAAATTTCATCATTATAGACCATTTTGGGAACGTTCGACAGGTCCGGAGTCATCGTTTTTCATCCGAAAATTGATTTTTTGGACTGTAGCAAAAATGATTCAAAATGTCAATTGGATCATGCCTCATGTTGAATAACCACTTTTTAAACCCTCACAGTGACCAAAATTGCCATTTTTACAGAGTTTCGCTTACTCAAAAGCTTCAATTTTGACCCGTTTCAGGCACAGAAAGGACTTTAAGCACACTTATTTTAGTTGACAAAGTCATAATTCACATCCAACAGTCATTTAGAGTCAAAAGATTAAATGTTGAAATTTCATCATTATAGACCATTTTGGGATCGTTCGACAGGTCCGGAGTCATCGTTTTTCATCCGAAAATTGATTTTTTGGACTGTACCAAAAATGATTCAAAATGTCAATTGGATCGTGCCTCATGTTGAATAACCACTTTTTAAACCCTCACAGTGACCAAAATTGCCATTTTTACAGAGTTTTGCTTACTCAAAAGCTTCCATTTTGACCCGTTTCAGGCACAGAAATGACTTTAAACACACTTATTCTAGTTGACAAAGTCATAATTCACATCCAACAGTCATTTAGAGTCAAAAGATTAAATGTTGAAATTTCATCATTATAGACCATTTTGGGATCGTTCGACACGTCCGGAGTCATCGTTTTTCATCCGAAAATTGATTTTTTGGACTGTACCAAAAATGATTCAAAATGTCAATTGGATCGTGCCTCATGTTGAATAACCACTTTTTAAACCCTCACAGTGACCAAAATTGCCATTTTTACAGAGTTTTGCTTGCTCAAAAGCTTCAATTTTGACTCGTTTCAGGCACAGAAATGACTTTAAACACACTTATTCTAGTTGACAAAGTCATAATTCACATCCAACAGTCATTTAGAGTCAAAAGATTAAATGTTAACATTTCATCATTATAGACCATTTTGGGAACGTTCGACAGGTCCGGAGTCATCGTTTTTCATCCGAAAATTGATTTTTTGGACTGTACCAAAAATGATTCAAAATGTCAATTGGATCGTTCCTCATGTTGAATAACCACTTTTTAAACCCTCACAGTGACCAAAATTGCCATTTTTACAGAGTTTTGCTTACTCAAAAGCTTCAATTTTGACCCGTTTCAGGCACAGAAATGACTTTAAACACACTTATTTTAGTTGACAAAGTCATAATTCACATCCAACAGTCATTTAGAGTCAAAAGATTAAATGTTAAAATTTCATCCATATTGACCATTTTGGGATCGTTCGACAGGTCCGGAGTCATCGTTTTTCATCCGAAAATTGATTTTTTGGACTGTACCAAAAATGATTCAAAATGTCAATTGGATTGTGCCTCATGTTGAATAACCACTTTTTAAACCCTCACAGTGACCAAAATTGCCATTTTTACAGAGTTTTGCTTGCTCAAAAGCTTCAATTTTGACCTGTTTCAGTCACAGAAATGACTTTAAACACACTTATTCTAGTTGACAAAGTCATAATTCACATCCAACAGTCATTTAGAGTCAAAAGATTAAATGTTAAAATTTCATCATTATAGACCATTTTGGGAACGTTCGACAGGTCCGGAGTCATTGTTTTTCATCCGAAAATTGATTTTTTGGACTGTACCAAAAATGATTCAAAATGTCAATTGGATCGTGTCTCATGTTGAATAACCACTTTTTAAACCCTCACAGTGACCAAAATTGCCATTTTTACAGAGTTTTGCTTACTCAAAAGCTTCAATTTTGACCCGTTTCAGGCACAGAAATGACTTTAAACACACTTATTTTAGTTGACAAAGTCATAATTCACATCCAACAGTCATTTAGAGTCAAAAGAATAAATGTTAACATTTCATCATTATAGACCATTTTGGGATCGTTCGACAGGTCCGGAGTCATCGTTTTTCATCCGAAAATTGATTTTTTGGACTGTACCAAAAATGATTCAAAATGTCAATTGGATCGTTCCTCATGTTGAATAACCACTTTTTAAACCCTCACAGTGACCAAAATTGCCATTTTTACAGAGTTTTGCTTACTCAAAAGCTTCAATTTTGACCCGTTTCAGGCACAGAAATGACTTTAAACACACTTATTTTAGTTGACAAAGTCATAATTCACATCCAACAGTAATTTAGAGTCAAAAGAATAAATGTTAAAATTTCATCATTATAGACCGTTTTGGGATCGTTCGACAGGTCCGGAGTCATCGTTTTTCATCCGAAAATTGATTTTTTGGACTGTACCAAAAATGATTCAAAATGTCAATTGGATCATGCCTCATGTTGAATAACCACTTTTTAAACCCTCACAGTGACCAAAATTGCCATTTTTACAGAGTTTTGTTTACTCAAAAGCTTCAATTTTGACCCGTTTCAGGCACAGAAATGACTTTAAACACACTTATTTTAGTTGACAAAGTCATAATTCACATCCAACAGTCATTTAGAGTCAAAAGATTAAATGTTGAAATTTCATCATTATAGACCATTTTGGGATCGTTCGACAGGTCCGGAGTCATCGTTTTTCATCCGAAAATTGATTTTTTGGACTGTACCAAAAATGATTCAAAATGTCAATTGGATCGTGCCTCATGTTGAATAACCACTTTTTAAACCCTCACAGTGACCAAAATTGCCATTTTTACAGAGTTTTGCTTGCTCAAAAGCTTCAATTTTGACTCGTTTCAGGCACAGAAATGACTTTAAACACACTTATTCTAGTTGACAAAGTCATAATTCACATCTAACAGTCATTTAGAGTCAAAAGATTAAATGTTAACATTTCATCATTATAGACCATTTTGGGAACGTTCGACAGGTCCGGAGTCATCGTTTTTCATCCGAAAATTGATTTTTTGGACTGTACCAAAAATGATTCAAAATGTCAATTGGATCGTTCCTCATGTTGAATAACCACTTTTTAAACCCTCACAGTGACCAAAATTGCCATTTTTACAGAGTTTTGCTTACTCAAAAGCTTCAATTTTGACCCGTTTCAGGCACAGAAATGACTTTAAACACACTTACTTTAGTTGACAAAGTCATAATTCACATCCAACAGTCATTTAGAGTCAAAAGATTAAATGTTAAAATTTCATCCATATTGACCATTTTGGGATCGTTCGACAGGTCCGGAGTCATCGTTTTTCATCCGAAAATTGATTTTTTGGACTGTACCAAAAATTATTCAAAATGTCAATTGGATCGTGCCTCATGTAGAATAACCACTTTTTAAACCCTCACAGTGACCAAAATTGCCATTTTTACAGAGTTTTGCTTACTCAAAAGCTTCAATTTTGACCCGTTTCAGGCACAGAAATGACTTTAAACACACTTATTTTAGTTGACAAAGTCATAATTCACATCCAACAGTCATTTAGAGTCAAAAGATTAAATGTTGAAATTTCATCATTATAGACCATTTTGGGATCGTTCGACAGGTCCGGAGTCATCGTTTTTCATCCGAAAATTGATTTTTTGGACTGTACCAAAAATGATTCAAAATGTCAATTGGATCGTGCCTCATGTTGAATAACCACTTTTTAAACCCTCACAGTGACCAAAATTGCCATTTTTACAGAGTTTTGCTTGCTCAAAAGCTTCAATTTTGACCCGTTTCAGGCACAGAAATGACTTTAAACACACTTATTCTAGTTGACAAAGTCATAATTCACATCCAACAGTCATTTAGAGTCAAAAGATTAAATGTTAACATTTCATCATTATAGACCATTTTGGGAACGTTCGACAGGTCCGGAGTCATCGTTTTTCATCCGAAAATGGATTTTTTGGACTGTACCAAAAATGATTCAAAATGTCAATTGGATCGTTCCTCATGTTGAATAACCACTTTTTAAACCCTCACAGTGACCAAAATTGCCATTTTTACAGAGTTTTGCTTACTCAAAAGCTTCAATTTTGACCCGTTTCAGGCACAGAAATGACTTTAAACACACTTATTTTAGTTGACAAAGTCATAATTCACATCCAACAGTCATTTAGAGTCAAAAGATTAAATGTTAAAATTTCATCATTATAGACCATTTTGGGAACGTTCGACAGGTCCGGAGTCATCGTTTTTCATCCGAAAATTGATTTTTTGGACTGTAGCAAAAATGATTCAAAATGTCAATTGGATCATGCCTCATGTTGAATAACCACTTTTTAAACCCTCACAGTGACCAAAATTGCCATTTTTACAGAGTTTCGCTTACTCAAAAGCTTCAATTTTGACCCGTTTCAGGCACAGAAAGGACTTTAAGCACACTTATTTTAGTTGACAAAGTCATAATTCACATCCAACAGTCATTTAGAATCAAAAGATTAAATGTTGAAATTTCATCATTATAGACCATTTTGGGATCGTTCGACAGGTCCGGAGTCATCGTTTTTCATCCGAAAATTGATTTTTTGGACTGTACCAAAAATGATTCAAAATGTCAATTGGATCGTGCCTCATGTTGAATAACCACTTTTTAAACCCTCATAGTGACCAAAATTGCCATTTTTACAGAGTTTTGCTTACTCAAAAGCTTCCATTTTGACCCGTTTCAGGCACAGAAATGACTTTAAACACACTTATTCTAGTTGACAAAGTCATAATTCACATCCAACAGTCATTTAGAGTCAAAAGATTAAATGTTGAAATTTCATCATTATAGACCATTTTGGGATCGTTCGACACATCCGGAGTCATCGTTTTTCATCCGAAAATTGATTTTTTGGACTGTACCAAAAATGATTCAAAATGTCAATTGGATCGTGCCTCATGTTGAATAACCACTTTTTAAACCCTCACAGTGACCAAAATTGCCATTTTTACAGAGTTTTGCTTGCTCAAAAGCTTCAATTTTGACTCGTTTCAGGCACAGAAATGACTTTAAACACACTTATTCTAGTTGACAAAGTCATAATTCACATCCAACAGTCATTTAGAGTCAAAAGATTAAATGTTAACATTTCATCATTATAGACCATTTTGGGATCGTTCGACAGGTCCGGAGTCATCGTTTTTCATCCGAAAATTGATTTTTTGGACTGTACCAAAAATGATTCAAAATGTCAATTGGATCGTTCCTCATGTTGAATAACCACTTTTTAAACCCTCACAGTGACCAAAATTGCCATTTTTACAGAGTTTTGCTTACTCAAAAGCTTCAATTTTGACCCGTTTCAGGCACAGAAATGACTTTAAACACACTTATTTTAGTTGACAAAGTCATAATTCACATCCAACAGTAATTTAGAGTCAAAAGAATAAATGTTAAAATTTCATCATTATAGACCGTTTTGGGATCGTTCGACAGGTCCGGAGTCATCGTTTTTCATCCGAAAATTGATTTTTTGGACTGTACCAAAAATGATTCAAAATGTCAATTGGATCATGCCTCATGTTGAATAACCACTTTTTAAACCCTCACAGTGACCAAAATTGCCATTTTTACAGAGTTTTGCTTACTCAAAAGCTTCAATTTTGACCCGTTTCAGGCACAGAAATGACTTTAAACACACTTATTTTAGTTGACAAAGTCATAATTCACATCCAACAGTCATTTAGAGTCAAAAGATTAAATGTTGAAATTTCATCATTATAGACCATTTTGGGATCGTTCGACAGGTCCGGAGTCATCGTTTTTCATCCGAAAATTGATTTTTTGGACTGTACCAAAAATGATTCAAAATGTCAATTGGATCGTGCCTCATGTTGAATAACCACTTTTTAAACCCTCACAGTGACCAAAATTGCCATTTTTACAGAGTTTTGCTTACTCAAAAGCTTCCATTTTGACCCGTTTCAGGCACAGAAATGACTTTAAACACACTTATTCTAGTTGACAAAGTCATAATTCACATCCAACAGTCATTTAGAGTCAAAAGATTAAATGTTGAAATTTCATCATTATAGACCATTTTGGGATCGTTCGACACGTCCGGAGTCATCGTTTTTCATCCGAAAATTGATTTTTTGGACTGTACCAAAAATGATTCAAAATGTCAATTGGATCGTGCCTCATGTTGAATAACCACTTTTTAAACCCTCACAGTGACCAAAATTGCCATTTTTACAGAGTTTTGCTTGCTCAAAAGCTTCAATTTTGACCTGTTTCAGTCACAGAAATGACTTTAAACACACTTATTCTAGTTGACAAAGTCATAATTCACATCCAACAGTCATTTAGAGTCAAAAGATTAAATGTTAAAATTTCATCATTATAGACCATTTTGGGAACGTTCGACAGGTCCGGAGTCATTGTTTTTCATCCGAAAATTGATTTTTTGGACTGTACCAAAAATGATTCAAAATGTCAATTGGATCGTGTCTCATGTTGAATAACCACTTTTTAAACCCTCACAGTGACCAAAATTGCCATTTTTACAGAGTTTTGCTTACTCAAAAGCTTCAATTTTGACCCGTTTCAGGCACAGAAATGACTTTAAACACACTTATTTTAGTTGACAAAGTCATAATTCACATCCAACAGTCATTTAGAGTCAAAAGATTAAATGTTAAAATTTCATCCATATTGACCATTTTGGGATCGTTCGACAGGTCCGGAGTCATCGTTTTTCATCCGAAAATTGATTTTTTGGACTGTACCAAAAATGATTCAAAATGTCAATTGGATCGTGCCTCGTGTTGAATAACCACTTTTTAAACCCTCACAGTGACCAAAATTGCCATTTTTACAGTTTTGCTTACTCAAAAGCTTCAATTTTGACCCGTTTCAGGCACAGAAATGACTTTAAACACACTTATTTTAGTTGACAAAGTCATAATTCACATCCAACAGTCATTTAGAGTCAAAAGAATAAATGTTAACATTTCATCATTATAGACCATTTTGGGATCGTTCGACAGGTCCGGAGTCATCGTTTTTCATCCGAAAATTGATTTTTTGGACTGTACCAAAAATGATTCAAAATGTCAATTGGATCGTTCCTCATGTTGAATAACCACTTTTTAAACCCTCACAGTGACCAAAATTGCCATTTTTACAGAGTTTTGCTTACTCAAAAGCTTCAATTTTGACCCGTTTCAGGCACAGAAATGACTTTAAACACACTTATTTTAGTTGACAAAGTCATAATTCACATCCAACAGTAATTTAGAGTCAAAAGAATAAATGTTAAAATTTCATCATTATAGACCGTTTTGGGATCGTTCGACAGGTCCGGACTCATCGTTTTTCATCCGAAAATTGATTTTTTGGACTGTACCAAAAATGATTCAAAATGTCAATTGGATCGTTCCTCATGTTGAATAACCACTTTTTAAACCCTCACAGTGACCAAAATTGCCATTTTTACAGAGTTTTGCTTACTCAAAAGCTTCAATTTTGACCCGTTTCAGGCACAGAAATGACTTTAAACACACTTATTCTAGTTGACAAAGTCATAATTCACATCCAACAGTCATTTAGAGTCAAAAGAATAAATGTTAAAATTTCATCATTATAGACCATTTTGGGATCGTTCGACAGGTCCGGAGTCATCGTTTTTCATCCGAAAATTGATTTTTTGGACTGTACCAAAAATGATTCAAAATGTCAATTGGATCATGCCTCATGTTGAATAACCACTTTTTAAACCCTCACAGTGACCAAAATTGCCATTTTTACAGAGTTTTGCTTACTCAAAAGCTTCAATTTTGACCCGTTTCAGGCACAGAAATGACTTTAAACACACTTATTTTAGTTGACAAAGTCATAATTCACATCCAACAGTCATTTAGAGTCAAAAGATTAAATGTTGAAATTTCATCATTATAGACCATTTTGGGATCGTTCGACAGGTCCGGAGTCATCGTTTTTCATCCGAAAATTGATTTTTTGGACTGTACCAAAAATGATTCAAAATGTCAATTGGATCGTGCCTCATGTTGAATAACCACTTTTTAAACCCTCACAGTGACCAAAATTGCCATTTTTACAGAGTTTTGCTTGCTCAAAAGCTTCAATTTTGACTCGTTTCAGGCACAGGAATGACTTTAAACACACTTATTCTAGTTGACAAAGTCATAATTCACATCTAACAGTCATTTAGAGTCAAAAGATTAAATGTTAACATTTCATCATTATAGACCATTTTGGGAACGTTCGACAGGTCCGGAGTCATCGTTTTTCATCCGAAAATTGATTTTTTGGACTGTACCAAAAATGATTCAAAATGTCAATTGGATCGTTCCTCATGTTGAATAACCACTTTTTAAACCCTCACAGTGACCAAAATTGCCATTTTTACAGAGTTTTGCTTACTCAAAAGCTTCAATTTTGACCCGTTTCAGGCACAGAAATGACTTTAAACACACTTATTTTAGTTGACAAAGTCATAATTCACATCCAACAGTCATTTAGAGTCAAAAGATTAAATGTTAAAATTTCATCCATATTGACCATTTTGGGATCGTTCGACAGGTCCGGAGTCATCGTTTTTCATCCGAAAATTGATTTTTTGGACTGTACCAAAAATGATTCAAAATGTCAATTGGATCGTGCCTCATGTTGAATAACCACTTTTTAAACCCTCACAGTGACCAAAATTGCCATTTTTACAGAGTTTTGCTTGCTCAAAAGCTTCAATTTTGACCTGTTTCAGTCACAGAAATGACTTTAAACACACTTATTCTAGTTGACAAAGTCATAATTCACATCCAACAGTCATTTAGAGTCAAAAGATTAAATGTTAAAATTTCATCATTATAGACCATTTTGGGAACGTTCGACAGGTCCGGAGTCATTGTTTTTCATCCGAAAATTGATTTTTTGGACTGTACCAAAAATGATTCAAAATGTCAATTGGATCGTGTCTCATGTTGAATAACCACTTTTTAAACCCTCACAGTGACCAAAATTGCCATTTTTACAGAGTTTTGCTTGCTCAAAAGCTTCAATTTTGACCCGTTTCAGGCACAGAAATGACTTTAAACACACTTATTCTAGTTGACAAAGTCATAATTCACATCCAACAGTCATTTAGAGTCAAAAGATTAAATGTTAACATTTCATCATTATAGACCATTTTGGGAACGTTCGACAGGTCCGGAGTCATCGTTTTTCATCCGAAAATTGATTTTTTGGACTGTACCAAAAATGATTCAAAATGTCAATTGGATCGTTCCTCATGTTGAATAACCACTTTTTAAACCCTCACAGTGACCAAAATTGCCATTTTTACAGAGTTTTGCTTACTCAAAAGCTTCAATTTTGACCCGTTTCAGGCACAGAAATGACTTTAAACACACTTATTTTAGTTGACAAAGTCATAATTCACATCCAACAGTCATTTAGAGTCAAAAGATTAAATGTTAAAATTTCATCATTATAGACCATTTTGGGAACGTTCGACAGGTCCGGAGTCATCGTTTTTCATCCGAAAATTGATTTTTTGGACTGTAGCAAAAATGATTCAAAATGTCAATTGGATCATGCCTCATGTTGAATAACCACTTTTTAAACCCTCACAGTGACCAAAATTGCCATTTTTACAGAGTTTCGCTTACTCAAAAGCTTCAATTTTGACCCGTTTCAGGCACAGAAAGGACTTTAAGCACACTTATTTTAGTTGACAAAGTCATAATTCACATCCAATAGTCATTTAGAATCAAAAGATTAAATGTTGAAATTTCATCATTATAGACCATTTTGGGATCGTTCGACAGGTCCGGAGTCATCGTTTTTCATCCGAAAATTGATTTTTTGGACTGTACCAAAAATGATTCAAAATCTCAATTGGATCTTGCCTCATGTTGAATAACCACTTTTTAAACCCTCATAGTGACCAAAATTGCCATTTTTACAGAGTTTTGCTTACTCAAAAGCTTCCATTTTGACCCGTTTCAGGCACAGAAATGACTTTAAACACACTTATTCTAGTTGACAAAGTCATAATTCACATCCAACAGTCATTTAGAGTCAAAAGATTAAATGTTGAAATTTCATCATTATAGACCATTTTGGGATCGTTCGACACGTCCGGAGTCATCGTTTTTCATCCGAAAATTGATTTTTTGGACTGTACCAAAAATGATTCAAAATGTCAATTGGATCGTGCCTCATGTTGAATAACCACTTTTTAAACCCTCACAGTGACCAAAATTGCCATTTTTACAGAGTTTTGCTTGCTCAAAAGCTTCAATTTTGACTCGTTTCAGGCACAGAAATGACTTTAAACACACTTATTCTAGTTGACAAAGTCATAATTCACATCCAACAGTCATTTAGAGTCAAAAGATTAAATGTTAACATTTCATCATTATAGACCATTTTGGGATCGTTCGACAGGTCCGGAGTCATCGTTTTTCATCCGAAAATTGATTTTTTGGACTGTACCAAAAATTATTCAAAATGTCAATTGGATCGTGCCTCATGTAGAATAACCACTTTTTAAACCCTCACAGTGACCAAAATTGCCATTTTTACAGAGTTTTGCTTACTCAAAAGCTTCAATTTTGACCCGTTTCAGGCACAGAAATGACTTTAAACACACTTATTTTAGTTGACAAAGTCATAATTCACATCCAACAGTCATTTAGAGTCAAAAGATTAAATGTTGAAATTTCATCATTATAGACCATTTTGGGATCGTTCGACAGGTCCGGAGTCATCGTTTTTCATCCGAAAATTGATTTTTTGGACTGTACCAAAAATGATTCAAAATGTCAATTGGATCGTGCCTCATGTTGAATAACCACTTTTTAAACCCTCACAGTGACCAAAATTGCCATTTTTACAGAGTTTTGCTTGCTCAAAAGCTTCAATTTTGACCCGTTTCAGGCACAGAAATGACTTTAAACACACTTATTCTAGTTGACAAAGTCATAATTCACATCCAACAGTCATTTAGAGTCAAAAGATTAAATGTTAACATTTCATCATTATAGACCATTTTGGGAACGTTCGACAGGTCCGGAGTCATCGTTTTTCATCCGAAAATTGATTTTTTGGACTGTACCAAAAATGATTCAAAATGTCAATTGGATCGTTCCTCATGTTGAATAACCACTTTTTAAACCCTCACAGTGACCAAAATTGCCATTTTTACAGAGTTTTGCTTACTCAAAAGCTTCAATTTTGACCCGTTTCAGGCACAGAAATGACTTTAAACACACTTATTTTAGTTGACAAAGTCATAATTCACATCCAACAGTCATTTAGAGTCAAAAGATTAAATGTTAAAATTTCATCATTATAGACCATTTTGGGAACGTTCGACAGGTCCGGAGTCATCGTTTTTCATCCGAAAATTGATTTTTTGGACTGTAGCAAAAATGATTCAAAATGTCAATTGGATCATGCCTCATGTTGAATAACCACTTTTTAAACCCTCACAGTGACCAAAATTGCCATTTTTACAGAGTTTCGCTTACTCAAAAGCTTCAATTTTGACCCGTTTCAGGCACAGAAAGGACTTTAAGCACACTTATTTTAGTTGACAAAGTCATAATTCACATCCAACAGTCATTTAGAATCAAAAGATTAAATGTTGAAATTTCATCATTATAGACCATTTTGGGATCGTTCGACAGGTCCGGAGTCATCGTTTTTCATCCGAAAATTGATTTTTTGGACTGTACCAAAAATGATTCAAAATGTCAATTGGATCGTGCCTCATGTTGAATAACCACTTTTTAAACCCTCATAGTGACCAAAATTGCCATTTTTACAGAGTTTTGCTTACTCAAAAGCTTCCATTTTGACCCGTTTCAGGCACAGAAATGACTTTAAACACACTTATTCTAGTTGACAAAGTCATAATTCACATCCAACAGTCATTTAGAGTCAAAAGATTAAATGTTGAAATTTCATCATTATAGACCATTTTGGGATCGTTCGACACATCCGGAGTCATCGTTTTTCATCCGAAAATTGATTTTTTGGACTGTACCAAAAATGATTCAAAATGTCAATTGGATCGTGCCTCATGTTGAATAACCACTTTTTAAACCCTCACAGTGACCAAAATTGCCATTTTTACAGAGTTTTGCTTGCTCAAAAGCTTCAATTTTGACTCGTTTCAGGCACAGAAATGACTTTAAACACACTTATTCTAGTTGACAAAGTCATAATTCACATCCAACAGTCATTTAGAGTCAAAAGATTAAATGTTAACATTTCATCATTATAGACCATTTTGGGATCGTTCGACAGGTCCGGAGTCATCGTTTTTCATCCGAAAATTAATTTTTTGGACTGTACCAAAAATGATTCAAAATGTCAATTGGATCGTTCCTCATGTTGAATAACCACTTTTTAAACCCTCACAGTGACCAAAATTGCCATTTTTACAGAGTTTTGCTTACTCAAAAGCTTCAATTTTGACCCGTTTCAGGCACAGAAATGACTTTAAACACACTTATTTTAGTTGACAAAGTCATAATTCACATCCAACAGTAATTTAGAGTCAAAAGAATAAATGTTAAAATTTCATCATTATAGACCGTTTTGGGATCGTTCGACAGGTCCGGAGTCATCGTTTTTCATCCGAAAATTGATTTTTTGGACTGTACCAAAAATGATTCAAAATGTCAATTGGATCATGCCTCATGTTGAATAACCGCTTTTTAAACCCTCACAGTGACCAAAATTGCCATTTTTACAGAGTTTTGCTTACTCAAAAGCTTCAATTTTGACCCGTTTCAGGCACAGAAATGACTTTAAACACACTTATTTTAGTTGACAAAGTCATAATTCACATCCAACAGTCATTTAGAGTCAAAAGATTAAATGTTGAAATTTCATCATTATAGACCATTTTGGGATCGTTCGACAGGTCCGGAGTCATCGTTTTTCATCCGAAAATTGATTTTTTGGACTGTACCAAAAATGATTCAAAATGTCAATTGGATCGTGCCTCATGTTGAATAACCACTTTTTAAACCCTCACAGTGACCAAAATTGCCATTTTTACAGAGTTTTGCTTACTCAAAAGCTTCCATTTTGACCCGTTTCAGGCACAGAAATGACTTTAAACACACTTATTCTAGTTGACAAAGTCATAATTCACATCCAACAGTCATTTAGAGTCAAAAGATTAAATGTTGAAATTTCATCCTTATAGACCATTTTGGGATCGTTCGACACGTCCGGAGTCATCGTTTTTCATCCGAAAATTGATTTTTTGGACTGTACCAAAAATGATTCAAAATGTCAATTGGATCGTGCCTCATGTTGAATAACCACTTTTTAAACCCTCACAGTGACCAAAATTGCCATTTTTACAGAGTTTTGCTTGCTCAAAAGCTTCAATTTTGACTCGTTTCAGGCACAGAAATGACTTTAAACACACTTATTCTAGTTGACAAAGTCATAATTCACATCCAACAGTCATTTAGAGTCAAAAGATTAAATGTTAACATTTCATCATTATAGACCATTTTGGGAACGTTCGACAGGTCCGGAGTCATCGTTTTTCATCCGAAAATTGATTTTTTGGACTGTACCAAAAATGATTCAAAATGTCAATTGGATCGTTCCTCATGTTGAATAACCACTTTTTAAACCCTCACAGTGACCAAAATTGCCATTTTTACAGAGTTTTGCTTACTCAAAAGCTTCAATTTTGACCCGTTTCAGGCACAGAAATGACTTTAAACACACTTATTTTAGTTGACAAAGTCATAATTCACATCCAACAGTCATTTAGAGTCAAAAGATTAAATGTTAAAATTTCATCCATATTGACCATTTTGGGATCGTTCGACAGGTCCGGAGTCATCGTTTTTCATCCGAAAATTGATTTTTTGGACTGTACCAAAAATGATTCAAAATGTCAATTGGATCGTGCCTCATGTTGAATAACCACTTTTTAAACCCTCACAGTGACCAAAATTGCCATTTTTACAGAGTTTTGCTTGCTCAAAAGCTTCAATTTTGACCTGTTTCAGTCACAGAAATGACTTTAAACACACTTATTCTAGTTGACAAAGTCATAATTCACATCCAACAGTCATTTAGAGTCAAAAGATTAAATGTTAAAATTTCATCATTATAGACCATTTTGGGAACGTTCGACAGGTCCGGAGTCATTGTTTTTCATCCGAAAATTGATTTTTTGGACTGTACCAAAAATGATTCAAAATGTCAATTGGATCGTGTCTCATGTTGAATAACCACTTTTTAAACCCTCACAGTGACCAAAATTGCCATTTTTACAGAGTTTTGCTTACTCAAAAGCTTCAATTTTGACCCGTTTCAGGCACAGAAATGACTTTAAACACACTTATTTTAGTTGACAAAGTCATAATTCACATCCAACAGTCATTTAGAGTCAAAAGATTAAATGTTAAAATTTCATCCATATTGACCATTTTGGGATCGTTCGACAGGTCCGGAGTCATCGTTTTTCATCCGAAAATTGATTTTTTGGACTGTACCAAAAATGATTCAAAATGTCAATTGGATCGTGCCTCATGTTGAATAACCACTTTTTAAACCCTCACAGTGACCAAAATTGCCATTTTTACAGTTTTGCTTACTCAAAAGCTTCAATTTTGACCCGTTTCAGGCACAGAAATGACTTTAAACACACTTATTTTAGTTGACAAAGTCATAATTCACATCCAACAGTCATTTAGAGTCAAAAGAATAAATGTTAACATTTCATCATTATAGACCATTTTGGGATCGTTCGACAGGTCCGGAGTCATCGTTTTTCATCCGAAAATTGATTTTTTGGACTGTACCAAAAATGATTCAAAATGTCAATTGGATCGTTCCTCATGTTGAATAACCACTTTTTAAACCCTCACAGTGACCAAAATTGCCATTTTTACAGAGTTTTGCTTACTCAAAAGCTTCAATTTTGACCCGTTTCAGGCACAGAAATGACTTTAAACACACTTATTTTAGTTGACAAAGTCATAATTCACATCCAACAGTAATTTAGAGTCAAAAGAATAAATGTTAAAATTTCATCATTATAGACCGTTTTGGGATCGTTCGACAGGTCCGGACTCATCGTTTTTCATCCGAAAATTGATTTTTTGGACTGTACCAAAAATGATTCAAAATGTCAATTGGATCGTTCCTCATGTTGAATAACCACTTTTTAAACCCTCACAGTGACCAAAATTGCCATTTTTACAGAGTTTTGCTTACTCAAAAGCTTCAATTTTGACCCGTTTCAGGCACAGAAATGACTTTAAACACACTTATTCTAGTTGACAAAGTCATAATTCACATCCAACAGTCATTTAGAGTCAAAAGAATAAATGTTAAAATTTCATCATTATAGACCATTTTGGGATCGTTCGACAGGTCCGGAGTCATCGTTTTTCAGCCGAAAATTGATTTTTTGGACTGTACCCAAAATGATTCAAAATGTCAATTGGATCATGCCTCATGTTGAATAACCACTTTTTAAACCCTCACAGTGACCAAAATTGCCATTTTTACAGAGTTTTGCTTACTCAAAAGCTTCAATTTTGACCCGTTTCAGGCACAGAAATGACTTTAAACACACTTATTTTAGTTGACAAAGTCATAATTCACATCCAACAGTCATTTAGAGTCAAAAGATTAAATGTTGAAATTTCATCATTATAGACCATTTTGGGATCGTTCGACAGGTCCGGAGTCATCGTTTTTCATCCGAAAATTGATTTTTTGGACTGTACCAAAAATGATTCAAAATGTCAATTGGATCGTGCCTCATGTTGAATAACCACTTTTTAAACCCTCACAGTGACCAAAATTGCCATTTTTACAGAGTTTTGCTTGCTCAAAAGCTTCAATTTTGACTTGTTTCAGGCACAGGAATGACTTTAAACACACTTATTCTAGTTGACAAAGTCATAATTCACATCTAACAGTCATTTAGAGTCAAAAGATTAAATGTTAACATTTCATCATTATAGACCATTTTGGGAACGTTCGACAGGTCCGGAGTCATCGTTTTTCATCCGAAAATTGATTTTTTGGACTGTACCAAAAATGATTCAAAATGTCAATTGGATCGTTCCTCATGTTGAATAACCACTTTTTAAACCCTCACAGTGACCAAAATTGCCATTTTTACAGAGTTTTGCTTACTCAAAAGCTTCAATTTTGACCCGTTTCAGGCACAGAAATGACTTTAAACACACTTATTTTAGTTGACAAAGTCATAATTCACATCCAACAGTCATTTAGAGTCAAAAGATTAAATGTTAAAATTTCATCCATATTGACCATTTTGGGATCGTTCGACAGGTCCGGAGTCATCGTTTTTCATCCGAAAATTGATTTTTTGGACTGTACCAAAAATGATTCAAAATGTCAATTGGATCGTGCCTCATGTTGAATAACCACTTTTTAAACCCTCACAGTGACCAAAATTGCCATTTTTACAGAGTTTTGCTTGCTCAAAAGCTTCAATTTTGACCTGTTTCAGTCACAGAAATGACTTTAAACACACTTATTCTAGTTGACAAAGTCATAATTCACATCCAACAGTCATTTAGAGTCAAAAGATTAAATGTTAAAATTTCATCATTAAAGACCATTTTGGGAACGTTCGACAGGTCCGGAGTCATTGTTTTTCATCCGAAAATTGATTTTTTGGACTGTACCAAAAATGATTCAAAATGTCAATTGGATCGTGTCTCATGTTGAATAACCACTTTTTAAACCCTCACAGTGACCAAAATTGCCATTTTTACAGAGTTTTGCTTGCTCAAAAGCTTCAATTTTGACCCGTTTCAGGCACAGAAATGACTTTAAACACACTTATTCTAGTTGACAAAGTCATAATTCACATCCAACAGTCATTTAGAGTCAAAAGATTAAATGTTAACATTTCATCATTATAGACCATTTTGGGAACGTTCGACAGGTCCGGAGTCATCGTTTTTCATCCGAAAATTGATTTTTTGGACTGTACCAAAAATGATTCAAAATGTCAATTGGATCGTTCCTCATGTTGAATAACCACTTTTTAAACCCTCACAGTGACCAAAATTGCCATTTTTACAGAGTTTCGCTTACTCAAAAGCTTCAATTTTGACCCGTTTCAGGCACAGAAAGGACTTTAAGCACACTTATTTTAGTTGACAAAGTCATAATTCACATCCAATAGTCATTTAGAATCAAAAGATTAAATGTTGAAATTTCATCATTATAGACCATTTTGGGATCGTTCGACAGGTCCGGAGTCATCGTTTTTCATCCGAAAATTGATTTTTTGGACTGTACCAAAAATGATTCAAAATCTCAATTGGATCGTGCCTCATGTTGAATAACCACTTTTTAAACCCTCATAGTGACCAAAATTGCCATTTTTACAGAGTTTTGCTTACTCAAAAGCTTCCATTTTGACCCGTTTCAGGCACAGAAATGACTTTAAACACACTTATTCTAGTTGACAAAGTCATAATTCACATCCAACAGTCATTTAGAGTCAAAAGATTAAATGTTGAAATTTCATCATTATAGACCATTTTGGGATCGTTCGACACGTCCGGAGTCATCGTTTTTCATCCGAAAATTGATTTTTTGGACTGTACCAAAAATGATTCAAAATGTCAATTGGATCGTGCCTCATGTTGAATAACCACTTTTTAAACCCTCACAGTGACCAAAATTGCCATTTTTACAGAGTTTTGCTTGCTCAAAAGCTTCAATTTTGACTCGTTTCAGGCACAGAAATGACTTTAAACACACTTATTCTAGTTGACAAAGTCATAATTCACATCCAACAGTCATTTAGAGTCAAAAGATTAAATGTTAACATTTCATCATTATAGACCATTTTGGGATCGTTCGACAGGTCCGGAGTCATCGTTTTTCATCCGAAAATTGATTTTTTGGACTGTACCAAAAATGATTCAAAATGTCAATTGGATCGTTCCTCATGTTGAATAACCACTTTTTAAACCCTCACAGTGACCAAAATTGCCATTTTTACAGAGTTTTGCTTACTCAAAAGCTTCAATTTTGACCCGTTTCAGGCACAGAAATGACTTTAAACACACTTATTTTAGTTGACAAAGTCATAATTCACATCCAACAGTAATTTAGAGTCAAAAGAATAAATGTTAAAATTTCATCATTATAGACCGTTTTGGGATCGTTCGACAGGTCCGGAGTCATCGTTTTTCATCCGAAAATTGATTTTTTGGACTGTACCAAAAATGATTCAAAATGTCAATTGGATCGTTCCTCATGTTGAATAACCACTTTTTAAACCCTCACAGTGACCAAAATTGCCATTTTTACAGAGTTTTGCTTACTCAAAAGCTTCAATTTTGACCCGTTTCAGGCACAGAAATGACTTTAAACACACTTATTTTAGTTGACAAAGTCATAATTCACATCCAACAGTCATTTAGAGTCAAAAGATTAAATGTTAAAATTTCATCATTATAGACCATTTTGGGAACGTTCGACAGGTCCGGAGTCATCGTTTTTCATCCGAAAATTGATTTTTTGGACTGTAGCAAAAATGATTCAAAATGTCAATTGGATCATGCCTCATGTTGAATAACCACTTTTTAAACCCTCACAGTGACCAAAATTGCCATTTTTACAGAGTTTCGCTTACTCAAAAGCTTCAATTTTGACCCGTTTCAGGCACAGAAAGGACTTTAAGCACACTTATTTTAGTTGACAAAGTCATAATTCACATCCAATAGTCATTTAGAATCAAAAGATTAAATGTTGAAATTTCATCATTATAGACCATTTTGGGATCGTTCGACAGGTCCGGAGTCATCGTTTTTCATCCGAAAATTGATTTTTTGGACTGTACCAAAAATGATTCAAAATCTCAATTGGATCGTGCCTCATGTTGAATAACCACTTTTTAAACCCTCATAGTGACCAAAATTGCCATTTTTACAGAGTTTTGCTTACTCAAAAGCTTCCATTTTGACCCGTTTCAGGCACAGAAATGACTTTAAACACACTTATTCTAGTTGACAAAGTCATAATTCACATCCAACAGTCATTTAGAGTCAAAAGATTAAATGTTGAAATTTCATCATTATAGACCATTTTGGGATCGTTCGACACGTCCGGAGTCATCGTTTTTCATCCGAAAATTGATTTTTTGGACTGTACCAAAAATGATTCAAAATGTCAATTGGATCGTGCCTCATGTTGAATAACCACTTTTTAAACCCTCACAGTGACCAAAATTGCCATTTTTACAGAGTTTTGCTTGCTCAAAAGCTTCAATTTTGACTCGTTTCAGGCACAGAAATGACTTTAAACACACTTATTCTAGTTGACAAAGTCATAATTCACATCCAACAGTCATTTAGAGTCAAAAGATTAAATGTTAACATTTCATCATTATAGACCATTTTGGGATCGTTCGACAGGTCCGGAGTCATCGTTTTTCATCCGAAAATTGATTTTTTGGACTGTACCAAAAATGATTCAAAATGTCAATTGGATCGTTCCTCATGTTGAATAACCACTTTTTAAACCCTCACAGTGACCAAAATTGCCATTTTTACAGAGTTTTGCTTACTCAAAAGCTTCAATTTTGACCCGTTTCAGGCACAGAAATGACTTTAAACACACTTATTTTAGTTGACAAAGTCATAATTCACATCCAACAGTAATTTAGAGTCAAAAGAATAAATGTTAAAATTTCATCATTATAGACCGTTTTGGGATCGTTCGACAGGTCCGGTCATCGTTTTTCATCCGAAAATTGATTTTTTGGACTGTACCAAAAATGATTCAAAATGTCAATTGGATCGTTCCTCATGTTGAATAACCACTTTTTAAACCCTCACAGTGACCAAAATTGCCATTTTTACAGAGTTTTGCTTACTCAAAAGCTTCAATTTTGACCCGTTTCAGGCACAGAAATGACTTTAAACACACTTATTTTAGTTGACAAAGTCATAATTCACATCCAACAGTCATTTAGAGTCAAAAGATTAAATGTTAAAATTTCATCCATATTGACCATTTTGGGATCGTTCGACAGGTCCGGAGTCATCGTTTTTCATCCGAAAATTGATTTTTTGGACTGTACCAAAAATTATTCAAAATGTCAATTGGATCGTGCCTCATGTAGAATAACCACTTTTTAAACCCTCACATTGACCAAAATTGCCATTTTTACAGAGTTTTGCTTACTCAAAAGCTTCAATTTTGACCCGTTTCAGGCACAGAAATGACTTTAAACACACTTATTTTAGTTGACAAAGTCATAATTCACATCCAACAGTCATTTAGAGTCAAAAGATTAAATGTTGAAATTTCATCATTATAGACCATTTTGGGATCGTTCGACAGGTCCGGAGTCATCGTTTTTCATCCGAAAATTGATTTTTTGGACTGTAGCAAAAATGATTCAAAATGTCAATTGGATCATGCCTCATGTTGAATAACCACTTTTTAAACCCTCACAGTGACCAAAATTGCCATTTTTACAGAGTTTCGCTTACTCAAAAGCTTCAATTTTGACCCGTTTCAGGCACAGAAAGGACTTTAAGCACACTTATTTTAGTTGACAAAGTCATAATTCACATCCAACAGTCATTTAGAATCAAAAGATTAAATGTTGAAATTTCATCATTATAGACCATTTTGGGATCGTTCGACAGGTCCGGAGTCATCGTTTTTCATCCGAAAATTGATTTTTTGGACTGTACCAAAAATGATTCAAAATGTCAATTGGATCGTGCCTCATGTTGAATAACCACTTTTTAAACCCTCATAGTGACCAAAATTGCCATTTTTACAGAGTTTTGCTTACTCAAAAGCTTCCATTTTGACCCGTTTCAGGCACAGAAATGACTTTAAACACACTTATTCTAGTTGACAAAGTCATAATTCACATCCAACAGTCATTTAGAGTCAAAAGATTAAATGTTGAAATTTCATCATTATAGACCATTTTGGGATCGTTCGACACATCCGGAGTCATCGTTTTTCATCCGAAAATTGATTTTTTGGACTGTACCAAAAATGATTCAAAATGTCAATTGGATCGTGCCTCATGTTGAATAACCACTTTTTAAACCCTCACAGTGACCAAAATTGCCATTTTTACAGAGTTTTGCTTGCTCAAAAGCTTCAATTTTGACTCGTTTCAGGCACAGAAATGACTTTAAACACACTTATTCTAGTTGACAAAGTCATAATTCACATCCAACAGTCATTTAGAGTCAAAAGAATAAATGTTAACATTTCATCATTATAGACCATTTTGGGATCGTTCGACAGGTCCGGAGTCATCGTTTTTCATCCAAAAATTGATTTTTTGGACTGTACCAAAAATGATTCAAAATGTCAATTGGATCGTTCCTCATGTTGAATAACCACTTTTTAAACCCTCACAGTGACCAAAATTGCCATTTTTACAGAGTTTTGCTTACTCAAAAGCTTCAATTTTGACCCGTTTCAGGCACAGAAATGACTTTAAACACACTTATTTTAGTTGACAAAGTCATAATTCACATCCAACAGTAATTTAGAGTCAAAAGAATAAATGTTAAAATGTCATCATTATAGACCGTTTTGGGATCGTTCGACAGGTCCGGAGTCATCGTTTTTCATCCGAAAATTGATTTTTTGGACTGTACCAAAAATGATTCAAAATGTCAATTGGATCGTTCCTCATGTTGAATAACCACTTTTTAAACCCTCACAGTGACCAAAATTGCCATTTTTACAGAGTTTTGCTTACTCAAAAGCTTCAATTTTGACCCGTTTCAGGCACAGAAATGACTTTAAACACACTTATTTTAGTTGACAAAGTCATAATTCACATCCAACAGTCATTTAGAGTCAAAAGATTAAATGTTAAAATTTCATCCATATTGACCATTTTGGGATCGTTCGACAGGTCCGGAGTCATCGTTTTTCATCCGAAAATTGATTTTTTGGACTGTACCAAAAATTATTCAAAATGTCAATTGGATCGTGCCTCATGTAGAATAACCACTTTTTAAACCCTCACAGTGACCAAAATTGCCATTTTTACAGAGTTTTGCTTACTCAAAAGCTTCAATTTTGACCCGTTTCAGGCACAGAAATGACTTTAAACACACTTATTTTAGTTGACAAAGTCATAATTCACATCCAACAGTAATTTAGAGTCAAAAGAATAAATGTTAAAATTTCATCATTATAGACCGTTTTGGGATCGTTCGACAGGTCCGGAGTCATCGTTTTTCATCCGAAAATTGATTTTTTGGACTGTACCAAAAATGATTCAAAATGTCAATTGGATCGTGCCTCATGTTGAATAACCACTTTTTAAACCCTCACAGTGACCAAAATTGCCATTTTTACAGAGTTTTGCTTGCTCAAAAGCTTCAATTTTGACTCGTTTCAGGCACAGAAATGACTTTAAACACACTTATTCTAGTTGACAAAGTCATAATTCACATCTAACAGTCATTTAGAGTCAAAAGATTAAATGTTAACATTTCATCATTATAGACCATTTTGGGAACGTTCGACAGGTCCGGAGTCATCGTTTTTCATCCGAAAATTGATTTTTTGGACTGTACCAAAAATGATTCAAAATGTCAATTGGATCGTTCCTCATGTTGAATAACCACTTTTTAAACCCTCACAGTGACCAAAATTGCCATTTTTACAGAGTTTTGCTTACTCAAAAGCTTCAATTTTGACCCGTTTCAGGCACAGAAATGACTTTAAACACACTTATTTTAGTTGACAAAGTCATAATTCACATCCAACAGTCATTTAGAGTCAAAAGATTAAATGTTAAAATTTCATCCATATTGACCATTTTGGGATCGTTCGACAGGTCCGGAGTCATCGTTTTTCATCCGAAAATTGATTTTTTGGACTGTACCAAAAATTATTCAAAATGTCAATTGGATCGTGCCTCATGTAGAATAACCACTTTTTAAACCCTCACAGTGACCAAAATTGCCATTTTTACAGAGTTTTGCTTACTCAAAAGCTTCAATTTTGACCCGTTTCAGGCACAGAAATGACTTTAAACACACTTATTTTAGTTGACAAAGTCATAATTCACATCCAACAGTCATTTAGAGTCAAAAGATTAAATGTTGAAATTTCATCATTATAGACCATTTTGGGATCGTTCGACAGGTCCGGAGTCATCGTTTTTCATCCGAAAATTGATTTTTTGGACTGTAGCAAAAATGATTCAAAATGTCAATTGGATCATGCCTCATGTTGAATAACCACTTTTTAAACCCTCACAGTGACCAAAATTGCCATTTTTACAGAGTTTCGCTTACTCAAAAGCTTCAATTTTGACCCGTTTCAGGCACAGAAAGGACTTTAAGCACACTTATTTTAGTTGACAAAGTCATAATTCACATCCAACAGTCATTTAGAATCAAAAGATTAAATGTTGAAATTTCATCATTATAGACCATTTTGGGATCGTTCGACAGGTCCGGAGTCATCGTTTTTCATCCGAAAATTGATTTTTTGGACTGTACCAAAAATGATTCAAAATGTCAATTGGATCGTGCCTCATGTTGAATAACCACTTTTTAAACCCTCATAGTGACCAAAATTGCCATTTTTACAGAGTTTTGCTTACTCAAAAGCTTCCATTTTGACCCGTTTCAGGCACAGAAATGACTTTAAACACACTTATTCTAGTTGACAAAGTCATAATTCACATCCAACAGTCATTTAGAGTCAAAAGATTAAATGTTGAAATTTCATCATTATAGACCATTTTGGGATCGTTCGACACATCCGGAGTCATCGTTTTTCATCCGAAAATTGATTTTTTGGACTGTACCAAAAATGATTCAAAATGTCAATTGGATCGTGCCTCATGTTGAATAACCACTTTTTAAACCCTCACTGTGACCAAAATTGCCATTTTTACAGAGTTTTGCTTGCTCAAAAGCTTCAATTTTGACTCGTTTCAGGCACAGAAATGACTTTAAACACACTTATTCTAGTTGACAAAGTCATAATTCACATCCAACAGTCATTTAGAGTCAAAAGAATAAATGTTAACATTTCATCATTATAGACCATTTTGGGATCGTTCGACAGGTCCGGAGTCATCGTTTTTCATCCGAAAATTGATTTTTTGGACTGTACCAAAAATGATTCAAAATGTCAATTGGATCGTTCCTCATGTTGAATAACCACTTTTTAAACCCTCACAGTGACCAAAATTGCCATTTTTACAGAGTTTTGCTTACTCAAAAGCTTCAATTTTGACCCGTTTCAGGCACAGAAATGACTTTAAACACACTTATTTTAGTTGACAAAGTCATAATTCACATCCAACAGTAATTTAGAGTCAAAAGAATAAATGTTAAAATTTCATCATTATAGACCGTTTTGGGATCGTTCGACAGGTCCGGAGTCATCGTTTTTCATCCGAAAATTGATTTTTTGGACTGTACCAAAAATGATTCAAAATGTCAATTGGATCATGCCTCATGTTGAATAACCACTTTTTAAACCCTCACAGTGACCAAAATTGCCATTTTTACAGAGTTTTGCTTACTCAAAAGCTTCAATTTTGACCCGTTTCAGGCACAGAAATGACTTTAAACACACTTATTTTAGTTGACAAAGTCATAATTCACATCCAACAGTCATTTAGAGTCAAAAGATTAAATGTTGAAATTTCATCATTATAGACCATTTTGGGATCGTTCGACAGGTCCGGAGTCATCGTTTTTCATCCGAAAATTGATTTTTTGGACTGTAGCAAAAATGATTCAAAATGTCAATTGGATCATGCCTCATGTTGAATAACCACTTTTTAAACCCTCATAGTGACCAAAATTGCCATTTTTACAGAGTTTTGCTTACTCAAAAGCTTCCATTTTGACCCGTTTCAGGCACAGAAATGACTTTAAACACACTTATTCTAGTTGACAAAGTCATAATTCACATCCAACAGTCATTTAGAGTCAAAAGATTAAATGTTGAAATTTCATCATTATAGACCATTTTGGGATCGTTCGACACATCCGGAGTCATCGTTTTTCATCCGAAAATTGATTTTTTGGACTGTACCAAAAATGATTCAAAATGTCAATTGGATCGTGCCTCATGTTGAATAACCACTTTTTAAACCCTCACAGTGACCAAAATTGCCATTTTTACAGAGTTTTGCTTGCTCAAAAGCTTCAATTTTGACTCGTTTCAGGCACAGAAATGACTTTAAACACACTTATTCTAGTTGACAAAGTCATAATTCACATCTAACAGTCATTTAGAGTCAAAAGATTAAATGTTAACATTTCATCATTATAGACCATTTTGGGAACGTTCGACAGGTCCGGAGTCATCGTTTTTCATCCGAAAATTGATTTTTTGGACTGTACCAAAAATGATTCAAAATGTCAATTGGATCGTTCCTCATGTTGAATAACCACTTTTTAAACCCTCACAGTGACCAAAATTGCCATTTTTACAGAGTTTTGCTTACTCAAAAGCTTCAATTTTGACCCGTTTCAGGCACAGAAATGACTTTAAACACACTTATTTTAGTTGACAAAGTCATAATTCACATCCAACAGTCATTTAGAGTCAAAAGATTAAATGTTAAAATTTCATCATTATAGACCATTTTGGGATCGTTCGACAGGTCCGGAGTCATCGTTTTTCATCCGAAAATTGATTTTTTGGACTGTAGCAAAAATGATTCAAAATGTCAATTGGATCATGCCTCATGTTGAATAACCACTTTTTAAACCCTCACAGTGACCAAAATTGCCATTTTTACAGAGTTTCGCTTACTCAAAAGCTTCAATTTTGACCCGTTTCAGGCACAGAAAGGACTTTAAGCACACTTATTTTAGTTGACAAAGTCATAATTCACATCCAACAGTCATTTAGAATCAAAAGATTAAATGTTGAAATTTCATCATTATAGACCATTTTGGGATCGTTCGACAGGTCCGGAGTCATCGTTTTTCATCCGAAAATTGATTTTTTGGACTGTACCAAAAATGATTCAAAATGTCAATTGGATCGTGCCTCATGTTGAATAACCACTTTTTAAACCCTCATAGTGACCAAAATTGCCATTTTTACAGAGTTTTGCTTACTCAAAAGCTTCCATTTTGACCCGTTTCAGGCACAGAAATGACTTTAAACACACTTATTCTAGTTGACAAAGTCATAATTCACATCCAACAGTCATTTAGAGTCAAAAGATTAAATGTTGAAATTTCATCATTATAGACCATTTTGGGATCGTTCGACACATCCGGAGTCATCGTTTTTCATCCGAAAATTGATTTTTTGGACTGTACCAAAAATGATTCAAAATGTCAATTGGATCGTGCCTCATGTTGAATAACCACTTTTTAAACCCTCACAGTGACCAAAATTGCCATTTTTACAGAGTTTTGCTTGCTCAAAAGCTTCAATTTTGACTCGTTTCAGGCACAGAAATGACTTTAAACACACTTATTCTAGTTGACAAAGTCATAATTCACATCCAACAGTCATTTAGAGTCAAAAGAATAAATGTTAACATTTCATCATTATAGACCATTTTGGGATCGTTCGACAGGTCCGGAGTCATCGTTTTTCATCCGAAAATTGATTTTTTGGACTGTACCAAAAATGATTCAAAATGTCAATTGGATCGTTCCTCATGTTGAATAACCACTTTTTAAACCCTCACAGTGACCAAAATTGCCATTTTTACAGAGTTTTGCTTACTCAAAAGCTTCAATTTTGACCCGTTTCAGGCACAGAAATGACTTTAAACACACTTATTTTAGTTGACAAAGTCATAATTCACATCCAACAGTAATTTAGAGTCAAAAGAATAAATGTTAAAATTTCATCATTATAGACCGTTTTGGGATCGTTCGACAGGTCCGGAGTCATCGTTTTTCATCCGAAAATTGATTTTTTGGACTGTACCAAAAATGATTCAAAATGTCAATTGGATCATGCCTCATGTTGAATAACCACTTTTTAAACCCTCACAGTGACCAAAATTGCCATTTTTACAGAGTTTTGCTTACTCAAAAGCTTCAATTTTGACCCGTTTCAGGCACAGAAATGACTTTAAACACACTTATTTTAGTTGACAAAGTCATAATTCACATCCAACAGTCATTTAGAGTCAAAAGATTAAATGTTGAAATTTCATCATTATAGACCATTTTGGGATCGTTCGACAGGTCCGGAGTCATCGTTTTTCATCCGAAAATTGATTTTTTGGACTGTAGCAAAAATGATTCAAAATGTCAATTGGATCGTGCCTCATGTTGAATAACCACTTTTTAAACCCTCACAGTGACCAAAATTGCCATTTTTACAGAGTTTTGCTTGCTCAAAAACTTCAATTTTGACTCGTTTCAGGCACAGAAATGACTTTAAACACACTTATTCTAGTTGACAAAGTCATAATTCACATCTAACAGTCATTTAGAGTCAAAAGATTAAATGTTAACATTTCATCATTATAGACCATTTTGGGAACGTTCGACAGGTCCCGAGTCATCGTTTTTCATCCGAAAATTGATTTTTTGGACTGTACCAAAAATGATTCAAAATGTCAATTGGATCGTTCCTCATGTTGAATAACCACTTTTTAAACCCTCACAGTGACCAAAATTGCCATTTTTACAGAGTTTTGCTTACTCAAAAGCTTCAATTTTGACCCGTTTCAGGCACAGAAATGACTTTAAACACACTTATTTTAGTTGACAAAGTCATAATTCACATCCAACAGTCATTTAGAGTCAAAAGATTAAATGTTGAAATTTCATCATTATAGACCATTTTGGGATCGTTCGACAGGTCCGGAGTCATCGTTTTTCATCCGAAAATTGATTTTTTGGACTGTACCAAAAATGATTCAAAATGTCAATTGGATCGTGCCTCATGTTGAATAACCACTTTTTAAACCCTCACAGTGACCAAAATTGCCATTTTTACAGAGTTTTGCTTGCTCAAAAGCTTCAATTTTGACCCGTTTCAGGCACAGAAATGACTTTAAACACACTTATTCTAGTTGACAAAGTCATAATTCACATCCAACAGTCATTTAGAGTCAAAAGATTAAATGTTAACATTTCATCATTATAGACCATTTTAAGAACGTTCGACAGGTCCGGAGTCATCGTTTTTCATCCGAAAATTGATTTTTTGGACTGTACCAAAAATGATTCAAAATGTCAATTGGATCATGCCTCATGTTGAATAACCACTTTTTAAACCCTCATAGTGACCAAAATTGCCATTTTTACAGAGTTTTGCTTACTCAAAAGCTTCCATTTTGACCCGTTTCAGGCACAGAAATGACTTTAAACACACTTATTCTAGTTGACAAAGTCATAATTCACATCCAACAGTCATTTAGAGTCAAAAGATTAAATGTTGAAATTTCATCCTTATAGACCATTTTGGGATCGTTCGACACATCCGGAGTCATCGTTTTTCATCCGAAAATTGATTTTTTGGACTGTACCAAAAATGATTCAAAATGTCAATTGGATCGTGCCTCATGTTGAATAACCACTTTTTAAACCCTCACAGTGACCAAAATTGCCATTTTTACAGAGTTTTGCTTGCTCAAAAGCTTCAATTTTGACTCGTTTCAGGCACAGAAATGACTTTAAACACACTTATTCTAGTTGACAAAGTCATAATTCACATCTAACAGTCATTTAGAGTCAAAAGATTAAATGTTAACATTTCATCATTATAGACCATTTTGGGAACGTTCGACAGGTCCGGAGTCATCGTTTTTCATCCGAAAATTGATTTTTTGGACTGTACCAAAAATGATTCAAAATGTCAATTGGATCGTTCCTCATGTTGAATAACCACTTTTTAAACCCTCACAGTGACCAAAATTGCCATTTTTACAGAGTTTTGCTTACTCAAAAGCTTCAATTTTGACCCGTTTCAGGCACAGAAATGACTTTAAACACACTTATTTTAGTTGACAAAGTCATAATTCACATCCAACAGTCATTTAGAGTCAAAAGATTAAATGTTAAAATTTCATCATTATAGACCATTTTGGGATCGTTCGACAGGTCCGGAGTCATCGTTTTTCATCCGAAAATTGATTTTTTGGACTGTAGCAAAAATGATTCAAAATGTCAATTGGATCATGCCTCATGTTGAATAACCACTTTTTAAACCCTCACAGTGACCAAAATTGCCATTTTTACAGAGTTTCGCTTACTCAAAAGCTTCAATTTTGACCCGTTTCAGGCACAGAAAGGACTTTAAGCACACTTATTTTAGTTGACAAAGTCATAATTCACATCCAACAGTCATTTAGAATCAAAAGATTAAATGTTGAAATTTCATCATTATAGACCATTTTGGGATCGTTCGACAGGTCCGGAGTCATCGTTTTTCATCCGAAAATTGATTTTTTGGACTGTACCAAAAATGATTCAAAATGTCAATTGGATCGTGCCTCATGTTGAATAACCACTTTTTAAACCCTCATAGTGACCAAAATTGCCATTTTTACAGAGTTTTGCTTACTCAAAAGCTTCCATTTTGACCCGTTTCAGGCACAGAAATGACTTTAAACACACTTATTCTAGTTGACAAAGTCATAATTCACATCCAACAGTCATTTAGAGTCAAAAGATTAAATGTTGAAATTTCATCATTATAGACCATTTTGGGATCGTTCGACACATCCGGAGTCATCGTTTTTCATCCGAAAATTGATTTTTTGGACTGTACCAAAAATGATTCAAAATGTCAATTGGATCGTGCCTCATGTTGAATAACCACTTTTTAAACCCTCACAGTGACCAAAATTGCCATTTTTACAGAGTTTTGCTTGCTCAAAAGCTTCAATTTTGACTCGTTTCAGGCACAGAAATGACTTTAAACACACTTATTCTAGTTGACAAAGTCATAATTCACATCCAACAGTCATTTAGAGTCAAAAGAATAAATGTTAACATTTCATCATTATAGACCATTTTGGGATCGTTCGACAGGTCCGGAGTCATCGTTTTTCATCCGAAAATTGATTTTTTGGACTGTACCAAAAATGATTCAAAATGTCAATTGGATCGTTCCTCATGTTGAATAACCACTTTTTAAACCCTCACAGTGACCAAAATTGCCATTTTTACAGAGTTTTGCTTACTCAAAAGCTTCAATTTTGACCCGTTTCAGGCACAGAAATGACTTTAAACACACTTATTTTAGTTGACAAAGTCATAATTCACATCCAACAGTAATTTAGAGTCAAAAGAATAAATGTTAAAATTTCATCATTATAGACCGTTTTGGGATCGTTCGACAGGTCCGGAGTCATCGTTTTTCATCCGAAAATTGATTTTTTGGACTGTACCAAAAATGATTCAAAATGTCAATTGGATCATGCCTCATGTTGAATAACCACTTTTTAAACCCTCACAGTGACCAAAATTGCCATTTTTACAGAGTTTTGCTTACTCAAAAGCTTCAATTTTGACCCGTTTCAGGCACAGAAATGACTTTAAACACACTTATTTTAGTTGACAAAGTCATAATTCACATCCAACAGTCATTTAGAGTCAAAAGATTAAATGTTGAAATTTCATCATTATAGACCATTTTGGGATCGTTCGACAGGTCCGGAGTCATCGTTTTTCATCCGAAAATTGATTTTTTGGACTGTACCAAAAATGATTCAAAATGTCAATTGGATCGTGCCTCATGTTGAATAACCACTTTTTAAACCCTCACAGTGACCAAAATTGCCATTTTTACAGAGTTTTGCTTGCTCAAAAACTTCAATTTTGACTCGTTTCAGGCACAGAAATGACTTTAAACACACTTATTCTAGTTGACAAAGTCATAATTCACATCTAACAGTCATTTAGAGTCAAAAGATTAAATGTTAACATTTCATCATTATAGACCATTTTGGGAACGTTCGACAGGTCCCGAGTCATCGTTTTTCATCCGAAAATTGATTTTTTGGACTGTACCAAAAATGATTCAAAATGTCAATTGGATCGTTCCTCATGTTGAATAACCACTTTTTAAACCCTCACAGTGACCAAAATTGCCATTTTTACAGAGTTTTGCTTACTCAAAAGCTTCAATTTTGACCCGTTTCAGGCACAGAAATGACTTTAAACACACTTATTTTAGTTGACAAAGTCATAATTCACATCCAACAGTCATTTAGAGTCAAAAGATTAAATGTTAAAATTTCATCCATATTGACCATTTTGGGATCGTTCGACAGGTCCGGAGTCATCGTTTTTCATCCGAAAATTATTTTTTTGGACTGTACCAAAAATTATTCAAAATGTCAATTGGATCGTGCCTCATGTAGAATAACCACTTTTTAAACCCTCACAGTGACCAAAATTGCCATTTTTACAGAGTTTTGCTTACTCAAAAGCTTCAATTTTGACCCGTTTCAGGCACAGAAATGACTTTAAACACACTTATTTTAGTTGACAAAGTCATAATTCACATCCAACAGTCATTTAGAGTCAAAAGATTAAATGTTAAAATTTCATCATTATAGACCATTTTGGGAACGTTCGACAGGTCCGGAGTCATCGTTTTTCATCCGAAAATTGATTTTTTGGACTGTAGCAAAAATGATTCAAAATGTCAATTGGATCATGCCTCATGTTGAATAACCACTTTTTAAACCCTCACAGTGACCAAAATTGCCATTTTTACAGAGTTTCGCTTACTCAAAAGCTTCAATTTTGACCCGTTTCAGGCACAGAAAGGACTTTAAGCACACTTATTTTAGTTGACAAAGTCATAATTCACATCCAACAGTCATTTAGAATTAAAAGATTAAATGTTGAAATTTCATCATTATAGACCATTTTGGGATCGTTCGACAGGTCCGGAGTCATCGTTTTTCATCCGAAAATTGATTTTTTGGACTGTACCAAAAATGATTCAAAATGTCAATTGGATCGTGCCTCATGTTGAATAACCACTTTTTAAACCCTCATAGTGACCAAAATTGCCATTTTTACAGAGTTTTGCTTACTCAAAAGCTTCCATTTTGACCCGTTTCAGGCACAGAAATGACTTTAAACACACTTATTCTAGTTGACAAAGTCATAATTCACATCCAACAGTCATTTAGAGTCAAAAGATTAAATGTTGAAATTTCATCATTATAGACCATTTTGGGATCGTTCGACACGTCCGGAGTCATCGTTTTTCATCCGAAAATTGATTTTTTGGACTGTACCAAAAATGATTCAAAATGTCAATTGGATCGTGCCTCATGTTGAATAACCACTTTTTAAACCCTCACAGTGACCAAAATTGCCATTTTTACAGAGTTTTGCTTGCTCAAAAGCTTCAATTTTGACTCGTTTCAGGCACAGAAATGACTTTAAACACACTTATTCTAGTTGACAAAGTCATAATTCACATCCAACAGTCATTTAGAGTCAAAAGATTAAATGTTAACATTTCATCATTATAGAACATTTTGGGATCGTTCGACAGGTCCGGAGTCATCGTTTTTCATCCGAAAATTGATTTTTTGGACTGTACCAAAAATGATTCAAAATGTCAATTGGATCGTTCCTCATGTTGAATAACCACTTTTTAAACCCTCACAGTGACCAAAATTGCCATTTTTACAGAGTTTTGCTTACTCAAAAGTTTCAATTTTGACCCGTTTCAGGCACAGAAATGACTTTAAACACACTTATTTTAGTTGACAAAGTCATAATTCACATCCAACAGTAATTTAGAGTCAAAAGAATAAATGTTAAAATTTCATCATTATAGACCGTTTTGGGATCGTTCGACAGGTCCGGAGTCATCGTTTTTCATCCGAAAATTGATTTTTTGGACTGTACCAAAAATGATTCAAAATGTCAATTGGATCATGCCTCATGTTGAATAACCACTTTTTAAACCCTCACAGTGACCAAAATTGCCATTTTTACAGAGTTTTGCTTACTCAAAAGCTTCAATTTTGACCCGTTTCAGGCACAGAAATGACTTTAAACACACTTATTTTAGTTGACAAAGTCATAATTCACATCCAACAGTCATTTAGAGTCAAAAGATTAAATGTTGAAATTTCATCATTATAGACCATTTTGGGATCGTTCGACAGGTCCGGAGTCATCGTTTTTCATCCGAAAATTGATTTTTTGGACTGTACCAAAAATTATTCAAAATGTCAATTGGATCGTGCCTCATGTAGAATAACCACTTTTTAAACCCTCACAGTGACCAAAATTGCCATTTTTACAGAGTTTTGCTTACTCAAAAGCTTCAATTTTGACCCGTTTCAGGCACAGAAATGACTTTAAACACACTTATTTTAGTTGACAAAGTCATAATTCACATCCAACAGTCATTTAGAGTCAAAAGATTAAATGTTGAAATTTCATCATTATAGACCATTTTGGGATCGTTCGACAGGTCCGGAGTCATCGTTTTTCATCCGAAAATTGATTTTTTGGACTGTACCAAAAATGATTCAAAATGTCAATTGGATCGTGCCTCATGTTGAATAACCACTTTTTAAACCCTCACAGTGACCAAAATTGCCATTTTTACAGTGTTTTGCTTGCTCAAAAGCTTCAATTTTGACCCGTTTCAGGCACAGAAATGACTTTAAACACACTTATTCTAGTTGACAAAGTCATAATTCACATCCAACAGTCATTTAGAGTCAAAAGATTAAATGTTAACATTTCATCATTATAGACCATTTTGGGAACGTTCGACAGGTCCGGAGTCATCGTTTTTCATCCGAAAATTGATTTTTTGGACTGTACCAAAAATGATTCAAAATGTCAATTGGATCGTTCCTCATGTTGAATAACCACTTTTTAAACCCTCACAGTGACCAAAATTGCCATTTTTACAGAGTTTTGCTTACTCAAAAGCTTCAATTTTGACCCGTTTCAGGCACAGAAATGACTTTAAACACACTTATTTTAGTTGACAAAGTCATAATTCACATCCAACAGTCATTTAGAGTCAAAAGATTAAATGTTGAAATTTCATCATTATAGACCATTTTGGGATCGTTCGACAGGTCCGGAGTCATCGTTTTTCATCCGAAAATTGATTTTTTGGACTGTAGCAAAAATGATTCAAAATGTCAATTGGATCATGCCTCATGTTGAATAACCACTTTTTAAACCCTCACAGTGACCAAAATTGCCATTTTTACAGAGTTTCGCTTACTCAAAAGCTTCAATTTTGACCCGTTTCAGGCACAGAAAGGACTTTAAGCACACTTATTTTAGTTGACAAAGTCATAATTCACATCCAACAGTCATTTAGAATCAAAAGATTAAATGTTGAAATTTCATCATTATAGACCATTTTGGGATCGTTCGACAGGTTCGGAGTCATCGTTTTTCATCCGAAAATTGATTTTTTGGACTGTACCAAAAATGATTCAAAATGTCAATTGGATCGTGCCTCATGTTGAATAACCACTTTTTAAACCCTCATAGTGACCAAAATTGCCATTTTTACAGAGTTTTGCTTACTCAAAAGCTTCCATTTTGACCCGTTTCAGGCACAGAAATGACTTTAAACACACTTATTCTAGTTGACAAAGTCATAATTCACATCCAACAGTCATTTAGAGTCAAAAGATTAAATGTTGAAATGTCATCATTATAGACCATTTTGGGATCGTTCGACACATCCGGAGTCATCGTTTTTCATCCGAAAATTGATTTTTTGGACTGTACCAAAAATGATTCAAAATGTCAATTGGATCGTGCCTCATGTTGAATAACCACTTTTTAAACCCTCACAGTGACCAAAATTGCCATTTTTACAGAGTTTTGCTTGCTCAAAAGCTTCAATTTTGACTCGTTTCAGGCACAGAAATGACTTTAAACACACTTATTCTAGTTGACAAAGTCATAATTCACATCCAACAGTCATTTAGAGTCAAAAGAATAAATGTTAACATTTCATCATTATAGACCATTTTGGGATCGTTCGACAGGTCCGGAGTCATCGTTTTTCATCCGAAAATTGATTTTTTGGACTGTACCAAAAATGATTCAAAATGTCAATTGGATCGTTCCTCATGTTGAATAACCACTTTTTAAACCCTCACAGTGACCAAAATTGCCATTTTTACAGAGTTTTGCTTACTCAAAAGCTTCAATTTTGACCCGTTTCAGGCACAGAAATGACTTTAAACACACTTATTTTAGTTGACAAAGTCATAATTCACATCCAACAGTAATTTAGAGTCAAAAGAATAAATCTTAAAATTTCATCATTATAGACCGTTTTGGGATCGTTCGACAGGTCCGGAGTCATCGTTTTTCATCCGAAAATTGATTTTTTGGACTGTACCAAAAATGATTCAAAATGTCAATTGGATCATGCCTCATGTTGAATAACCACTTTTTAAACCCTCACAGTGACCAAAATTGCCATTTTTACAGAGTTTTGCTTACTCAAAAGCTTCAATTTTGACCCGTTTCAGGCACAGAAATGACTTTAAACACACTTATTTTAGTTGACAAAGTCATAATTCACATCCAACAGTCATTTAGAGTCAAAAGATTAAATGTTGAAATTTCATCATTATTGACCATTTTGGGATCGTTCGACAGGTCCGGAGTCATCGTTTTTCATCCGAAAATTGATTTTTTGGACTGTACCAAAAATTATTCAAAATGTCAATTGGATCGTGCCTCATGTAGAATAACCACTTTTTAAACCCTCACAGTGACCAAAATTGCCATTTTTACAGAGTTTTGCTTACTCAAAAGCTTCAATTTTGACCCGTTTCAGGCACAGAAATGACTTTAAACACACTTATTTTAGTTGACAAAGTCATAATTCACATCCAACAGTCATTTAGAGTCAAAAGATTAAATGTTGAAATTTCATCATTATAGACCATTTTGGGATCGTTCGACAGGTCCGGAGTCATCGTTTTTCATCCGAAAATTGATTTTTTGGACTGTACCAAAAATGATTCAAAATGTCAATTGGATCGTGCCTCATGTTGAATAACCACTTTTTAAACCCTCACAGTGACCAAAATTCCCATTTTTACAGAGTTTTGCTTGCTCAAAAGCTTCAATTTTGACCCGTTTCAGGCACAGAAATGACTTTAAACACACTTATTCTAGTTGACAAAGTCATAATTCACATCCAACAGTCATTTAGAGTCAAAAGATTAAATGTTAACATTTCATCATTATAGACCATTTTAAGAACGTTCGACAGGTCCGGAGTCATCGTTTTTCATCCGAAAATTGATTTTTTGGACTGTACCAAAAATGATTCAAAATGTCAATTGGATCGTTCCTCATGTTGAATAACCACTTTTTAAACCCTCACAGTGACCAAAATTGCCATTTTTACAGAGTTTTGCTTACTCAAAAGCTTCAATTTTGACCCGTTTCAGGCACAGAAATGACTTTAAACACACTTATTTTAGTTGACAAAGTCATAATTCACATCCAACAGTCATTTAGAGTCAAAAGATTAAATGTTAAAATTTCATCATTATAGACCATTTTGGGAACGTTCGACAGGTCCGGAGTCATCGTTTTTCATCCGAAAATTGATTTTTTGGACTGTAGCAAAAATGATTCAAAATGTCAATTGGATCATGCCTCATGTTGAATAACCACTTTTTAAACCCTCACAGTGACCAAAATTGCCATTTTTACAGAGTTTCGCTTACTCAAAAGCTTCAATTTTGACCCGTTTCAGGCACAGAAAGGACTTTAAGCACACTTATTTTAGTTGACAAAGTCATAATTCACATCCAACAGTCATTTAGAATCAAAAGATTAAATGTTGAAATTTCATCATTATAGACCATTTTGGGATCGTTCGACAGGTCCGGAGTCATCGTTTTTCATCCGAAAATTGATTTTTTGGACTGTACCAAAAATGATTCAAAATGTCAATTGGATCGTGCCTCATGTTGAATAACCACTTTTTAAACCCTCATAGTGACCAAAATTGCCATTTTTACAGAGTTTTGCTTACTCAAAAGCTTCCATTTTGACCCGTTTCAGGCACAGAAATGACTTTAAACACACTTATTTTAGTTGACAAAGTCATAATTCACATCCAACAGTCATTTAGAGTCAAAAGATTAAATGTTGAAATTTCATCATTATAGACCATTTTGGGATCGTTCGACAGGTCCGGAGTCATCGTTTTTCATCCGAAAATTGATTTTTTGGACTGTACCAAAAATTATTCAAAATGTCAATTGGATCGTGCCTCATGTAGAATAACCACTTTTTAAACCCTCACAGTGACCAAAATTGCCATTTTTACAGAGTTTTGCTTACTCAAAAGCTTCAATTTTGACCCGTTTCAGGCACAGAAATGACTTTAAACACACTTATTTTAGTTGACAAAGTCATAATTCACATCCAACAGTCATTTAGAGTCAAAAGATTAAATGTTGAAATTTCATCATTATAGACCATTTTGGGATCGTTCGACAGGTCCGGAGTCATCGTTTTTCATCCGAAAATTGATTTTTTGGACTGTACCAAAAATGATTCAAAATGTCAATTGGATCGTGCCTCATGTTGAATAACCACTTTTTAAACCCTCACAGTGACCAAAATTGCCATTTTTACAGTGTTTTGCTTGCTCAAAAGCTTCAATTTTGACCCGTTTCAGGCACAGAAATGACTTTAAACACACTTATTCTAGTTGACAAAGTCATAATTCACATCCAACAGTCATTTAGAGTCAAAAGATTAAATGTTAACATTTCATCATTATAGACCATTTTGGGAACGTTCGACAGGTCCGGAGTCATCGTTTTTCATCCGAAAATTGATTTTTTGGACTGTACCAAAAATGATTCAAAATGTCAATTGGATCGTTCCTCATGTTGAATAACCACTTTTTAAACCCTCACAGTGACCAAAATTGCCATTTTTACAGAGTTTTGCTTACTCAAAAGCTTCAATTTTGACCCGTTTCAGGCACAGAAATGACTTTAAACACACTTATTTTAGTTGACAAAGTCATAATTCACATCCAACAGTCATTTAGAGTCAAAAGATTAAATGTTAAAATTTCATCATTATAGACCATTTTGGGAACGTTCGACAGGTCCGGAGTCATCGTTTTTCATCCGAAAATTGATTTTTTGGACTGTAGCAAAAATGATTCAAAATGTCAATTGGATCATGCCTCATGTTGAATAACCACTTTTTAAACCCTCACAGTGACCAAAATTGCCATTTTTACAGAGTTTCGCTTACTCAAAAGCTTCAATTTTGACCCGTTTCAGGCACAGAAAGGACTTTAAGCACACTTATTTTAGTTGACAAAGTCATAATTCACATCCAACAGTCATTTAGAATCAAAAGATTAAATGTTGAAATTTCATCATTATAGACCATTTTGGGATCGTTTGACAGGTCCGGAGTCATCGTTTTTCATCCGAAAATTGATTTTTTGGACTGTACCAAAAATGATTCAAAATGTCAATTGGATCGTGCCTCATGTTGAATAACCACTTTTTAAACCCTCATAGTGACCAAAATTGCCATTTTTACAGAGTTTTGCTTACTCAAAAGCTTCCATTTTGACCCGTTTCAGGCACAGAAATGACTTTAAACACACTTATTCTAGTTGACAAAGTCATAATTCACATCCAACAGTCATTTAGAGTCAAAAGATTAAATGTTGAAATTTCATCATTATAGACCATTTTGGGATCGTTCGACACGTCCGGAGTCATCGTTTTTCATCCGAAAATTGATTTTTTGGACTGTACCAAAAATGATTCAAAATGTCAATTGGATCGTGCCTCATGTTGAATAACCACTTTTTAAACCCTCACAGTGACCAAAATTGCCATTTTTACAGAGTTTTGCTTGCTCAAAAGCTTCAATTTTGACTCGTTTCAGGCACAGAAATGACTTTAAACACACTTATTCTAGTTGACAAAGTCATAATTCACATCCAACAGTCATTTAGAGTCAAAAGATTAAATGTTAACATTTCATCATTATAGACCATTTTGGGAACGTTCGACAGGTCCGGAGTCATCGTTTTTCATCCGAAAATTGATTTTTGGGACTGACCAAAAATGATTCAAAATGTCAATTGGATCATTCCTCATGTTGAATAACCACTTTTTAAACCCTCACAGTGACCAAAATTGCCATTTTTACAGAGTTTTGCTTACTCAAAAGCTTCAATTTTGACCCGTTTCAGGCACAGAAATGACTTTAAACACACTTATTTTAGTTGACAAAGTCATAATTCACATCCAACAGTCATTTAGAGTCAAAAGATTAAATGTTGAAATTTCATCATTATAGACCATTTTGGGATCGTTCGACAGGTCCGGAGTCATCGTTTTTCATCCGAAAATTGATTTTTTAAACTGTACCAAAAATGAATCAAAATGTCAATTGGATCGTGCCTCATGTTGAATAACCACTTTTTAAACCCTCACAGTGACCAAAATTGCCATTTTTACAGAGTTTTGCTTGCTCAAAAGCTTCAATTTTGACCTGTTTCAGGCACAGAAATGACTTTAAACACACTTATTCTAGTTGACAAAGTCATAATTCACATCCAACAGTCATTTAGAGTCAAAAGAATAAATGTTAAAATTTCATCATTATAGACCATTTTGGGATTGTTCGACAGGTCCGGAGTCATCGTTTTCCATCCGAAAATTGATTTTTTGGACTGTACCAAAAATGATTCAAAATGTCAATTGGATGATGCCTCATGTTGAATAACCACTTTTTAAACCCTCACAGTGACCAAAATTGCCATTTTTACAGAGTTTTGCTTACTCAAAAGCTTCCATTTTGACCCGTTTCAGGCACAGAAATGACTTTAAACACACTTCTTTTAGTTGACAAAGTCATAATTCACATCCAACAGTCATTTAGAGTCAAAAGATTAAATGTTGAAATTTCATCATTATAGACCATTTTGGGATCGTTTGACAGGTCCGGAGTCATCGTTTTTCATCCGAAAATTGATTTTTTGGACTGTACCAAAAATGATTCAAAATGTCAATTGGATCGTGCCTCATGTTGAATAACCACTTTTTAAACCCTCACAGTGACCAAAATTGCCATTTTTACAGAGTTTTGCTAGCTCAAAAGCTTCAATTTTGACCCGTTTCAGGCACAGAAATGACTTTAAACACACTTATTCTAGTTGACAAAGCCATAATTCACATCCAACAGTCATTTAGAGTCAAAAGATTAAATGTTAACATTTCATCATTATAGACCATTTTGGGAACAATCGACAGGTCCGGAGTCATCGTTTTTCATCCGAAAATTGATTTTTTGGACTGTACCAAAAATGATTCAAAATGTCAATTGGATCGTTCCTCATGTTGAATAACCACTTTTTAAACCCTCACAGTGACCAAAATTGCCATTTTTACAGAGTTTTGCTTACTCAAAAGCTTCAATTTTGATCCGTTTCAGGCACAGAAATGACTTTAAACACACTTATTTTAGTTGACAAAGTCATAATTCACATCCAACAGTCATTTAGAGTCAAAAGATTAAATGTTAAAATTTCATCATTATAGACCATTTTGGGAACGTTCGACAGGTCCGGAGTCATCGTTTTTCATCCGAAAATTGATTTTTTGGACTGTAGCAAAAATGATTCAAAATGTCAATTGGATCATGCCTCATGTTGAATAACCACTTTTTAAACCCTCACAGTGACCAAAATTGCCATTTTTACAGAGTTTCGCTTACTCAAAAGCTTCAATTTTGACCCGTTTCAGGCACAGAAAGGACTTTAAGCACACTTATTTTAGTTGACAAAGTCATAATTCACATCCAACAGTCATTTAGAATCAAAAGATTAAATGTTGAAATTTCATCATTATAGACCATTTTGGGATCGTTCGACAGGTCCGGAGTCATCGTTTTTCATCCGAAAATTGATTTTTTGGACTGTACCAAAAATGATTCAAAATGTCAATTGGATCGTGCCTCATGTTGAATAACCACTTTTTAAACCCTCATAGTGACCAAAATTGCCATTTTTACAGAGTTTTGCTTACTCAAAAGCTTCCATTTTGACCCGTTTCAGGCACAGAAATGACTTTAAACACACTTATTCTAGTTGACAAAGTCATAATTCACATCCAACAGTCATTTAGAGTCAAAAGATTAAATGTTGAAATTTCATCATTATAGACCATTTTGGGATCGGTCGACAGGTCCGGAGTCATCGTTTTTCATCCGAAAATTGATTTTTTGGACTGTACCAAAAATGATTCAAAATGTCAATTGGATCGTGCCTCATGTTGAATAACCACTTTTTAAACCCTCACAGTGACCAAAATTGCCATTTTTACAGAGTTTTGCTTACTCAAAAGCTTCCATTTTGACCCGTTTCAGGCACAGAAATGACTTTAAACACACTTATTCTAGTTGACAAAGTCATAATTCACATCCAACAGTCATTTAGAGTCAAAAGATTAAATGTTGAAATTTCATCATTATAGACCATTTTGGGATCGTTCGACACGTCCGGAGTCATCGTTTTTCATCCGAAAATTGATTTTTTGGACTGTACCAAAAATGATTCAAAATGTCAATTGGATCGTGCCTCATGTTGAATAACCACTTTATAAACCCTCACAGTGACCAAAATTGCCATTTTTACAGAGTTTTGCTTGCTCAAAAGCTTCAATTTTGACTCGTTTCAGGCACAGAAATGACTTTAAACACACTTATTCTAGTTGACAAAGTCATAATTCACATCCAACAGTCATTTAGAGTCAAAAGATTAAATGTTAACATTTCATCATTATAGACCATTTTGGGATCGTTCGACAGGTCCGGAGTCATCGTTTTTCATCCGAAAATTGATTTTTTGGACTGTACCAAAAATGATTCAAAATGTCAATTGGATCGTTCCTCATGTTGAATAACCACTTTTTAAACCCTCACAGTGACCAAAATTGCCATTTTTACAGAGTTTTGCTTACTCAAAAGCTTCAATTTTGACCCGTTTCAGGCACAGAAATGACTTTAAACACACTTATTTTAGTTGACAAAGTCATAATTCACATCCAACAGTAATTTAGAGTCAAAAGAATAAATGTTAAAATTTCATCATTATAGACCGTTTTGGGATCGTTCGACAGGTCCGGAGTCATCGTTTTTCATCCGAAAATTGATTTTTTGGACTGTACCAAAAATGATTCAAAATGTCAATTGGATCATGCCTCATGTTGAATAACCACTTTTTAAACCCTCACAGTGACCAAAATTGCCATTTTTACAGAGTTTTGCTTACTCAAAAGCTTCAATTTTGACCCGTTTCAGGCACAGAAATGACTTTAAACACACTTATTTTAGTTGACAAAGTCATAATTCACATCCAACAGTCATTTAGAGTCAAAAGATTAAATGTTGAAATTTCATCATTATAGACCATTTTGGGATCGTTCGACAGGTCCGGAGTCATCGTTTTTCATCCGAAAATTGATTTTTTGGACTGTACCAAAAATGATTCAAAATGTCAATTGGATCGTTCCTCATGTTGAATAACCACTTTTTAAACCCTCACAGTGACCAAAATTGCCATTTTTACAGAGTTTTGCTTACTCAAAAGCTTCAATTTTGACCCGTTTCAGGCACAGAAATGACTTTAAACACACTTATTTTAGTTGACAAAGTCATAATTCACATCCAACAGTCATTTAGAGTCAAAAGATTAAATGTTGAAATTTCATCATTATAGACCATTTTGGGATCGTTCGACAGGTCCGGAGTCATCGTTTTTCATCCGAAAATTGATTTTTTGGACTGTACCAAAAATGAATCAAAATGTCAATTGGATCGTGCCTCATGTTGAATAACCACTTTTTAAACCCTCACAGTGACCAAAATTGCAATTTTTACAGAGTTTTGCTTGCTCAAAAGCTTCAATTTTGACCTGTTTCAGGCACAGAAATGACTTTAAACACACTTATTCTAGTTGACAAAGTCATAATTCACATCCAACAGTCATTTAGAGTCAAAAGAATAAATGTTAAAATTTCATCATTATAGACCATTTTGGGATTGTTCGACAGGTCCGGAGTCATCGTTTTCCATCCGAAAATTGATTTTTTGGACTGTACCAAAAATGATTCAAAATGTCAATTGGATAATGCCTCATGTTGAATAACCACTTTTTAAACCCTCACAGTGACCAAAATTGCCATTTTTACAGAGTTTTGCTTACTCAAAAGCTTCCATTTTGACCCGTTTCAGGCACAGAAATGACTTTAAACACACTTATTTTAGTTGACAAAGTCATAATTCACATCCAACAGTCATTTAGAGTCAAAAGATTAAATGTTGAAATTTCATCATTATAGACCATTTTGGGATCGTTCGACAGGTCCGGAGTCATCGTTTTTCATCCGAAAATTGATTTTTTGGACTGTACCAAAAATTATTCAAAATGTCAATTGGATCGTGCCTCATGTTGAATAACCACTTTTTAAACCCTCACAGTGACCAAAATTGCCATTTTTACAGAGTTTTGCTAGCTCAAAAGCTTCAATTTTGACCCGTTTCAGGCACAGAAATGACTTTAAACACACTTATTCTAGTTGACAAAGCCATAATTCACATCCAACAGTCATTTAGAGTCAAAAGATTAAATGTTAACATTTCATCATTATAGACCATTTTGGGAACAATCGACAGGTCCGGAGTCATCGTTTTTCATCCGAAAATTGATTTTTTGGACTGTACCAAAAATGATTCAAAATGTCAATTGGATCGTTCCTCATGTTGAATAACCACTTTTTAAACCCTCACAGTGACCAAAATTGCCATTTTTACAGAGTTTTGCTTACTCAAAAGCTTCAATTTTGACCCGTTTCAGGCACAGAAATGACTTTAAACACACTTATTTTAGTTGACAAAGTCATAATTCACATCCAACAGTCATTTAGAGTCAAAAGATTAAATGTTAAAATTTCATCATTATAGACCATTTTGGGAACGTTCGACAGGTCCGGAGTCATCGTTTTTCATCCGAAAATTGATTTTTTGGACTGTAGCAAAAATGATTCAAAATGTCAATTGGATCATGCCTCATGTTGAATAACCACTTTTTAAACCCTCACAGTGACCAAAATTGCCATTTTTACAGAGTTTCGCTTACTCAAAAGCTTCAATTTTGACCCGTTTCAGGCACAGAAAGGACTTTAAGCACACTTATTTTAGTTGACAAAGTCATAATTCACATCCAACAGTCATTTAGAATCAAAAGATTAAATGTTGAAATTTCATCATTATAGACCATTTTGGGATCGTTCGACAGGTCCGGAGTCATCGTTTTTCATCCGAAAATTGATTTTTTGGACTGTACCAAAAATGATTCAAAATGTCAATTGGATCGTGCCTCATGTTGAATAACCACTTTTTAAACCCTCATAGTGACCAAAATTGCCATTTTTACAGAGTTTTGCTTACTCAAAAGCTTCCATTTTGACCCGTTTCAGGCACAGAAATGACTTTAAACACACTTATTCTAGTTGACAAAGTCATAATTCACATCCAACAGTCATTTAGAGTCAAAAGATTAAATGTTGAAATTTCATCATTATAGACCATTTTGGGATCGTTCGACACGTCCGGAGTCATCGTTTTTCATCCGAAAATTGATTTTTTGGACTGTACCAAAAATGATTCAAAATGTCAATTGGATCGTGCCTCATGTTGAATAACCACTTTTTAAACCCTCACAGTGACCAAAATTGCCATTTTTACAGAGTTTTGCTTACTCAAAAGCTTCCATTTTGACCCGTTTCAGGCACAGAAATGACTTTAAACACACTTATTCTAGTTGACAAAGTCATAATTCACATCCAACAGTCATTTAGAGTCAAAAGATTAAATGTTGAAATTTCATCATTATAGACCATTTTGGGATCGTTCGACACGTCCGGAGTCATCGTTTTTCATCCGAAAATTGATTTTTTGGACTGTACCAAAAATGATTCAAAATGTCAATTGGATCGTGCCTCATGTTGAATAACCACTTTATAAACCCTCACAGTGACCAAAATTGCCATTTTTACAGAGTTTTGCTTGCTCAAAAGCTTCAATTTTGACTCGTTTCAGGCACAGAAATGACTTTAAACACACTTATTCTAGTTGACAAAGTCATAATTCACATCCAACAGTCATTTAGAGTCAAAAGATTAAATGTTAACATTTCATCATTATAGACCATTTTGGGATCGTTCGACAGGTCCGGAGTCATCGTTTTTCATCCGAAAATTGATTTTTTGGACTGTACCAAAAATGATTCAAAATGTCAATTGGATCGTTCCTCATGTTGAATAACCACTTTTTAAACCCTCACAGTGACCAAAATTGCCATTTTTACAGAGTTTTGCTTACTCAAAAGCTTCAATTTTGACCCGTTTCAGGCACAGAAATGACTTTAAACACACTTATTTTAGTTGACAAAGTCATAATTCACATCCAACAGTAATTTAGAGTCAAAAGAATAAATGTTAAAATTTCATCATTATAGACCGTTTTGGGATCGTTCGACAGGTCCGGAGTCATCGTTTTTCATCCGAAAATTGATTTTTTGGACTGTACCAAAAATGATTCAAAATGTCAATTGGATCATGCCTCATGTTGAATAACCACTTTTTAAACCCTCACAGTGACCAAAATTGCCATTTTTACAGAGTTTTGCTTACTCAAAAGCTTCAATTTTGACCCGTTTCAGGCACAGAAATGACTTTAAACACACTTATTTTAGTTGACAAAGTCATAATTCACATCCAACAGTCATTTAGAGTCAAAAGATTAAATGTTGAAATTTCATCATTATAGACCATTTTGGGATCGTTCGACAGGTCCGGAGTCATCGTTTTTCATCCGAAAATTGATTTTTTGGACTGTACCAAAAATTATTCAAAATGTCAATTGGATCGTGCCTCATGTTGAATAACCACTTTTTAAACCCTCACAGTGACCAAAATTGCCATTTTTACAGTGTTTTGCTTGCTCAAAAGCTTCAATTTTGACCCGTTTCAGGCACAGAAATGACTTTAAACACACTTATTCTAGTTGACAAAGTCATAATTCACATCCAACAGTCATTTAGAGTCAAAAGATTAAATGTTAACATTTCATCATTATAGACCATTTTGGGAACGTTCGACAGGTCCGGAGTCATCGTTTTTCATCCGAAAATTGATTTTTTGGACTGTACCAAAAATGATTCAAAATGTCAATTGGATCGTTCCTCATGTTGAATAACCACTTTTTAAACCCTCACAGTGACCAAAATTGCCATTTTTACAGAGTTTTGCTTACTCAAAAGCTTCAATTTTGACCCTTTTCAGGCACAGAAATGACTTTAAACACACTTATTTTAGTTGACAAAGTCATAATTCACATCCAACAGTCATTTAGAGTCAAAAGATTAAATGTTAAAATTTCATCATTATAGACCATTTTGGGAACGTTCGACAGGTCCGGCGTCATCGTTTTTCATCCGAAAATTGATTTTTTGGACTGTAGCAAAAATGATTCAAAATGTCAATTGGATCATGCCTCATGTTGAATAACCACTTTTTAAACCCTCACAGTGACCAAAATTGCCATTTTTACAGAGTTTCGCTTACTCAAAAGCTTCAATTTTGACCCGTTTCAGGCACAGAAAGGACTTTAAGCACACTTATTTTAGTTGACAAAGTCATAATTCACATCCAACAGTCATTTAGAATCAAAAGATTAAATGTTGAAATTTCATCATTATAGACCATTTTGGGATCGTTCGACAGGTCCGGAGTCATCGTTTTTCATCCGAAAATTGATTTTTTGGACTGTACTAAAAATGATTCAAAATGTCAATTGGATCGTGCCTCATGTTGAATAACCACTTTTTAAACCCTCATAGTGACCAAAATTGCCATTTTTACAGAGTTTTGCTTACTCAAAAGCTTCCATTTTGACCCGTTTCAGGCACAGAAATGACTTTAAACACACTTATTCTAGTTGACAAAGTCATAATTCACATCCAACAGTCATTTAGAGTCAAAAGATTAAATGTTGAAATTTCATCATTATAGACCATTTTGGGATCGTTCGACACGTCCGGAGTCATCGTTTTTCATCCGAAAATTGATTTTTTGGACTGTACCAAAAATGATTCAAAATGTCAATTGGATCGTGCCTCATGTTGAATAACCACTTTTTAAACCCTCACAGTGACCAAAATTGCCATTTTTACAGAGTTTTGCTTGCTCAAAAGCTTCATTTTTGACTCGTTTCAGGCACAGAAATGACTTTAAACACACTTATTCTAGTTGACAAAGTCATAATTCACATCCAACAGTCATTTAGAGTCAAAAGGTTAAATGTTAACATTTCATCATTATAGACCATTTTGGGAACGTTCGACAGGTCCGGAGTCATCGTTTTTCATCCGAAAATTGATTTTTTGGACTGACCAAAAATGATTCAAAATGTCAATTGGATCATTCCTCATGTTGAATAACCACTTTTTAAACCCTCACAGTGACCAAAATTGCCATTTTTACAGAGTTTTGCTTACTCAAAAGCTTCAATTTTGACCCGTTTCAGGCACAGAAATGACTTTAAACACACTTATTTTAGTTGACAAAGTCATAATTCACATCCAACAGTCATTTAGAGTCAAAAGATTAAATGTTGAAATTTCATCATTATAAACCATTTTGGGATCGTTCGACAGGTCCGGAGTCATCGTTTTTCATCCGAAAATTGATTTTTTTGGACTGTACCAAAAATGAATCAAAATGTCAATTGGATCGTGCCTCATGTTGAATAACCACTTTTTAAACCCTCACAGTGACCAAAATTGCCATTTTTACAGAGTTTTGCTTGCTCAAAAGCTTCAATTTTGACCTGTTTCAGGCACAGAAATGACTTTAAACACACTTATTCTAGTTGACAAAGTCATAATTCACATCCAACAGTCATTTAGAGTCAAAAGAATAAATGTTAAAATTTCATCATTATAGACCATTTTGGGATTGTTCGACAGGTCCGGAGTCATCGTTTTCCATCCGAAAATTGATTTTTTGGACTGTACCAAAAATGATTCAAAATGTCAATTGGATAATGCCTCATGTTGAATAACCACTTTTTAAACCCTCACAGTGACCAAAATTGCCATTTTTACAGAGTTTTGCTTACTCAAAAGCTTCCATTTTGACCCGTTTCAGGCACAGAAATGACTTTAAACACACTTATTTTAGTTGACAAAGTCATAATTCACATCCAACAGTCATTTAGAGTCAAAAGATTAAATGTTGAAATTTCATCATTATAGACCATTTTGGGATCGTTCGACAGGTCCGGAGTCATCGTTTTTCATCCGAAAATTGATTTTTTGGACTGTACCAAAAATGATTCAAAATGTCAATTGGATCGTTCCTCATGTTGAATAACCACTTTTTAAACCCTCACAGTGACCAAAATTGCCATTTTTACAGAGTTTTGCTTACTCAAAAGCTTCAATTTTGACCCGTTTCAGGCACAGAAATGACTTTAAACACACTTATTTTAGTTGACAAAGTCATAATTCACATCCAACAGTCATTTAGAGTCAAAAGATTAAATGTTAAAATTTCATCATTATAGACCATTTTGGGAACGTTCGACAGGTCTGGAGTCATCGTTTTTCATCCGAAAATTGATTTTATGGACTGTACCAAAAATGATTCAAAATGTCAATTGGATCATGCCTCATGTTGAATAACCACTTTTTAAACCCTCACAGTGACCAAAATTGCCATTTTTACAGAGTTTTGCTTACTCAAAAGCTTCAATTTTGACCCGTTTTAGGCACAGAAAGGACTTTAAGCACACTTATTTTAGTTGACAAAGTCATAATTCACATCCAACAGTAATTTAGAGTCAAAAGATTAAATGTTAAAATTTCATCATTATAGACCATTTTGGGATCATTCGACAGGTCCGGAGTCATCGTTTTTCATCCGAAAATTGATTTTTTGGACTGTACCAAAAATGATTCAAAATGTCAATTGGATCATGCCTCATGTTGAATAACCACTTTTTAAACCCTCACAGTGACCAAAATTGCCATTTTTACAGAGTTTTGCTTGCTCAAAAGCTTCAATTTTGACCCGTTTCAGGCACAGAAATGACTTTAAACAAACTTATTCTAGTTGACAAAGTCATAATTCACATCCAACAGTCATTTAGAGTCAAAAGATTAAATGTTAACATTTCATCATTATAGACCATTTTGGGAACGTTCGACAGGTCCGGAGTCATCGTTTTTCATCCGAAAATTGATTTTTTGGACTGTACCAAAAATGATTCAAAATGTCAATTGGATCATGCCTCATGTTGAATAACCACTTTTTAAACCCTCACAGTGACCAAAATTGCCATTTTTACAGAGTTTTGCTTACTCAAAAGCTTCAATTTTGACCCGTTTCAGGCACAGAAATGACTTTAAACACACTTATTTTAGTTGACAAAGTCATAATTCACATCCAACAGTCATTTAGAGTCAAAAGATTAAATGTTGAAATTTCATCATTATAGACCATTTTGGGATCGTTCGACAGGTCCGGAGTCATCGTTTTTCATCCGAAAATTGATTTTTTGGACTGTACCAAAAATTATTCAAAATGTCAATTGGATCGTGCCTCATGTTGAATAACCACTTTTTAAACCCTCACAGTGACCAAAATTGCCATTTTTACAGTGTTTTGCTTGCTCAAAAGCTTCAATTTTGACCCGTTTCAGGCACAGAAATGACTTTAAACACACTTATTCTAGTTGACAAAGTCATAATTCACATCCAACAGTCATTTAGAGTCAAAAGATTAAATGTTAACATTTCATCATTATAGACCATTTTGGTAACGTTCGACAGGTCCGGAGTCATCGTTTTTCATCCGAAAATTGATTTTTTGGACTGTACCAAAAATGATTCAAAATGTCAATTGGATCGTTTCTCATGTTGAATAACCACTTTTTAAACCCTCACAGTGACCAAAATTGCCATTTTTACAGAGTTTTGCTTACTCAAAAGCTTCAATTTTGACCCGTTTCAGGCACAGAAATGACTTTAAACACACTTATTTTAGTTGACAAAGTCATAATTCACATCCAAGAGTCATTTAGAGTCAAAAGATTAAATGTTAAAATTTCATCATTATAGACCATTTTGGGAACGTTCGACAGGTCCGGAGTCATCGTTTTTCATCCGAAAATTGATTTTTTGGACTGTAGCAAAAATGATTCAAAATGTCAATTGGATCATGCCTCATGTTGAATAACCACTTTTTAAACCCTCACAGTGACCAAAATTGCCATTTTTACAGAGTTTCGCTTACTCAAAAGCTTCAATTTTGACCCGTTTCAGGCACAGAAAGGACTTTAAGCACACTTATTTTAGTTGACAAAGTCATAATTCACATCCAACAGTCATTTAGAATCAAAAGATTAAATGTTGAAATTTCATCATTATAGACCATTTTGGGATCGTTCGACAGGTCCGGAGTCATCGTTTTTCATCCGAAAATTGATTTTTTGGACTGTACCAAAAATGATTCAAAATGTCAATTGGATCGTGCCTCATGTTGAATAACCACTTTTTAAACCCTCATAGTGACCAAAATTGCCATTTTTACAGAGTTTTGCTTACTCAAAAGCTTCCATTCTGACCCGTTTCAGGCACAGAAATGACTTTAAACACACTTATTCTAGTTGACAAAGTCATAATTCACATCCAACAGTCATTTAGAGTCAAAAGATTAAATGTTGAAATTTCATCATTATAGACCATTTTGGGATCGTTCGACACGTCCGGAGTCATCGTTTTTCATCCGAAAATTGATTTTTTGGACTGTACCAAAAATGATTCAAAATGTCAATTGGATCGTGCCTCATGTTGAATAACCACTTTTTAAACCCTCACAGTGACCAAAATTGCCATTTTTACAGAGTTTTGCTTGCTCAAAAGCTTCAATTTTGACTCGTTTCAGGCACAGAAATGACTTTAAACACACTTATTCTAGTTGACAAAGTCATAATTCACATCCAACAGTCATTTAGAGTCAAAAGGTTAAATGTTAACATTTCATCATTATAGACCATTTTGGGAACGTTCGACAGGTCCGGAGTCATCGTTTTTCATCCGAAAATTGATTTTTTGGACTGACCAAAAATGATTCAAAATGTCAATTGGATCATTCCTCATGTTGAATAACCACTTTTTAAACCCTCACAGTGACCAAAATTGCCATTTTTACAGAGTTTTGCTTACTCAAAAGCTTCAATTTTGACCCGTTTCAGGCACAGAAATGACTTTAAACACACTTATTTTAGTTGACAAAGTCATAATTCACATCCAACAGTCATTTAGAGTCAAAAGATTAAATGTTGAAATTTCATCATTATAGACCATTTTGGGATCGTTCGACAGGTCCGGAGTCATCGTTTTTCATCCGAAAATTGATTTTTTGGACTGTACCAAAAATGAATCAAAATGTCAATTGGATCGTGCCTCATGTTGAATAACCACTTTTTAAACCCTCACAGTGACCAAAATTGCCATTTTTACAGAGTTTTGCTTGCTCAAAAGCTTCAATTTTGACCTGTTTCAGGCACAGAAATGACTTTAAACACACTTATTCTAGTTGACAAAGTCATAATTCACATGCAACAGTCATTTAGAGTCAAAAGAATAAATGTTAAAATTTCATCATTATAGACCATTTTGGGATTGTTCGACAGGTCCGGAGTCATCGTTTTCCATCCGAAAATTGATTTTTTGGACTGTACCAAAAATGATTCAAAATGTCAATTGGATAATGCCTCATGTTGAATAACCACTTTTTAAACCCTCACAGTGACCAAAATTGCCATTTTTACAGAGTTTTGCTTACTCAAAAGCTTCCATTTTGACCCGTTTCAGGCACAGAAATGACTTTAAACACACTTATTTTAGTTGACAAAGTCATAATTCACATCCAACAGTCATTTAGAGTCAAAAGATTAAATGTTGAAATTTCATCATTATAGACCATTTTGGGATCGTTCGACAGGTCCGGAGTCATCGTTTTTCATCCGAAAATTGATTTTTTGGACTGTACCAAAAATGATTCAAAATGTCAATTGGATCGTTCCTCATGTTGAATAACCACTTTTTAAACCCTCACAGTGACCAAAATTGCCATTTTTACAGAGTTTTGCTTACTCAAAAGCTTCAATTTTGACCCGTTTCAGGCACAGAAATGACTTTAAACACACTTATTTTAGTTGACAAAGTCATAATTCACATCCAACAGTCATTTAGAGTCAAAAGATTAAATGTTAAAATTTCATCATTATAGACCATTTTGGGAACGTTCGACAGGTCTGGAGTCATCATTTTTCATCCGAAAATTGATTTTATGGACTGTACCAAAAATGATTCAAAATGTCAATTGGATCATGCCTCGTGTTGAATAACCACTTTTTAAACCCTCACAGTGACCAAAATTGCCATTTTTACAGAGTTTTGCTTACTCAAAAGCTTCAATTTTGACCCGTTTCAGGCACAGAAATGACTTTAAACACACTTATTCTAGTTGACAAAGTCATAATTCACATCCAACAGTCATTTAGAGTCAAAAGAATAAATGTTAAAATTTCATCATTATAGACCATTTTGGGATTGTTCGACAGGTCCGGAGTCATCGTTTTCCATCCGAAAATTGATTTTTTGGACTGTACCAAAAATGATTCAAAATGTCAATTGGATAATGCCTCATGTTGAATAACCACTTTTTAAACCCTCACAGTGACCAAAATTGCCATTTTTACAGAGTTTTGCTTACTCAAAAGCTTCCATTTTGACCCGTTTCAGGCACAGAAATGACTTTAAACACACTTATTTTAGTTGACAAAGTCATAATTCACATCCAACAGTCATTTAGAGTCAAAAGATTAAATGTTGAAATTTCATCATTATAGACCATTTTGGGATCGTTCGACAGGTCCGGAGTCATCGTTTTTCATCCGAAAATTGATTTTTTGGACTGTACCAAAAATGATTCAAAATGTCAATTGGATCGTGCCTCATGTTGAATAACCACTTTTTAAACCCTCACAGTGACCAAAATTGCCATTTTTACAGAGTTTTGCTTACTCAAAAGCTTCCATTTTGACCCGTTTCAGGCACAGAAATGACTTTAAACACACTTATTCTAGTTGACAAAGTCATAATTCACATCCAACAGTCATTTAGAGTCAAAAGATTAAATGTTGAAATTTCATCATTATAGACCATTTTGGGATCGTTCGACACGTCCGGAGTCATCGTTTTTCATCCGAAAATTGATTTTTTGGACTGTACCAAAAATGATTCAAAATGTCAATTGGATCGTGCCTCATGTTGAATAACCACTTTATAAACCCTCACAGTGACCAAAATTGCCATTTTTACAGAGTTTTGCTTGCTCAAAAGCTTCAATTTTGACTCGTTTCAGGCACAGAAATGACTTTAAACACACTTATTCTAGTTGACAAAGTCATAATTCACATCCAACAGTCATTTAGAGTCAAAAGATTAAATGTTAACATTTCATCATTATAGACCATTTTGGGATCGTTCGACAGGTCCGGAGTCATCGTTTTTCATCCGAAAATTGATTTTTTGGACTGTACCAAAAATGATTCAAAATGTCAATTGGATCGTTCCTCATGTTGAATAACCACTTTTTAAACCCTCACAGTGACCAAAATTGCCATTTTTACAGAGTTTTGCTTACTCAAAAGCTTCAATTTTGACCCGTTTCAGGCACAGAAATGACTTTAAACACACTTATTTTAGTTGACAAAGTCATAATTCACATCCAACAGTAATTTAGAGTCAAAAGAATAAATGTTAAAATTTCATCATTATAGACCGTTTTGGGATCGTTCGACAGGTCCGGAGTCATCGTTTTTCATCCGAAAATTGATTTTTTGGACTGTACCAAAAATGATTCAAAATGTCAATTGGATCATGCCTCATGTTGAATAACCACTTTTTAAACCCTCACAGTGACCAAAATTGCCATTTTTACAGAGTTTTGCTTACTCAAAAGCTTCAATTTTGACCCGTTTCAGGCACAGAAATGACTTTAAACACACTTATTTTAGTTGACAAAGTCATAATTCACATCCAACAGTCATTTAGAGTCAAAAGATTAAATGTTGAAATTTCATCATTATAGACCATTTTGGGATCGTTCGACAGGTCCGGAGTCATCGTTTTTCATCCGAAAATTGATTTTTTGGACTGTACCAAAAATTATTCAAAATGTCAATTGGATCGTGCCTCATGTTGAATAACCACTTTTTAAACCCTCACAGTGACCAAAATTGCCATTTTTACAGTGTTTTGCTTGCTCAAAAGCTTCAATTTTGACCCGTTTCAGGCACAGAAATGACTTTAAACACACTTATTCTAGTTGACAAAGTCATAATTCACATCCAACAGTCATTTAGAGTCAAAAGATTAAATGTTAACATTTCATCATTATAGACCATTTTGGGAACGTTCGACAGGTCCGGAGTCATCGTTTTTCATCCGAAAATTGATTTTTTGGACTGTACCAAAAATGATTCAAAATGTCAATTGGATCGTTCCTCATGTTGAATAACCACTTTTTAAACCCTCACAGTGACCAAAATTGCCATTTTTACAGAGTTTTGCTTACTCAAAAGCTTCAATTTTGACCCGTTTCAGGCACAGAAATGACTTTAAACACACTTATTTTAGTTGACAAAGTCATAATTCACATCCAACAGTCATTTAGAGTCAAAAGATTAAATGTTAAAATTTCATCATTATAGACCATTTTGGGAACGTTCGACAGGTCCGGCGTCATCGTTTTTCATCCGAAAATTGATTTTTTGGACTGTAGCAAAAATGATTCAAAATGTCAATTGGATCATGCCTCATGTTGAATAACCACTTTTTAAACCCTCACAGTGACCAAAATTGCCATTTTTACAGAGTTTTGCTTGCTCAAAAGCTTCATTTTTGACTCGTTTCAGGCACAGAAATGACTTTAAACACACTTATTCTAGTTGACAAAGTCATAATTCACATCCAACAGTCATTTAGAGTCAAAAGGTTAAATGTTAACATTTCATCATTATAGACCATTTTGGGAACGTTCGACAGGTCCGGAGTCATCGTTTTTCATCCGAAAATTGATTTTTTGGACTGACCAAAAATGATTCAAAATGTCAATTGGATCATTCCTCATGTTGAATAACCACTTTTTAAACCCTCACAGTGACCAAAATTGCCATTTTTACAGAGTTTTGCTTACTCAAAAGCTTCAATTTTGACCCGTTTCAGGCACAGAAATGACTTTAAACACACTTATTTTAGTTGACAAAGTCATAATTCACATCCAACAGTCATTTAGAGTCAAAAGATTAAATGTTGAAATTTCATCATTATAGACCATTTTGGGATCGTTCGACAGGTCCGGAGTCATCGTTTTTCATCCGAAAATTGATTTTTTTGGACTGTACCAAAAATGAATCAAAATGTCAATTGGATCGTGCCTCATGTTGAATAACCACTTTTTAAACCCTCACAGTGACCAAAATTGCCATTTTTACAGAGTTTTGCTTGCTCAAAAGCTTCAATTTTGACCTGTTTCAGGCACAGAAATGACTTTAAACACACTTATTCTAGTTGACAAAGTCATAATTCACATCCAACAGTCATTTAGAGTCAAAAGAATAAATGTTAAAATTTCATCATTATAGACCATTTTGGGATTGTTCGACAGGTCCGGAGTCATCGTTTTCCATCCGAAAATTGATTTTTTGGACTGTACCAAAAATGATTCAAAATGTCAATTGGATAATGCCTCATGTTGAATAACCACTTTTTAAACCCTCACAGTGACCAAAATTGCCATTTTTACAGAGTTTTGCTTACTCAAAAGCTTCCATTTTGACCCGTTTCAGGCACAGAAATGACTTTAAACACACTTATTTTAGTTGACAAAGTCATAATTCACATCCAACAGTCATTTAGAGTCAAAAGATTAAATGTTGAAATTTCATCATTATAGACCATTTTGGGATCGTTCGACAGGTCCGGAGTCATCGTTTTTCATCCGAAAATTGATTTTTTGGACTGTACCAAAAATGATTCAAAATGTCAATTGGATCGTTCCTCATGTTGAATAACCACTTTTTAAACCCTCACAGTGACCAAAATTGCCATTTTTACAGAGTTTTGCTTACTCAAAAGCTTCAATTTTGACCCGTTTCAGGCACAGAAATGACTTTAAACACACTTATTTTAGTTGACAAAGTCATAATTCACATCCAACAGTCATTTAGAGTCAAAAGATTAAATGTTAAAATTTCATCATTATAGACCATTTTGGGAACGTTCGACAGGTCTGGAGTCATCGTTTTTCATCCGAAAATTGATTTTATGGACTGTACCAAAAATGATTCAAAATGTCAATTGGATCATGCCTCATGTTGAATAACCACTTTTTAAACCCTCACAGTGACCAAAATTGCCATTTTTACAGAGTTTTGCTTACTCAAAAGCTTCAATTTTGACCCGTTTTAGGCACAGAAAGGACTTTAAGCACACTTATTTTAGTTGACAAAGTCATAATTCACATCCAACAGTAATTTAGAGTCAAAAGATTAAATGTTAAAATTTCATCATTATAGACCATTTTGGGATCATTCGACAGGTCCGGAGTCATCGTTTTTCATCCGAAAATTGATTTTTTGGACTGTACCAAAAATTATTCAAAATGTCAATTGGATCATGCCTCATGTTGAATAACCACTTTTTAAACCCTCACAGTGACCAAAATTGCCATTTTTACAGAGTTTTGCTTGCTCAAAAGCTTCAATTTTGACCCGTTTCAGGCACAGAAATGACTTTAAACAAACTTATTCTAGTTGACAAAGTCATAATTCACATCCAACAGTCATTTAGAGTCAAAAGATTAAATGTTAACATTTCATCATTATAGACCATTTTGGGAACGTTCGACAGGTCCGGAGTCATCGTTTTTCATCCGAAAATTGATTTTTTGGACTGTACCAAAAATGATTCAAAATGTCAATTGGATCATGCCTCATGTTGAATAACCACTTTTTAAACCCTCACAGTGACCAAAATTGCCATTTTTACAGAGTTTTGCTTACTCAAAAGCTTCAATTTTGACCCGTTTCAGGCACAGAAATGACTTTAAACACACTTATTTTAGTTGACAAAGTCATAATTCACATCCAACAGTCATTTAGAGTCAAAAGATTAAATGTTGAAATTTCATCATTATAGACCATTTTGGGATCGTTCGACAGGTCCGGAGTCATCGTTTTTCATCCGAAAATTGATTTTTTGGACTGTACCAAAAATTATTCAAAATGTCAATTGGATCGTGCCTCATGTTGAATAACCACTTTTTAAACCCTCACAGTGACCAAAATTGCCATTTTTACAGAGTTTTGCTTGCTCAAAAGCTTCAATTTTGACCTGTTTCAGGCACAGAAATGACTTTAAACACACTTATTCTAGTTGACAAAGTCATAATTCACATGCAACAGTCATTTAGAGTCAAAAGAATAAATGTTAAAATTTCATCATTATAGACCATTTTGGGATTGTTCGACAGGTCCGGAGTCATCGTTTTCCATCCGAAAATTGATTTTTTGGACTGTACCAAAAATGATTCAAAATGTCAATTGGATAATGCCTCATGTTGAATAACCACTTTTTAAACCCTCACAGTGACCAAAATTGCCATTTTTACAGAGTTTTGCTTACTCAAAAGCTTCCATTTTGACCCGTTTCAGGCACAGAAATGACTTTAAACACACTTATTTTAGTTGACAAAGTCATAATTCACATCCAACAGTCATTTAGAGTCAAAAGATTAAATGTTGAAATTTCATCATTATAGACCATTTTGGGATCGTTCGACAGGTCCGGAGTCATCGTTTTTCATCCGAAAATTGATTTTTTGGACTGTACCAAAAATGATTCAAAATGTCAATTGGATCGTTCCTCATGTTGAATAACCACTTTTTAAACCCTCACAGTGACCAAAATTGCCATTTTTACAGAGTTTTGCTTACTCAAAAGCTTCAATTTTGACCCGTTTCAGGCACAGAAATGACTTTAAACACACTTATTTTAGTTGACAAAGTCATAATTCACATCCAACAGTCATTTAGAGTCAAAAGATTAAATGTTAAAATTTCATCATTATAGACCATTTTGGGAACGTTCGACAGGTCTGGAGTCATCATTTTTCATCCGAAAATTGATTTTATGGACTGTACCAAAAATGATTCAAAATGTCAATTGGATCATGCCTCGTGTTGAATAACCACTTTTTAAACCCTCACAGTGACCAAAATTGCCATTTTTACAGAGTTTTGCTTACTCAAAAGCTTCCATTTTGACCCGTTTCAGGCACAGAAATGACTTTAAACACACTTATTTTAGTTGACAAAGTCATAATTCACATCCAACAGTCATTTAGAGTCAAAAGATTAAATGTTGAAATTTCATCATTATAGACCATTTTGGGATCGTTCGACAGGTCCGGAGTCATCGTTTTTCATCCGAAAATTGATTTTTTGGACTGTACCAAAAATGATTCAAAATGTCAATTGGATCGTTCCTCATGTTGAATAACCACTTTTTAAACCCTCACAGTGACCAAAATTGCCATTTTTACAGAGTTTTGCTTACTCAAAAGCTTCAATTTTGACCCGTTTCAGGCACAGAAATGACTTTAAACACACTTATTTTAGTTGACAAAGTCATAATTCACATCCAACAGTCATTTAGAGTCAAAAGATTAAATGTTAAAATTTCATCATTATAGACCATTTTGGGAACGTTCGACAGGTCTGGAGTCATCATTTTTCATCCGAAAATTGATTTTATGGACTGTACCAAAAATGATTCAAAATGTCAATTGGATCATGCCTCGTGTTGAATAACCACTTTTTAAACCCTCACAGTGACCAAAATTGCCATTTTTACAGAGTTTTGCTTACTCAAAAGCTTCAATTTTGACCCGTTTCAGGCACAGAAATGACTTTAAACACACTTATTCTAGTTGACAAAGTCATAATTCACATCCAACAGTCATTTAGAGTCAAAAGAATAAATGTTAAAATTTCATCATTATAGACCATTTTGGGATTGTTCGACAGGTCCGGAGTCATCGTTTTCCATCCGAAAATTGATTTTTTGGACTGTACCAAAAATGATTCAAAATGTCAATTGGATAATGCCTCATGTTGAATAACCACTTTTTAAACCCTCACAGTGACCAAAATTGCCATTTTTACAGAGTTTTGCTTACTCAAAAGCTTCCATTTTGACCCGTTTCAGGCACAGAAATGACTTTAAACACACTTATTTTAGTTGACAAAGTCATAATTCACATCCAACAGTCATTTAGAGTCAAAAGATTAAATGTTGAAATTTCATCATTATAGACCATTTTGGGATCGTTCGACAGGTCCGGAGTCATCGTTTTTCATCCGAAAATTGATTTTTTGGATTGTACCAAAAATTATTCAAAATGTCAATTGGATCGTGCCTCATGTTGAATAACCACTTTTTAAACCCTCACAGTGACCAAAATTGCCATTTTTACAGAGTTTTGCTAGCTCAAAAGCTTCAATTTTGACCCGTTTCAGGCACAGAAATGACTTTAAACACACTTATTCTAGTTGACAAAGCCATAATTCACATCCAACAGTCATTTAGAGTCAAAAGATTAAATGTTAACATTTCATCATTATAGACCATTTTGGGAACAATCGACAGGTCCGGAGTCATCGTTTTTCATCCGAAAATTGATTTTTTGGACTGTACCAAAAATGATTCAAAATGTCAATTGGATCGTTCCTCATGTTGAATAACCACTTTTTAAACCCTCACAGTGACCAAAATTGCCATTTTTACAGAGTTTTGCTTACTCAAAAGCTTCAATTTTGACCCGTTTCAGGCACAGAAATGACTTTAAACACACTTATTTTAGTTGACAAAGTCATAATTCACATCCAACAGTCATTTAGAGTCAAAAGATTAAATGTTAAAATTTCATCATTATAGACCATTTTGGGAACGTTCGACAGGTCCGGAGTCATCGTTTTTCATCCGAAAATTGATTTTTTGGACTGTAGCAAAAATGATTCAAAATGTCAATTGGATCATGCCTCATGTTGAATAACCACTTTTTAAACCCTCACAGTGACCAAAATTGCCATTTTTACAGAGTTTCGCTTACTCAAAAGCTTCAATTTTGACCCGTTTCAGGCACAGAAAGGACTTTAAGCACACTTATTTTAGTTGACAAAGTCATAATTCACATCCAACAGTCATTTAGAATCAAAAGATTAAATGTTGAAATTTCATCATTATAGACCATTTTGGGATCGTTCGACAGGTCCGGAGTCATCGTTTTTCATCCGAAAATTGATTTTTTGGACTGTACCAAAAATGATTCAAAATGTCAATTGGATCGTGCCTCATGTTGAATAACCACTTTTTAAACCCTCATAGTGACCAAAATTGCCATTTTTACAGAGTTTTGCTTACTCAAAAGCTTCCATTTTGACCCGTTTCAGGCACAGAAATGACTTTAAACACACTTATTCTAGTTGACAAAGTCATAATTCACATCCAACAGTCATTTAGAGTCAAAAGATTAAATGTTGAAATTTCATCATTATAGACCATTTTGGGATCGTTCGACACGTCCGGAGTCATCGTTTTTCATCCGAAAATTGATTTTTTGGACTGTACCAAAAATGATTCAAAATGTCAATTGGATCGTGCCTCATGTTGAATAACCACTTTTTAAACCCTCACAGTGACCAAAATTGCCATTTTTACAGAGTTTTGCTTACTCAAAAGCTTCCATTTTGACCCGTTTCAGGCACAGAAATGACTTTAAACACACTTATTCTAGTTGACAAAGTCATAATTCACATCCAACAGTCATTTAGAGTCAAAAGATTAAATGTTGAAATTTCATCATTATAGACCATTTTGGGATCGTTCGACACGTCCGGAGTCATCGTTTTTCATCCGAAAATTGATTTTTTGGACTGTACCAAAAATGATTCAAAATGTCAATTGGATCGTGCCTCATGTTGAATAACCACTTTATAAACCCTCACAGTGACCAAAATTGCCATTTTTACAGAGTTTTGCTTGCTCAAAAGCTTCAATTTTGACTCGTTTCAGGCACAGAAATGACTTTAAACACACTTATTCTAGTTGACAAAGTCATAATTCACATCCAACAGTCATTTAGAGTCAAAAGATTAAATGTTAACATTTCATCATTATAGACCATTTTGGGATCGTTCGACAGGTCCGGAGTCATCGTTTTTCATCCGAAAATTGATTTTTTGGACTGTACCAAAAATGATTCAAAATGTCAATTGGATCGTTCCTCATGTTGAATAACCACTTTTTAAACCCTCACAGTGACCAAAATTGCCATTTTTACAGAGTTTTGCTTACTCAAAAGCTTCAATTTTGACCCGTTTCAAGCACAGAAATGACTTTAAACACACTTATTTTAGTTGACAAAGTCATAATTCACATCCAACAGTAATTTAGAGTCAAAAGAATAAATGTTAAAATTTCATCATTATAGACCGTTTTGGGATCGTTCGACAGGTCCGGAGTCATCGTTTTTCATCCGAAAATTGATTTTTTGGACTGTACCAAAAATGATTCAAAATGTCAATTGGATCATGCCTCATGTTGAATAACCACTTTTTAAACCCTCACAGTGACCAAAATTGCCATTTTTACAGAGTTTTGCTTACTCAAAAGCTTCAATTTTGACCCGTTTCAGGCACAGAAATGACTTTAAACACACTTATTTTAGTTGACAAAGTCATAATTCACATCCAACAGTCATTTAGAGTCAAAAGATTAAATGTTGAAATTTCATCATTATAGACCATTTTGGGATCGTTCGACAGGTCCGGAGTCATCGTTTTTCATCCGAAAATTGATTTTTTGGACTGTACCAAAAATTATTCAAAATGTCAATTGGATCGTGCCTCATGTTGAATAACCACTTTTTAAACCCTCACAGTGACCAAAATTGCCATTTTTACAGAGTTTTGCTTACTCAAAAGCTTCCATTTTGACCCGTTTCAGGCACAGAAATGACTTTAAACACACTTATTTTAGTTGACAAAGTTATAATTCACATCCAACAGTCATTTAGAGTCAAAAGATTAAATGTTGAAATTTCATCATTATAGACCATTTTGGGATCGTTCGACAGGTCCGGAGTCATCGTTTTTCATCCGAAAATTGATTTTTTGGACTGTACCAAAAATTATTCAAAATGTCAATTGGATCGTGCCTCATGTTGAATAACCACTTTTTAAACCCTCACAGTGACCAAAATTGCCATTTTTACAGAGTTTTGCTAGCTCAAAAGCTTCAATTTTGACCCGTTTCAGGCACAGAAATGACTTTAAACACACTTATTCTAGTTGACAAAGCCATAATTCACATCCAACAGTCATTTAGAGTCAAAAGATTAAATGTTAACATTTCATCATTATAGACCATTTTGGGAACAATCGACAGGTCCGGAGTCATCGTTTTTCATCCGAAAATTGATTTTTTGGACTGTACCAAAAATGATTCAAAATGTCAATTGGATCGTTCCTCATGTTGAATAACCACTTTTTAAACCCTCACAGTGACCAAAATTGCCATTTTTACAGAGTTTTGCTTACTCAAAAGCTTCAATTTTGACCCGTTTCAGGCACAGAAATGACTTTAAACACACTTATTTTAGTTGACAAAGTCATAATTCACATCCAACAGTCATTTAGAGTCAAAAGATTAAATGTTAAAATTTCATCATTATAGACCATTTTGGGAACGTTCGACAGGTCCGGAGTCATCGTTTTTCATCCGAAAATTGATTTTTTGGACTGTAGCAAAAATGATTCAAAATGTCAATTGGATCATGCCTCATGTTGAATAACCACTTTTTAAACCCTCACAGTGACCAAAATTGCCATTTTTACAGAGTTTCGCTTACTCAAAAGCTTCAATTTTGACCCGTTTCAGGCACAGAAAGGACTTTAAGCACACTTATTTTAGTTGACAAAGTCATAATTCACATCCAACAGTCATTTAGAATCAAAAGATTAAATGTTGAAATTTCATCATTATAGACCATTTTGGGATCGTTCGACAGGTCCGGAGTCATCGTTTTTCATCCGAAAATTGATTTTTTGGACTGTACCAAAAATGATTCAAAATGTCAATTGGATCGTGCCTCATGTTGAATAACCACTTTTTAAACCCTCATAGTGACCAAAATTGCCATTTTTACAGAGTTTTGCTTACTCAAAAGCTTCCATTTTGACCCGTTTCAGGCACAGAAATGACTTTAAACACACTTATTCTAGTTGACAAAGTCATAATTCACATCCAACAGTCATTTAGAGTCAAAAGATTAAATGTTGAAATTTCATCATTATAGACCATTTTGGGATCGTTCGACACGTCCGGAGTCATCGTTTTTCATCCGAAAATTGATTTTTTGGACTGTACCAAAAATGATTCAAAATGTCAATTGGATCGTGCCTCATGTTGAATAACCACTTTTTAAACCCTCACAGTGACCAAAATTGCCATTTTTACAGAGTTTTGCTTACTCAAAAGCTTCCATTTTGACCCGTTTCAGGCACAGAAATGACTTTAAACACACTTATTCTAGTTGACAAAGTCATAATTCACATCCAACAGTCATTTAGAGTCAAAAGATTAAATGTTGAAATTTCATAATTATAGACCATTTTGGGATCGTTCGACACGTCCGGAGTCATCGTTTTTCATCCGAAAATTGATTTTTTGGACTGTACCAAAAATGATTCAAAATGTCAATTGGATCGTGCCTCATGTTGAATAACCACTTTATAAACCCTCACAGTGACCAAAATTGCCATTTTTACAGAGTTTTGCTTGCTCAAAAGCTTCAATTTTGACTCGTTTCAGGCACAGAAATGACTTTAAACACACTTATTCTAGTTGACAAAGTCATAATTCACATCCAACAGTCATTTAGAGTCAAAAGATTAAATGTTAACATTTCATCATTATAGACCATTTTGGGATCGTTCGACAGGTCCGGAGTCATCGTTTTTCATCCGAAAATTGATTTTTTGGACTGTACCAAAAATGATTCAAAATGTCAATTGGATCGTTCCTCATGTTGAATAACCACTTTTTAAACCCTCACAGTGACCAAAATTGCCATTTTTACAGAGTTTTGCTTACTCAAAAGCTTCAATTTTGACCCGTTTCAGGCACAGAAATGACTTTAAACACACTTATTTTAGTTGACAAAGTCATAATTCACATCCAACAGTAATTTAGAGTCAAAAGAATAAATGTTAAAATTTCATCATTATAGACCGTTTTGGGATCGTTCGACAGGTCCGGAGTCATCGTTTTTCATCCGAAAATTGATTTTTTGGACTGTACCAAAAATGATTCAAAATGTCAATTGGATCATGCCTCATGTTGAATAACCACTTTTTAAACCCTCACAGTGACCAAAATTGCCATTTTTACAGAGTTTTGCTTACTCAAAAGCTTCAATTTTGACCCGTTTCAGGCACAGAAATGACTTTAAACACACTTATTTTAGTTGACAAAGTCATAATTCACATCCAACAGTCATTTAGAGTCAAAAGATTAAATGTTGAAATTTCATCATTATAGACCATTTTGGGATCGTTCGACAGGTCCGGAGTCATCGTTTTTCATCCGAAAATTGATTTTTTGGACTGTACCAAAAATTATTCAAAATGTCAATTGGATCGTGCCTCATGTTGAATAACCACTTTTTAAACCCTCACAGTGACCAAAATTGCCATTTTTACAGTGTTTTGCTTGCTCAAAAGCTTCAATTTTGACCCGTTTCAGGCACAGAAATGACTTTAAACACACTTATTCTAGTTGACAAAGTCATAATTCACATCCAACAGTCATTTAGAGTCAAAAGATTAAATGTTAACATTTCATCATTATAGACCATTTTGGGAACGTTCGACAGGTCCGGAGTCATCGTTTTTCATCCGAAAATTGATTTTTTGGACTGTACCAAAAATGATTCAAAATGTCAATTGGATCGTTCCTCATGTTGAATAACCACTTTTTAAACCCTCACAGTGACCAAAATTGCCATTTTTACAGAGTTTTGCTTACTCAAAAGCTTCAATTTTGACCCGTTTCAGGCACAGAAATGACTTTAAACACACTTATTTTAGTTGACAAAGTCATAATTCACATCCAACAGTCATTTAGAGTCAAAAGATTAAATGTTAAAATTTCATCATTATAGACCATTTTGGGAACGTTCGACAGGTCCGGCGTCATCGTTTTTCATCCGAAAATTGATTTTTTGGACTGTAGCAAAAATGATTCAAAATGTCAATTGGATCATGCCTCATGTTGAATAACCACTTTTTAAACCCTCACAGTGACCAAAATTGCCATTTTTACAGAGTTTCGCTTACTCAAAAGCTTCAATTTTGACCCGTTTCAGGCACAGAAAGGACTTTAAGCACACTTATTTTAGTTGACAAAGTCATAATTCACATCCAACAGTCATTTAGAATCAAAAGATTAAATGTTGAAATTTCATCATTATAGACCATTTTGGGATCGTTCGACAGGTCCGGAGTCATCGTTTTTCATCCGAAAATTGATTTTTTGGACTGTACTAAAAATGATTCAAAATGTCAATTGGATCGTGCCTCATGTTGAATAACCACTTTTTAAACCCTCATAGTGACCAAAATTGCCATTTTTACAGAGTTTTGCTTACTCAAAAGCTTCCATTTTGACCCGTTTCAGGCACAGAAATGACTTTAAACACACTTATTCTAGTTGACAAAGTCATAATTCACATCCAACAGTCATTTAGAGTCAAAAGGTTAAATGTTAACATTTCATCATTATAGACCATTTTGGGAACGTTCGACAGGTCCGGAGTCATCGTTTTTCATCCGAAAATTGATTTTTTGGACTGACCAAAAATGATTCAAAATGTCAATTGGATCATTCCTCATGTTGAATAACCACTTTTTAAACCCTCACAGTGACCAAAATTGCCATTTTTACAGAGTTTTGCTTACTCAAAAGCTTCAATTTTGACCCGTTTCAGGCACAGAAATGACTTTAAACACACTTATTTTAGTTGACAAAGTCATAATTCACATCCAACAGTCATTTAGAGTCAAAAGATTAAATGTTGAAATTTCATCATTATAGACCATTTTGGGATCGTTCGACAGGTCCGGAGTCATCGTTTTTCATCCGAAAATTGATTTTTTTGGACTGTACCAAAAATGAATCAAAATGTCAATTGGATCGTGCCTCATGTTGAATAACCACTTTTTAAACCCTCACAGTGACCAAAATTGCCATTTTTACAGAGTTTTGCTTGCTCAAAAGCTTCAATTTTGACCTGTTTCAGGCACAGAAATGACTTTAAACACACTTATTCTAGTTGACAAAGTCATAATTCACATCCAACAGTCATTTAGAGTCAAAAGAATAAATGTTAAAATTTCATCATTATAGACCATTTTGGGATTGTTCGACAGGTCCGGAGTCATCGTTTTCCATCCGAAAATTGATTTTTTGGACTGTACCAAAAATGATTCAAAATGTCAATTGGATAATGCCTCATGTTGAATAACCACTTTTTAAACCCTCACAGTGACCAAAATTGCCATTTTTACAGAGTTTTGCTTACTCAAAAGCTTCCATTTTGACCCGTTTCAGGCACAGAAATGACTTTAAACACACTTATTTTAGTTGACAAAGTCATAATTCACATCCAACAGTCATTTAGAGTCAAAAGATTAAATGTTGAAATTTCATCATTATAGACCATTTTGGGATCGTTCGACAGGTCCGGAGTCATCGTTTTTCATCCGAAAATTGATTTTTTGGACTGTACCAAAAATGATTCAAAATGTCAATTGGATCGTTCCTCATGTTGAATAACCACTTTTTAAACCCTCACAGTGACCAAAATTGCCATTTTTACAGAGTTTTGCTTACTCAAAAGCTTCAATTTTGACCCGTTTCAGGCACAGAAATGACTTTAAACACACTTATTTTAGTTGACAAAGTCATAATTCACATCCAACAGTCATTTAGAGTCAAAAGATTAAATGTTAAAATTTCATCATTATAGACCATTTTGGGAACGTTCGACAGGTCTGGAGTCATCGTTTTTCATCCGAAAATTGATTTTATGGACTGTACCAAAAATGATTCAAAATGTCAATTGGATCATGCCTCATGTTGAATAACCACTTTTTAAACCCTCACAGTGACCAAAATTGCCATTTTTACAGAGTTTTGCTTACTCAAAAGCTTCAATTTTGACCCGTTTTAGGCACAGAAAGGACTTTAAGCACACTTATTTTAGTTGACAAAGTCATAATTCACATCCAACAGTAATTTAGAGTCAAAAGATTAAATGTTAAAATTTCATCATTATAGACCATTTTGGGATCATTCGACAGGTCCGGAGTCATCGTTTTTCATCCGAAAATTGATTTTTTGGACTGTACCAAAAATGATTCAAAATGTCAATTGGATCATGCCTCATGTTGAATAACCACTTTTTAAACCCTCACAGTGACCAAAATTGCCATTTTTACAGAGTTTTGCTTGCTCAAAAGCTTCAATTTTGACCCGTTTCAGGCACAGAAATGACTTTAAACAAACTTATTCTAGTTGACAAAGTCATAATTCACATCCAACAGTCATTTAGAGTCAAAAGATTAAATGTTAACATTTCATCATTATAGACCATTTTGGGAACGTTCGACAGGTCCGGAGTCATCGTTTTTCATCCGAAAATTGATTTTTTGGACTGTACCAAAAATGATTCAAAATGTCAATTGGATCATGCCTCATGTTGAATAACCACTTTTTAAACCCTCACAGTGACCAAAATTGCCATTTTTACAGAGTTTTGCTTACTCAAAAGCTTCAATTTTGACCCGTTTCAGGCACAGAAATGACTTTAAACACACTTATTTTAGTTGACAAAGTCATAATTCACATCCAACAGTCATTTAGAGTCAAAAGATTAAATGTTGAAATTTCATCATTATAGACCATTTTGGGATCGTTCGACAGGTCCGGAGTCATCGTTTTTCATCCGAAAATTGATTTTTTGGACTGTACCAAAAATTATTCAAAATGTCAATTGGATCGTGCCTCATGTTGAATAACCACTTTTTAAACCCTCACAGTGACCAAAATTGCCATTTTTACAGTGTTTTGCTTGCTCAAAAGCTTCAATTTTGACCCGTTTCAGGCACAGAAATGACTTTAAACACACTTATTCTAGTTGACAAAGTCATAATTCACATCCAACAGTCATTTAGAGTCAAAAGATTAAATGTTAACATTTCATCATTATAGACCATTTTGGGAACGTTCGACAGGTCCGGAGTCATCGTTTTTCATCCGAAAATTGATTTTTTGGACTGTACCAAAAATGATTCAAAATGTCAATTGGATCGTTTCTCATGTTGAATAACCACTTTTTAAACCCTCACAGTGACCAAAATTGCCATTTTTACAGAGTTTTGCTTACTCAAAAGCTTCAATTTTGACCCGTTTCAGGCACAGAAATGACTTTAAACACACTTATTTTAGTTGACAAAGTCATAATTCACATCCAACAGTCATTTAGAGTCAAAAGATTAAATGTTAAAATTTCATCATTATAGACCATTTTGGGAACGTTCGACAGGTCCGGAGTCATCGTTTTTCATCCGAAAATTGATTTTTTGGACTGTAGCAAAAATGATTCAAAATGTCAATTGGATCATGCCTCATGTTGAATAACCACTTTTTAAACCCTCACAGTGACCAAAATTGCCATTTTTACAGAGTTTCGCTTACTCAAAAGCTTCAATTTTGACCCGTTTCAGGCACAGAAAGGACTTTAAGCACACTTATTTTAGTTGACAAAGTCATAATTCACATCCAACAGTCATTTAGAATCAAAAGATTAAATGTTGAAATTTCATCATTATAGACCATTTTGGGATCGTTCGACAGGTCCGGAGTCATCGTTTTTCATCCGAAAATTGATTTTTTGGACTGTACCAAAAATGATTCAAAATGTCAATTGGATCGTGCCTCATGTTGAATAACCACTTTTTAAACCCTCATAGTGACCAAAATTGCCATTTTTACAGAGTTTTGCTTACTCAAAAGCTTCCATTCTGACCCGTTTCAGGCACAGAAATGACTTTAAACACACTTATTCTAGTTGACAAAGTCATAATTCACATCCAACAGTCATTTAGAGTCAAAAGATTAAATGTTGAAATTTCATCATTATAGACCATTTTGGGATCGTTCGACACGTCCGGAGTCATCGTTTTTCATCCGAAAATTGATTTTTTGGACTGTACCAAAAATGATTCAAAATGTCAATTGGATCGTGCCTCATGTTGAATAACCACTTTTTAAACCCTCACAGTGACCAAAATTGCCATTTTTACAGAGTTTTGCTTGCTCAAAAGCTTCAATTTTGACTCGTTTCAGGCACAGAAATGACTTTAAACACACTTATTCTAGTTGACAAAGTCATAATTCACATCCAACAGTCATTTAGAGTCAAAAGGTTAAATGTTAACATTTCATCATTATAGACCATTTTGGGAACGTTCGACAGGTCCGGAGTCATCGTTTTTCATCCGAAAATTGATTTTTTGGACTGACCAAAAATGATTCAAAATGTCAATTGGATCATTCCTCATGTTGAATAACCACTTTTTAAACCCTCACAGTGACCAAAATTGCCATTTTTACAGAGTTTTGCTTACTCAAAAGCTTCAATTTTGACCCGTTTCAGGCACAGAAATGACTTTAAACACACTTATTTTAGTTGACAAAGTCATAATTCACATCCAACAGTCATTTAGAGTCAAAAGATTAAATGTTGAAATTTCATCATTATAGACCATTTTGGGATCGTTCGACAGGTCCGGAGTCATCGTTTTTCATCCGAAAATTGATTTTTTGGACTGTACCAAAAATGAATCAAAATGTCAATTGGATCGTGCCTCATGTTGAATAACCACTTTTTAAACCCTCACAGTGACCAAAATTGCCATTTTTACAGAGTTTTGCTTGCTCAAAAGCTTCAATTTTGACCTGTTTCAGGCACAGAAATGACTTTAAACACACTTATTCTAGTTGACAAAGTCATAATTCACATGCAACAGTCATTTAGAGTCAAAAGAATAAATGTTAAAATTTCATCATTATAGACCATTTTGGGATTGTTCGACAGGTCCGGAGTCATCGTTTTCCATCCGAAAATTGATTTTTTGGACTGTACCAAAAATGATTCAAAATGTCAATTGGATCATGCCTCATGTTGAATAACCACTTTTTAAACCCTCACAGTGACCAAAATTGCCATTTTTACAGAGTTTTGCTTGCTCAAAAGCTTCAATTTTGACCCGTTTCAGGCACAGAAATGACTTTAAACAAACTTATTCTAGTTGACAAAGTCATAATTCACATCCAACAGTCATTTAGAGTCAAAAGATTAAATGTTAACATTTCATCATTATAGACCATTTTGGGAACGTTCGACAGGTCCGGAGTCATCGTTTTTCATCCGAAAATTGATTTTTTGGACTGTACCAAAAATGATTCAAAATGTCAATTGGATCGTTCCTCATGTTGAATAACCACTTTTTAAACCCTCACAGTGACCAAAATTGCCATTTTTACAGAGTTTTGCTTACTCAAAAGCTTCCATTTTGACTCGTTTCAGGCACAGAAATGACTTTAAACACACTTATTCTAGTTGACAAAGTCATAATTCACATCCAACAGTCATTTAGAGTCAAAAGATTAAATGTTAAAATTTCATCATTATAGACCATTTTGGGAACGTTCGACAGGTCCGGAGTCATCGTTTTTCATCCGAAAATTGATTTTTTGGACTGTACCAAAAATGATTCAAAATGTCAATTGGATCGTGCCTCATGTTGAATAACCACTTTTTAAACCCTCACAGTGACCAAAATTGCCATTTTTACAGAGTTTTGCTAGCTCAAAAGCTTCAATTTTGACCCGTTTCAGGCACAGAAATGACTTTAAACACACTTATTCTAGTTGACAAAGCCATAATTCACATCCAACAGTCATTTAGAGTCAAAAGATTAAATGTTAACATTTCATCATTATAGACCATTTTGGGAACAATCGACAGGTCCGGAGTCATCGTTTTTCATCCGAAAATTGATTTTTTGGACTGTACCAAAAATGATTCAAAATGTCAATTGGATCGTTCCTCATGTTGAATAACCACTTTTTAAACCCTCACAGTGACCAAAATTGCCATTTTTACAGAGTTTTGCTTACTCAAAAGCTTCAATTTTGACCCGTTTCAGGCACAGAAATGACTTTAAACACACTTATTTTACTTGACAAAGTCATAATTCACATCCAACAGTCATTTAGAATCAAAAGATTAAATGTTGAAATTTCATCATTATAGACCATTTTGGGATCGTTCGACAGGTCCGGAGTCATCGTTTTTCATCCGAAAATTGATTTTTTGGACTGTACCAAAAATGATTCAAAATGTCAATTGGATCGTGCCTCATGTTGAATAACCACTTTTTAAACCCTCATAGTGACCAAAATTGCCATTTTTACAGAGTTTTGCTTACTCAAAAGCTTCCATTTTGACCCGTTTCAGGCACAGAAATGACTTTAAACACACTTATTCTAGTTGACAAAGTCATAATTCACATCCAACAGTCATTTAGAGTCAAAAGATTAAATGTTGAAATTTCATCATTATAGACCATTTTGGGATCGTTCGACACGTCCGGAGTCATCGTTTTTCATCCGAAAATTGATTTTTTGGACTGTACCAAAAATGATTCAAAATGTCAATTGGATCGTGCCTCATGTTGAATAACCACTTTTTAAACCCTCACAGTGACCAAAATTGCCATTTTTACAGAGTTTTGCTTGCTCAAAAGCTTCAATTTTGACTCGTTTCAGGCACAGAAATGACTTTAAACACACTTATTCTAGTTGACAAAGTCATAATTCACATCCAACAGTCATTTAGAGTCAAAAGATTAAATGTTAACATTTCATCATTATAGACCATTTTGGGAACGTTCGACAGGTCCGGAGTCATCGTTTTTCATCCGAAAATTGATTTTTTGGACTGACCAAAAATGATTCAAAATGTCAATTGGATCATTCCTCATGTTGAATAACCACTTTTTAAACCCTCACAATGACCAAAATTGCCATTTTTACAGAGTTTTGCTTACTCAAAAGCTTCAATTTTGACCCGTTTCAGGCACAGAAATGACTTTAAACACACTTATTTTAGTTGACAAAGTCATAATTCACATCCAACAGTCATTTAGAGTCAAAAGATTAAATGTTGAAATTTCATCATTATAGACCATTTTGGGATCGTTCGACAGGTCCGGAGTCATCGTTTTTCATCCGAAAATTGATTTTTTGGACTGTACCAAAAATGAATCAAAATGTCAATTGGATCGTGCCTCATGTTGAATAACCACTTTTTAAACCCTCACAGTGACCAAAATTGCCATTTTTACAGAGTTTTGCTTACTCAAAAGCTTCAATTTTGACCCGTTTCAGGCACAGAAATGACTTTAAACACACTTATTTTAGTTGACAAAGTCATAATTCACATCCAACAGTCATTTAGAGTCAAAAGATTAAATGTTAAAATTTCATCATTATAGACCATTTTGGGAACGTTCGACAGGTCTGGAGTCATCGTTTTTCATCCGAAAATTGATTTTATGGACTGTACCAAAAATGATTCAAAATGTCAATTGGATCATGCCTCATGTTGAATAACCACTTTTTAAACCCTCACAGTGACCAAAATTGCCATTTTTACAGAGTTTTGCTTACTCAAAAGCTTCAATTTTGACCCGTTTCAGGCACAGAAAGGACTTTAAGCACACTTATTTTAGTTGACAAAGTCATAATTCACATCCAACAGTAATTTAGAGTCAAAAGATTAAATGTTAAAATTTCATCATTATAGACCATTTTGGGATCATTCGACAGGTCCGGAGTCATCGTTTTTCATCCGAAAATTGATTTTTTGGACTGTACCAAAAATGATTCAAAATGTCAATTGGATCATGCCTCATGTTGAATAACCACTTTTTAAACCCTCACAGTGACCAAAATTGCCATTTTTACAGAGTTTTGCTTGCTCAAAAGCTTCAATTTTGACCCGTTTCAGGCACAGAAATGACTTTAAACAAACTTATTCTAGTTGACAAAGTCATAATTCACATCCAAAAGTCATTTAGAGTCAAAAGATTAAATGTTAACATTTCATCATTATAGACCATTTTGGGATCGTTCGACAGGTCCGGAGTCATCGTTTTTCATCCGAAAATTGATTTTTTGGACTGTACCAAAAATAATTCAAAATGTCAATTGGATCGTGCCTCATGTTGAATAACCACTTTTTAAACCCTCACAGTGACCAAAATTGCCATTTTTACAGAGTTTTGCTAGCTCAAAAGCTTCAATTTTGACCCGTTTCAGGCACAGAAATGACTTTAAACACACTTATCCTAGTTGACAAAGCCATAATTCACATCCAACAGTCATTTAGAGTCAAAAGATTAAATGTTAAAATTTCATCATTATAGACCATTTTGGGAACGTTCGACAGGTCCGGAGTCATCGTTTTTCATCCGAAAATTGATTTTTTGGACTGTACCAAAAATGATTCAAAATGTCAATTGGATCGTTCCTCATGTTGAATAACCACTTTTTAAACCCTCACAGTGACCAAAATTGCCATTTTTACAGAGTTTTGCTTGCTCAAAAGCTTCAATTTTGACCCGTTTCAGGCACAGAAATGACTTTAAACACACTTATTCTAGTTGACAAAGCCATAATTCACATCCAACAGTCATTTAGAGTCAAAAGATTAAATGTTAAAATTTCATCCATATTGACCATTTTGGGATCATTCGACAGGTCCGGAGTCATTGTTTTTCATCCGAAAATTGATTTTTTGGACTGTACCAAAAATGATTCAAAATGTCAATTGGATCGTGTCTCATGTTGAATAACCAGTTTTTAAACCCTCACAGTGACCAAAATTGCCATTTTTACAGAGTTTTGCTTACTCAAAAGCTTCAATTTTGACCCGTTTCAGGCACAGAAATGACTTTAAACACACTTATTTTAGTTGAAAAAGTCATAATTCACATCCAACAGTCATTTAGAGTCAAAAGATTAAATGTTGAAATTTCATCCATATTGACCATTTGGGATCGTTCGACAGGTCCGGAGTCATCGTTTTTCATCCGAAAATTGATTTTTTGGACTGTACCAAAAGTGATTCAAAATGTCAATTGGATCGTGCCTCATGTTGAATAACCACTTTTTAAACCCTCACAGTGACCAAAATTGCCATTTTTACAGAGTTTTGCTTGCTCAAAAGCTTCAATTTTGACCCGTTTCAGGCACAGAAATGACTTTAAACACACTTATTCTAGTTGACAAAGTCATAATTCACATCCAACAGTCATTTAGAGTCAAAAGATTAAATGTTAAAATTTCATCATTATAGACCATTTTGGGAACGTTCGACAGGTCCGGAGTCATCGTTTTTCATCCGAAAATTGATTTTTTGGACTGTACCAAAAATGATTCAAAATGTCAATTGGATCGTTTCTCATGTTGAATAACCACTTTTTAAACCCTCACAGTGACCAAAATTGCCATTTTTACAGAGTTTTGCTTGCTCAAAAGCTTCAATTTTGACTCGTTTCAGGCACAGAAATGACTTTAAACACACTTATTCTAGTTGACAAAGTCATAATTCACATCTAACAGTCATTTAGAGTCAAAAGATTAAATGTTAACATTTCATCATTATAGACCATTTTGGGAACGTTCGACAGGTCCGGAGTCATCGTTTTTCATCGAAAATTGATTTTTTGGACTGTACCAAAAATGATTCAAAATGTCAATTGGATCGTTCCTCATGTTGAATAACCACTTTTTAAACCCTCACAGTGACCAAAATTGCCATTTTTACAGAGTTTTGATTACTCAAAAGCTTCAATTTTGACCCGTTTCAGGCACAGAAAGGACTTTAAGCACACTTATTTTAGTTGACAAAGTCATAATTCACATCCAACAGTCATTTAGAGTCAAAAGATTAAATGTTGAAATTTCATCATTATAGACCATTTTGGGATCGTTCGACAGGTCCGGAGTCATCGTTTTTCATCCGAAAATTGATTTTTTGGACTGTACCAAAAATGATTCAAAATGTCAATTGGATCGTGCCTCATGTTGAATAACCACTTTTTAAACCCTCACATTGACCAAAATTGCCATTTTTACAGAGTTTTGCTTACTCAAAAGCTTCCATTTTGACCCGTTTCAGGCACAGAAATGACTTTAAACACACTTATTTTAGTTGACAAAGTCATAATTCACATCCAACAGTCATTTAGAGTCAAAAGATTAAATGTTAAAATTTCATCCATATTGACCATTTTGGGATCGTTCGACAGGTCCGGAGTCATCGTTTTTCATCCGAAAATTGATTTTTTGGACTGTACGAAAAATGATTCAAAATGTCAATTGGATCGTGCCTCATGTTGAATAACCACTTTTTAAACCCTCACAGTGACCAAAATTGCCATTTTTACAGAGTTTTGCTTGCTCAAAAGCTTCAATTTTGACCTGTTTCAGGCACAGAAATGACTTTAAACACACTTATTCTAGTTGACAAAGTCATAATTCACATCCAACAGTCATTTAGAGTCAAAAGATTAAATGTTAAAATTTCATCATTATAGACCATTTTGGGAACGTTCGACAGGTCCGGAGTCATTGTTTTTCATCCGAAAATTGATTTTTTGGACTGTACCAAAAATGATTCAAAATGTCAATTGGATCGTGTCTCATGTTGAATAACCACTTTTTAAACCCTCACAGTGACCAAAATTGCCATTTTTACAGAGTTTTGCTTACTCAAAAGCTTCAATTTTGACCCGTTTCAGGCACAGAAATGACTTTAAACACACTTATTTTAGTTGACAAAGTCATAATTCACATCCAACAGTCATTTAGAGTCAAAAGATTAAATGTTAAAATTTCATCCATATTGACCATTTTGAGATCGTTCGACAGGTCCGGAGTCATCGTTTTTCATCCGAAAATTGATTTTTTGGACTGTACCAAAAATGATTCAAAATGTCAATTGGATTGTGCCTCATGTTGAATAACCACTTTTTAAACCCTCACAGTGACCAAAATTGCCATTTTTACAGAGTTTTGCTTACTCAAAAGCTTCAATTTTGACCCGTTTCAGGCACAGAAATGACTTTAAACACACTTATTTTAGTTGACAAAGTCATAATTCACCTTTTAAATAGGACAAGGGAACCCAGGACGCAATAAGCTAAGGACCATGGGTAGAAACTTATTTCAAAAGACAGCGGTCCTTAGAAAGGAAGGGAATTAGAACAATAAATATAGACTCGATAGAACTATATTGTTAAGAATGCCCAGCCGGACACTTTAATTTCTTGATGAAAATAGTATAAAACAAGGGAATGGAGCACACAGTGCGATGGAAGTGGGACACCAGCCGATGTCCAACCAACACACTTGGGGGACAGAACAAAGAGGAGGGAATATTCAGGCAACAGCAGGTTATCAATCAATGAAAATTGCAACAGTGATAATCCACATTGTACACACATGCATGTACAGATAATATGTTAACTCTGCATTTAGTGTACTAATTGTCGACGACGTTTCGAACCATACATATTATTGGTTCATCCTCAGGACAAGGAATAATTGCCTAAAGAATTAGTAAATCAGTTTAAGCCCCAGTCCGGATATGGAGAGGGTCGTTTTTAAAGAAAGTCTACAGGCCTTGGTGACTTTCTAGGGATTATAGTCTGCCCAATTACTGTGGGGTCAATAGGGAACAATGCCCAGGTACAAGAATCTGTAGTCCGGAGGGTGCAGGTCCGCAATGGGGGTCCTTACACAGCGTGAGGAGATCTTCACCTCTTCTGAAATGGACTTTAAATGGACTGTCATTGATGTGATCAAACTCCCTAACCGTGGAGGCAACTTACAGCAGCTACTCAACAAACAAGAACTCCGTTGGATTCTGAAGACCCGAAGCTTGCACACTGGGCTGAACCGCATGGAAGATTGGACTTCCCTAATCTAGTGTACATATATGTCCTTTGGTATTTAATGTATGTTGTGTTTGGACATAACCTCTGACCTTCTCTAGGACTGTGGCTTGGATGTGAATTTGCCACTAGATCTGTGATTCAAGATTAAGCACTGCATGGTGTGACAGTAATGCTTAATTCACTTTACCAAGTGATTTTCACTTTCATTCACTTTTTAAGTAATTTTCACAAAAAAAATATTTTTAATTACCCCTCACTGCTCCCTCGAACCCCGCCCCGGTATTGACACTTCCAAAAGGGCCGTCGGTCTAATCAGTAACTTGTCCCTTGTTACTTTTTAGCTTCCCATTGTCGAGCCATGTAACTTCGGTAATAGAAGGACTTGTATTAAGTCCTCCCTCTCTGCCTACTCATTGAGGTTGATGCCCTATCCAAAATGGCCGCCCCGCCGAGCTGCGCTCCGATTGGCCAAACTGCCCCATGTGACCGCACTCGGGAACTCTAACACCGGGTCCCGGGACGTCTTCCCGGTTGTGAAGATCTCCTCACGCTGTGTAAGGACCCCCATTGCGGACCTGCACCCTCCGGACTACAGGTAAGCGCTCTACAACTGTGGCGCTCGATGTCACTAGTAGGTTATCAGAACGAGTGTAGCAGGCTAACAACACTCGACCTGGAAAACGTTTTTTCCGAAAATCTGTTTCCCGGATTAACATTAGGCGAACTAAACGGCACCCTATTGTGCTTTTCCCTCTGCAGATTCTTGTACCTGGGCATTGTTCCCTATTGACCCCACAGTAATTGGGCAGACTATAATCCCTAGGTAAGTTTTTTTAAATAACCCCATGGGCGATAGCAAGGTCATGCCCACCCCCAATTCTAACAAATCATATCCCCCTCTTTTGCCTTTAGAAAGTCACCAAGGCCTGTAGACTTTCTTTAAAAACGACCCTCTCCATATCCGGACTGGTAAGCTGTTCATCCACAGTTGGTTCACGTCCTTCACGAGTTCGCATGCTGTGTTCACTATTATGACCTTCTGTCAATCATTCACCACGTCACAATTTGTCACTAACGAGACGTTCACACTATGAACCGACGCAAACCACTTGTTTTTGCGGTCACCCAGTGCAAGGACATATGTCCCCCTCGCATCACAGTCCACACGAGTTATGCCGTCAGTCCCATTAAATACAACTCGATTGATCTGGAAATTCACTGTGCGTGCATGGCATGTATCGCACCTCCTCACCTTAAACACTCTGGCATGTAGTGAGTGTGGCAATAATTATGCAATGAAGACAAGCGAGCAACTAACTGACATGTTCCAACCTTTTTTTGTTTCCCCTTTCTCTCATTTTTTAATCTGTAATATGTCTGTTCTGTTTGTATGTACAACATATTTATGTCTGTTCAGGGGCTTAAACTGATTTACTAATTCTTTAGGCAATTATTCCTTGTCCTGAGGATGAACCAATAATATGTATGGTTCGAAACGTCGTCGACAATTAGTACACTAAATGCAGAGTTAACATATTATCTGTACATGCATGTGTGTACAATGTGGATTATCACTGTTGCAATTTTCATTGATTGATAACCTGCTGTTGCCTGAATATTCCCTCCTCTTTGTTCTGTCCCCCAAGTGTGTTGGTTGGACATCGGCTGGTGTCCCACTTCCATCGCACTGTGTGCTCCATTCCCTTGTTTTATACTATTTTCATCAAGAAATTAAAGTGTCCGGCTGGGCATTCTTAACAAAAAAAAAAAAAAAAAAAAAAAAAAAAAAAAAAAAAAAAAAAAAAAAAAAAGGTGAAGATCTCCTCACGCTGTGTAAGGACCCCCATTGCGGACCTGCACCCTCCGGACTACAGATTCTTGTACCTGGGCATTGTTCCCTATTGACCCCACAGTAATTGGGCAGACTATAATCCCTAGAAAGTCACCAAGGCCTGTAGACTTTCTTTAAAAACGACCCTCTCCATATCCGGACTGGGGCTTAAACTGATTTACTAATTCTTTAGGCAATTATTCCTTGTCCTGAGGATGAACCAATAATATGTATGGTTCGAAACGTCGTCGACAATTAGTACACTAAATGCAGAGTTAACATATTATCTGTACATGCATGTGTGTACAATGTGGATTATCACTGTTGCAATTTTCATTGATTGATAACCTGCTGTTGCCTGAATATTCCCTCCTCTTTGTTCTGTCCCCCAAGTGTGTTGGTTGGACATCGGCTGGTGTCCCACTTCCATCGCACTGTGTGCTCCATTCCCTTGTTTTATACTATTTTCATCAAGAAATTAAAGTGTCCGGCTGGGCATTCTTAACAATATAGTTCTATCGAGTCTATATTTATTGTTCTAATTCCCTTCCTTTCTAAGGACCGCTGTCTTTTGAAAAAAGTCATAATTCACATCCAACAGTCATTTAGAGTCAAAAGATTAAATGTTAAAATTTCATCCATATTGACCATTTTGGGATCGTTCGACAGGTCCGGAGTCATCGTTTTTCATCCGAAAATTGATTTTTTGGACTGTACCAAAAATGTTTCAAAATGTCAATTGGATCGTGCCTCATGTTGAATAACCACTTTTTAAACCCTCACAGTGATCAAAATTGCCATTTTTACAGAGTTTTGCTTACTCAAAAGCTTCAATTTTGACCCGTTTCAGGCACAGAAATGACTTTAAACACACTTATTCTAGTTGACAAAGTCATAATTCACATCCAACAGTCATTTAGAGTCAAAAGATTAAATGTTAAAATTTCATCATTATAGACCATTTTGGGAACGTTCGACAGGTCCGGAGTCATCGTTTTTCATCCGAAAATTGATTTTTTGGACTGTACCAAAAATGATTCAAAATGTCAATTGGATCGTGTCTCATGTTGAATAACCACTTTTTAAACCCTCACAGTGACCAAAATTGCCATTTTTACAGAGTTTTGCTTACTCAAAAGCTTCAATTTTGACCCGTTTCAGGCACAGAAATGACTTTAAACACACTTGTTTTAGTTGACAAAGTCATAATTCACATCCAACAGTCATTTAGAGTCAAAAGATTAAATGTTAAAATTTCATCCATATTGACCATTTTGGGATCGTTCGACAGGTCCGGAGTCATCGTTTTTCATCCGAAAATTGATTTTTTGGACTGTACCAAAAATGATTCAAAATGTCAATTGGATCGTGCCTCATGTTGAATAACCACTTTTTAAACCCTCACAGTGACCAAAATTGCCATTTTTACAGAGTTTTGCTTACTCAAAAGCTTCAATTTTGACCCGTTTCAGGCACAGAAATGACTTTAAACACACTTATTTTAGTTGACAAAGTCATAATTCACATCCAACAGTCATTTAGAGTCAAAAGATTAAATGTTAAAATTTCATCCATATTGACCATTTTGGGATCGTTCGACAGGTCCGGAGTCATCGTTTTTCATCCGAAAATTGATTTTTTCGACTGTACCAAAAATGTTTCAAAATGTCAATTGGATCGTGCCTCATGTTGAATAACCACTTTTTAAACCCTCACAGTGACCAAAATTGCCATTTTTACAGAGTTTTGATTACTCAAAAGCTTCAATTTTGACCCGTTTCAGGCACAGAAATGACTTTAAACACACTTATTCTAGTTGACAAAGTCATAATTCACATCCAACAGTCATTTAGAGTCAAAAGATTAAATGTTAAAATTTCATCATTATAGACCATTTTGGGATCGTTCGACAGGTCCGGAGTCATCGTTTTTCATCCGAAAATTGATTTTTTGGACTGTACCAAAAATGATTCAAAATGTCAATTGGATCGTTCCTCATGTTGAATAACCACTTTTTAAACCCTCACAGTGACCAAAATTGCCATTTTTACAGAGTTTTGCTTACTCAAAAGCTTCAATTTTGACCCGTTTCAGGCACAGAAATGACTTTAAACACACTTATTTTAGTTGACAAAGTCATAATTCACATCCAACAGTCATTTAGAGTCAAAAGATTAAATGTTAAAATTTCATCATTATAGACCATTTTGGGAACGTTCGACAGGTCTGGAGTCATCATTTTTCATCCGAAAATTGATTTTATGGACTGTACCAAAAATGATTCAAAATGTCAATTGGATCATGCCTCGTGTTGAATAACCACTTTTTAAACCCTCACAGTGACCAAAATTGCCATTTTTACAGAGTTTTGCTTACTCAAAAGCTTCAATTTTGACCCGTTTTAGGCACAGAAAGGACTTTAAGCACACTTATTTTAGTTGACAAAGTCATAATTCACATCCAACAGTAATTTAGAGTCAAAAGATTAAATGTTAAAATTTCATCATTATAGACCATTTTGGGATCATTCGACAGGTCCGGAGTCATCGTTTTTCATCCGAAAATTGATTTTTTGGACTGTACCAAAAATGATTCAAAATGTCAATTGGATCATGCCTCATGTTGAATAACCACTTTTTAAACCCTCACAGTGACCAAAATTGCCATTTTTACAGAGTTTTGCTTGCTCAAAAGCTTCAATTTTGACCCGTTTCAGGCACAGAAATGACTTTAAACAAACTTATTCTAGTTGACAAAGTCATAATTCACATCCAACAGTCATTTAGAGTCAAAAGATTAAATGTTAACATTTCATCATTATAGACCATTTTGGGAACGTTCGACAGGTCCGGAGTCATCGTTTTTCATCCGAAAATTGATTTTTTGGACTGTACCAAAAATGATTCAAAATGTCAATTGGATCGTTCCTCATGTTGAATAACCACTTTTTAAACCCTCACAGTGACCAAAATTGCCATTTTTACAGAGTTTTGCTTACTCAAAAGCTTCCATTTTGACTCGTTTCAGGCACAGAAATGACTTTAAACACACTTATTCTAGTTGACAAAGTCATAATTCACATCCAACAGTCATTTAGAGTCAAAAGATTAAATGTTAAAATTTCATCATTATAGACCATTTTGGGAACGTTCGACAGGTCCGGAGTCATCGTTTTTCATCCGAAAATTGATTTTTTGGACTGTACCAAAAATGATTCAAAATGTCAATTGGATCGTGCCTCATGTTGAATAACCACTTTTTAAACCCTCACAGTGACCAAAATTGCCATTTTTACAGAGTTTTGCTAGCTCAAAAGCTTCAATTTTGACCCGTTTCAGGCACAGAAATGACTTTAAACACACTTATTCTAGTTGACAAAGCCATAATTCACATCCAACAGTCATTTAGAGTCAAAAGATTAAATGTTAACATTTCATCATTATAGACCATTTTGGGAACAATCGACAGGTCCGGAGTCATCGTTTTTCATCCGAAAATTGATTTTTTGGACTGTACCAAAAATGATTCAAAATGTCAATTGGATCGTTCCTCATGTTGAATAACCACTTTTTAAACCCTCACAGTGACCAAAATTGCCATTTTTACAGAGTTTTGCTTACTCAAAAGCTTCAATTTTGACCCGTTTCAGGCACAGAAATGACTTTAAACACACTTATTTTACTTGACAAAGTCATAATTCACATCCAACAGTCATTTAGAATCAAAAGATTAAATGTTGAAATTTCATCATTATAGACCATTTTGGGATCGTTCGACAGGTCCGGAGTCATCGTTTTTCATCCGAAAATTGATTTTTTGCACTGTACCAAAAATGATTCAAAATGTCAATTGGATCGTGCCTCATGTTGAATAACCATTTTTTAAACCCTCATAGTGACCAAAATTGCCATTTTTACAGAGTTTTGCTTACTCAAAAGCTTCCATTTTGACCCGTTTCAGGCACAGAAATGACTTTAAACACACTTATTCTAGTTGACAAAGTCATAATTCACATCCAACAGTCATTTAGAGTCAAAAGATTAAATGTTGAAATTTCATCATTATAGACCATTTTGGGATCGTTCGACACGTCCGGAGTCATCGTTTTTCATCCGAAAATTGATTTTTTGGACTGTACCAAAAATGATTCAAAATGTCAATTGGATCGTGCCTCATGTTGAATAACCACTTTTTAAACCCTCACAGTGACCAAAATTGCCATTTTTACAGAGTTTTGCTTGCTCAAAAGCTTCAATTTTGACTCGTTTCAGGCACAGAAATGACTTTAAACACACTTATTCTAGTTGACAAAGTCATAATTCACATCCAACAGTCATTTAGAGTCAAAAGATTAAATGTTAACATTTCATCATTATAGACCATTTTGGGAACGTTCGACAGGTCCGGAGTCATCGTTTTTCATCCGAAAATTGATTTTTTGGACTGACCAAAAATGATTCAAAATGTCAATTGGATCATTCCTCATGTTGAATAACCACTTTTTAAACCCTCACAATGACCAAAATTGCCATTTTTACAGAGTTTTGCTTACTCAAAAGCTTCAATTTTGACCCGTTTCAGGCACAGAAATGACTTTAAACACACTTATTTTAGTTGACAAAGTCATAATTCACATCCAACAGTCATTTAGAGTCAAAAGATTAAATGTTGAAATTTCATCATTATAGACCATTTTGGGATCGTTCGACAGGTCCGGAGTCATCGTTTTTCATCCGAAAATTGATTTTTTGGACTGTACCAAAAATGAATCAAAATGTCAATTGGATCGTGCCTCATGTTGAATAACCACTTTTTAAACCCTCACAGTGACCAAAATTGCCATTTTTACAGAGTTTTGCTTACTCAAAAGCTTCAATTTTGACCCGTTTCAGGCACAGAAATGACTTTAAACACACTTATTTTAGTTGACAAAGTCATAATTCACATCCAACAGTCATTTAGAGTCAAAAGATTAAATGTTAAAATTTCATCATTATAGACCATTTTGGGAACGTTCGACAGGTCTGGAGTCATCGTTTTTCATCCGAAAATTGATTTTATGGACTGTACCAAAAATGATTCAAAATGTCAATTGGATCATGCCTCATGTTGAATAACCACTTTTTAAACCCTCACAGTGACCAAAATTGCCATTTTTACAGAGTTTTGCTTACTCAAAAGCTTCAATTTTGACCCGTTTCAGGCACAGAAAGGACTTTAAGCACACTTATTTTAGTTGACAAAGTCATAATTCACATCCAACAGTAATTTAGAGTCAAAAGATTAAATGTTAAAATTTCATCATTATAGACCATTTTGGGATCATTCGACAGGTCCGGAGTCATCGTTTTTCATCCGAAAATTGATTTTTTGGACTGTACCAAAAATGATTCAAAATGTCAATTGGATCATGCCTCATGTTGAATAACCACTTTTTAAACCCTCACAGTGACCAAAATTGCCATTTTTACAGAGTTTTGCTTGCTCAAAAGCTTCAATTTTGACCCGTTTCAGGCACAGAAATGACTTTAAACAAACTTATTCTAGTTGACAAAGTCATAATTCACATCCAAAAGTCATTTAGAGTCAAAAGATTAAATGTTAACATTTCATCATTATAGACCATTTTGGGATCGTTCGACAGGTCCGGAGTCATCGTTTTTCATCCGAAAATTGATTTTTTGGACTGTACCAAAAATAATTCAAAATGTCAATTGGATCGTGCCTCATGTTGAATAACCACTTTTTAAACCCTCACAGTGACCAAAATTGCCATTTTTACAGAGTTTTGCTAGCTCAAAAGCTTCAATTTTGACCCGTTTCAGGCACAGAAATGACTTTAAACACACTTATCCTAGTTGACAAAGCCATAATTCACATCCAACAGTCATTTAGAGTCAAAAGATTAAATGTTAAAATTTCATCATTATAGACCATTTTGGGAACGTTCGACAGGTCCGGAGTCATCGTTTTTCATCCGAAAATTGATTTTTTGGACTGTACCAAAAATGATTCAAAATGTCAATTGGATCGTTCCTCATGTTGAATAACCACTTTTTAAACCCTCACAGTGACCAAAATTGCCATTTTTACAGAGTTTTGCTTGCTCAAAAGCTTCAATTTTGACCCGTTTCAGGCACAGAAATGACTTTAAACACACTTATTCTAGTTGACAAAGCCATAATTCACATCCAACAGTCATTTAGAGTCAAAAGATTAAATGTTAAAATTTCATCCATATTGACCATTTTGGGATCATTCGACAGGTCCGGAGTCATTGTTTTTCATCCGAAAATTGATTTTTTGGACTGTACCAAAAATGATTCAAAATGTCAATTGGATCGTGTCTCATGTTGAATAACCAGTTTTTAAACCCTCACAGTGACCAAAATTGCCATTTTTACAGAGTTTTGCTTACTCAAAAGCTTCAATTTTGATCGGTTTCAGGCACAGAAATGACTTTAAACACACTTATTTTAGTTGACAAAGTCATAATTCACATCCAACAGTCATTTAGAGTCAAAAGATTAAATGTTAAAATTTCATCATTATAGACCATTTTGGGAACGTTCGACAGGTCCGGAGTCATCGTTTTTCATCCGAAAATTGATTTTTTGGACTGTACCAAAAATGATTCAAAATGTCAATTGGATCGTTCCTCATGTTGAATAACCACTTTTTAAACCCTCACAGTGACCAAAATTGCCATTTTTACAGAGTTTTGATTACTCAAAAGCTTCAATTTTGACCCATTTCAGGCACAGAAATGACTTTAAACACACTTATTTTAGTTGACAAAGTCATAATTCACATCCAACAGTCATTTAGAGTCAAAAGATTAAATGTTAAAATTTCATCCATATTGACCATTTTGGGATCGTTCGACAGGTCCGGAGTCATTGTTTTTCATCCGAAAATTGATTTTTTGGACTGTACCAAAAGTGATTCAAAATGTCAATTGGATCGTGCCTCGTGTTGAATAACCACTTTTTAAACCCTCACAGTGACCAAAATTGCCATTTTTACAGAGTTTTGCTTACTCAAAAGCTTTAATTTTGACCCGTTTCAGGCACAGAAATGACTTTAAACACACTTATTCTAGTTGACAAAGTCATAATTCACATCCAACAGTCATTTAGAGTCAAAAGAATAAATGTTAACATTTCATCATTATAGACCATTTTGGGAACGTTCGACAGGTCCAGAGTCATCGTTTTTCATCCGAAAATTGATTTTTTGGACTGTACCAAAAATGATTCAAAATGTCAATTGGATCGTGTCTCATGTTGAATAACCAGTTTTTAAACCCTCACAGTGACCAAAATTGCCATTTTTACAGAGTTTTGCTTACTCAAAAGCTTCAATTTTGACCCGTTTCAGGCACAGAAATGACTTTAAACACACTTATTTTAGTTGAAAAAGTCATAATTCACATCCAACAGTCATTTAGAGTCAAAAGATTAAATGTTGAAATTTCATCCATATTGACCATTTGGGATCGTTCGACAGGTCCGGAGTCATCGTTTTTCATCCGAAAATTGATTTTTTGGACTGTACCAAAAGTGATTCAAAATGTCAATTGGATCGTGCCTCATGTTGAATAACCACTTTTTAAACCCTCACAGTGACCAAAATTGCCATTTTTACAGAGTTTTGCTTGCTCAAAAGCTTCAATTTTGACCCGTTTCAGGCACAGAAATGACTTTAAACACACTTATTCTAGTTGACAAAGTCATAATTCACATCCAACAGTCATTTAGAGTCAAAAGATTAAATGTTAAAATTTCATCATTATAGACCATTTTGGGAACGTTCGACAGGTCCGGAGTCATCGTTTTTCATCCGAAAATTGATTTTTTGGACTGTACCAAAAATGATTCAAAATGTCAATTGGATCGTTTCTCATGTTGAATAACCACTTTTTAAACCCTCACAGTGACCAAAATTGCCATTTTTACAGAGTTTTGCTTGCTCAAAAGCTTCAATTTTGACTCGTTTCAGGCACAGAAATGACTTTAAACACACTTATTCTAGTTGACAAAGTCATAATTCACATCTAACAGTCATTTAGAGTCAAAAGATTAAATGTTAACATTTCATCATTATAGACCATTTTGGGAACGTTCGACAGGTCCGGAGTCATCGTTTTTCATCGAAAATTGATTTTTTGGACTGTACCAAAAATGATTCAAAATGTCAATTGGATCGTTCCTCATGTTGAATAACCACTTTTTAAACCCTCACAGTGACCAAAATTGCCATTTTTACAGAGTTTTGATTACTCAAAAGCTTCAATTTTGACCCGTTTCAGGCACAGAAAGGACTTTAAGCACACTTATTTTAGTTGACAAAGTCATAATTCACATCCAACAGTCATTTAGAGTCAAAAGATTAAATGTTGAAATTTCATCATTATAGACCATTTTGGGATCGTTCGACAGGTCCGGAGTCATCGTTTTTCATCCGAAAATTGATTTTTTGGACTGTACCAAAAATGATTCAAAATGTCAATTGGATCGTGCCTCATGTTGAATAACCACTTTTTAAACCCTCACATTGACCAAAATTGCCATTTTTACAGAGTTTTGCTTACTCAAAAGCTTCCATTTTGACCCGTTTCAGGCACAGAAATGACTTTAAACACACTTATTTTAGTTGACAAAGTCATAATTCACATCCAACAGTCATTTAGAGTCAAAAGATTAAATGTTAAAATTTCATCCATATTGACCATTTTGGGATCGTTCGACAGGTCCGGAGTCATCGTTTTTCATCCGAAAATTGATTTTTTGGACTGTACGAAAAATGATTCAAAATGTCAATTGGATCGTGCCTCATGTTGAATAACCACTTTTTAAACCCTCACAGTGACCAAAATTGCCATTTTTACAGAGTTTTGCTTGCTCAAAAGCTTCAATTTTGACCTGTTTCAGGCACAGAAATGACTTTAAACACACTTATTCTAGTTGACAAAGTCATAATTCACATCCAACAGTCATTTAGAGTCAAAAGATTAAATGTTAAAATTTCATCATTATAGACCATTTTGGGAACGTTCGACAGGTCCGGAGTCATTGTTTTTCATCCGAAAATTGATTTTTTGGACTGTACCAAAAATGATTCAAAATGTCAATTGGATCGTGTCTCATGTTGAATAACCACTTTTTAAACCCTCACAGTGACCAAAATTGCCATTTTTACAGAGTTTTGCTTACTCAAAAGCTTCAATTTTGACCCGTTTCAGGCACAGAAATGACTTTAAACACACTTATTTTAGTTGACAAAGTCATAATTCACATCCAACAGTCATTTAGAGTCAAAAGATTAAATGTTAAAATTTCATCCATATTGACCATTTTGGGATCGTTCGACAGGTCCGGAGTCATCGTTTTTCATCCGAAAATTGATTTTTTGGACTGTACCAAAAATGATTCAAAATGTCAATTGGATTGTGCCTCATGTTGAATAACCACTTTTTAAACCCTCACAGTGACCAAAATTGCCATTTTTACAGAGTTTTGCTTACTCAAAAGCTTCAATTTTGACCCGTTTCAGGCACAGAAATGACTTTAAACACACTTATTTTAGTTGACAAAGTCATAATTCACATCCAACAGTCATTTAGAGTCAAAAGATTAAATGTTAAAATTTCATCCATATTGACCATTTTGGGATCGTTCGACAGGTCCGGAGTCATCGTTTTTCATCCGAAAATTGATTTTTTGGACTGTACCAAAAATGTTTCAAAATGTCAATTGGATCGTGCCTCATGTTGAATAACCACTTTTTAAACCCTCACAGTGATCAAAATTGCCATTTTTACAGAGTTTTGCTTACTCAAAAGCTTCAATTTTGACCCGTTTCAGGCACAGAAATGACTTTAAACACACTTATTCTAGTTGACAAAGTCATAATTCACATCCAACAGTCATTTAGAGTCAAAAGATTAAATGTTAAAATTTCATCATTATAGACCATTTTGGGAACGTTCGACAGGTCCGGAGTCATCGTTTTTCATCCGAAAATTGATTTTTTGGACTGTACCAAAAATGATTCAAAATGTCAATTGGATCGTGTCTCATGTTGAATAACCACTTTTTAAACCCTCACAGTGACCAAAATTGCCATTTTTACAGAGTTTTGCTTACTCAAAAGCTTCAATTTTGACCCGTTTCAGGCACAGAAATGACTTTAAACACACTTATTTTAGTTGACAAAGTCATAATTCACATCCAACAGTCATTTAGAGTCAAAAGATTAAATGTTAAAATTTCATCCATATTGACCATTTTGGGATCGTTCGACAGGTCCGGAGTCATCGTTTTTCATCCGAAAATTGATTTTTTGGACTGTACCAAAAATGATTCAAAATGTCAATTGGATCGTGCCTCATGTTGAATAACCACTTTTTAAACCCTCACAGTGACCAAAATTGCCATTTTTACAGAGTTTTGCTTACTCAAAAGCTTCAATTTTGACCCGTTTCAGGCACAGAAATGACTTTAAACACACTTATTTTAGTTGACAAAGTCATAATTCACATCCAACAGTCATTTAGAGTCAAAAGATTAAATGTTAAAATTTCATCCATATTGACCATTTTGGGATCGTTCGACAGGTCCGGAGTCATCGTTTTTCATCCGAAAATTGATTTTTTCGACTGTACCAAAAATGTTTCAAAATGTCAATTGGATCGTGCCTCATGTTGAATAACCACTTTTTAAACCCTCACAGTGACCAAAATTGCCATTTTTACAGAGTTTTGATTACTCAAAAGCTTCAATTTTGACCCGTTTCAGGCACAGAAATGACTTTAAACACACTTATTCTAGTTGACAAAGTCATAATTCACATCCAACAGTCATTTAGAGTCAAAAGATTAAATGTTAAAATTTCATCATTATAGACCATTTTGGGAACGTTCGACAGGTCCGGAGTCATCGTTTTTCATCCGAAAATTGATTTTTTGGACTGTACCAAAAATGATTCAAAATGTCAATTGGATCGTTCCTCATGTTGAATAACCACTTTTTAAACCCTCACAGTGACCAAAATTGCCATTTTTACAGAGTTTTGATTACTCAAAAGCTTCAATTTTGACCCATTTCAGGCACAGAAATGACTTTAAACACACTTATTTTAGTTGACAAAGTCATAATTCATATCCAACAGTCATTTAGAGTCAAAAGATTAAATGTTAAAATTTCATCCATATTGACCATTTTGGGATCGTTCGACAGGTCCGGAGTCATTGTTTTTCATCCGAAAATTGATTTTTTGGACTGTACCAAAAATGATTCAAAATGTCAATTGGATCGTGTCTCATGTTGAATAACCAATTTTTAAACCCTCACAGTGACCAAAATTGCCATTTTTACAGAGTTTTGCTTACTCAAAAGCTTCAATTTTGACCCGTTTCAGGCACAGAAATGACTTTAAACACACTTATTTTAGTTGAAAAAGTCATAATTCACATCCAACAGTCATTTAGAGTCAAAAGATTAAATGTTGAAATTTCATCCATATTGACCATTTGGGATCGTTCGACAGGTCCGGAGTCATCGTTTTTCATCCGAAAATTGATTTTTTGGACTGTACCAAAAGTGATTCAAAATGTCAATTGGATCGTGCCTCATGTTGAATAACCACTTTTTAAACCCTCACAGTGACCAAAATTGCCATTTTTACAGAGTTTTGCTTGCTCAAAAGCTTCAATTTTGACCCGTTTCAGGCACAGAAATGACTTTAAACACACTTATTCTAGTTGACAAAGTCATAATTCACATCCAACAGTCATTTAGAGTCAAAAGATTAAATGTTAAAATTTCATCATTATAGACCATTTTGGGAACGTTCGACAGGTCCGGAGTCATCGTTTTTCATCCGAAAATTGATTTTTTGGACTGTACCAAAAATGATTCAAAATGTCAATTGGATCGTTTCTCATGTTGAATAACCACTTTTTAAACCCTCACAGTGACCAAAATTGCCATTTTTATAGAGTTTTGCTTGCTCAAAAGCTTCAATTTTGACTCGTTTCAGGCACAGAAATGACTTTAAACACACTTATTCTAGTTGACAAAGTCATAATTCACATCTAACAGTCATTTAGAGTCAAAAGATTAAATGTTAACATTTCATCATTATAGACCATTTTGGGAACGTTCGACAGGTCCGGAGTCATCGTTTTTCATCCGAAAATTGATTTTTTGGACTGTACCAAAAATGATTCAAAATGTCAATTGGATCGTTCCTCATGTTGAATAACCACTTTTTAAACCCTCACAGTGACCAAAATTGCCATTTTTACAGAGTTTTGATTACTCAAAAGCTTCAATTTTGACCCGTTTCAGGCACAGAAAGGACTTTAAGCACACTTATTTTAGTTGACAAAGTCATAATTCACATCCAACAGTCATTTAGAGTCAAAAGATTAAATGTTGAAATTTCATCATTATAGACCATTTTGGGATCGTTCGACAGGTCCGGAGTCATCGTTTTTCATCCAAAAATTGATTTTTTGGACTGTACCAAAAATGATTCAAAATGTCAATTGGATCGTGCCTCATGTTGAATAACCACTTTTTAAACCCTCACATTGACCAAAATTGCCATTTTTACAGAGTTTTGCTTACTCAAAAGCTTCCATTTTGACCCGTTTCAGGCACAGAAATGACTTTAAACACACTTATTCTAGTTGACAAAGTCATAATTCACATCCAACAGTCATTTAGAGTCAAAAGATTAAATGTTGAAATTTCATCATTATAGACCATTTTGGGATCGTTCGACAGGTCCGGAGTCATCGTTTTTCACCCGAAAATTGATTTTTTGGACTGTACCAAAAATGATTCAAAATGTCAATTGGATCGTGCCTCATGTTGAATAACCACTTTTTAAACCCTCACAGTGACCAAAATTGCCATTTTTACAGAGTTTTGCTTGCTCAAAAGCTTCAATTTTGACCCGTTTCAGGCACAGAAATGACTTTAAACACACTTATTCTAGTTGACAAAGTCATAATTCACATCCAACAGTCATTTAGAGTCAAAAGATTAAATGTTAACATTTCATCATTATAGACCATTTTGGGAACGTTCGACAGGTCCGGAGTCATCGTTTTTCATCCGAAAATTGATTTTTTGGACTGTACCAAAAATGATTCAAAATGTCAATTGGATCGTTCCTCATGTTGAATAACCACTTTTTAAACCCTCACAGTGACCAAAATTGCCATTTTTACAGAGTTTTGCTTACTCAAAAGCTTCAATTTTGACCCGTTTCAGGCACAGAAATGACTTTAAACACACTTATTTTAGTTGACAAAGTCATAATTCACATCCAACAGTAATTTAGAGTCAAAAGAATAAATGTTAAAATTTCATCATTATAGACCGTTTTGGGATCGTTCGACAGGTCCGGAGTCATCGTTTTTCATCCGAAAATTGATTTTTTGGACTGTACCAAAAATGATTCAAAATGTCAATTGGATCATGCCTCATGTTGAATAACCACTTTTTAAACCCTCACAGTGACCAAAATTGCCATTTTTACAGAGTTTTGCTTACTCAAAAGCTTCAATTTTGACCCGTTTCAGGCACAGAAATGACTTTAAACACACTTATTTTAGTTGACAAAGTCATAATTCACATCCAACAGTCATTTAGAGTCAAAAGATTAAATGTTAAAATTTCATCCATATTGACCATTTTGGGATCGTTCGACAGGTCCGGAGTCATCGTTTTTCATCCGAAAATTGATTTTTTGGACTGTACCAAAAATGTTTCAAAATGTCAATTGGATCGTGCCTCATGTTGAATAACCACTTTTTAAACCCTCACAGTGACCAAAATTGCCATTTTTACAGAGTTTTGATTACTCAAAAGCTTCAATTTTGACCCGTTTCAGGCACAGAAATGACTTTAAACACACTTATTCTAGTTGACAAAGTCATAATTCACATCCAACAGTCATTTAGAGTCAAAAGATTAAATGTTAAAATTTCATCATTATAGACCATTTTGGGAACGTTCGACAGGTCCGGAGTCATCGTTTTTCATCCGAAAATTGATTTTTTGGACTGTACCAAAAATGATTCAAAATGTCAATTGGATCGTTCCTCATGTTGAATAACCACTTTTTAAACCCTCACAGTGACCAAAATTGCCATTTTTACAGAGTTTTGATTACTCAAAAGCTTCAATTTTGACCCATTTCAGGCACAGAAATGACTTTAAACACACTTATTTTAGTTGACAAAGTCATAATTCACATCCAACAGTCATTTAGAGTCAAAAGATTAAATGTTAAAATTTCATCCATATTGACCATTTTGGGATCGTTCGACAGGTCCGGAGTCATTGTTTTTCATCCGAAAATTGATTTTTTGGACTGTACCAAAAATGATTCAAAATGTCAATTGGATCGTGTCTCATGTTGAATAACCAGTTTTTAAACCCTCACAGTGACCAAAATTGCCATTTTTACAGAGTTTTGCTTACTCAAAAGCTTCAATTTTGACCCGTTTCAGGCACAGAAATGACTTTAAACACACTTATTTTAGTTGAAAAAGTCATAATTCACATCCAACAGTCATTTAGAGTCAAAAGATTAAATGTTGAAATTTCATCCATATTGACCATTTGGGATCGTTCGACAGGTCCGGAGTCATCGTTTTTCATCCGAAAATTGATTTTTTGGACTGTACCAAAAGTGATTCAAAATGTCAATTGGATCGTGCCTCATGTTGAATAACCACTTTTTAAACCCTCACAGTGACCAAAATTGCCATTTTTACAGAGTTTTGCTTGCTCAAAAGCTTCAATTTTGACCCGTTTCAGGCACAGAAATGACTTTAAACACACTTATTCTAGTTAAAAAAGTCATAATTCACATCCAACAGTCATTTAGAGTCAAAAGATTAAATGTTAAAATTTCATCATTATAGACCATTTTGGGAACGTTCGACAGGTCCGGAGTCATCGTTTTTCATCCGAAAATTGATTTTTTGGACTGTACCAAAAATGATTCAAAATGTCAATTGGATCGTTTCTCATGTTGAATAACCACTTTTTAAACCCTCACAGTGACCAAAATTGCCATTTTTACAGAGTTTTGCTTGCTCAAAAGCTTCAATTTTGACTCGTTTCAGGCACAGAAATGACTTTAAACACACTTATTCTAGTTGACAAAGTCATAATTCACATCTAACAGTCATTTAGAGTCAAAAGATTAAATGTTAACATTTCATCATTATAGACCATTTTGGGAACGTTCGACAGGTCCGGAGTCATCGTTTTTCATCCGAAAATTGATTTTTTGGACTGTACCAAAAATGATTCAAAATGTCAATTGGATCGTTCCTCATGTTGAATAACCACTTTTTAAACCCTCACAGTGACCAAAATTGCCATTTTTACAGAGTTTTGATTACTCAAAAGCTTCAATTTTGACCCGTTTCAGGCACAGAAAGGACTTTAAGCACACTTATTTTAGTTGACAAAGTCATAATTCACATCCAACAGTCATTTAGAGTCAAAAGATTAAATGTTGAAATTTCATCATTATAGACCATTTTGGGATCGTTCGACAGGTCCGGAGTCATCGTTTTTCATCCGAAAATTGATTTTTTGGACTGTACCAAAAATGATTCAAAATGTCAATTGGATCGTGCCTCATGTTGAATAACCACTTTTTAAACCCTCACATTGACCAAAATTGCCATTTTTACAGAGTTTTGCTTACTCAAAAGCTTCCATTTTGACCCGTTTCAGGCACAGAAATGACTTTAAACACACTTATTCTAGTTGACAAAGTCATAATTCACATCCAACAGTCATTTAGAGTCAAAAGATTAAATGTTGAAATTTCATCATTATAGACCATTTTGGGATCGTTCGACAGGTCCGGAGTCATCGTTTTTCACCCGAAAATTGATTTTTTGGACTGTACCAAAAATGATTCAAAATGTCAATTGGATCGTGCCTCATGTTGAATAACCACTTTTTAAACCCTCACAGTGACCAAAATTGCCATTTTTACAGAGTTTTGCTTGCTCAAAAGCTTCAATTTTGACCCGTTTCAGGCACAGAAATGACTTTAAACACACTTATTCTAGTTGACAAAGTCATAATTCACATCCAACAGTCATTTAGAGTCAAAAGATTAAATGTTAACATTTCATCATTATAGACCATTTTGGGAACGTTCGACAGGTCCGGTGTCATCGTTTTTCATCCGAAAATTGATTTTTTGGACTGTACCAAAAATGATTCAAAATGTCAATTGGATCGTTCCTCATGTTGAATAACCACTTTTTAAACCCTCACAGTGACCAAAATTGCCATTTTTACAGAGTTTTGCTTACTCAAAAGCTTCAATTTTGACCCGTTTCAGGCACAGAAATGACTTTAAACACACTTATTTTAGTTGACAAAGTCATAATTCACATCCAACAGTAATTTAGAGTCAAAAGAATAAATGTTAAAATGTCATCATTATAGACCGTTTTGGGATCGTTCGACAGGTCCGGAGTCATCGTTTTTCATCCGAAAATTGATTTTTTGGACTGTACCAAAAATGATTCAAAATGTCAATTGGATCATGCCTCATGTTGAATAACCACTTTTTAAACCCTCACAGTGACCAGAATTGCCATTTTTACAGAGTTTTGCTTACTCAAAAGCTTCAATTTTGACCCGTTTCAGGCACAGAAATGACTTTAAACACACTTATTTTAGTTGACAAAGTCATAATTCACATCCAACAGTCATTTAGAGTCAAAAGATTAAATGTTGAAATTTCATCATTATAGACCATTTTGGGATCGTTCGACAGGTCCGGAGTCATCGTTTTTCATCCGAAAATTGATTTTTTGGACTGTACCAAAAATGATTCAAAATGTCAATTGGATCGTGCCTCATGTTGAATAACCACTTTTTAAACCCTCACAGTGACCAAAATTGCCATTTTTACAGAGTTTTGCTTGCTCAAAAGCTTCAATTTTGACTCGTTTCAGGCACAGAAATGACTTTAAACACACTTATTCTAGTTGACAAAGTCATAATTCACATCTAACAGTCATTTAGAGTCAAAAGATTAAATGTTAACATTTCATCATTATAGACCATTTTGGGAACGTTCGACAGGTCCGGAGTCATCGTTTTTCATCCGAAAATTGATTTTTTGGACTGTACCAAAAATGATTCAAAATGTCAATTGGATCGTTCCTCATGTTGAATAACCACTTTTTAAACCCTCACAGTGACCAAAATTGCCATTTTTACAGAGTTTTGCTTACTCAAAAGCTTCAATATTGACCCGTTTCAGGCACAGAAATGACTTTAAACACACTTATTTTAGTTGACAAAGTCATAATTCACATCCAACAGTCATTTAGAGTCAAAAGATTAAATGTTAAAATTTCATCCATATTGACAATTTTGGGATCGTTCGACAGGTCCGGAGTCATCGTTTTTCATCCGAAAATTGATTTTTTGGACTGTACCAAAAATTATTCAAAATGTCAATTGGATCGTGCCTCATGTAGAATAACCACTTTTTAAACCCTCACAGTGACCAAAATTGCCATTTTTACAGAGTTTTGCTTACTCAAAAGCTTCAATTTTGACCCGTTTCAGGCACAGAAATGACTTTAAACACACTTATTTTAGTTGAAAAAGTCATAATTCACATCCAACAGTCATTTAGAGTCAAAAGATTAAATGTTGAAATTTCATCCATATTGACCATTTGGGATCGTTCGACAGGTCCGGAGTCATCGTTTTTCATCCGAAAATTGATTTTTTGGACTGTACCAAAAGTGATTCAAAATGTCAATTGGATCGTGCCTCATGTTGAATAACCACTTTTTAAACCCTCACAGTGACCAAAATTGCCATTTTTACAGAGTTTTGCTTGCTCAAAAGCTTCAATTTTGACCCGTTTCAGGCACAGAAATGACTTTAAACACACTTATTCTAGTTAAAAAAGTCATAATTCACATCCAACAGTCATTTAGAGTCAAAAGATTAAATGTTAAAATTTCATCATTATAGACCATTTTGGGAACGTTCGACAGGTCCGGAGTCATCGTTTTTCATCCGAAAATTGATTTTTTGGACTGTACCAAAAATGATTCAAAATGTCAATTGGATCGTTTCTCATGTTGAATAACCACTTTTTAAACCCTCACAGTGACCAAAATTGCCATTTTTACAGAGTTTTGCTTGCTCAAAAGCTTCAATTTTGACTCGTTTCAGGCACAGAAATGACTTTAAACACACTTATTCTAGTTGACAAAGTCATAATTCACATCTAACAGTCATTTAGAGTCAAAAGATTAAATGTTAACATTTCATCATTATAGACCATTTTGGGAACGTTCGACAGGTCCGGAGTCATCGTTTTTCATCCGAAAATTGATTTTTTGGACTGTACCAAAAATGATTCAAAATGTCAATTGGATCGTTCCTCATGTTGAATAACCACTTTTTAAACCCTCACAGTGACCAAAATTGCCATTTTTACAGAGTTTTGATTACTCAAAAGCTTCAATTTTGACCCGTTTCAGGCACAGAAAGGACTTTAAGCACACTTATTTTAGTTGACAAAGTCATAATTCACATCCAACAGTCATTTAGAGTCAAAAGATTAAATGTTGAAATTTCATCATTATAGACCATTTTGGGATCGTTCGACAGGTCCGGAGTCATCGTTTTTCATCCGAAAATTGATTTTTTGGACTGTACCAAAAATGATTCAAAATGTCAATTGGATCGTGCCTCATGTTGAATAACCACTTTTTAAACCCTCACATTGACCAAAATTGCCATTTTTACAGAGTTTTGCTTACTCAAAAGCTTCCATTTTGACCCGTTTCAGGCACAGAAATGACTTTAAACACACTTATTCTAGTTGACAAAGTCATAATTCACATCCAACAGTCATTTAGAGTCAAAAGATTAAATGTTGAAATTTCATCATTATAGACCATTTTGGGATCGTTCGACAGGTCCGGAGTCATCGTTTTTCACCCGAAAATTGATTTTTTGGACTGTACCAAAAATGATTCAAAATGTCAATTGGATCGTGCCTCATGTTGAATAACCACTTTTTAAACCCTCACAGTGACCAAAATTGCCATTTTTACAGAGTTTTGCTTGCTCAAAAGCTTCAATTTTGACCCGTTTCAGGCACAGAAATGACTTTAAACACACTTATTCTAGTTGACAAAGTCATAATTCACATCCAACAGTCATTTAGAGTCAAAAGATTAAATGTTAACATTTCATCATTATAGACCATTTTGGGAACGTTCGACAGGTCCGGTGTCATCGTTTTTCATCCGAAAATTGATTTTTTGGACTGTACCAAAAATGATTCAAAATGTCAATTGGATCGTTCCTCATGTTGAATAACCACTTTTTAAACCCTCACAGTGACCAAAATTGCCATTTTTACAGAGTTTTGCTTACTCAAAAGCTTCAATTTTGACCCGTTTCAGGCACAGAAATGACTTTAAACACACTTATTTTAGTTGACAAAGTCATAATTCACATCCAACAGTAATTTAGAGTCAAAAGAATAAATGTTAAAATTTCATCATTATAGACCGTTTTGGGATCGTTCGACAGGTCCGGAGTCATCGTTTTTCATCCGAAAATTGATTTTTTGGACTGTACCAAAAATGATTCAAAATGTCAATTGGATCATGCCTCATGTTGAATAACCACTTTTTAAACCCTCACAGTGACCAGAATTGCCATTTTTACAGAGTTTTGCTTACTCAAAAGCTTCAATTTTGACCCGTTTCAGGCACAGAAATGACTTTAAACACACTTATTTTAGTTGACAAAGTCATAATTCACATCCAACAGTCATTTAGAGTCAAAAGATTAAATGTTGAAATTTCATCATTATAGACCATTTTGGGATCGTTCGACAGGTCCGGAGTCATCGTTTTTCATCCGAAAATTGATTTTTTGGACTGTACCAAAAATGATTCAAAATGTCAATTGGATCGTGCCTCATGTTGAATAACCACTTTTTAAACCCTCACAGTGACCAAAATTGCCATTTTTACAGAGTTTTGCTTGCTCAAAAGCTTCAATTTTGACTCGTTTCAGGCACAGAAATGACTTTAAACACACTTATTCTAGTTGACAAAGTCATAATTCACATCTAACAGTCATTTAGAGTCAAAAGATTAAATGTTAACATTTCATCATTATAGACCATTTTGGGAACGTTCGACAGGTCCGGAGTCATCGTTTTTCATCCGAAAATTGATTTTTTGGACTGTACCAAAAATGATTCAAAATGTCAATTGGATCGTTCCTCATGTTGAATAACCACTTTTTAAACCCTCACAGTGACCAAAATTGCCATTTTTACAGAGTTTTGCTTACTCAAAAGCTTCAATATTGACCCGTTTCAGGCACAGAAATGACTTTAAACACACTTATTTTAGTTGACAAAGTCATAATTCACATCCAACAGTCATTTAGAGTCAAAAGATTAAATGTTAAAATTTCATCCATATTGACAATTTTGGGATCGTTCGACAGGTCCGGAGTCATCGTTTTTCATCCGAAAATTGATTTTTTGGACTGTACCAAAAATTATTCAAAATGTCAATTGGATCGTGCCTCATGTAGAATAACCACTTTTTAAACCCTCACAGTGACCAAAATTGCCATTTTTACAGAGTTTTGCTTACTCAAAAGCTTCAATTTTGACCCGTTTCAGGCACAGAAATGACTTTAAACACACTTATTTTAGTTGACAAAGTCATAATTCACATCCAACAGTCATTTAGAGTCAAAAGATTAAATGTTGAAATTTCATCATTATAGACCATTTTGGGATCGTTCGACAGGTCCGGAGTCATCGTTTTTCATCCGAAAATTGATTTTTTGGACTGTACCAAAATGATTCAAAATGTCAATTGGATCGTGCCTCATGTTGAATAACCACTTTTTAAACCCTCACAGTGACCAAAATTGCCATTTTTACAGAGTTTTGCTTACTCAAAAGCTTCAATTTTGACCCGTTTCAGGCACAGAAATGACTTTAAACACACTTATTTTAGTTGACAAAGTCATAATTCACATCCAACAGTCATTTAGAGTCAAAAGATTAAATGTTGAAATTTCATCATTATAGACCATTTTGGGATCGTTCGACAGGTCCGGAGTCATCGTTTTTCATCCGAAAATTGATTTTTTGGACTGTACCAAAAATGATTCAAAATGTCAATTGGATCGTGCCTCATGTTGAATAACCACTTTTTAAACCCTCACAGTGACCAAAATTGCCATTTTTACAGAGTTTTGCTTGCTCAAAAGCTTCAATTTTGACTCGTTTCAGGCACAGAAATGACTTTAAACACACTTATTCTAGTTGACAAAGTCATAATTCACATCTAACAGTCATTTAGAGTCAAAAGATTAAATGTTAACATTTCATCATTATAGACCATTTTGGGAACGTTCGACAGGTCCGGAGTCATCGTTTTTCATCCGAAAATTGATTTTTTGGACTGTACCAAAAATGATTCAAAATGTCAATTGGATCGTTCCTCATGTTGAATAACCACTTTTTAAACCCTCACAGTGACCAAAATTGCCATTTTTACAGAGTTTTGCTTACTCAAAAGCTTCAATATTGACCCGTTTCAGGCACAGAAATGACTTTAAACACACTTATTTTAGTTGACAAAGTCATAATTCACATCCAACAGTCATTTAGAGTCAAAAGATTAAATGTTAAAATTTCATCCATATTGACAATTTTGGGATCGTTCGACAGGTCCGGAGTCATCGTTTTTCATCTGAAAATTGATTTTTTGGACTGTACCAACAATTATTCAAAATGTCAATTGGATCGTGCCTCATGTAGAATAACCACTTTTTAAACCCTCACAGTGACCAAAATTGCCATTTTTACAGAGTTTTGCTTACTCAAAAGCTTCAATTTTGACCCGTTTCAGGCACAGAAATGACTTTAAACACACTTATTTTAGTTGACAAAGTCATAATTCACATCCAACAGTCATTTAGAGTCAAAAGATTAAATGTTGAAATTTCATCATTATAGACCATTTTGGGATCGTTCGACAGGTCCGGAGTCATCGTTTTTCATCCGAAAATTGATTTTTTGGACTGTACCAAAATGATTCAAAATGTCAATTGGATCGTGCCTCATGTTGAATAACCACTTTTTAAACCCTCACAGTGACCAAAATTGCCATTTTTACAGAGTTTTGCTTGCTCAAAAGCTTCAATTTTGACCCGTTTCAGGCACAGAAATGACTTTAAACACACTTATTCTAGTTGACAAAGTCATAATTCACATCCAACAGTCATTTAGAGTCAAAAGATTAAATGTTAACATTTCATCATTATAGACCATTTTGGGAACTTTCGACAGGTCCGGAGTCATCGTTTTTCATCCGAAAATTGATTTTTTGGACTGTACCAAAAATGATTCAAAATGTCAATTGGATCGTTCCTCATGTTGAATAACCACTTTTTAAACCCTCACAGTGACCAAAATTGCCATTTTTACAGAGTTTTGCTTACTCAAAAGCTTCAATTTTGACCCGTTTCAGGCACAGAAATGACTTTAAACACACTTATTTTAGTTGACAAAGTCATAATTCACATCCAACAGTCATTTAGAGTCAAAAGATTAAATGTTAAAATTTCATCATTATAGACCATTTTGGGAACGTTCGACAGGTCCGGAGTCATCGTTTTCCATCCGAAAATTGATTTTTTGGACTGTAGCAAAAATGATTCAAAATGTCAATTGGATCATGCCTCATGTTGAATAACCACTTTTTAAACCCTCACAGTGACCAAAATTGCCATTTTTACAGAGTTTCGCTTACTCAAAAGCTTCAATTGTGACGCGTTTCAGGCACAGAAAGGACTTTAAGCACACTTATTTTAGTTGACAAAGTCATAATTCACATCCAACAGTCATTTAGAGTCAAAAGATTAAATGTTGAAATTTCATCATTATAGACCATTTTGGGATCGTTCGACATGTCCGGAGTCATCGTTTTTCATCCGAAAATGGATTTTTTTGGACTGTACCAAAAATGATTCAAAATGTCAATTGGATCGTGCCTCATGTTGAATAACCACTTTTTAAACCCTCACAGTGACCAAAATTGCCATTTTTACAGAGTTTTGCTTACTCAAAAGCTTCCATTTTGACCCGTTTCAGGCACAGAAATGACTTTAAACACACTTATTCTAGTTGACAAAGTCATAATTCACATCCAACAGTCATTTAGAGTCAAAAGATTAAATGTTGAAATTTCATCATTATAGACCATTTTGGGATCGTTCGACACGTCCGGAGTCATCGTTTTTCATCCGAAAATTGATTTTTTGGACTGTACCAAAAATGATTCAAAATGTCGATTGGATCGTGCCTCATGTTGAATAACCACTTTTTAAACCCTCACAGTGACCAAAATTGCCATTTTTACAGAGTTTTGCTTGCTCAAAAGCTTCAATTTTGACCTGTTTCAGGCACAGAAATGACTTTAAACACACTTATTTTAGTTGACAAAGTCATAATTCACATCCAACAGTAATTTAGAGTCAAAAGAATAAATGTTAAAATTTCATCATTATAGACCATTTTGGGATCGTTCGACAGGTCCGGAGTCATCGTTTTTCATCCGAAAATTGATTTTTTGGACTGTACCAAAAATGATTCAAAATGTCAATTGGATCGTGCCTCATGTTGAATAACCACTTTTTAAACCCTCACAGTGACCAAAATTGCCATTTTTACAGAGTTTTGCTTGCTCAAAAGCTTCAATTTTGACTCGTTTCAGGCACAGAAATGACTTTAAACACACTTATTCTAGTTGACAAAGTCATAATTCACATCTAACAGTCATTTAGAGTCAAAAGATTAAATGTTAACATTTCATCATTATAGACCATTTTGGGAACGTTCGACAGGTCCGGAGTCATCGTTTTTCATCCGAAAATTGATTTTTTGGACTGTACCAAAAATGATTCAAAATGTCAATTGGATCGTTCCTCATGTTGAATAACCACTTTTTAAACCCTCACAGTGACCAAAATTGCCATTTTTACAGAGTTTTGCTTACTCAAAAGCTTCAATATTGACCCGTTTCAGGCACAGAAATGACTTTAAACACACTTATTTTAGTTGACAAAGTCATAATTCACATCCAACAGTCATTTAGAGTCAAAAGATTAAATGTTAAAATTTCATCCATATTGACCATTTTGGGATCGTTCGACAGGTCCGGAGTCATCGTTTTTCATCCGAAAATTGATTTTTTGGACTGTACCAAAAATTATTCAAAATGTCAATTGGATCGTGCCTCATGTAGAATAACCACTTTTTAAACCCTCACAGTGACCAAAATTGCCATTTTTACAGAGTTTTGCTTACTCAAAAGCTTCAATTTTGACCCGTTTCAGGCACAGAAATGACTTTAAACACACTTATTTTAGTTGACAAAGTCATAATTCACATCCAACAGTCATTTAGAGTCAAAAGATTAAATGTTAACATTTCATCATTATAGACCATTTTGGGAACTTTCGACAGGTCCGGAGTCATCGTTTTTTATCCGAAAATTGATTTTTTGGACTGTACCAAAAATGATTCAAAATGTCAATTGGATCGTGCCTCATGTTGAATAACCACTTTTTAAACCCTCACAGTGACCAAAATTGCCATTTTTACAGAGTTTTGCTTACTCAAAAGCTTCCATTTTGACCCGTTTCAGGCACAGAAATGACTTTAAACACACTTATTCTAGTTGACAAAGTCATAATTCACATCCAACAGTCATTTAGAGTCAAAAGATTAAATGTTGAAATTTCATCATTATAGACCATTTTGGGATCGTTCGACAGGTCCGGAGTCATCGTTTTTCATCCGAAAATTGATTTTTTGGACTGTACCAAAAATGATTCAAATGTCAATTGGATCGTGCCTCATGTTGAATAACTACTTTTTAAACCCTCACAGTGACCAAAATTGCCATTTTTACAGAGTTTTGCTTGCTCAAAAGCTTCAATTTTGACTCGTTTCAGGCACAGAAATGACTTTAAACACACTTATTCTAGTTGACAAAGTCATAATTCACATCCAACAGTCATTTAGAGTCAAAAGATGAAATGTTGAAATTTCATCATTATAGACCATTTTGGGATCGTTCGACAGGTCCGGAGTCATCGTTTTTCATCCGAAAATTGATTTTTTGGACTGTACCAAAAATGAATCAAAATGTCAATTGGATCGTGCCTCATGTTGAATAACCACTTTTTAAACCCTCACAGTGACCAAAATTGCCATTTTTACAGAGTTTTGCTTACTCAAAAGCTTCAATTTTGACCCATTTCAGGCACAGAAATGACTTTAAACACACTTATTTTAGTTGACAAAGTCATAATTCACATCCAACAGTCATTTAGAGTCAAAAGATTAAATGTTAAAATTTCATCCATATTGACCATTTTGGGATCGTTCGACAGGTCCGGAGTCATCGTTTTTCATCCGAAAATTGATTTTTTGGACTGTACCAAAAATGATTCAAAATGTCGATTGGATCGTGCCTCATGTTGAATAACCACTTTTTAAACCCTCACAGTGACCAAAATTGCCATTTTTACAGAGTTTTGCTTGCTCAAAAGCTTCAATTTTGACCTGTTTCAGGCACAGAAATGACTTTAAACACACTTATTCTAGTTGACAAAGTCATAATTCACATCCAACAGTCATTTAGAGTCAAAAGATTAAATGTTGAAATTTCATCGTTATAGACCATTTTGGGATCGTTCGACAGGTCCGGAGTCATCGTTTTTCATCCGAAAATGGATTTTTTGGACTGTACCAAAAATGATTCAAAATGTCAATTGGATCGTGCCTCATGTTGAATAACCACTTTTTAAACCCTCACAGTGACCAAAATTGCCATTTTTACAGAGTTTTGCTTACTCAAAAGCTTCCATTTTGACCCGTTTCAGGCACAGAAATGACTTTAAACACACTTATTCTAGTTGACAAAGTCATAATTCACATCCAACAGTCATTTAGAGTCAAAAGATTAAATGTTGAAATTTCATCATTATAGACCATTTTGGGATCGTTCGACACGTCCGGAGTCATCGTTTTTCATCCGAAAATTGATTTTTTGGACTGTACCAAAAATGATTCAAAATGTCAATTGGATCGTGCCTCATGTTGAATAACCACTTTTTAAACCCTCACAGTGACCAAAATTGCCATTTTTACAGAGTTTTGCTTGCTCAAAAGCTTCAATTTTGACTCGTTTCAGGCACAGAAATGACTTTAAACACACTTATTCTAGTTGACAAAGTCATAATTCACATCCAACAGTCATTTAGAGTCAAAAGATTAAATGTTAACATTTAATCATTATAGACCATTTTGGGAACGTTCGACAGGTCCGGAGTCATCGTTTTTCATCCGAAAATTGATTTTTTGGACTGACCAAAAATGATTCAAAATGTCAATTGGATCATTCCTCATGTTGAATAACCACATTTTAAACCCTCACAGTGACCAAAATTGCCATTTTTACAGAGTTTTGCTTACTCAAAAGCTTCAATTTTGACCAGTTTCAGGCACAGAAATGACTTTAAACACACTTATTTTAGTTGACAAAGTCATAATTCACATCCAACAGTCATTTAGAGTCAAAAGATTAAATGTTGAAATTTCATCATTATAGACCATTTTGGGATCGTTCGACAGGTCCGGAGTCATCGTTTTCCATCCGACAATTGATTTTTTGGACTGTACCAAAAATGATTCAAAATGTCAATTGGATAATGCCTCATGTTGAATAACCACTTTTTAAACCCTCACAGTGACCAAAATTGCCATTTTTAGAGAGTTTTGCTTACTCAAAAGCTTCCATTTTGACCCGTTTCAGGCACAGAAATGACTTTAAACACACTTATTTTAGTTGACAAAGTCATAATTCACATCCAACAGTCATTTAGAGTCAAAAGATTAAATGTTGAAATTTCATCATTATAGACCATTTTGGGATCGTTCGACAGGTCCGGAGTCATCGTTTTTCATCCGAAAATTGATTTTTTGGACTGTACCAAAAATGATTCAAAATGTCAATTGGATCGTTCCTCATGTTGAATAACCACTTTTTAAACCCTCACATTGACCAAAATTGCCATTTTTACAGAGTTTTGCTTACTCAAAAGCTTCAATTTTGACCCGTTTCAGGCACAGAAATGACTTTAAACACACTTATTTTAGTTGACAAAGTCATAATTCACATCCAACAGTCATTTAGAGTCAAAAGATTAAATGTTAAAATTTCATCATTATAGACCATTTTGGGAACGTTCGACAGGTCCGGAGTCATCGTTTTTCATCCGAAAATTGATTTTATGGACTGTACCAAAAATGATTCAAAATGTCAATTGGATCATGCCTCATGTTGAATAACCACTTTTTAAACCCTCACAGTGACCAAAATTGCCATTTTTACAGAGTTTTGCTTACTCAAAAGCTTCAATTTTGACCCGTTTCAGGCACAGAAAGGACTTTAAGCACACTTATTTTAGTTGACAAAGTCATAATTCACATCCAACAGTAATTTAGAGTCAAAAGATTAAATGTTAAAATTTCATCATTATAGACCATTTTGGGATCATTCGACAGGTCCGGAGTCATCGTTTTTCATCCGAAAATTGATTTTTTGGACTGTACCAAAAATGATTCAAAATGTCAATTGGATCATGCCTCATGTTGAATAACCACTTTTTAAACCCTCACAGTGACCAAAATTGCCATTTTTACAGAGTTTTGCTTGCTCAAAAGCTTCAATTTTGACCCGTTTCAGGCACAGAAATGACTTTAAACAAACTTATTCTAGTTGACAAAGTCATAATTCACATCCAACAGTCATTTAGAGTCAAAAGATTAAATGTTAACATTTCATCATTATAGACCATTTTGGGATCGTTCGACACGTCCGGAGTCATCGTTTTTCATCCGAAAATTGATTTTTTGGACTGTACCAAAAATGATTCAAAATGTCAATTGGATCGTTCCTCATGTTGAATAACCACTTTTTAAACCCTCACAGTGACCAAAATTGCCATTTTTACAGAGTTTTGCTTACTCAAAAGCTTCTATTTTGACTCGTTTCAGGCACAGAAATGACCTTAAACACACTTATTCTAGTTGACAAAGTCATAATTCACATCCAACAGTCATTTAGAGTCAAAAGATTAAATGTTAAAATTTCATCATTATAGACCATTTTGGGATCGTTCGACAGGTCCGGAGTCATCGTTTTTCATCCGAAAATTGATTTTTTGGACTGTACCAAAAATGATTCAAAATGTCAATTGGATCGTTCCTCATGTTGAATAACCACTTTTTAAACCCTCACAGTGACCAAAATTGCCATTTTTACAGAGTTTTGCTTGCTCAAAAGCTTCAATTTTGACCCGTTTCAGGCACAGAAATGACTTTAAACACACTTATTCTAGTTGACAAAGCCATAATTCACATCCAACAGTCATTTAGAGTCAAAAGATTAAATGTTAAAATTTCATCCATATTTACCATTTTGGGATCGTTCTACAGGTCCGGAGTCATTGTTTTTCATCCGAAAATTGATTTTTTGGACTGTACCAAAAATGATTCAAAATGTCAATTGGATCGTGTCTCATGTTGAATAACCAGTTTTTAAACCCTCACAGTGACCAAAATTGCCATTTTTACAGAGTTTTGCTTACTCAAAAGCTTCAATTTTGACCCGTTTCAGGCACAGAAATGACTTTAAACACACTTATTTTAGTTGAAAAAGTCATAATTCACATCCAACAGTCATTTAGAGTCAAAAGATTAAATGTTGAAATTTCATCCATATTGACCATTTGGGATCGTTCGACAGGTCCGGAGTCATTGTTTTTCATCCGAAAATTGATTTTTTGGACTGTACCAAAAGTGATTCAAAATGTCAATTGGGTCGTGCCTCATGTTGAATAACCACTTTTTAAACCCTCACAGTGACCAAAATTGCCATTTTTACAGAGTTTTGCTTGCTCAAAAGCTTCAATTTTGACCCGTTTCAGGCACAGAAATGACTTTAAACACACTGATTCTAGTTGACAAAGTCATAATTCACATCCAACAGTCATTTAGAGTCAAAAGATTAAATGTTAAAATTTCATCATTATAGACCATTTTGGGAACGTTCGTTTTTCATCCGAAAATTGATTTTTTGGACTGTACCAAAAATGATTCAAAATGTCAATTGGATCGTTCCTCATGTTGAATAACCACTTTTTAAACCCTCACAGTGACCAAAATTGCCATTTTTACAGAGTTTTGCTTGCTCAAAAGCTTCAATTTTGACCCGTTTCAGGCACAGAAATGACTTTAAACACACTTATTCTAGTTGACAAAGTCATAATTCACATCCAACAGTCATTTAGAGTCAAAAGATTAAATGTTAAAATTTCATCATTATAGACCATTTTGGGAACGTTCGACAGGTCTGAAATCATCGTTTTTCATCCGAAAATTGATTTTTTGGACTGTACCAAAAATGATTCAAAATGTCAATTGGATCGTTTCTCATGTTGAATAACCACTTTTTAAACCCTCACAGTGACCAAAATTGCCATTTTTACAGAGTTTTGATTACTCAAAAGCTTCAATTTTGACCCATTTCAGGCACAGAAATGACTTTAAACACACTTATTTTAGTTGACAAAGTCATAATTCACATCCAACAGTCATTTAGAGTCAAAAGATTAAATGTTAAAATTTCATCCATATTGACCATTTTGGGATCGTTCGACAGGTCCGGAGTCATCGTTTTCATCCGAAAATTGATTTTTTGGACTGTACCAAAAATGATTCAAAATGTCGATTGGATCGTGCCTCATGTTGAATAACCACTTTTTAAACCCTCACAGTGACCAAAAATACCATTTTTACAGAGTTTTGCTTGCTCAAAAGCTTCAATTTTGACCTGTTTCAGGCACAGAAATGACTTTAAACACACTTATTCTAGTTGACAAAGTCATAATTCACATCCAACAGTCATTTAGAGTCAAAAGAATAAATGTTAAAATTTCATCATTATAGACCATTTTGGGATTGTTCGACAGGTCCGGAGTCATCGTTTTTCATCGGAAAATTGATTTTTTGGACTGTACCAAAAATGATTCAAAATGTCAATTGGATCGTTCCTCATGTTGAATAACCACTTTTTAAACCCTCACAGTGACCAAAATTGCCATTTTTACAGAGTTTTGCTTACTCAAAAGCTTCAATTTTGACCCGTTTCAGGCACAGAAATGACTTTAAACACACTTATTTTAGTTGACAAAGTCATAATTCACATCCAACAGTCATTTAGAGTCAAAAGATTAAATGTTAAAATTTCATCATTATAGACCATTTTGGGAACGTTCGACAGGTCCGGAGTCATCGTTTTTCATCCGAAAATTGATTTTATGGACTGTACCAAAAATGATTCAAAATGTCAATTGGATCATGCCTCATGTTGAATAACCACTTTTTAAACCCTCACAGTGACCAAAATTGCCATTTTTACAGAGTTTTGCTTACTCAAAAGCTTCAATTTTGACCCGTTTCAGGCACAGAAAGGACTTTAAGCACACTTATTTTAGTTGACAAAGTCATAATTCACATCCAACAGTAATTTAGAGTCAAAAGATTAAATGTTAAAATTTCATCATTATAGACCATTTTGGGATAATTCGACAGGTCCGGAGTCATCGTTTTTCATCCGAAAATTGATTTTTTGGACTGTACCAAAAATGATTCAAAATGTCAATTGGATCATGCCTCATGTTGAATAACCACTTTTTAAACCCTCATAGTGACCAAAATTGCCATTTTTACAGAGTTTTGCTTGCTCAAAAGCTTCAATTTTGACCCGTTTCAGGCACAGAAATGACTTTAAACAAACTTATTCTAGTTGACAAAGTCATAATTCACATCCAACAGTCATTTAGAGTCAAAAGATTAAATGTTAACATTTCATCATTATAGACCATTTTGGGATCGTTCGACACGTCCGGAGTCATCGTTTTTCATCCGAAAATTGATTTTTTGGACTGTACCAAAAATGATTCAAAATGTCAATTGGATCGTTCCTCATGTTGAATAACCACTTTTTAAACCCTCACAGTGACCAAAATTGCCATTTTTACAGAGTTTTGCTTACTCAAAAGCTTCTATTTTGACTCGTTTCAGGCACAGAAATGACCTTAAACACACTTATTCTAGTTGACAAAGTCATAATTCACATCCAACAGTCATTTAGAGTCAAAAGATTAAATGTTAAAATTTCATCATTATAGACCATTTTGGGATCGTTCGACAGGTCCGGAGTCATCGTTTTTCGTCCGAAAATTGATTTTTTGGACTGTACCAAAAATGATTCAAAATGTCAATTGGATCGTTCCTCATGTTGAATAACCACTTTTTAAACCCTCACAGTGACCAAAATTGCCATTTTTACAGAGTTTTGCTTGCTCAAAAGCTTCAATTTTGACCCGTTTCAGGCACAGAAATGACTTTAAACACACTTATTCTAGTTGACAAAGCCATAATTCACATCCAACAGTCATTTAGAGTCAAAAGATTAAATGTTAAAATTTCATCCATATTGACCATTTTGGGATCGTTCTACAGGTCCGGAGTCATTGTTTTTCATCCGAAAATTGATTTTTTGGACTGTACCAAAAATGATTCAAAATGTCAATTGGATCGTGTCTCATGTTGAATAACCAGTTTTTAAACCCTCACAGTGACCAAAATTGCCATTTTTACAGAGTTTTGCTTACTCAAAAGCTTCAATTTTGACCCGTTTCAGGCACAGAAATGACTTTAAACACACTTATTTTAGTTGAAAAAGTCATAATTCACATCCAACAGTCATTTAGAGTCAAAAGATTAAATGTTGAAATTTCATCCATATTGACCATTTGGGATCGTTCGACAGGTCCGGAGTCATTGTTTTTCATCCGAAAATTGATTTTTTGGACTGTACCAAAAGTGATTCAAAATGTCAATTGGGTCGTGCCTCATGTTGAATAACCACTTTTTAAACCCTCACAGTGACCAAAATTGCCATTTTTACAGAGTTTTGCTTGCTCAAAAGCTTCAATTTTGACCCGTTTCAGGCACAGAAATGACTTTAAACACACTGATTCTAGTTGACAAAGTCATAATTCACATCCAACAGTCATTTAGAGTCAAAAGATTAAATGTTAAAATTTCATCATTATAGACCATTTTGGGAACGTTCGTTTTTCATCCGAAAATTGATTTTTTGGACTGTACCAAAAATGATTCAAAATGTCAATTGGATCGTTCCTCATGTTGAATAACCACTTTTTAAACCCTCACAGTGACCAAAATTGCCATTTTTACAGAGTTTTGCTTGCTCAAAAGCTTCAATTTTGACCCGTTTCAGGCACAGAAATGACTTTAAACACACTTATTCTAGTTGACAAAGTCATAATTCACATCCAACAGTCATTTAGAGTCAAAAGATTAAATGTTAAAATTTCATCCATATTGACCATTTTGGGATCGTTCGACAGGTCCGGAGTCATTGTTTTTCATCCGAAAATTGATTTTTTGGACTGTACCAAAAATGATTCAAAATGTCAATTGGATCGTGTCTCATGTTGAATAACCACTTTTTAAACCCTCACAGTGAACAAAATTGCCATTTTTACAGAGTTTTGCTTGCTCAAAAGCTTCAATTTTGACCCGTTTCAGGCACAGAAATGACTTTAAACACACTTATTCTAGTTGACAAAGTCATAATTCACATCCAACAGTCATTTAGAGTCAAAAGATTAAATGTTAAAATTTCATCATTATAGACCATTTTGGGAACGTTCGACAGGTCTGAAATCATCGTTTTTCATCCGAAAATTGATTTTTTGGACTGTACCAAAAATGATTCAAAATGTCAATTGGATCGTTTCTCATGTTGAATAACCACTTTTTAAACCCTCACAGTGACCAAAATTGCCATTTTTACAGAGTTTTGATTACTCAAAAGCTTCAATTTTGACCCATTTCAGGCACAGAAATGACTTTAAACACACTTATTTTAGTTGACAAAGTCATAATTCACATCCAACAGTCATTTAGAGTCAAAAGATTAAATGTTAAAATTTCATCCATATTGACCATTTTGGGATCGTTCGACAGGTCCGGAGTCATTGTTTTTCATCCGAAAATTGATTTTTTGGACTGTACCAAAAGTGATTCAAAATGTCAATTGGATCGTGCCTCATGTTGAATAACCACTTTTTAAACCCTCACAGTGACCAAAATTGCCATTTTTACAGAGTTTTGCTTACTCAAAAGCTTTAATTTTGACCCGTTTCAGGCACAGAAATGACTTTAAACACACTTATTCTAGTTGACAAAGTCATAATTCACATCCAACAGTCATTTAGAGTCAAAAGAATAAATGTTAACATTTCATCATTATAGACCATTTTGGGAACGTTCGACAGGTCCGGAGTCATCGTTTTTCATCCGAAAATTGATTTTTTGGACTGTACCAAAAATGATTCAAAATGTCAATTGGATCGTTTCTCATGTTGAATAACCACTTTTTAAACCCTCACAGTGACCAAAATTGCCATTTTTACAGAGTTTTGATTACTCAAAAGCTTCAATTTTGACACATTTCAGGCACAGAAATGACTTTAAACACACTTATTTTAGTTGACAAAGTCATAATTCACATCCAACAGTCATTTAGAGTCAAAAGATTAAATGTTAAAATTTCATCCATATTGACCATTTTGGGATCGTTCGACAGGTCCGGAGTCATTGTTTTTCATCCGAAAATTGATTTTTTGGACTGTACCAAAAGTGATTCAAAATGTCAATTGGATCGTGCCTCATGTTGAATAACCACTTTTTAAACCCTCACAGTGACCAAAATTGCCATTTTTACAGTGTTTTGCTTACTCAAAAGCTTTAATTTTGACCCGTTTCAGGCACAGAAATGACTTTAAACACACTTATTCTAGTTGACAAAGTCATAATTCACATCCAACAGTCATTTAGAGTCAAAAGATTAAATGTTGAAATTTCATCATTATAGACCATTTTGGGATCGTTCGACAGGTCCGGAGTCATCGTTTTTCATCCGAAAATGGATTTTTTGGACTGTACCAAAAATGATTCAAAATGTCAATTGGATCGTGCCTCATGTTGAATAACCACTTTTTAAACCCTCACAGTGACCAAAATTGCCATTTTTACAGAGTTTTGCTTACTCAAAAGCTTCCATTTTGACCCGTTTCAGGCACAGAAATGACTTTAAACACACTTATTCTAGTTGACAAAGTCATAATTCACATCCAACAGTCATTTAGAGTCAAAAGATTAAATGTTGAAATTTCATCATTATAGACCATTTTGGGATCGTTCGACACGTCCGGAGTCATCGTTTTTCATCCGAAAATTGATTTTTTGGACTGTACCAAAAATGATTCAAAATGTCAATTGGATCGTGCCTCATGTTGAATAACCACTTTTTAAACCCTCACAGTGACCAAAATTGCCATTTTTACAGAGTTTTGCTTGCTCAAAAGCTTCAATTTTGACTCGTTTCAGGCACAGAAATGACTTTAAACACACTTATTCTAGTTGACAAAGTCATAATTTACATCCAACAGTCATTTAGAGTCAAAAGATTAAATGCTAACATTTCATCATTATAGACCATTTTGGGAACGTTCGACAGGTCCGGAGTCATCGTTTTTCATCCGAAAATTGATTTTTTGGACTGACCAAAAATGATTCAAAATGTCAATTGGATCATTCCTCATGTTGAATAACCACTTTTTAAACCCTCACAGTGACCAAAATTGCCATTTTTACAGAGTTTTGCTTACTCAAAAGCTTCAATTTTGACCCGTTTCAGGCACAGAAATGACTTTAAACACACTTATTTTAGTTGACAAAGTCATAATTCACATCCAACAGTCATTTAGAGTCAAAAGATTAAATGTTGAAATTTCATCATTATAGACCATTTTGGGATCGTTCGACAGGTCCGGAGTCATCGTTTTTCATCCGAAAATTGATTTTTTGGACTGTACCAAAAATGAATCAAAATGTCAATTGGATCGTGCCTCATGTTGAATAACCACTTTTTAAACCCTCACAGTGACCAAAATTGCCATTTTTACAGAGTTTTGCTTACTCAAAAGCTTCAATTTTGACCCATTTCAGGCACAGAAATGACTTTAAACACACTTATTTTAGTTGACAAAGTCATAATTCACATCCAACAGTCATTTAGAGTCAAAAGATTAAATGTTAAAATTTCATCCATATTGACCATTTTGGGATCGTTCGACAGGTCCGGAGTCATCGTTTTTCATCCGAAAATTGATTTTTTGGACTGTACCAAAAATTATTCAAAATGTCAATTGGATCGTGCCTCATGTAGAATAACCACTTTTTAAACCCTCACAGTGACCAAAATTGCCATTTTTACAGAGTTTTGCTTACTCAAAAGCTTCAATTTTGACCCGTTTCAGGCACAGAAATGACTTTAAACACACTTATTTTAGTTGACAAAGTCATAATTCACATCCAACAGTCATTTAGAGTCAAAAGATTAAATGTTGAAATTTCATCATTATAGACCATTTTGGGATCGTTCGACAGGTCCGGAGTCATCGTTTTTCATCCGAAAATTGATTTTTTGGACTGTACCAAAAATGATTCAAAATGTCAATTGGATCATGCCTCATGTTGAATAACCACTTTTTAAACCCTCACAGTGACCAAAATTGCCATTTTTACAGAGTTTCGCTTACTCAAAAGCTTCAATTTTGACCCGTTTCAGGCACAGAAATGACTTTAAACACACTTATTTTAGTTGACAAAGTCATAATTCACATCCAACAGTCATTTAGAGTCAAAAGATTAAATGTTAAAATTTCATCCATATTGACCATTTTGGGATCGTTCGACAGGTCCGGAGTCATTGTTTTTCATCCGAAAATTGATTTTTTGGACTGTACCAAAAGTGATTCAAAATGTCAATTGGATCGTGCCTCATGTTGAATAACCACTTTTTAAACCCTCACAGTGACCAAAATTGCCATTTTTACAGTGTTTTGCTTACTCAAAAGCTTTAATTTTGACCCGTTTCAGGCACAGAAATGACTTTAAACACACTTATTCTAGTTGACAAAGTCATAATTCACATCCAACAGTCATTTAGAGTCAAAAGATTAAATGTTGAAATTTCATCATTATAGACCATTTTGGGATCGTTCGACACGTCCGGAGTCATCGTTTTTCATCCGAAAATTGATTTTTTGGACTGTACCAAAAATGATTCAAAATGTCAATTGGATCGTGCCTCATGTTGAATAACCACTTTTTAAACCCTCACAGTGACCAAAATTGCCATTTTTACAGAGTTTTGCTTGCTCAAAAGCTTCAATTTTGACTCGTTTCAGGCACAGAAATGACTTTAAACACACTTATTCTAGTTGACAAAGTCATAATTTACATCCAACAGTCATTTAGAGTCAAAAGATTAAATGCTAACATTTCATCATTATAGACCATTTTGGGAACGTTCGACAGGTCCGGAGTCATCGTTTTTCATCCGAAAATTGATTTTTTGGACTGACCAAAAATGATTCAAAATGTCAATTGGATCATTCCTCATGTTGAATAACCACTTTTTAAACCCTCACAGTGACCAAAATTGCCATTTTTACAGAGTTTTGCTTACTCAAAAGCTTCAATTTTGACCCGTTTCAGGCACAGAAATGACTTTAAACACACTTATTTTAGTTGACAAAGTCATAATTCACATCCAACAGTCATTTAGAGTCAAAAGATTAAATGTTGAAATTTCATCATTATAGACCATTTTGGGATCGTTCGACAGGTCCGGAGTCATCGTTTTTCATCCGAAAATTGATTTTTTGGACTGTACCAAAAATGAATCAAAATGTCAATTGGATCGTGCCTCATGTTGAATAACCACTTTTTAAACCCTCACAGTGACCAAAATTGCCATTTTTACAGAGTTTTGCTTACTCAAAAGCTTCAATTTTGACCCATTTCAGGCACAGAAATGACTTTAAACACACTTATTTTAGTTGACAAAGTCATAATTCACATCCAACAGTCATTTAGAGTCAAAAGATTAAATGTTAAAATTTCATCCATATTGACCATTTTGGGATCGTTCGACAGGTCCGGAGTCATCGTTTTTCATCCGAAAATTGATTTTTTGGACTGTACCAAAAATTATTCAAAATGTCAATTGGATCGTGCCTCATGTAGAATAACCACTTTTTAAACCCTCACAGTGACCAAAATTGCCATTTTTACAGAGTTTTGCTTACTCAAAAGCTTCAATTTTGACCCGTTTCAGGCACAGAAATGACTTTAAACACACTTATTTTAGTTGACAAAGTCATAATTCACATCCAACAGTCATTTAGAGTCAAAAGATTAAATGTTGAAATTTCATCATTATAGACCATTTTGGGATCGTTCGACAGGTCCGGAGTCATCGTTTTTCATCCGAAAATTGATTTTTTGGACTGTACCAAAAATGATTCAAAATGTCAATTGGATCATGCCTCATGTTGAATAACCACTTTTTAAACCCTCACAGTGACCAAAATTGCCATTTTTACAGAGTTTCGCTTACTCAAAAGCTTCAATTTTGACCCGTTTCAGGCACAGAAAGGACTTTAAGCACACTTATTTTAGTTGACAAAGTCATAATTCACATCCAACAGTCATTTAGAGTCAAAAGATTAAATGTTGAAATTTCATCATTATAGACCATTTTGGGATCGTTCGACAGGTCCGGAGTCATCGTTTTTCATCCGAAAATGGATTTTTTGGACTGTACCAAAAATGATTCAAAATGTCAATTGGATCGTGCCTCATGTTGAATAACCACTTTTTAAACCCTCACAGTGACCAAAATTGCCATTTTTACAGAGTTTTGCTTACTCAAAAGCTTCCATTTTGACCCGTTTCAGGCACAGAAATGACTTTAAACACATTTATTCTAGTTGACAAAGTCATAATTCACATCCAACAGTCATTTAGAGTCAAAATATTAAATGTTGAAATTTCATCATTATAGACCATTTTGGGATCGTTCGACACGTCCGGAGTCATCGTTTTTCATCCGAAAATTGATTTTTTGGACTGTACCAAAAATGATTCAAAATGTCAATTGGATCGTGCCTCATGTTGAATAACCACTTTTTAAACCCTCACAGTGACCAAAATTGCCATTTTTACAGAGTTTTGCTTGCTCAAAAGCTTCAATTTTGACTCGTTTCAGGCACAGAAATGACTTTAAACACACTTATTCTAGTTGACAAAGTCATAATTCACATCCAACAGTCATTTAGAGTCAAAAGATTAAATGTTAACATTTCATCATTATAGACCATTTTGGGAACGTTCGACAGGTCCGGAGTCATCGTTTTTCATCCGAAAATTGATTTTTTGGACTGACCAAAAATGATTCAAAATGTCAATTGGATCATTCCTCATGTTGAATAACCACTTTTTAAACCCTCACAGTGACCAAAATTGCCATTTTTACAGAGTTTTGCTTACTCAAAAGCTTCAATTTTGACCCGTTTCAGGCACAGAAATGACTTTAAACACACTTATTTTAGTTGACAAAGTCATAATTCACATCCAACAGTCATTTAGAGTCAAAAGATTAAATGTTGAAATTTCATCATTATAGACCATTTTGGGATCGTTCGACAGGTCCGGAGTCATCGTTTTTCATCCGAAAATTGATTTTTTGGACTGTACCAAAAATGAATCAAAATGTCAATTGGATCGTGCCTCATGTTGAATAACCACTTTTTAAACCCTCACAGTGACCAAAATTGCCATTTTTACAGAGTTTTGCTTACTCAAAAGCTTCAATTTTGACCCATTTCAGGCACAGAAATGACTTTAAACACACTTATTTTAGTTGACAAAGTCATAATTCACATCCAACAGTCATTTAGAGTCAAAAGATTAAATGTTAAAATTTCATCCATATTGACCATTTTGGGATCGTTCGACAGGTCCGGAGTCATCGTTTTTCATCCGAAAATTGATTTTTTGGACTGTACCAAAAATGATTCAAAATGTCGATTGGATCGTGCCTCATGTTGAATAACCACTTTTTAAACCCTCACAGTGACCAAAATTGCCATTTTTACAGAGTTTTGCTTGCTCAAAAGCTTCAATTTTGACCTGTTTCAGGCACAGAAATGACTTTAAACACACTTATTCTAGTTGACAAAGTCATAATTCACATCCAACAGTCATTTAGAGTCAAAAGATTAAATGTTGAAATTTCATCATTATAGACCATTTTGGGATCGTTCGACAGGTCCGGATCATCGTTTTTCATCCGAAAATTGATTTTTTGGACTGTACCAAAAATGATTCAAAATGTCAATTGGATCGTGCCTCATGTTGAATAACCACTTTTTAAACCCTCACAGTGACCAAAATTGCCATTTTTACAGAGTTTTGCTTACTCAAAAGCTTCCATTTTGACCCGTTTCAGGCACAGAAATGACTTTAAACACACTTATTCTAGTTGACAAAGTCATAATTCACATCCAACAGTCATTTAGAGTCAAAAGATTAAATGTTGAAATTTCATCATTATAGACCATTTTGGGATCGTTCGACAGGTCCGGAGTCATCGTTTTTCATCCGAAAATGGATTTTTTGGACTGTACCAAAAATGATTCAAAATGTCAATTGGATCGTGCCTCATGTTGAATAACCACTTTTTAAACACTCACAGTGACCAAAATTGCCATTTTTACAGAGTTTTGCTTACTCAAAAGCTTCCATTTTGACGCGTTTCAGGCACAGAAATGACTTTAAACACATTTATTCTAGTTGACAAAGTCATAATTCACATCCAACAGTCATTTAGAGTCAAAAGATTAAATGTTGAAATTTCATCATTATAGACCATTTTGGGATCGTTCGACACGTCCGGAGTCATCGTTTTTCATCCGAAAATTGATTTTTTGGACTGTACCAAAAATGATTCAAAATGTCAATTGGATCGTGCCTCATGTTGAATAACCACTTTTTAAACCCTCACAGTGACCAAAATTGCCATTTTTACAGAGTTTTGCTTGCTCAAAAGCTTCAATTTTGACTCGTTTCAGGCACAGAAATGACTTTAAACACACTTATTCTAGTTGACAAAGTCATAATTCACATCCAACAGTCATTTAGAGTCAAAAGATTAAATGTTAACATTTCATCATTATAGACCATTTTGGGAACGTTCGACAGGTCCGGAGTCATCGTTTTTCATCCGAAAATTGATTTTTTGGACTGACCAAAAATGATTCAAAATGTCAATTGGATCATTCCTCATGTTGAATAACCACTTTTTAAACCCTCACAGTGACCAAAATTGCCATTTTTACAGAGTTTTGCTTACTCAAAAGCTTCAATTTTGACCCGTTTCAGGCACAGAAATGACTTTAAACACACTTATTTTAGTTGACAAAGTCATAATTCACATCCAACAGTCATTTAGAGTCAAAAGATTAAATGTTGAAATTTCATCATTATAGACCATTTTGGGATCGTTCGACAGGTCCGGAGTCATCGTTTTTCATCCGAAAATTGATTTTTTGGACTGTACCAAAAATGAATCAAAATGTCAATTGGATCGTGCCTCATGTTGAATAACCACTTTTTAAACCCTCACAGTGACCAAAATTGCCATTTTTACAGAGTTTTGCTTACTCAAAAGCTTCAATTTTGACCCATTTCAGGCACAGAAATGACTTTAAACACACTTATTTTAGTTGACAAAGTCATAATTCACATCCAACAGTCATTTAGAGTCAAAAGATTAAATGTTAAAATTTCATCCATATTGACCATTTTGGGATCGTTCGACAGGTCCGGAGTCATCGTTTTTCATCCGAAAATTGATTTTTTGGACTGTACCAAAAATGATTCAAAATGTCGATTGGATCGTGCCTCATGTTGAATAACCACTTTTTAAACCCTCACAGTGACCAAAATTGCCATTTTTACAGAGTTTTGCTTGCTCAAAAGCTTCAATTTTGACCTGTTTCAGGCACAGAAATGACTTTAAACACACTTATTCTAGTTGACAAAGTCATAATTCACATCCAACAGTCATTTAGAGTCAAAAGATTAAATGTTGAAATTTCATCATTATAGACCATTTTGGGATCGTTCGACAGGTCCGGATCATCGTTTTTCATCCGAAAATTGATTTTTTGGACTGTACCAAAAATGATTCAAAATGTCAATTGGATCGTGCCTCATGTTGAATAACCACTTTTTAAACCCTCACAGTGACCAAAATTGCCATTTTTACAGAGTTTTGCTTACTCAAAAGCTTCCATTTTGACCCGTTTCAGGCACAGAAATGACTTTAAACACACTTATTCTAGTTGACAAAGTCATAATTCACATCCAACAGTCATTTAGAGTCAAAAGATTAAATGTTGAAATTTCATCATTATAGACCATTTTGGGATCGTTCGACACGTCCGGAGTCATCGTTTTTCATCCGAAAATTGATTTTTTGGACTGTACCAAAAATGATTCAAAATGTCAATTGGATCGTGCCTCATGTTGAATAACCACTTTTTAAACCCTCACAGTGACCAAAATTGCCATTTTTACAGAGTTTTGCTTGCTCAAAAGCTTCAATTTTGACTCGTTTCAGGCACAGAAATGACTTTAAACACACTTATTCTAGTTGACAAAGTCATAATTCACATCCAACAGTCATTTAGAGTCAAAAGATTAAATGTTAACATTTCATCATTATAGACCATTTTGGGAACGTTCGACAGGTCCGGAGTCATCGTTTTTCATCCGAAAATTGATTTTTTGGACTGACCAAAAATGATTCAAAATGTCAATTGGATCATTCCTCATGTTGAATAACCACTTTTTAAACCCTCACAGTGACCAAAATTGCCATTTTTACAGAGTTTTGCTTACTCAAAAGCTTCAATTTTGACCCGTTTCAGGCACAGAAATGACTTTAAACACACTTATTTTAGTTGACAAAGTCATAATTCACATCCAACAGTCATTTAGAGTCAAAAGATTAAATGTTGAAATTTCATCATTATAGACCATTTTGGGATCGTTCGACAGGTCCGGAGTCATCGTTTTTCATCCGAAAATTGATTTTTTGGACTGTACCAAAAATGAATCAAAATGTCAATTGGATCGTGCCTCATGTTGAATAACCACTTTTTAAACCCTCACAGTGACCAAAATTGCCATTTTTACAGAGTTTTGCTTACTCAAAAGCTTCAATTTTGACCCATTTCAGGCACAGAAATGACTTTAAACACACTTATTTTAGTTGACAAAGTCATAATTCACATCCAACAGTCATTTAGAGTCAAAAGATTAAATGTTAAAATTTCATCCATATTGACCATTTTGGGATCGTTCGACAGGTCCGGAGTCATCGTTTTTCATCCGAAAATTGATTTTTTGGACTGTACCAAAAATGATTCAAAATGTCGATTGGATCGTGCCTCATGTTGAATAACCACTTTTTAAACCCTCACAGTGACCAAAATTGCCATTTTTACAGAGTTTTGCTTGCTCAAAAGCTTCAATTTTGACCTGTTTCAGGCACAGAAATGACTTTAAACACACTTATTCTAGTTGACAAAGTCATAATTCACATCCAACAGTCATTTAGAGTCAAAAGATTAAATGTTGAAATTTCATCATTATAGACCATTTTGGGATCGTTCGACAGGTCCGGATCATCGTTTTTCATCCGAAAATTGATTTTTTGGACTGTACCAAAAATGATTCAAAATGTCAATTGGATCGTGCCTCATGTTGAATAACCACTTTTTAAACCCTCACAGTGACCAAAATTGCCATTTTTACAGAGTTTTGCTTACTCAAAAGCTTCCATTTTGACCCGTTTCAGGCACAGAAATGACTTTAAACACACTTATTCTAGTTGACAAAGTCATAATTCACATCCAACAGTCATTTAGAGTCAAAAGATTAAATGTTGAAATTTCATCATTATAGACCATTTTGGGATCGTTCGACAGGTCCGGAGTCATCGTTTTTCATCCGAAAATGGATTTTTTGGACTGTACCAAAAATGATTCAAAATGTCAATTGGATCGTGCCTCATGTTGAATAACCACTTTTTAAACACTCACAGTGACCAAAATTGCCATTTTTACAGAGTTTTGCTTACTCAAAAGCTTCCATTTTGACGCGTTTCAGGCACAGAAATGACTTTAAACACATTTATTCTAGTTGACAAAGTCATAATTCACATCCAACAGTCATTTAGAGTCAAAAGATTAAATGTTGAAATTTCATCATTATAGACCATTTTGGGATCGTTCGACACGTCCGGAGTCATCGTTTTTCATCCGAAAATTGATTTTTTGGACTGTACCAAAAATGATTCAAAATGTCAATTGGATCGTGCCTCATGTTGAATAACCACTTTTTAAACCCTCACAGTGACCAAAATTGCCATTTTTACAGAGTTTTGCTTGCTCAAAAGCTTCAATTTTGACTCGTTTCAGGCACAGAAATGACTTTAAACACACTTATTCTAGTTGACAAAGTCATAATTCACATCCAACAGTCATTTAGAGTCAAAAGATTAAATGTTAACATTTCATCATTATAGACCATTTTGGGAACGTTCGACAGGTCCGGAGTCATCGTTTTTCATCCGAAAATTGATTTTTTGGACTGACCAAAAATGATTCAAAATGTCAATTGGATCATTCCTCATGTTGAATAACCACTTTTTAAACCCTCACAGTGACCAAAATTGCCATTTTTACAGAGTTTTGCTTACTCAAAAGCTTCAATTTTGACCCGTTTCAGGCACAGAAATGACTTTAAACACACTTATTTTAGTTGACAAAGTCATAATTCACATCCAACAGTCATTTAGAGTCAAAAGATTAAATGTTGAAATTTCATCATTATAGACCATTTTGGGATCGTTCGACAGGTCCGGAGTCATCGTTTTTCATCCGAAAATTGATTTTTTGGACTGTACCAAAAATGAATCAAAATGTCAATTGGATCGTGCCTCATGTTGAATAACCACTTTTTAAACCCTCACAGTGACCAAAATTGCCATTTTTACAGAGTTTTGCTTACTCAAAAGCTTCAATTTTGACCCATTTCAGGCACAGAAATGACTTTAAACACACTTATTTTAGTTGACAAAGTCATAATTCACATCCAACAGTCATTTAGAGTCAAAAGATTAAATGTTAAAATTTCATCCATATTGACCATTTTGGGATCGTTCGACAGGTCCGGAGTCATCGTTTTTCATCCGAAAATTGATTTTTTGGACTGTACCAAAAATGATTCAAAATGTCGATTGGATCGTGCCTCATGTTGAATAACCACTTTTTAAACCCTCACAGTGACCAAAATTGCCATTTTTACAGAGTTTTGCTTGCTCAAAAGCTTCAATTTTGACCTGTTTCAGGCACAGAAATGACTTTAAACACACTTATTCTAGTTGACAAAGTCATAATTCACATCCAACAGTCATTTAGAGTCAAAAGATTAAATGTTGAAATTTCATCATTATAGACCATTTTGGGATCGTTCGACAGGTCCGGATCATCGTTTTTCATCCGAAAATTGATTTTTTGGACTGTACCAAAAATGATTCAAAATGTCAATTGGATCGTGCCTCATGTTGAATAACCACTTTTTAAACCCTCACAGTGACCAAAATTGCCATTTTTACAGAGTTTTGCTTACTCAAAAGCTTCCATTTTGACCCGTTTCAGGCACAGAAATGACTTTAAACACACTTATTCTAGTTGACAAAGTCATAATTCACATCCAACAGTCATTTAGAGTCAAAAGATTAAATGTTGAAATTTCATCATTATAGACCATTTTGGGATCGTTCGACACGTCCGGAGTCATCGTTTTTCATCCGAAAATTGATTTTTTGGACTGTACCAAAAATGATTCAAAATGTCAATTGGATCGTGCCTCATGTTGAATAACCACTTTTTAAACCCTCACAGTGACCAAAATTGCCATTTTTACAGAGTTTTGCTTGCTCAAAAGCTTCAATTTTGACTCGTTTCAGGCACAGAAATGACTTTAAACACACTTATTCTAGTTGACAAAGTCATAATTCACATCCAACAGTCATTTAGAGTCAAAAGATTAAATGTTAACATTTAATCATTATAGACCATTTTGGGAACGTTCGACAGGTCCGGAGTCATCGTTTTTCATCCGAAAATTGATTTTTTGGACTGACCAAAAATGATTAAAAATGTCAATTGGATCATTCCTCATGTTGAATAACCACTTTTTAAACCCTCACAGTGACCAAAATTGCCATTTTTACAGAGTTTTGCTTACTCAAAAGCTTCAATTTTGACCCGTTTCAGGCACAGAAATGACTTTAAACACACTTATTTTAGTTGACAAAGTCATAATTCACATCCAACAGTCATTTAGAGTCAAAAGATTAAATGTTGAAATTTCATCATTATAGACCATTTTGGGATCGTTCGACAGGTCCGGAGTCATCGTTTTTCATCCGAAAATTGATTTTTTGGACTGTACCAAAAATGAATCAAAATGTCAATTGGATCGTGCCTCATGTTGAATAACCACTTTTTAAACCCTCACAGTGACCAAAATTGCCATTTTTACAGAGTTTTGCTTACTCAAAAGCTTCAATTTTGACCCATTTCAGGCACAGAAATGACTTTAAACACACTTATTTTAGTTGACAAAGTCATAATTCACATCCAACAGTCATTTAGAGTCAAAAGATTAAATGTTAAAATTTCATCCATATTGACCATTTTGGGATCGTTCGACAGGTCCGGAGTCATCGTTTTTCATCCGAAAATTGATTTTTTGGACTGTACCAAAAATGATTCAAAATGTCGATTGGATCGTGCCTCATGTTGAATAACCACTTTTTAAACCCTCACAGTGACCAAAATTGCCATTTTTACAGAGTTTTGCTTGCTCAAAAGCTTCAATTTTGACCTGTTTCAGGCACAGAAATGACTTTAAACACACTTATTCTAGTTGACAAAGTCATAATTCACATCCAACAGTCATTTAGAGTCAAAAGAATAAATGTTAAAATTTCATCATTATAGACCATTTTGGGATTGTTCGACAGGTCCGGAGTCATCGTTTTCCATCCGAAAATTGATTTTTTGGACTGTACCAAAAATGATTCAAAATGTCAATTGGATAATGCCTCATGTTGAATAACCACTTTTTAAACCCTCACAGTGACCAAAATTGCCATTTTTACAGAGTTTTGCTTACTCAAAAGCTTCCATTTTGACCCGTTTCAGGCACAGAAATGACTTTAAACACACTTATTTTAGTTGACAAAGTCATAATTCACATCCAACAGTCATTTAGAGTCAAAAGATTAAATGTTGAAATTTCATCATTATAGACCATTTTGGGATCGTTCGACAGGTCCGGAGTCATCGTTTTTCATCCGAAAATTGATTTTTTGGACTGTACGAAAAATGATTCAAAATGTCAATTGGATCGTTCCTCATGTTGAATAACCACTTTTTAAACCCTCACAGTGACCAAAATTGCCATTTTTACAGAGTTTTGCTTACTCAAAAGCTTCAATTTTGACCCGTTTCAGGCACAGAAATGACTTTAAACACACTTATTTTAGTTGACAAAGTCATAATTCACATCCAACAGTCATTTAGAGTCAAAAGATTAAATGTTAAAATTTCTTCATTATAGACCATTTTGGGAACGTTCGACAGGTCCGGAGTCATCGTTTTTCATCCGAAAATTGATTTTATGGACTGTACCAAAAATGATTCAAAATGTCAATTGGATCATGCCTCATGTTGAATAACCACTTTTTAAACCCTCACAGTGACCAAAATTGCCATTTTTACAGAGTTTTGCTTACTCAAAAGCTTCAATTTTGACCCGTTTCAGGCACAGAAAGGACTTTAAGCACACTTATTTTAGTTGACAAAGTCATAATTCACATCCAACAGTAATTTAGAGTCAAAAGATTAAATGTTAAAATTTCATCATTATAGACCATTTTGGGATCATTCGACAGGTCCGGAGTCATCGTTTTTCATCCGAAAATTGATTTTTTGGACTGTACCAAAAATGATTCAAAATGTCAATTGGATCGTGCCTCATGTTGAATAACCACTTTTTAAACCCTCACAGTGACCAAAATTGCCATTTTTACAGAGTTTTGCTTGCTCAAAAGCTTCAATTTTGACTCGTTTCAGGCACAGAAATGACTTTAAACACACTTATTCTAGTTGACAAAGTCACAATTCACATCCAACAGTCATTTAGAGTCAAAAGATTAAATGTTAACATTTCATCATTATAGACCATTTTGGGATCGTTCGACAGGTCCGGAGTCATCGTTTTTCATCCGAAAATTGATTTTTTGGACTGTACCAAAAATGATTCAAAATGTCAATTGGATCGTGCCTCATGTTGAATAACCACTTTTTAAACCCTCACAGTGACCAAAATTGCCATTTTTACAGAGTTTTGCTTACTCAAAAGCTTCAATTTTGACCCGTTTCAGGCACAGAAATGACTTTAAACACACTTATTTTAGTTGACAAAGTCATAATTCACATCCAACAGTCATTTAGAGTCAAAAGATTAAATGTTGAAATTTCATCATTATAGACCATTTTGGGATCGTTCGACAGGTCCGGAGTCATCGTTTTTCATCCGAAAATTGATTTTTTGGACTGTACCAAAAATGAATCAAAATGTCAATTGGATCGTGCCTCATGTTGAATAACCACTTTTTAAACCCTCACAGTGACCAAAATTGCCATTTTTACAGAGTTTTGCTTACTCAAAAGCTTCAATTTTGACCCATTTCAGGCACAGAAATGACTTTAAACACACTTATTTTAGTTGACAAAGTCATAATTCACATCCAACAGTCATTTAGAGTCAAAAGATTAAATGTTAAAATTTCATCCATATTGACCATTTTGGGATCGTTCGACAGGTCCGGAGTCATCGTTTTTCATCCGAAAATTGATTTTTTGGACTGTACCAAAAATGATTCAAAATGTCGATTGGATCGTGCCTCATGTTGAATAACCACTTTTTAAACCCTCACAGTGACCAAAATTGCCATTTTTACAGAGTTTTGCTTGCTCAAAAGCTTCAATTTTGACCTGTTTCAGGCACAGAAATGACTTTAAACACACTTATTCTAGTTGACAAAGTCATAATTCACATCCAACAGTCATTTAGAGTCAAAAGATTAAATGTTGAAATTTCATCATTATAGACCATTTTGGGATCGTTCGACAGGTCCGGAGTCATCGTTTTTCATCCGAAAATTGATTTTTTGGACTGTACCAAAAATGATTCAAAATGTCAATTGGATCGTGCCTCATGTTGAATAACCACTTTTTAAACCCTCACAGTGACCAAAATTGCCATTTTTACAGAGTTTTGCTTACTCAAAAGCTTTCATTTTGACCCGTTTCAGGCACAGAAATGACTTTAAACACACTTATTCTAGTTGACAAAGTCATAATTCACATCCAACAGTCATTTAGAGTCAAAAGATTAAATGTTGAAATTTCATCATTATAGACCATTTTGGGATCGTTCGACACGTCCGGAGTCATCGTTTTTCATCCGAAAATTGATTTTTTGGACTGTACCAAAAATGATTCAAAATGTCAATTGGATCGTGCCTCATGTTGAATAACCACTTTTTGAACCCTCACAGTGACCAAAATTGCCATTTTTACAGAGTTTTGCTTGCTCAAAAGCTTCAATTTTGACTCGTTTCAGGCACAGAAATGACTTTAAACACACTTATTCTAGTTGACAAAGTCATAATTCACATCCAACAGTCATTTAGAGTCAAAAGATTAAATGTTAACATTTAATCATTATAGACCATTTTGGGAACGTTCGACAGGTCCGGAGTCATCGTTTTTCATCCGAAAATTGATTTTTTGGACTGACCAAAAATGATTAAAAATGTCAATTGGATCATTCCTCATGTTGAATAACCACTTTTTAAACCCTCACAGTGACCAAAATTGCCATTTTTCCAGAGTTTTGCTTACTCAAAAGCTTCAATTTTGACCCGTTTCAGGCACAGAAATGACTTTAAACACACTTATTTTAGTTGACAAAGTCATAATTCACATCCAACAGTCATTTAGAGTCAAAAGATTAAATGTTGAAATTTCATCATTATAGACCATTTTGGGATCGTTCGACAGGTCCGGAGTCATCGTTTTTCATCCGAAAATTGATTTTATGGACTGTACCAAAAATGAATCAAAATGTCAATTGGATCGTGCCTCATGTTGAATAACCACTTTTTAAACCCTCACAGTGACCAAAATTGCCATTTTTACAGAGTTTTGCTTACTCAAAAGCTTCAATTTTGACCCATTTCAGGCACAGAAATGACTTTAAACACACTTATTTTAGTTGACAAAGTCATAATTCACATCCAACAGTCATTTAGAGTCAAAAGATTAAATGTTAAAATTTCATCCATATTGACCATTTTGGGATCGTTCGACAGGTCCGGAGTCATCGTTTTTCATCCGAAAATTGATTTTTTGGACTGTACCAAAAATGATTCAAAATGTCGATTGGATCGTGCCTCATGTTGAATAACCACTTTTTAAACCCTCACAGTGACCAAAATTGCCATTTTTACAGAGTTTTGCTTGCTCAAAAGCTTCAATTTTGACCTGTTTCAGGCACAGAAATGACTTTAAACACACTTATTCTAGTTGACAAAGTCATAATTCACATCCAACAGTCATTTAGAGTCAAAAGAATAAATGTTAAAATTTCATCATTATAGACCATTTTGGGATTGTTCGACAGGTCCGGAGTCATCGTTTTCCATCCGAAAATTGATTTTTTGGACTGTACCAAAAATGATTCAAAATGTCAATTGGATAATGCCTCATGTTGAATAACCACTTTTTAAACCCTCACAGTGACCAAAATTGCCATTTTTACAGAGTTTTGCTTACTCAAAAGCTTCAATTTTGACCCGTTTCAGGCACAGAAATGACTTTAAACACACTTATTTTAGTTGACAAAGTCATAATTCACATCCAACAGTCATTTAGAGTCAAAAGATTAAATGTTGAAATTTCATCATTATAGACCATTTTGGGATCGTTCGACAGGTCCGGAGTCATCGTTTTTCATCCGAAAATTGATTTTTTGGACTGTACCAAAAATGATTCAAAATGTCAATTGGATCGTTCCTCATGTTGAATAACCACTTTTTAAACCCTCACAGTGACCAAAATTGCCATTTTTACAGAGTTTTGCTTACTCAAAAGCTTCAATTTTGACCCGTTTCAGGCACAGAAATGACTTTAAACACACTTATTTTAGTTGACAAAGTCATAATTCACATCCAACAGTCATTTAGAGTCAAAAGATTAAATGTTAAAATTTCATCATTATAGACCATTTTGGGAACGTTCGACAGGTCCGGAGTCATCGTTTTTCATCCGAAAATTGATTTTTTGGACTGTACCAAAAATGATTCAAAATGTCAATTGGATCGTTCCTCATGTTGAATAACCACTTTTTAAACCCTCACAGTGACCAAAATTGCCATTTTTACAGAGTTTTGCTTACTCAAAAGCTTCCATTTTGACTCGTTTCAGGCACAGAAATGACCTTAAACACACTTATTCTAGTTGACAAAGTCATAATTCACATCCAACAGTCATTTAGAGTCAAAAGATTAAATGTTAAAATTTCATCATTATAGACCATTTTGGGATCGTTCGACAGGTCCAGAGTCATCGTTTTTCATCCGAAAATTGATTTTTTGGACTGTACCAAAAATGATTCAAAATGTCAATTGGATCGTTCCTCATGTTGAATAACCACTTTTTAAACCCTCACAGTGACCAAAATTGCCATTTTTACAGAGTTTTGCTTGCTCAAAAGCTTCAATTTTGACCCGTTTCAGGCACAGAAATGACTTTAAACACACTTATTCTAGTTCACAAAGCCATAATTCACATCCAACAGTCATTTAGAGTCAAAAGATTAAATGTTAAAATTTCATCCATATTGACCATTTTGGGATCGTTCGACAGGTCCGGAGTCATTGTTTTTCATCCGAAAATTGATTTTTTGGACTGTACCAAAAATGATTCAAAATGTCAATTGGATCGTGTCTCATGTTGAATAACCAGTTTTTAAACCCTCACAGTGACCAAAATTGCCATTTTTACAGAGTTTTGCTTACTCAAAAGCTTCAATTTTGACCCGTTTCAGGCACAGAAATGACTTTAAACACACTTATTTTAGTTGAAAAAGTCATAATTCACATCCAACAGTCATTTAGAGTCAAAAGATTAAATGTTGAAATTTCATCCATATTGACCATTTGGGATCGTTCGACAGGTCCGGAGTCATTGTTTTTCATCCGAAAATTGATTTTTTGGACTGTACCAAAAGTGATTCAAAATGTCAATTGGGTCGTGCCTCATGTTGAATAACCACTTTTTAAACCCTCACAGTGACCAAAATTGCCATTTTTACAGAGTTTTGCTTGCTCAAAAGCTTCAATTTTGACCCGTTTCAGGCACAGAAATGACTTTAAACACACTGATTCTAGTTGACAAAGTCATAATTCACATCCAACAGTCATTTAGAGTCAAAAGATTAAATGTTAAAATTTCATCATTATAGACCATTTTGGGAACGTTCGACAGGTCCGGAGTCATCGTTTTTCATCCGAAAATTGATTTTTTGGACTGTACCAAAAATGATTCAAAATGTCAATTGGATCGTTCCTCATGTTGAATAACCACTTTTTAAACCCTCACAGTGACCAAAATTGCCATTTTTACAGAGTTTTGCTTGCTCAAAAGCTTCAATTTTGACCCGTTTCAGGCACAGAAATGACTTTAAACACACTTATTCTAGTTGACAAAGTCATAATTCACATCCAACAGTCATTTAGAGTCAAAAGATTAAATGTTAAAATTTCATCCATATTGACCATTTTGGGATCGTTCGACAGGTCCGGAGTCATTGTTTTTCATCCGAAAATTGATTTTTTGGACTGTACCAAAAATGATTCAAAATGTCAATTGGATCGTGTCTCATGTTGAATAACCACTTTTTAAACCCTCACAGTGACCAAAATTGCCATTTTTACAGAGTTTTGCTTGCTCAAAAGCTTCAATTTTGACCCGTTTCAGGCACAGAAATGACTTTAAACACACTTATTCTAGTTGACAAAGTCATAATTCACATCCAACAGTCATTTAGAGTCAAAAGATTAAATGTTAAAATTTCATCATTATAGACCATTTTGGGAACGTTCGACAGGTCCGAAATAATCGTTTTTCATCCGAAAATTGATTTTTTGGACTGTACCAAAAATGATTCAAAATGTCAATTGGATCGTTTCTCATGTTGAATAACCACTTTTTAAACCCTCACAGTGACCAAAATTGCCATTTTTACAGAGTTTTGATTACTCAAAAGCTTCAATTTTGACCCATTTCAGGCACAGAAATGACTTTAAACACACTTATTTTAGTTGACAAAGTCATAATTCACATCCAACAGTCATTTAGAGTCAAAAGATTAAATGTTAAAATTTCATCCATATTGACCATTTTGGGATCGTTCGACAGGTCCGGAGTCATTGTTTTTCATCCGAAAATTGATTTTTTGGACTGTACCAAAAGTGATTCAAAATGTCAATTGGATCGTGCCTCATGTTGAATAACCACTTTTTAAACCCTCACAGTGACCAAAATTGCCATTTTTACAGAGTTTTGCTTACTCAAAAGCTTTAATTTTGACCCGTTTCAGGCACAGAAATGACTTTAAACACACTTATTCTAGTTGACAAAGTCATAATTCACATCCAACAGTCATTTAGAGTCAAAAGAATAAATGTTAACATTTCATCATTATAGACCATTTTGGGAACGTTCGACAGGTCCGGAGTCATCGTTTTTCATCCGAAAATTGATTTTTTGGACTGTACCAAAAATGATTCAAAATATCAATTGGATCGTTCCTCATGTTGAATAACCACTTTTTAAACCCTCACAGTGACCAAAATTGCCATTTTTACAGAGTTTTGCTTACTCAAAAGCTTCAATTTTGACCCGTTTCAGGCACAGAAATGACTTTAAACACACTTATTTTAGTTGACAAAGTCATAATTCACATCCAACAGTCATTTAGAGTCAAAAGATTAAATGTTAAAATTTCATCCATATTGACCATTTTGGGATCGTTCGACAGGTCCGGAGTCATTGTTTTTCATCCGAAAATTGATTTTTTGGACTGTACCAAAAATGATTCAAAATGTCAATTGGATCGTGTCTCATGTTGAATAACCAGTTTTTAAACCCTCACAGTGACCAAAATTGCCATTTTTACAGAGTTTTGCTTACTCAAAAGCTTCAATTTTGACCCGTTTCAGGCACAGAAATGACTTTAAACACACTTATTTTAGTTGAAAAAGTCATAATTCACATCCAACAGTCATTTAGAGTCAAAAGATTAAATGTTGAAATTTCATCCATATTGACCATTTGGGATCGTTCGACAGGTCCGGAGTCTTGTTTTTCATCCGAAAATTGATTTTTTGGACTGTACCAAAAGTGATTCAAAATGTCAATTGGATCGTGCCTCATGTTGAATAACCACTTTTTAAACCCTCACAGTGACCAAAATTGCCATTTTTACAGAGTTTTGCTTACTCAAAAGCTTCAATTTTGACCCGTTTCAGGCACAGAAATGACTTTAAACACACTTATTCTAGTTGACAAAGTCATAATTCACATCCAACAGTCATTTAGAGTCAAAAGATTAAATGTTAAAATTTCATCATTATAGACCATTTTGGGAACGTTCGACAGGTCCGGAGTCATCGTTTTTCATCCGAAAATTGATTTTTTGGACTGTACCAAAAATGATTCAAAATGTCAATTGGATCGTGCCTCATGTTGAATAACCACTTTTTAAACCCTCAGAGTGACCAAAATTGCCATTTTTACAGAGTTTTGCTTGCTCAAAAGCTTCAATTTTGACTCGTTTCAGGCACAGAAATGACTTTAAACACACTTATTCTAGTTGACAAAGTCATAATTCACATCTAACAGTCATTTAGAGTCAAAAGATTAAATGTTAACATTTCATCATTATAGACCATTTTGGGAACGTTCGACAGGTCCGGAGTCATCGTTTTTCATCCGAAAATTGATTTTTTGGACTGTACCAAAAAGGATTCAAAATGTCAATTGGATCGTTCCTCATGTTGAATAACCACTTTTTAAACCCTCACAGTGACCAAAATTGCCATTTTTACAGAGTTTTGCTTACTCAAAAGCTTCAATATTGACCCGTTTCAGGCACAGAAATGACTTTAAACACACTTATTTTAGTTGACAAAGTCATAATTCACATCCAACAGTCATTTAGAGTCAAAAGATTAAATGTTAAAATTTCATCCATATTGACCATTTTGGGATCGTTCGACAGGTCCGGAGTCATCGTTTTTCATCCGAAAATTGATTTTTTGGACTGTACCAAAAATGATTCAAAATGTCAATTGGATCGTTCCTCATGTTGAATAACCACTTTTTAAACCCTCACAGTGACCAAAATTGCCATTTTTACAGAGTTTTGCTTACTCAAAAGCTTCCATTTTGACCCGTTTCAGGCACAGAAATGACCTTAAACACACTTATTCTAGTTGACAAAGTCATAATTCACATCCAACAGTCATTTAGAGTCAAAAGATTAAATGTTAAAATTTCATCATTATAGACCATTTTGGGATCGTTCGACAGGTCCAGAGTCATCGTTTTTCATCCGAAAATTGATTTTTTGGACTGTACCAAAAATGATTCAAAATGTCAATTGGATCGTTCCTCATGTTGAATAACCACTTTTTAAACCCTCACAGTGACCAAAATTGCCATTTTTACAGAGTTTTGCTTGCTCAAAAGCTTCAATTTTGACCTGTTTCAGGCACAGAAATGACTTTAAACACACTTATTCTAGTTGACAAAGTCATAATTCACATCCAACAGTCATTTAGAGTCAAAAGATTAAATGTTGAAATTTCATCATTATAGACCATTTTGGGATCGTTCGACAGGTCCGGAGTCATCGTTTTTCATCCGAAAATTGATTTTTTGGACTGTACCAAAAATGATTCAAAATGTCAATTGGATCGTGCCTCATGTTGAATAACCACTTTTTAAACCCTCACAGTGACCAAAATTGCCATTTTTACAGAGTTTTGCTTACTCAAAAGCTTCCATTTTGACCCGTTTCAGGCACAGAAATGACTTTAAACACACTTATTCTAGTTGACAAAGTCATAATTCACATCCAACAGTCATTTAGAGTCAAAAGATTAAATGTTGAAATTTCATCATTATAGACCATTTTGGGAACGTTCGACAGGTCCGGAGTCATCGTTTTTCATCCGAAAATTGATTTTTTGGACTGACCAAAAATGATTCAAAATGTCAATTGGATCATTCCTCATGTTGAATAACCACTTTTTAAACCCTCACAGTGACCATAATTGCCATTTTTACAGAGTTTTGCTTACTCAAAAGCTTCAATTTTGACCCGTTTCAGGCACAGAAATGACTTTAAACACACTTATTTTAGTTGACAAAGTCATAATTCACATCCAACAGTCATTTAGAGTCAAAAGATTAAATGTTGAAATTTCATCATTATAGACCATTTTGGGATCGTTCGACAGGTCCGGAGTCATCGTTTTTCATCCGAAAATTGATTTTTTGGACTGTACCAAAAATGAATCAAAATGTCAATTGGATCGTGCCTCATGTTGAATAACCACTTTTTAAACCCTCACAGTGACCAAAATTGCCATTTTTACAGAGTTTTGCTTACTCAAAAGCTTCAATTTTGACCCATTTCAGGCACAGAAATGACTTTAAACACACTTATTTTAGTTGACAAAGTCATAATTCACATCCAACAGTCATTTAGAGTCAAAAGATTAAATGTTAAAATTTCATCCATATTGACCATTTTGGGATCGTTCGACAGGTCCGGAGTCATCGTTTTTCATCCGAAAATTGATTTTTTGGACTGTACCAAAAATGATTCAAAATGTCGATTGGATCGTGCCTCATGTTGAATAACCACTTTTTAAACCCTCACAGTGACCAAAATTGCCATTTTTACAGAGTTTTGCTTGCTCAAAAGCTTCAATTTTGACCTGTTTCAGGCACAGAAATGACTTTAAACACACTTATTCTAGTTGACAAAGTCATAATTCACATCCAACAGTCATTTAGAGTCAAAAGATTAAATGTTGAAATTTCATCATTATAGACCATTTTGGGATCGTTCGACAGGTCCGGAGTCATCGTTTTTCATCCGAAAATTGATTTTTTGGACTGTACCAAAAATGATTCAAAATGTCAATTGGATCGTGCCTCATGTTGAATAACCACTTTTTAAACCCTCACAGTGACCAAAATTGCCATTTTTACAGAGTTTTGCTTACTCAAAAGCTTCCATTTTGACCCGTTTCAGGCACAGAAATGACTTTAAACACACTTATTCTAGTTGACAAAGTCATAATTCACATCCAACAGTCATTTAGAGTCAAAAGATTAAATGTTGAAATTTCATCATTATAGACCATTTTGGGAACGTTCGACAGGTCCGGAGTCATCGTTTTTCATCCGAAAATTGATTTTTTGGACTGACCAAAAATGATTCAAAATGTCAATTGGATCATTCCTCATGTTAAATAACCACTTTTTAAACCCTCACAGTGACCAAAATTGCCATTTTTACAGAGTTTTGCTTACTCAAAAGCTTCAATTTTGACCCGTTTCAGGCACAGAAATGACTTTAAACACACTTATTTTAGTTGACAAAGTCATAATTCACATCCAACAGTCATTTAGAGTCAAAAGATTAAATGTTGAAATTTCATCATTATAGACCATTTTGGGATCGTTCGACAGGTCCGGAGTCATCGTTTTTCATCCGAAAATTGATTTTTTGGACTGTACCAAAAATGAATCAAAATGTCAATTGGATCGTGCCTCATGTTGAATAACCACTTTTTAAACCCTCACAGTGACCAAAATTGCCATTTTTACAGAGTTTTGCTTACTCAAAAGCTTCAATTTTGACCCATTTCAGGCACAGAAATGACTTTAAACACACTTATTTTAGTTGACAAAGTCATAATTCACATCCAACAGTCATTTAGAGTCAAAAGATTAAATGTTAAAATTTCATCCATATTGACCATTTTGGGATCGTTCGACAGGTCCGGAGTCATCGTTTTTCATCCGAAAATTGATTTTTTGGACTGTACCAAAAATGATTCAAAATGTCGATTGGATCGTGCCTCATGTTGAATAACCACTTTTTAAACCCTCACAGTGACCAAAATTGCCATTTTTACAGAGTTTTGCTTGCTCAAAAGCTTCAATTTTGACCTGTTTCAGGCACAGAAATGACTTTAAACACACTTATTCTAGTTGACAAAGTCATAATTCACATCCAACAGTCATTTAGAGTCAAAAGATTAAATGTTGAAATTTCATCATTATAGACCATTTTGGGATCGTTCGACAGGTCCGGAGTCATCGTTTTTCATCCGAAAATTGATTTTTTGGACTGTACCAAAAATGATTCAAAATGTCAATTGGATCGTGCCTCATGTTGAATAACCACTTTTTAAACCCTCACAGTGACCAAAATTGCCATTTTTACAGAGTTTTGCTTACTCAAAAGCTTCCATTTTGACTCGTTTCAGGCACAGAAATGACCTTAAACACACTTATTCTAGTTGACAAAGTCATAATTCACATCCAACAGTCATTTAGAGTCAAAAGATTAAATGTTAACATTTCATCATTATAGACCATTTTGGGATCGTTCGACAGGTCCAGAGTCATCGTTTTTCATCCGAAAATTGATTTTTTGGACTGTAGCAAAAATGATTCAAAATGTCAATTGGATCATGCCTCATGTTGAATAACCACTTTTTAAACCCTCACAGTGACCAAAATTGCCATTTTTACAGAGTTTCGCTTACTCAAAAGCTTCAATTTTGACCCGTTTCAGGCACAGAAAGGACTTTAAGCACACTTATTTTAGTTGACAAAGTCATAATTCACATCCAACAGTCATTTAGAGTCAAAAGATTAAATGTTAAAATTTCATCCATATTGACCATTTTGGGATCGTTCGACAGGTCCGGAGTCATTGTTTTTCATCCGAAAATTGATTTTTTGGACTGTACCAAAAATGATTCAAAATGTCAATTGGATCGTGTCTCATGTTGAATAACCAGTTTTTAAACCCTCACAGTGACCAAAATTGCCATTTTTACAGAGTTTTGCTTACTCAAAAGCTTCAATTTTGACCCGTTTCAGGCACAGAAATGACTTTAAACACACTTATTTTAGTTGAAAAAGTCATAATTCACATCCAACAGTCATTTAGAGTCAAAAGATTAAATGTTGAAATTTCATCCATATTGACCATTTGGGATCGTTCGACAGGTCCGGAGTCATTGTTTTTCATCCGAAAATTGATTTTTTGGACTGTACCAAAAGTGATTCAAAATGTCAATTGGGTCGTGCCTCATGTTGAATAACCACTTTTTAAACCCTCACAGTGACCAAAATTGCCATTTTTACAGAGTTTTGCTTGCTCAAAAGCTTCAATTTTGACCCGTTTCAGGCACAGAAATGACTTTAAACACACTGATTCTAGTTGACAAAGTCATAATTCACATCCAACAGTCATTTAGAGTCAAAAGATTAAATGTTAAAATTTCATCATTATAGACCATTTTGGGAACGTTCGACAGGTCCGGAGTCATCGTTTTTCATCCGAAAATTGATTTTTTGGACTGTACCAAAAATGATTCAAAATGTCAATTGGATCGTTCCTCATGTTGAATAACCACTTTTTAAACCCTCACAGTGACCAAAATTGCCATTTTTACAGAGTTTTGCTTGCTCAAAAGCTTCAATTTTGACCCGTTTCAGGCACAGAAATGACTTTAAACACACTTATTCTAGTTGACAAAGTCATAATTCACATCCAACAGTCATTTAGAGTCAAAAGATTAAATGTTAAAATTTCATCCATATTGACCATTTTGGGATCGTTCGACAGGTCCGGAGTCATTGTTTTTCATCCGAAAATTGATTTTTTGGACTGTACCAAAAATGATTCAAAATGTCAATTGGATCGTGTCTCATGTTGAATAACCACTTTTTAAACCCTCACAGTGACCAAAATTGCCATTTTTACAGAGTTTTGCTTGCTCAAAAGCTTCAATTTTGACCCGTTTCAGGCACAGAAATGACTTTAAACACACTTATTCTAGTTGACAAAGTCATAATTCACATCCAACAGTCATTTAGAGTCAAAAGATTAAATGTTAAAATTTCATCATTATAGACCATTTTGGGAACGTTCGACAGGTCCGAAATCATCGTTTTTCATCCGAAAATTGATTTTTTGGACTGTACCAAAAATGATTCAAAATGTCAATTGGATCGTTTCTCATGTTGAATAACCACTTTTTAAACCCTCACAGTGACCAAAATTGCCATTTTTACAGAGTTTTGATTACTCAAAAGCTTCAATTTTGACCCATTTCAGGCACAGAAATGACTTTAAACACACTTATTTTAGTTGACAAAGTCATAATTCACATCCAACAGTCATTTAGAGTCAAAAGATTAAATGTTAAAATTTCATCCATATTGACCATTTTGGGATCGTTCGACAGGTCCGGAGTCATTGTTTTTCATCCGAAAATTGATTTTTTGGACTGTACCAAAAATGATTCAAAATGTCGATTGGATCGTGCCTCATGTTGAATAACCACTTTTTAAACCCTCACAGTGACCAAAATTGCCATTTTTACAGAGTTTTGCTTGCTCAAAAGCTTCAATTTTGACCTGTTTCAGGCACAGAAATGACTTTAAACACACTTATTCTAGTTGACAAAGTCATAATTCACATCCAACAGTCATTTAGAGTCAAAAGATTAAATGTTGAAATTTCATCATTATAGACCATTTTGGGATCGTTCGACAGGTCCGGAGTCATCGTTTTTCATCCGAAAATTGATTTTTTGGACTGTACCAAAAATGATTCAAAATGTCAATTGGATCGTGCCTCATGTTGAATAACCACTTTTTAAACCCTCACAGTGACCAAAATTGCCATTTTTACAGAGTTTTGCTTACTCAAAAGCTTCCATTTTGACTCGTTTCAGGCACAGAAATGACCTTAAACACACTTATTCTAGTTGACAAAGTCATAATTCACATCCAACAGTCATTTAGAGTCAAAAGATTAAATGTTAAAATTTCATCATTATAGACCATTTTGGGATCGTTCGACAGGTCCAGAGTCATCGTTTTTCATCCGAAAATTGATTTTTTGGACTGTAGCAAAAATGATTCAAAATGTCAATTGGATCATGCCTCATGTTGAATAACCACTTTTTAAACCCTCACAGTGACCAAAATTGCCATTTTTACAGAGTTTCGCTTACTCAAAAGCTTCAATTTTGACCCGTTTCAGGCACAGAAAGGACTTTAAGCACACTTATTTTAGTTGACAAAGTCATAATTCACATCCAACAGTCATTTAGAGTCAAAAGATTAAATGTTAAAATTTCATCCATATTGACCATTTTGGGATCGTTCGACAGGTCCGGAGTCATTGTTTTTCATCCGAAAATTGATTTTTTGGACTGTACCAAAAATGATTCAAAATGTCAATTGGATCGTGTCTCATGTTGAATAACCAGTTTTTAAACCCTCACAGTGACCAAAATTGCCATTTTTACAGAGTTTTGCTTACTCAAAAGCTTCAATTTTGACCCGTTTCAGGCACAGAAATGACTTTAAACACACTTATTTTAGTTGAAAAAGTCATAATTCACATCCAACAGTCATTTAGAGTCAAAAGATTAAATGTTGAAATTTCATCCATATTGACCATTTGGGATCGTTCGACAGGTCCGGAGTCATTGTTTTTCATCCGAAAATTGATTTTTTGGACTGTACCAAAAGTGATTCAAAATGTCAATTGGGTCGTGCCTCATGTTGAATAACCACTTTTTAAACCCTCACAGTGACCAAAATTGCCATTTTTACAGAGTTTTGCTTGCTCAAAAGCTTCAATTTTGACCCGTTTCAGGCACAGAAATGACTTTAAACACACTGATTCTAGTTGACAAAGTCATAATTCACATCCAACAGTCATTTAGAGTCAAAAGATTAAATGTTAAAATTTCATCATTATAGACCATTTTGGGAACGTTCGACAGGTCCGGAGTCATCGTTTTTCATCCGAAAATTGATTTTTTGGACTGTACCAAAAATGATTCAAAATGTCAATTGGATCGTTCCTCATGTTGAATAACCACTTTTTAAACCCTCACAGTGACCAAAATTGCCATTTTTACAGAGTTTTGCTTGCTCAAAAGCTTCAATTTTGACCCGTTTCAGGCACAGAAATGACTTTAAACACACTTATTCTAGTTGACAAAGTCATAATTCACATCCAACAGTCATTTAGAGTCAAAAGATTAAATGTTAAAATTTCATCCATATTGACCATTTTGGGATCGTTCGACAGGTCCGGAGTCATTGTTTTTCATCCGAAAATTGATTTTTTGGACTGTACCAAAAATGATTCAAAATGTCAATTGGATCGTGTCTCATGTTGAATAACCACTTTTTAAACCCTCACAGTGACCAAAATTGCCATTTTTACAGAGTTTTGCTTGCTCAAAAGCTTCAATTTTGACCCGTTTCAGGCACAGAAATGACTTTAAACACACTTATTCTAGTTGACAAAGTCATAATTCACATCCAACAGTCATTTAGAGTCAAAAGATTAAATGTTAAAATTTCATCATTATAGACCATTTTGGGAACGTTCGACAGGTCCGAAATCATCGTTTTTCATCCGAAAATTGATTTTTTGGACTGTACCAAAAATGATTCAAAATGTCAATTGGATCGTTTCTCATGTTGAATAACCACTTTTTAAACCCTCACAGTGACCAAAATTGCCATTTTTACAGAGTTTTGATTACTCAAAAGCTTCAATTTTGACCCATTTCAGGCACAGAAATGACTTTAAACACACTTATTTTAGTTGACAAAGTCATAATTCACATCCAACAGTCATTTAGAGTCAAAAGATTAAATGTTAAAATTTCATCCATATTGACCATTTTGGGATCGTTCGACAGGTCCGGAGTCATTGTTTTTCATCCGAAAATTGATTTTTTGGACTGTACCAAAAGTGATTCAAAATGTCAATTGGATCGTGCCTCATGTTGAATAACCACTTTTTAAACCCTCACAGTGACCAAAATTGCCATTTTTACAGAGTTTTGCTTACTCAAAAGCTTTAATTTTGACCCGTTTCAGGCACAGAAATGACTTTAAACACACTTATTCTAGTTGACAAAGTCATAATTCACATCCAACAGTCATTTAGAGTCAAAAGAATAAATGTTAACATTTCATCATTATAGACCATTTTGGGAACGTTCGACAGGTCCGGAGTCATCGTTTTTCATCCGAAAATTGATTTTTTGGACTGACCAAAAATGATTCAAAATGTCAATTGGATCATTCCTCATGTTGAATAACCACTTTTTAAACCCTCACAGTGACCAAAATTGCCATTTTTACAGAGTTTTGCTTACTCAAAAGCTTCAATTTTGACCCGTTTCAGGCACAGAAATGACTTTAAACACACTTATTTTAGTTGACAAAGTCATAATTCACATCCAACAGTCATTTAGAGTCAAAAGATTAAATGTTGAAATTTCATCATTATAGACCATTTTGGGATCGTTCGACAGGTCCGGAGTCATCGTTTTTCATCCGAAAATTGATTTTTTGGACTGTACCAAAAATGAATCAAAATGTCAATTGGATCGTGCCTCATGTTGAATAACCACTTTTTAAACCCTCACAGTGACCAAAATTGCCATTTTTACAGAGTTTTGCTTACTCAAAAGCTTCAATTTTGACCCATTTCAGGCACAGAAATGACTTTAAACACACTTATTTTAGTTGACAAAGTCATAATTCACATCCAACAGTCATTTAGAGTCAAAAGATTAAATGTTAAAATTTCATCCATATTGACCATTTTGGGATCGTTCGACAGGTCCGGAGTCATCGTTTTTCATCCGAAAATTGATTTTTTGGACTGTACCAAAAATGATTCAAAATGTCGATTGGATCGTGCCTCATGTTGAATAACCACTTTTTAAACCCTCACAGTGACCAAAATTGCCATTTTTACAGAGTTTTGCTTGCTCAAAAGCTTCAATTTTGACCTGTTTCAGGCACAGAAATGACTTTAAACACACTTATTCTAGTTGACAAAGTCATAATTCACATCCAACAGTCATTTAGAGTCAAAAGATTAAATGTTGAAATTTCATCATTATAGACCATTTTGGGATCGTTCGACAGGTCCGGAGTCATCGTTTTTCATCCGAAAATTGATTTTTTGGACTGTACCAAAAATGATTCAAAATGTCAATTGGATCGTGCCTCATGTTGAATAACCACTTTTTAAACCCTCACAGTGACCAAAATTGCCATTTTTACAGAGTTTTGCTTACTCAAAAGCTTCCATTTTGACTCGTTTCAGGCACAGAAATGACCTTAAACACACTTATTCTAGTTGACAAAGTCATAATTCACATCCAACAGTCATTTAGAGTCAAAAGATTAAATGTTAAAATTTCATCATTATAGACCATTTTGGGATCGTTCGACAGGTCCAGAGTCATCGTTTTTCATCCGAAAATTGATTTTTTGGACTGTACCAAAAATGATTCAAAATGTCAATTGGATCGTTCCTCATGTTGAATAACCACTTTTTAAACCCTCACAGTGACCAAAATTGCCATTTTTACAGAGTTTTGCTTGCTCAAAAGCTTCAATTTTGACCCGTTTCAGGCACAGAAATGACTTTAAACACACTTATTCTAGTTCACAAAGCCATAATTCACATCCAACAGTCATTTAGAGTCAAAAGATTAAATGTTAAAATTTCATCCATATTGACCATTTTGGGATCGTTCGACAGGTCCGGAGTCATTGTTTTTCATCCGAAAATTGATTTTTTGGACTGTACCAAAAATGATTCAAAATGTCAATTGGATCGTGTCTCATGTTGAATAACCAGTTTTTAAACCCTCACAGTGACCAAAATTGCCATTTTTACAGAGTTTTGCTTACTCAAAAGCTTCAATTTTGACCCGTTTCAGGCACAGAAATGACTTTAAACACACTTATTTTAGTTGAAAAAGTCATAATTCACATCCAACAGTCATTTAGAGTCAAAAGATTAAATGTTGAAATTTCATCCATATTGACCATTTGGGATCGTTCGACAGGTCCGGAGTCATTGTTTTTCATCCGAAAATTGATTTTTTGGACTGTACCAAAAGTGATTCAAAATGTCAATTGGGTCGTGCCTCATGTTGAATAACCACTTTTTAAACCCTCACAGTGACCAAAATTGCCATTTTTACAGAGTTTTGCTTGCTCAAAAGCTTCAATTTTGACCCGTTTCAGGCACAGAAATGACTTTAAACACACTGATTCTAGTTGACAAAGTCATAATTCACATCCAACAGTCATTTAGAGTCAAAAGATTAAATGTTAAAATTTCATCATTATAGACCATTTTGGGAACGTTCGACAGGTCCGGAGTCATCGTTTTTCATCCGAAAATTGATTTTTTGGACTGTACCAAAAATGATTCAAAATGTCAATTGGATCGTTCCTCATGTTGAATAACCACTTTTTAAACCCTCACAGTGACCAAAATTGCCATTTTTACAGAGTTTTGCTTGCTCAAAAGCTTCAATTTTGACCCGTTTCAGGCACAGAAATGACTTTAAACACACTTATTCTAGTTGACAAAGTCATAATTCACATCCAACAGTCATTTAGAGTCAAAAGATTAAATGTTAAAATTTCATCATTATAGACCATTTTGGGAACGTTCGACAGGTCCGAAATCATCGTTTTTCATCCGAAAATTGATTTTTTGGACTGTACCAAAAATGATTCAAAATGTCAATTGGATCGTTTCTCATGTTGAATAACCACTTTTTAAACCCTCACAGTGACCAAAATTGCCATTTTTACAGAGTTTTGATTACTCAAAAGCTTCAATTTTGACCCATTTCAGGCACAGAAATGACTTTAAACACACTTATTTTAGTTGACAAAGTCATAATTCACATCCAACAGTCATTTAGAGTCAAAAGATTAAATGTTAAAATTTCATCCATATTGACCATTTTGGGATCGTTCGACAGGTCCGGAGTCATTGTTTTTCATCCGAAAATTGATTTTTTGGACTGTACCAAAAGTGATTCAAAATGTCAATTGGATCGTGCCTCATGTTGAATAACCACTTTTTAAACCCTCACAGTGACCAAAATTGCCATTTTTACAGAGTTTTGCTTACTCAAAAGCTTTAATTTTGACCCGTTTCAGGCACAGAAATGACTTTAAACACACTTATTCTAGTTGACAAAGTCATAATTCACATCCAACAGTCATTTAGAGTCAAAAGAATAAATGTTAACATTTCATCATTATAGACCATTTTGGGAACGTTCGACAGGTCCGGAGTCATCGTTTTTCATCCGAAAATTGATTTTTTGGACTGTACCAAAAATGATTCAAAATATCAATTGGATCGTTCCTCATGTTGAATAACCACTTTTTAAACCCTCACAGTGACCAAAATTGCCATTTTTACAGAGTTTTGCTTACTCAAAAGCTTCAATTTTGACCCGTTTCAGGCACAGAAATGACTTTAAACACACTTATTTTAGTTGACAAAGTCATAATTCACATCCAACAGTCATTTAGAGTCAAAAGATTAAATGTTAAAATTTCATCCATATTGACCATTTTGGGAACGTTCGACAGGTCCGGAGTCATTGTTTTTCATCCGAAAATTGATTTTTTGGACTGTACCAAAAATGATTCAAAATGTCAATTGGATCGTGTCTCATGTTGAATAACCAGTTTTTAAACCCTCACAGTGACCAAAATTGCCATTTTTACAGAGTTTTGCTTACTCAAAAGCTTCAATTTTGACCCGTTTCAGGCACAGAAATGACTTTAAACACACTTATTTTAGTTGAAAAAGTCATAATTCACATCCAACAGTCATTTAGAGTCAAAAGATTAAATGTTGAAATTTCATCCATATTGACCATTTGGGATCGTTCGACAGGTCCGGAGTCTTGTTTTTCATCCGAAAATTGATTTTTTGGACTGTACCAAAAGTGATTCAAAATGTCAATTGGATCGTGCCTCATGTTGAATAACCACTTTTTAAACCCTCACAGTGACCAAAATTGCCATTTTTACAGAGTTTTGCTTACTCAAAAGCTTCAATTTTGACCCGTTTCAGGCACAGAAATGACTTTAAACACACTTATTCTAGTTGACAAAGTCATAATTCACATCCAACAGTCATTTAGAGTCAAAAGATTAAATGTTAAAATTTCATCATTATAGACCATTTTGGGAACGTTCGACAGGTCCGGAGTCATCGTTTTTCATCCGAAAATTGATTTTTTGGACTGTACCAAAAATGATTCAAAATGTCAATTGGATCGTGCCTCATGTTGAATAACCACTTTTTAAACCCTCACAGTGACCAAAATTGCCATTTTTACAGAGTTTTGCTTGCTCAAAAGCTTCAATTTTGACTCGTTTCAGGCACAGAAATGACTTTAAACACACTTATTCTAGTTGACAAAGTCATAATTCACATCTAACAGTCATTTAGAGTCAAAAGATTAAATGTTAACATTTCATCATTATAGACCATTTTGGGAACGTTCGACAGGTCCGGAGTCATCGTTTTTCATCCGAAAATTGATTTTTTGGACTGTACCAAAAAGGATTCAAAATGTCAATTGGATCGTTCCTCATGTTGAATAACCACTTTTTAAACCCTCACAGTGACCAAAATTGCCATTTTTACAGAGTTTTGCTTACTCAAAAGCTTCAATATTGACCCGTTTCAGGCACAGAAATGACTTTAAACACACTTATTTTAGTTGACAAAGTCATAATTCACATCCAACAGTCATTTAGAGTCAAAAGATTAAATGTTAAAATTTCATCCATATTGACCATTTTGGGATCGTTCGACAGGTCCGGAGTCATCGTTTTTCATCCGAAAATTGATTTTTTGGACTGTACCAAAAATGATTCAAAATGTCAATTGGATCGTTCCTCATGTTGAATAACCACTTTTTAAACCCTCACAGTGACCAAAATTGCCATTTTTACAGAGTTTTGCTTACTCAAAAGCTTCCATTTTGACTCGTTTCAGGCACAGAAATGACCTTAAACACACTTATTCTAGTTGACAAAGTCATAATTCACATCCAACAGTCATTTGGAGTCAAAAGATTAAATGTTAAAATTTCATCATTATAGACCATTTTGGGATCGTTCGACAGGTCCAGAGTCATCGTTTTTCATCCGAAAATTGATTTTTTGGACTGTACCAAAAATGATTCAAAATGTCAATTGGATCGTTCCTCATGTTGAATAACCACTTTTTAAACCCTCACAGTGACCAAAATTGCCATTTTTACAGAGTTTTGCTTGCTCAAAAGCTTCAATTTTGACCTGTTTCAGGCACAGAAATGACTTTAAACACACTTATTCTAGTTGACAAAGTCATAATTCACATCCAACAGTCATTTAGAGTCAAAAGATTAAATGTTGAAATTTCATCATTATAGACCATTTTGGGATCGTTCGACAGGTCCGGAGTCATCGTTTTTCATCCGAAAATTGATTTTTTGGACTGTACCAAAAATGATTCAAAATGTCAATTGGATCGTGCCTCATGTTGAATAACCACTTTTTAAACCCTCACAGTGACCAAAATTGCCATTTTTACAGAGTTTTGCTTACTCAAAAGCTTCCATTTTGACCCGTTTCAGGCACAGAAATGACTTTAAACACACTTATTCTAGTTGACAAAGTCATAATTCACATCCAACAGTCATTTAGAGTCAAAAGATTAAATGTTGAAATTTCATCATTATAGACCATTTTGGGAACGTTCGACAGGTCCGGAGTCATCGTTTTTCATCCGAAAATTGATTTTTTGGACTGACCAAAAATGATTCAAAATGTCAATTGGATCATTCCTCATGTTGAATAACCACTTTTTAAACCCTCACAGTGACCAAAATTGCCATTTTTACAGAGTTTTGCTTACTCAAAAGCTTCAATTTTGACCCGTTTCAGGCACAGAAATGACTTTAAACACACTTATTTTAGTTGACAAAGTCATAATTCACATCCAACAGTCATTTAGAGTCAAAAGATTAAATGTTGAAATTTCATCATTATAGACCATTTTGGGATCGTTCGACAGGTCCGGAGTCATCGTTTTTCATCCGAAAATTGATTTTTTGGACTGTACCAAAAATGAATCAAAATGTCAATTGGATCGTGCCTCATGTTGAATAACCACTTTTTAAACCCTCACAGTGACCAAAATTGCCATTTTTACAGAGTTTTGCTTACTCAAAAGCTTCAATTTTGACCCATTTCAGGCACAGAAATGACTTTAAACACACTTATTTTAGTTGACAAAGTCATAATTCACATCCAACAGTCATTTAGAGTCAAAAGATTAAATGTTAAAATTTCATCCATATTGACCATTTTGGGATCGTTCGACAGGTCCGGAGTCATCGTTTTTCATCCGAAAATTGATTTTTTGGACTGTACCAAAAATGATTCAAAATGTCGATTGGATCGTGCCTCATGTTGAATAACCACTTTTTAAACCCTCACAGTGACCAAAATTGCCATTTTTACAGAGTTTTGCTTGCTCAAAAGCTTCAATTTTGACCTGTTTCAGGCACAGAAATGACTTTAAACACACTTATTCTAGTTGACAAAGTCATAATTCACATCCAACAGTCATTTAGAGTCAAAAGATTAAATGTTGAAATTTCATCATTATAGACCATTTTGGGATCGTTCGACAGGTCCGGAGTCATCGTTTTTCATCCGAAAATTGATTTTTTGGACTGTACCAAAAATGATTCAAAATGTCAATTGGATCGTGCCTCATGTTGAATAACCACTTTTTAAACCCTCACAGTGACCAAAATTGCCATTTTTACAGAGTTTTGCTTACTCAAAAGCTTTCATTTTGACCCGTTTCAGGCACAGAAATGACTTTAAACACACTTATTCTAGTTGACAAAGTCATAATTCACATCCAACAGTCATTTAGAGTCAAAAGATTAAATGTTGAAATTTCATCATTATAGACCATTTTGGGATCGTTCGACACGTCCGGAGTCATCGTTTTTCATCCGAAAATTGATTTTTTGGACTGTACCAAAAATGATTCAAAATGTCAATTGGATCGTGCCTCATGTTGAATAACCACTTTTTGAACCCTCACAGTGACCAAAATTGCCATTTTTACAGAGTTTTGCTTGCTCAAAAGCTTCAATTTTGACTCGTTTCAGGCACAGAAATGACTTTAAACACACTTATTCTAGTTGACAAAGTCATAATTCACATCCAACAGTCATTTAGAGTCAAAAGATTAAATGTTAACATTTAATCATTATAGACCATTTTGGGAACGTTCGACAGGTCCGGAGTCATCGTTTTTCATCCGAAAATTGATTTTTTGGACTGACCAAAAATGATTAAAAATGTCAATTGGATCGTTCCTCATGTTGAATAACCACTTTTTAAACCCTCACAGTGACCAAAATTGCCATTTTTACAGAGTTTTGCTTGCTCAAAAGCTTCAATTTTGACCTGTTTCAGGCACAGAAATGACTTTAAACACACTTATTCTAGTTGACAAAGTCATAATTCACATCCAACAGTCATTTAGAGTCAAAAGATTAAATGTTGAAATTTCATCATTATAGACCATTTTGGGATCGTTCGACAGGTCCGGAGTCATCGTTTTTCATCCGAAAATTGATTTTTTGGACTGTACCAAAAATGATTCAAAATGTCAATTGGATCGTGCCTCATGTTGAATAACCACTTTTTAAACCCTCACAGTGACCAAAATTGCCATTTTTACAGAGTTTTGCTTACTCAAAAGCTTCCATTTTGACCCGTTTCAGGCACAGAAATGACTTTAAACACACTTATTCTAGTTGACAAAGTCATAATTCACATCCAACAGTCATTTAGAGTCAAAAGATTAAATGTTGAAATTTCATCATTATAGACCATTTTGGGAACGTTCGACAGGTCCGGAGTCATCGTTTTTCATCCGAAAATTGATTTTTTGGACTGACCAAAAATGATTCAAAATGTCAATTGGATCATTCCTCATGTTGAATAACCACTTTTTAAACCCTCACAGTGACCAAAATTGCCATTTTTACAGAGTTTTGCTTACTCAAAAGCTTCAATTTTGACCCGTTTCAGGCACAGAAATGACTTTAAACACACTTATTTTAGTTGACAAAGTCATAATTCACATCCAACAGTCATTTAGAGTCAAAAGATTAAATGTTGAAATTTCATCATTATAGACCATTTTGGGATCGTTCGACAGGTCCGGAGTCATCGTTTTTCATCCGAAAATTGATTTTTTGGACTGTACCAAAAATGAATCAAAATGTCAATTGGATCGTGCCTCATGTTGAATAACCACTTTTTAAACCCTCACAGTGACCAAAATTGCCATTTTTACAGAGTTTTGCTTACTCAAAAGCTTCAATTTTGACCCATTTCAGGCACAGAAATGACTTTAAACACACTTATTTTAGTTGACAAAGTCATAATTCACATCCAACAGTCATTTAGAGTCAAAAGATTAAATGTTAAAATTTCATCCATATTGACCATTTTGGGATCGTTCGACAGGTCCGGAGTCATCGTTTTTCATCCGAAAATTGATTTTTTGGACTGTACCAAAAATGATTCAAAATGTCGATTGGATCGTGCCTCATGTTGAATAACCACTTTTTAAACCCTCACAGTGACCAAAATTGCCATTTTTACAGAGTTTTGCTTGCTCAAAAGCTTCAATTTTGACCTGTTTCAGGCACAGAAATGACTTTAAACACACTTATTCTAGTTGACAAAGTCATAATTCACATCCAACAGTCATTTAGAGTCAAAAGATTAAATGTTGAAATTTCATCATTATAGACCATTTTGGGATCGTTCGACAGGTCCGGAGTCATCGTTTTTCATCCGAAAATTGATTTTTTGGACTGTACCAAAAATGATTCAAAATGTCAATTGGATCGTGCCTCATGTTGAATAACCACTTTTTAAACCCTCACAGTGACCAAAATTGCCATTTTTACAGAGTTTTGCTTACTCAAAAGCTTTCATTTTGACCCGTTTCAGGCACAGAAATGACTTTAAACACACTTATTCTAGTTGACAAAGTCATAATTCACATCCAACAGTCATTTAGAGTCAAAAGATTAAATGTTGAAATTTCATCATTATAGACCATTTTGGGATCGTTCGACACGTCCGGAGTCATCGTTTTTCATCCGAAAATTGATTTTTTGGACTGTACCAAAAATGATTCAAAATGTCAATTGGATCGTGCCTCATGTTGAATAACCACTTTTTGAACCCTCACAGTGACCAAAATTGCCATTTTTACAGAGTTTTGCTTGCTCAAAAGCTTCAATTTTGACTCGTTTCAGGCACAGAAATGACTTTAAACACACTTATTCTAGTTGACAAAGTCATAATTCACATCCAACAGTCATTTAGAGTCAAAAGATTAAATGTTAACATTTAATCATTATAGACCATTTTGGGAACGTTCGACAGGTCCGGAGTCATCGTTTTTCATCCGAAAATTGATTTTTTGGACTGACCAAAAATGATTAAAAATGTCAATTGGATCATTCCTCATGTTGAATAACCACTTTTTAAACCCTCACAGTGACCAAAATTGCCATTTTTCCAGAGTTTTGCTTACTCAAAAGCTTCAATTTTGACCCGTTTCAGGCACAGAAATGACTTTAAACACACTTATTTTAGTTGACAAAGTCATAATTCACATCCAACAGTCATTTAGAGTCAAAAGATTAAATGTTGAAATTTCATCATTATAGACCATTTTGGGATCGTTCGACAGGTCCGGAGTCATCGTTTTTCATCCGAAAATTGATTTTATGGACTGTACCAAAAATGAATCAAAATGTCAATTGGATCGTGCCTCATGTTGAATAACCACTTTTTAAACCCTCACAGTGACCAAAATTGCCATTTTTACAGAGTTTTGCTTACTCAAAAGCTTCAATTTTGACCCATTTCAGGCACAGAAATGACTTTAAACACACTTATTTTAGTTGACAAAGTCATAATTCACATCCAACAGTCATTTAGAGTCAAAAGATTAAATGTTAAAATTTCATCCATATTGACCATTTTGGGATCGTTCGACAGGTCCGGAGTCATCGTTTTTCATCCGAAAATTGATTTTTTGGACTGTACCAAAAATGATTCAAAATGTCAATTGGATCGTGCCTCATGTTGAATAACCACTTTTTAAACCCTCACAGTGACCAAAATTGCCATTTTTACAGAGTTTTGCTTGCTCAAAAGCTTCAATTTTGACCTGTTTCAGGCACAGAAATGACTTTAAACACACTTATTCTAGTTGACAAAGTCATAATTCACATCCAACAGTCATTTAGAGTCAAAAGAATAAATGTTAAAATTTCATCATTATAGACCATTTTGGGATTGTTCGACAGGTCCGGAGTCATCGTTTTCCATCCGAAAATTGATTTTTTGGACTGTACCAAAAATGATTCAAAATGTCAATTGGATAATGCCTCATGTTGAATAACCACTTTTTAAACCCTCACAGTGACCAAAATTGCCATTTTTACAGAGTTTTGCTTACTCAAAAGCTTCAATTTTGACCCGTTTCAGGCACAGAAATGACTTTAAACACACTTATTTTAGTTGACAAAGTCATAATTCACATCCAACAGTCATTTAGAGTCAAAAGATTAAATGTTGAAATTTCATCATTATAGACCATTTTGGGATCGTTCGACAGGTCCGGAGTCATCGTTTTTCATCCGAAAATTGATTTTTTGGACTGTACCAAAAATGATTCAAAATGTCAATTGGATCGTTCCTCATGTTGAATAACCACTTTTTAAACCCTCACAGTGACCAAAATTGCCATTTTTACAGAGTTTTGCTTACTCAAAAGCTTCAATTTTGACCCGTTTCAGGCACAGAAATGACTTTAAACACACTTATTTTAGTTGACAAAGTCATAATTCACATCCAACAGTCATTTAGAGTCAAAAGATTAAATGTTAAAATTTCATCATTATAGACCATTTTGGGAACGTTCGACAGGTCCGGAGTCATCGTTTTTCATCCGAAAATTGATTTTTTGGACTGTACCAAAAATGATTCAAAATGTCAATTGGATCGTTCCTCATGTTGAATAACCACTTTTTAAACCCTCACAGTGACCAAAATTGCCATTTTTACAGAGTTTTGCTTACTCAAAAGCTTCCATTTTGACTCGTTTCAGGCACAGAAATGACCTTAAACACACTTATTCTAGTTGACAAAGTCATAATTCACATCCAACAGTCATTTAGAGTCAAAAGATTAAATGTTAAAATTTCATCATTATAGACCATTTTGGGATCGTTCGACAGGTCCAGAGTCATCGTTTTTCATCCGAAAATTGATTTTTTGGACTGTACCAAAAATGATTCAAAATGTCGATTGGATCGTGCCTCATGTTGAATAACCACTTTTTAAACCCTCACAGTGACCAAAATTGCCGATTTTACAGAGTTTTGCTTGCTCAAAAGCTTCAATTTTGACCTGTTTCAGGCACAGAAATGACTTTAAACACACTTATTCTAGTTGACAAAGTCATAATTCACATCCAACAGTCATTTAGAGTCAAAAGAATAAATGTTAAAATTTCATCATTATAGACCATTTTGGGATTGTTCGACAGGTCCGGAGTCATCGTTTTCCATCCGAAAATTGATTTTTTGGACTGTACCAAAAATGATTCAAAATGTCAATTGGATAATGCCTCATGTTGAATAACCACTTTTTAAACCCTCACAGTGACCAAAATTGCCATTTTTACAGAGTTTTGCTTACTCAAAAGCTTCAATTTTGACCCGTTTCAGGCACAGAAATGACTTTAAACACACTTATTTTAGTTGACAAAGTCATAATTCACATCCAACAGTCATTTAGAGTCAAAAGATTAAATGTTGAAATTTCATCATTATAGACCATTTTGGGATCGTTCGACAGGTCCGGAGTCATCGTTTTTCATCCGAAAATTGATTTTTTGGACTGTACCAAAAATGATTCAAAATGTCAATTGGATCGTTCCTCATGTTGAATAACCACTTTTTAAACCCTCACAGTGACCAAAATTGCCATTTTTACAGAGTTTTGCTTACTCAAAAGCTTCAATTTTGACCCGTTTCAGGCACAGAAATGACTTTAAACACACTTATTTTAGTTGACAAAGTCATAATTCACATCCAACAGTCATTTAGAGTCAAAAGATTAAATGTTAAAATTTCATCATTATAGACCATTTTGGGAACGTTCGACAGGTCCGGAGTCATCGTTTTTCATCCGAAAATTGATTTTTTGGACTGTACCAAAAATGATTCAAAATGTCAATTGGATCGTTCCTCATGTTGAATAACCACTTTTTAAACCCTCACAGTGACCAAAATTGCCATTTTTACAGAGTTTTGCTTACTCAAAAGCTTCCATTTTGACTCGTTTCAGGCACAGAAATGACCTTAAACACACTTATTCTAGTTGACAAAGTCATAATTCACATCCAACAGTCATTTAGAGTCAAAAGATTAAATGTTAAAATTTCATCATTATAGACCATTTTGGGATCGTTCGACAGGTCCAGAGTCATCGTTTTTCATCCGAAAATTGATTTTTTGGACTGTACCAAAAATGATTCAAAATGTCAATTGGATCGTTCCTCATGTTGAATAACCACTTTTTAAACCCTCACAGTGACCAAAATTGCCATTTTTACAGAGTTTTGCTTGCTCAAAAGCTTCAATTTTGACCCGTTTCAGGCACAGAAATGACTTTAAACACACTTATTCTAGTTCACAAAGCCATAATTCACATCCAACAGTCATTTAGAGTCAAAAGATTAAATGTTAAAATTTCATCCATATTGACCATTTTGGGATCGTTCGACAGGTCCGGAGTCATTGTTTTTCATCCGAAAATTGATTTTTTGGACTGTACCAAAAATGATTCAAAATGTCAATTGGATCGTGTCTCATGTTGAATAACCAGTTTTTAAACCCTCACAGTGACCAAAATTGCCATTTTTACAGAGTTTTGCTTACTCAAAAGCTTCAATTTTGACCCGTTTCAGGCACAGAAATGACTTTAAACACACTTATTTTAGTTGAAAAAGTCATAATTCACATCCAACAGTCATTTAGAGTCAAAAGATTAAATGTTGAAATTTCATCCATATTGACCATTTGGGATCGTTCGACAGGTCCGGAGTCATTGTTTTTCATCCGAAAATTGATTCTTTGGACTGTACCAAAAGTGATTCAAAATGTCAATTGGGTCGTGCCTCATGTTGAATAACCACTTTTTAAACCCTCACAGTGACCAAAATTGCCATTTTTACAGAGTTTTGCTTGCTCAAAAGCTTCAATTTTGACCCGTTTCAGGCACAGAAATGACTTTAAACACACTGATTCTAGTTGACAAAGTCATAATTCACATCCAACAGTCATTTAGAGTCAAAAGATTAAATGTTAAAATTTCATCATTATAGACCATTTTGGGAACGTTCGACAGGTCCGGAGTCATCGTTTTTCATCCGAAAATTGATTTTTTGGACTGTACCAAAAATGATTCAAAATGTCAATTGGATCGTTCCTCATGTTGAATAACCACTTTTTAAACCCTCACAGTGACCAAAATTGCCATTTTTACAGAGTTTTGCTTGCTCAAAAGCTTCAATTTTGACCCGTTTCAGGCACAGAAATGACTTTAAACACACTTATTCTAGTTGACAAAGTCATAATTCACATCCAACAGTCATTTAGAGTCAAAAGATTAAATGTTAAAATTTCATCCATATTGACCATTTTGGGATCGTTCGACAGGTCCGGAGTCATTGTTTTTCATCCGAAAATTGATTTTTTGGACTGTACCAAAAATGATTCAAAATGTCAATTGGATCGTGTCTCATGTTGAATAACCACTTTTTAAACCCTCACAGTGACCAAAATTGCCATTTTTACAGAGTTTTGCTTGCTCAAAAGCTTCAATTTTGACCCGTTTCAGGCACAGAAATGACTTTAAACACACTTATTCTAGTTGACAAAGTCATAATTCACATCCAACAGTCATTTAGAGTCAAAAGATTAAATGTTAAAATTTCATCATTATAGACCATTTTGGGAACGTTCGACAGGTCCGAAATCATCGTTTTTCATCCGAAAATTGATTTTTTGGACTGTACCAAAAATGATTCAAAATGTCAATTGGATCGTTTCTCATGTTGAATAACCACTTTTTAAACCCTCACAGTGACCAAAATTGCCATTTTTACAGAGTTTTGATTACTCAAAAGCTTCAATTTTGACCCATTTCAGGCACAGAAATGACTTTAAACACACTTATTTTAGTTGACAAAGTCATAATTCACATCCAACAGTCATTTAGAGTCAAAAGATTAAATGTTAAAATTTCATCCATATTGACCATTTTGGGATCGTTCGACAGGTCCGGAGTCATTGTTTTTCATCCGAAAATTGATTTTTTGGACTGTACCAAAAGTGATTCAAAATGTCAATTGGATCGTGCCTCATGTTGAATAACCACTTTTTAAACCCTCACAGTGACCAAAATTGCCATTTTTACAGAGTTTTGCTTACTCAAAAGCTTTAATTTTGACCCGTTTCAGGCACAGAAATGACTTTAAACACACTTATTCTAGTTGACAAAGTCATAATTCACATCCAACAGTCATTTAGAGTCAAAAGAATAAATGTTAACATTTCATCATTATAGACCATTTTGGGAACGTTCGACAGGTCCGGAGTCATCGTTTTTCATCCGAAAATTGATTTTTTGGACTGTACCAAAAATGATTCAAAATATCAATTGGATCGTTCCTCATGTTGAATAACCACTTTTTAAACCCTCACAGTGACCAAAATTGCCATTTTTACAGAGTTTTGCTTACTCAAAAGCTTCAATTTTGACCCGTTTCAGGCACAGAAATGACTTTAAACACACTTATTTTAGTTGACAAAGTCATAATTCACATCCAACAGTCATTTAGAGTCAAAAGAATAAATGTTAAAATTTCATCCATATTGACCATTTTGGGATCGTTCGACAGGTCCGGAGTCATTGTTTTTCATCCGAAAATTGATTTTTTGGACTGTACCAAAAATGATTCAAAATGTCAATTGGATCGTGTCTCATGTTGAATAACCAGTTTTTAAACCCTCACAGTGACCAAAATTGCCATTTTTACAGAGTTTTGCTTACTCAAAAGCTTCAATTTTGACCCGTTTCAGGCACAGAAATGACTTTAAACACACTTATTCTAGTTGACAAAGTCATAATTCACATCCAACAGTCATTTAGAGTCAAAAGATTAAATGTTAAAATTTCATCATTATAGACCATTTTGGGAACGTTCGACAGGTCCGGAGTCATCGTTTTTCATCCGAAAATTGATTTTTTGGACTGTACCAAAAATGATTCAAAATGTCAATTGGATCGTGCCTCATGTTGAATAACCACTTTTTAAACCCGCACAGTGACCAAAATTGCCATTTGTACAGAGTTTTGCTTGCTCAAAAGCTTCAATTTTGACTCGTTTCAGGCACAGAAATGACTTTAAACACACTTATTCTAGTTGACAAAGTCATAATTCACATCTAACAGTCATTTAGAGTCAAAAGATTAAATGTTAACATTTCATCATTATAGACCATTTTGGGAACGTTCGACAGGTCCGGAGTCATCGTTTTTCATCCGAAAATTGATTTTTTGGACTGTACCAAAAAGGATTCAAAATGTCAATTGGATCGTTCCTCATGTTGAATAACCACTTTTTAAACCCTCACAGTGACCAAAATTGCCATTTTTACAGAGTTTTGCTTACTCAAAAGCTTCAATATTGACCCGTTTCAGGCACAGAAATGACTTTAAACACACTTATTTTAGTTGACAAAGTCATAATTCACATCCAACAGTCATTTAGAGTCAAAAGATTAAATGTTAAAATTTCATCCATATTGACCATTTTGGGATCGTTCGACAGGTCCGGAGTCATCGTTTTTTATCCGAAAATTGATTTTTTGGACTGTACCAAAAATGATTCAAAATGTCAATTGGATCGTTCCTCATGTTGAATAACCACTTTTTAAACCCTCACAGTGACCAAAATTGCCATTTTTACAGAGTTTTGCTTACTCAAAAGCTTCCATTTTGACTCGTTTCAGGCACAGAAATGACCTTAAACACACTTATTCTAGTTGACAAAGTCATAATTCACATCCAACAGTCATTTAGAGTCAAAAGATTAAATGTTAAAATTTCATCATTATAGACCATTTTGGGATCGTTCGACAGGTCCAGAGTCATCGTTTTTCATCCGAAAATTGATTTTTTGGACTGTACCAAAAATGATTCAAAATGTCAATTGGATCGTTCCTCATGTTGAATAACCACTTTTTAAACCCTCACAGTGACCAAAATTGGTATTTTTACAGAGTTTTGATTACTCAAAAGCTTCAATTTTGACCCGTTTCAGGCACAGAAATGACTTTAAACACACTGATTCTAGTTGACAAAGTCATAATTCACATCCAACAGTCATTTAGAGTCAAAAGATTAAATGTTAAAATTTCATCATTATAGACCATTTTGGGAACGTTCGACAGGTCCGGAGTCATTGTTTTTCATCCGAAAATTGATTTTTTGGACTGTACCAAAAATGATTCAAAATGTCAATTGGATCGTGTCTCATGTTGAATAACCAGTTTTTAAACCCTCACAGTGACCAAAATTGCCATTTTTACAGAGTTTTGCTTACTCAAAAGCTTCAATTTTGACCCGTTTCAGGCACAGAAATGACTTTAAACACACTTATTTTAGTTGAAAAAGTCATAATTCACATCCAACAGTCATTTAGAGTCAAAAGATTAAATGTTGAAATTTCATCCATATTGACCATTTGGGATCGTTCGACAGGTCCGGAGTCATTGTTTTTCATCCGAAAATTGATTTTTTGGACTGTACCAAAAGTGATTCAAAATGTCAATTGGGTCGTGCCTCATGTTGAATAACCACTTTTTAAACCCTCACAGTGACCAAAATTGCCATTTTTACAGAGTTTTGCTTGCTCAAAAGCTTCAATTTTGACCCGTTTCAGGCACAGAAATGACTTTAAACACACTGATTCTAGTTGACAAAGTCATAATTCACATCCAACAGTCATTTAGAGTCAAAAGATTAAATGTTAAAATTTCATCATTATAGACCATTTTGGGAACGTTCGACAGGTCCGGAGTCATCGTTTTTCATCCGAAAATTGATTTTTTGGACTGTACCAAAAATGATTCAAAATGTCAATTGGATCGTGTCTCATGTTGAATAACCACTTTTTAAACCCTCACAGTGACCAAAATTGCCATTTTTACAGAGTTTTGCTTGCTCAAAAGCTTCAATTTTGACCCGTTTCAGGCACAGAAATGACTTTAAACACACGTATTCTAGTTGACAAAGTCATAATTCACATCCAACAGTCATTTAGAGTCAAAAGATTAAATGTTAAAATTTCATCATTATAGACCATTTTGGGAACGTTCGACAGGTCCGAAATCATCGTTTTTCATCCGAAAATTGATTTTTTGGACTGTACCAAAAATGATTCAAAATGTCAATTGGATCGTGCCTCATGTTGAATAACCACTTTTTAAACCCTCACAGTGACCAAAATTGCCATTTTTACAGAGTTTTGCTTACTCAAAAGCTTTCATTTTGACCCGTTTCAGGCACAGAAATGACTTTAAACACACTTATTCTAGTTGACAAAGTCATAATTCACATCCAACAGTCATTTAGAGTCAAAAGATTAAATGTTGAAATTTCATCATTATAGACCATTTTGGGATCGTTCGACACGTCCGGAGTCATCGTTTTTCATCCGAAAATTGATTTTTTGGACTGTACCAAAAATGATTCAAAATGTCAATTGGATCGTGCCTCATGTTGAATAACCACTTTTTGAACCCTCACAGTGACCAAAATTGCCATTTTTACAGAGTTTTGCTTGCTCAAAAGCTTCAATTTTGACTCGTTTCAGGCACAGAAATGACTTTAAACACACTTATTCTAGTTGACAAAGTCATAATTCACATCCAACAGTCATTTAGAGTCAAAAGATTAAATGTTAACATTTAATCATTATAGACCATTTTGGGAACGTTCGACAGGTCCGGAGTCATCGTTTTTCATCCGAAAATTGATTTTTTGGACTGACCAAAAATGATTAAAAATGTCAATTGGATCATTCCTCATGTTGAATAACCACTTTTTAAACCCTCACAGTGACCAAAATTGCCATTTTTCCAGAGTTTTGCTTACTCAAAAGCTTCAATTTTGACCCGTTTCAGGCACAGAAATGACTTTAAACACACTTATTTTAGTTGACAAAGTCATAATTCACATCCAACAGTCATTTAGAGTCAAAAGATTAAATGTTGAAATTTCATCATTATAGACCATTTTGGGATCGTTCGACAGGTCCGGAGTCATCGTTTTTCATCCGAAAATTGATTTTATGGACTGTACCAAAAATGAATCAAAATGTCAATTGGATCGTGCCTCATGTTGAATAACCACTTTTTAAACCCTCACAGTGACCAAAATTGCCATTTTTACAGAGTTTTGCTTACTCAAAAGCTTCAATTTTGACCCATTTCAGGCACAGAAATGACTTTAAACACACTTATTTTAGTTGACAAAGTCATAATTCACATCCAACAGTCATTTAGAGTCAAAAGATTAAATGTTAAAATTTCATCCATATTGACCATTTTGGGATCGTTCGACAGGTCCGGAGTCATCGTTTTTCATCCGAAAATTGATTTTTTGGACTGTACCAAAAATGATTCAAAATGTCGATTGGATCGTGCCTCATGTTGAATAACCACTTTTTAAACCCTCACAGTGACCAAAATTGCCATTTTTACAGAGTTTTGCTTGCTCAAAAGCTTCAATTTTGACCTGTTTCAGGCACAGAAATGACTTTAAACACACTTATTCTAGTTGACAAAGTCATAATTCACATCCAACAGTCATTTAGAGTCAAAAGAATAAATGTTAAAATTTCATCATTATAGACCATTTTGGGATTGTTCGACAGGTCCGGAGTCATCGTTTTCCATCCGAAAATTGATTTTTTGGACTGTACCAAAAATGATTCAAAATGTCAATTGGATAATGCCTCATGTTGAATAACCACTTTTTAAACCCTCACAGTGACCAAAATTGCCATTTTTACAGAGTTTTGCTTACTCAAAAGCTTCAATTTTGACCCGTTTCAGGCACAGAAATGACTTTAAACACACTTATTTTAGTTGACAAAGTCATAATTCACATCCAACAGTCATTTAGAGTCAAAAGATTAAATGTTGAAATTTCATCATTATAGACCATTTTGGGATCGTTCGACAGGTCCGGAGTCATCGTTTTTCATCCGAAAATTGATTTTTTGGACTGTACCAAAAATGATTCAAAATGTCAATTGGATCGTTCCTCATGTTGAATAACCACTTTTTAAACCCTCACAGTGACCAAAATTGCCATTTTTACAGAGTTTTGCTTACTCAAAAGCTTCAATTTTGACCCGTTTCAGGCACAGAAATGACTTTAAACACACTTATTTTAGTTGACAAAGTCATAATTCACATCCAACAGTCATTTAGAGTCAAAAGATTAAATGTTAAAATTTCATCATTATAGACCATTTTGGGAACGTTCGACAGGTCCGGAGTCATCGTTTTTCATCCGAAAATTGATTTTTTGGACTGTACCAAAAATGATTCAAAATGTCAATTGGATCGTTCCTCATGTTGAATAACCACTTTTTAAACCCTCACAGTGACCAAAATTGCCATTTTTACAGAGTTTTGCTTACTCAAAAGCTTCCATTTTGACTCGTTTCAGGCACAGAAATGACCTTAAACACACTTATTCTAGTTGACAAAGTCATAATTCACATCCAACAGTCATTTAGAGTCAAAAGATTAAATGTTAAAATTTCATCATTATAGACCATTTTGGGATCGTTCGACAGGTCCAGAGTCATCGTTTTTCATCCGAAAATTGATTTTTTGGACTGTACCAAAAATGATTCAAAATGTCGATTGGATCGTGCCTCATGTTGAATAACCACTTTTTAAACCCTCACAGTGACCAAAATTGCCATTTTTACAGAGTTTTGCTTGCTCAAAAGCTTCAATTTTGACCTGTTTCAGGCACAGAAATGACTTTAAACACACTTATTCTAGTTGACAAAGTCATAATTCACATCCAACAGTCATTTAGAGTCAAAAGAATAAATGTTAAAATTTCATCATTATAGACCATTTTGGGATTGTTCGACAGGTCCGGAGTCATCGTTTTCCATCCGAAAATTGATTTTTTGGACTGTACCAAAAATGATTCAAAATGTCAATTGGATAATGCCTCATGTTGAATAACCACTTTTTAAACCCTCACAGTGACCAAAATTGCCATTTTTACAGAGTTTTGCTTACTCAAAAGCTTCAATTTTGACCCGTTTCAGGCACAGAAATGACTTTAAACACACTTATTTTAGTTGACAAAGTCATAATTCACATCCAACAGTCATTTAGAGTCAAAAGATTAAATGTTGAAATTTCATCATTATAGACCATTTTGGGATCGTTCGACAGGTCCGGAGTCATCGTTTTTCATCCGAAAATTGATTTTTTGGACTGTACCAAAAATGATTCAAAATGTCAATTGGATCGTTCCTCATGTTGAATAACCACTTTTTAAACCCTCACAGTGACCAAAATTGCCATTTTTACAGAGTTTTGCTTACTCAAAAGCTTCAATTTTGACCCGTTTCAGGCACAGAAATGACTTTAAACACACTTATTTTAGTTGACAAAGTCATAATTCACATCCAACAGTCATTTAGAGTCAAAAGATTAAATGTTAAAATTTCATCATTATAGACCATTTTGGGAACGTTCGACAGGTCCGGAGTCATCGTTTTTCATCCGAAAATTGATTTTTTGGACTGTACCAAAAATGATTCAAAATGTCAATTGGATCGTTCCTCATGTTGAATAACCACTTTTTAAACCCTCACAGTGACCAAAATTGCCATTTTTACAGAGTTTTGCTTACTCAAAAGCTTCCATTTTGACTCGTTTCAGGCACAGAAATGACCTTAAACACACTTATTCTAGTTGACAAAGTCATAATTCACATCCAACAGTCATTTAGAGTCAAAAGATTAAATGTTAAAATTTCATCATTATAGACCATTTTGGGATCGTTCGACAGGTCCAGAGTCATCGTTTTTCATCCGAAAATTGATTTTTTGGACTGTACCAAAAATGATTCAAAATGTCAATTGGATCGTTCCTCATGTTGAATAACCACTTTTTAAACCCTCACAGTGACCAAAATTGCCATTTTTACAGAGTTTTGCTTGCTCAAAAGCTTCAATTTTGACCCGTTTCAGGCACAGAAATGACTTTAAACACACTTATTCTAGTTCACAAAGCCATAATTCACATCCAACAGTCATTTAGAGTCAAAAGATTAAATGTTAAAATTTCATCCATATTGACCATTTTGGGATCGTTCGACAGGTCCGGAGTCATTGTTTTTCATCCGAAAATTGATTTTTTGGACTGTACCAAAAATGATTCAAAATGTCAATTGGATCGTGTCTCATGTTGAATAACCAGTTTTTAAACCCTCACAGTGACCAAAATTGCCATTTTTACAGAGTTTTGCTTGCTCAAAAGCTTCAATTTTGACCCGTTTCAGGCACAGAAATGACTTTAAACACACTTATTCTAGTTGACAAAGTCATAATTCACATCCAACAGTCATTTAGAGTCAAAAGATTAAATGTTAAAATTTCATCCATATTGACCATTTTGGGATCGTTCGACAGGTCCGGAGTCATTGTTTTTCATCCGAAAATTGATTCTTTGGACTGTACCAAAAGTGATTCAAAATGTCAATTGGGTCGTGCCTCATGTTGAATAACCACTTTTTAAACCCTCACAGTGACCAAAATTGCCATTTTTACAGAGTTTTGCTTGCTCAAAAGCTTCAATTTTGACCCGTTTCAGGCACAGAAATGACTTTAAACACACTGATTCTAGTTGACAAAGTCATAATTCACATCCAACAGTCATTTAGAGTCAAAAGATTAAATGTTAAAATTTCATCATTATAGACCATTTTGGGAACGTTCGACAGGTCCGGAGTCATCGTTTTTCATCCGAAAATTGATTTTTTGGACTGTACCAAAAATGATTCAAAATGTCAATTGGATCGTTCCTCATGTTGAATAACCACTTTTTAAACCCTCACAGTGACCAAAATTGCCATTTTTACAGAGTTTTGCTTGCTCAAAAGCTTCAATTTTGACCCGTTTCAGGCACAGAAATGACTTTAAACACACTTATTCTAGTTGACAAAGTCATAATTCACATCCAACAGTCATTTAGAGTCAAAAGATTAAATGTTAAAATTTCATCCATATTGACCATTTTGGGATCGTTCGACAGGTCCGGAGTCATTGTTTTTCATCCGAAAATTGATTTTTTGGACTGTACCAAAAATGATTCAAAATGTCAATTGGATCGTGTCTCATGTTGAATAACCACTTTTTAAACCCTCACAGTGACCAAAATTGCCATTTTTACAGAGTTTTGCTTGCTCAAAAGCTTCAATTTTGACCCGTTTCAGGCACAGAAATGACTTTAAACACACTTATTCTAGTTGACAAAGTCATAATTCACATCCAACAGTCATTTAGAGTCAAAAGATTAAATGTTAAAATTTTATCATTATAGACCATTTTGGGAACGTTCGACAGGTCCGAAATCATCGTTTTTCATCCGAAAATTGATTTTTTGGACTGTACCAAAAATGATTCAAAATGTCAATTGGATCGTTTCTCATGTTGAATAACCACTTTTTAAACCCTCACAGTGACCAAAATTGCCATTTTTACAGAGTTTTGATTACTCAAAAGCTTCAATTTTGACCCATTTCAGGCACAGAAATGACTTTAAACACACTTATTTTAGTTGACAAAGTCATAATTCACATCCAACAGTCATTTAGAGTCAAAAGATTAAATGTTAAAATTTCATCCATATTGACCATTTTGGGATCGTTCGACAGGTCCGGAGTCATTGTTTTTCATCCGAAAATTGATTTTTTGGACTGTACCAAAAGTGATTCAAAATGTCAATTGGATCGTGCCTCATGTTGAATAACCACTTTTTAAACCCTCACAGTGACCAAAATTGCCATTTTTACAGAGTTTTGCTTACTCAAAAGCTTTAATTTTGACCCGTTTCAGGCACAGAAATGACTTTAAACACACTTATTCTAGTTGACAAAGTCATAATTCACATCCAACAGTCATTTAGAGTCAAAAGAATAAATGTTAACATTTCATCATTATAGACCATTTTGGGAACGTTCGACAGGTCCGGAGTCATCGTTTTTCATCCGAAAATTGATTTTTTGGACTGTACCAAAAGTGATTCAAAATGTCAATTGGATCGTGCCTCATGTTGAATAACCACTTTTTAAACCCTCACAGTGACCAAAATTGCCATTTTTACAGAGTTTTGCTTGCTCAAAAGCTTCAATTTTGACCCGTTTCAGGCACAGAAATGACTTTAAACACACTTATTCTAGTTGACAAAGTCATAATTCACATCCAACAGTCATTTAGAGTCAAAAGATTAAATGTTAAAATTTCATCATTATAGACCATTTTGGGAACGTTCGACAGGTCCGGAGTCATCGTTTTTCATCCGAAAATTGATTTTTTGGACTGTACCAAAAATGATTCAAAATGTCAATTGGATCGTTTCTCATGTTGAATAACCACTTTTTAAACCCTCACAGTGACCAAAATTGCCATTTTTACAGAGTTTTGATTACTCAAAAGCTTCAATTTTGACCCATTTCAGGCACAGAAATGACTTTAAACACACTTATTTTAGTTGACAAAGTCATAATTCACATCCAACAGTCATTTAGAGTCAAAAGATTAAATGTTAAAATTTCATCCATATTGACCATTTTGGGATCGTTCGACAGGTCCGGAGTCATTGTTTTTCATCCGAAAATTGATTTTTTGGACTGTACCAAAAATGATTCAAAATGTCAATTGGATCGTGTCTCATGTTGAATAACCAGTTTTGAAACCCTCACAGTGACCAAAATTGCAATTTTTACAGAGTTTTGCTTACTCAAAAGCTTCAATTTTGACCCGTTTCAGGCACAGAAATGACTTTAAACACACTTATTTTAGTTGAAAAAGTCATAATTCACATCCAACAGTCATTTAGAGTCAAAAGTTTAAATGTTGAAATTTCATCCATATTGACCATTTGGGATCGTTCGACAGGTCCGGAGTCATCGTTTTTCATCCGAAAATTGATTTTTTGGACTGTACCAAAAGTGATTCAAAATGTCAATTGGATCGTGCCTCATGTTGAATAACCACTTTTTAAACCCTCACAGTGACCAAAATTGCCATTTTTACAGAGTTTTGCTTACTCAAAAGCTTTAATTTTGACCCGTTTCAGGCACAGAAATGACTTTAAACACACTTATTCTAGTTGACAAAGTCATAATTCACATCCAACAGTCATTTAGAGTCAAAAGATTAAATGTTAAAATTTCATCATTATAGACCATTTTGGGATCGTTCGACAGGTCCGGAGTCATCGTTTTTCATCCGAAAATTGATTTTTTGGACTGTACCAAAAATGATTCAAAATGTCAATTGGATCGTGCCTCATGTTGAATAACCACTTTTTAAACCCTCACAGTGACCAAAATTGCCATTTTTACAGAGTTTTGCTAGCTCAAAAGCTTCAATTTTGACCCGTTTCAGGCACAGAAATGACTTTAAACACACTTATTCTAGTTGACAAAGCCATAATTCACATCCAACAGTCATTTAGAGTCAAAAGATTAAATGTTAAAATTTCATCATTATAGACCATTTTGGGAACGTTCGACAGGTCCGGAGTCATCGTTTTTCATCCGAAAATTGATTTTTTGGACTGTACCAAAAATGATTCAAAATGTCAATTGGATCTTTCCTCATGTTGAATAACCACTTTTTAAACCCTCACAGTGACCAAAATTGCCATTTTTACAGAGTTTTGCTTACTCAAAAGCTTCAATTTTGACCCGTTTCAGGCACAGAAATGACTTTAAACACACTTATTTTAGTTGAAAAAGTCATAATTCACATCCAACAGTCATTTAGAGTCAAAAGATTAAATGTTGAAATTTCATCCATATTGACCATTTGGGATCGTTCGACAGGTCCGGAGTCATTGTTTTTCATCCGAAAATTGATTTTTTGGACTGTACCAAAATTGATTCAAAATGTCAATTGGGTCGTGCCTCATGTTGAATAACCACTTTTTAAACCCTCACAGTGACCAAAATTGCCATTTTTAAAGAGTTTTGATTACTCAAAAGCTTCAATTTTGACCCATTTCAGGCACAGAAATGACTTTAAACACACTTATTTTAGTTGACAAAGTCATAATTCACATCCAACAGTCATTTAGAGTCAAAAGATTAAATGTTAAAATTTCATCCATATTGACCATTTTGGGATCGTTCGACAGGTCCGGAGTCATTGTTTTTCATCCGAAAATTGATTTTTTGGACTGTACCAAAAATGATTCAAAATGTCAATTGGATCGTGTCTCATGTTGAATAACCACTTTTTAAACCCTCACAGTGACCAAAATTGCCATTTTTACAGAGTTTTGCTTGCTCAAAAGCTTCAATTTTGACCCGTTTCAGGCACAGAAATGACTTTAAACACACTTATTCTAGTTGACAAAGTCATAATTCACATCCAACAGTCATTTAGAGTCAAAAGATTAAATGTTAAAATTTCATCATTATAGACCATTTTGGGAACGTTCGACAGGTCCGGAGTCATCGTTTTTCATCCGAAAATTGATTTTTTGGACTGTACCAAAAATGATTCAAAATGTCAATTGGATCCGAAAATTGATTTTTTGGACTGTACCAAAAATGATTCAAAATGTCAATTGGATCCTTCCTCATGTTGAATAACCACTTTTTAAACCCTCACAGTGACCAAAATTGCCATTTTTACAGAGTTTTGCTTACTCAAAAGCTTCAATTTTGACCCGTTTCAGGCACAGAAATGACTTTAAACACACTTATTTTAGTTGACAAAGTCATAATTCACATCCAACAGTCATTTAGAGTCAAAAGATTAAATGTTAAAATTTCATCCATATTGACCATTTTGGGATCGTTCGACAGGTCCGGAGTCATCGTTTTTCATCCGAAAATTGATTTTTTGGACTGTACCAAAAATGATTCAAAATGTCAATTGGATCGTGCCTCATGTTGAATAACCACTTTTTAAACCCTCACAGTGACCAAAATTGCCATTTTTACAGAGTTTTGCTTACTCAAAAGCTTCAATTTTGACCCGTTTCAGGCACAGAAAGGACTTTAAGCACACTTATTTTAGTTGACAAAGTCAAAATTCACATCCAACAGTAATTTAGAGTCAAAAGATTAAATGTTAAAATTTCATCATTATAGACCATTTTGGGATCATTCGACAGGTCCGGAGTCATCGTTTTTCATCCGAAAATTGATTTTTTGGACTGTACCAAAAATGATTCAAAATGTCAATTGGATCATGCCTCATGTTGAATAACCACTTTTTAAACCCTCACAGTGACCAAAATTGCCATTTTTACAGAGTTTTGCTTGCTCAAAAGCTTCAATTTTGACCCGTTTCAGGCACAGAAATGACTTTAAACAAACTTATTCTAGTTGACAAAGTCATAATTCACATCCAACAGTCATTTAGAGTCAAAAGATTAAATGTTAACATTTCATCATTATAGACCATTTTGGGAACGTTCGACAGGTCCGGAGTCATCGTTTTTCATCCGAAAATTGATTTTTTGGACTGTACCAAAAATGATTCAAAATGTCAATTGGATCGTTCCTCATGTTGAATAACCACTTTTTAAACCCTCACAGTGACCAAAATTGCCATTTTTACAGAGTTTTGCTTACTCAAAAGCTTCAATTTTGACCCGTTTCAGGCACAGAAAGGACTTTAAGCACACTTATTTTAGTTGACAAAGTCATAATTCACATCCAACAGTAATTTAGAGTCAAAAGATTAAATGTTAAAATGTCATCATTATAGACCATTTTGGGATCGTTCGACAGGTCCGGAGTCATCGTTTTTCATCCGAAAATTGATTTTTTGGACTGTACCAAAAATGATTCAAAATGTCAATTGGATCGTGCCTCATGTTGAATAACCACTTTTTAAACCCTCACAGTGACCAAAATTGCCATTTTTACAGAGTTTTGCTAGCTCAAAAGCTTCAATTTTGACCCGTTTCAGGCACAGAAATGACTTTAAACACACTTATTCTAGTTGACAAAGCCATAATTCACATCCAACAGTCATTTAGAGTCAAAAGATTAAATGTTAAAATTTCATCATTATAGACCATTTTGGGAACGTTCGACAGGTCCGGAGTCATCGTTTTTCATCCGAAAATTGATTTTTTGGACTGTACCAAAAATGATTCAAAATGTCAATTGGATCGTTCCTCATGTTGAATAACCACTTTTTAAACCCTCACAGTGACCAAAATTGCCATTTTTACAGAGTTTTGCTTACTCAAAAGCTTCAATTTTGACCCGTTTCAGGCACAGAAATGACTTTAAACACACTTATTTTAGTTGAAAAAGTCATAATTCACATCCAACAGTCATTTAGAGTCAAAAGATTAAATGTTGAAATTTCATCCATATTGACCATTTGGGATCATTCGACAGGTCCGGAGTCATTGTTTTTCATCCGAAAATTGATTTTTTGGACTGTACCAAAATTGATTCAAAATGTCAATTGGGTCGTGCCTCATGTTGAATAACCACTTTTTAAACCCTCACAGTGACCAAAATTGCCATTTTTACAGAGTTTTGCTTGCTCAAAAGCTTCAATTTTGACCCGTTTCAGGCACAGAAATGACTTTAAACACACTGATTTTAGTTGACAAAGTCATAATTCACATCCAACAGTCATTTAGAGTCAAAAGATTAAATGTTAAAATTTCATCATTATAGACCATTTTGGGAACGTTCGACAGGTCCGGAGTCATCGTTTTTCATCAGAAAATTGATTTTTTTGGACTGTACCAAAAATGATTCAAAATGTCAATTGGATCGTTCCTCATGTTGAATAACCACTTTTTAAACCCTCACAGTGACCAAAATTGCCATTTTTACAGAGTTTTGATTACTCAAAAGCTTCCATTTTGACCCATTTCAGGCACAGAAATGACTTTAAACACACTTATTTTAGTTGACAAAGTCATAATTCACATCCAACAGTCATTTAGAGTCAAAAGATTAAATGTTAAAATTTCATCCATATTGACCATTTTGGGATCGTTCGACAGGTCCGGAGTCATTGTTTTTCATCCGAAAATTGATTTTTTGGACTGTACCAAAAATGATTCAAAATGTCAATTGGATCGTGTCTCATGTTGAATAACCACTTTTTAAACCCTCACAGTGACCAAAATTGCCATTTTTACAGAGTTTTGCTTGCTCAAAAGCTTCAATTTTGACCCGTTTCAGGCACAGAAATGACTTTAAACACACTTATTCTAGTTGACAAAGTCATAATTCACATCCAACAGTCATTTAGAGTCAAAAGATTAAATGTTAAAATTTCATCATTATAGACCATTTTGGGAACGTTCGACAGGTCCGGAGTCATCGTTTTTCATCCGAAAATTGATTTTTTGGACTGTACCAAAAATGATTCAAAATATCAATTGGATCGTTCCTCATGTTGAATAACCACTTTTTAAACCCTCACAGTGACCAAAATTGCCATTTTTACAGAGTTTTGCTTACTCAAAAGCTTCAATTTTGACCCGTTTCAGGCACAGAAATGACTTTAAACACACTTATTTTAGTTGACAAAGTCATAATTCACATCCAACAGTCATTTAGAGTCAAAAGATTAAATGTTAAAATTTCATCCATATTGACCATTTTGGGATCGTTCGACAGGTCCGGAGTCATTGTTTTTCATCCGAAAATTGATTTTTTGGACTGTACCAAAAATGATTCAAAATGTCAATTGGATCGTGTCTCATGTTGAATAACCAGTTTTTAAACCCTCACAGTGACCAAAATTGCCATTTTTACAGAGTTTTGCTTACTCAAAAGCTTCAATTTTGACCCGTTTCAGGCACAGAAATGACTTTAAACACACTTATTTTAGTTGAAAAAGTCATAATTCACATCCAACAGTCATTTAGAGTCAAAAGATTAAATGTTGAAATTTCATCCATATTGACCATTTGGGATCGTTCGACAGGTCCGGAGTCATTGTTTTTCATCCGAAAATTGATTTTTTGGACTGTACCAAAAGTGATTCAAAATGTCAATTGGATCGTGCCTCATGTTGAATAACCACTTTTTAAACCCTCACAGTGACCAAAATTGCCATTTTTACAGAGTTTTGCTTGCTCAAAAGCTTCAATTTTGACCCGTTTCAGGCACAGAAATGACTTTAAACACACTTATTCTAGTTGACAAAGTCATAATTCACATCCAACAGTCATTTAGAGTCAAAAGATTAAATGTTAAAATTTCATCCATATTGACCATTTTGGGATCGTTCGACAGGTCCGGAGTCATTGTTTTTCATCCGAAAATTGATTCTTTGGACTGTACCAAAAGTGATTCAAAATGTCAATTGGGTCGTGCCTCATGTTGAATAACCACTTTTTAAACCCTCACAGTGACCAAAATTGCCATTTTTACAGAGTTTTGCTTGCTCAAAAGCTTCAATTTTGACCCGTTTCAGGCACAGAAATGACTTTAAACACACTGATTCTAGTTGACAAAGTCATAATTCACATCCAACAGTCATTTAGAGTCAAAAGATTAAATGTTAAAATTTCATCATTATAGACCATTTTGGGAACGTTCGACAGGTCCGGAGTCATCGTTTTTCATCCGAAAATTGATTTTTTGGACTGTACCAAAAATGATTCAAAATGTCAATTGGATCGTTCCTCATGTTGAATAACCACTTTTTAAACCCTCACAGTGACCAAAATTGCCATTTTTACAGAGTTTTGCTTGCTCAAAAGCTTCAATTTTGACCCGTTTCAGGCACAGAAATGACTTTAAACACACTTATTCTAGTTGACAAAGTCATAATTCACATCCAACAGTCATTTAGAGTCAAAAGATTAAATGTTAAAATTTCATCCATATTGACCATTTTGGGATCGTTCGACAGGTCCGGAGTCATTGTTTTTCATCCGAAAATTGATTTTTTGGACTGTACCAAAAATGATTCAAAATGTCAATTGGATCGTGTCTCATGTTGAATAACCACTTTTTAAACCCTCACAGTGACCAAAATTGCCATTTTTACAGAGTTTTGCTTGCTCAAAAGCTTCAATTTTGACCCGTTTCAGGCACAGAAATGACTTTAAACACACTTATTCTAGTTGACAAAGTCATAATTCACATCCAACAGTCATTTAGAGTCAAAAGATTAAATGTTAAAATTTTATCATTATAGACCATTTTGGGAACGTTCGACAGGTCCGAAATCATCGTTTTTCATCCGAAAATTGATTTTTTGGACTGTACCAAAAATGATTCAAAATGTCAATTGGATCGTTTCTCATGTTGAATAACCACTTTTTAAACCCTCACAGTGACCAAAATTGCCATTTTTACAGAGTTTTGATTACTCAAAAGCTTCAATTTTGACCCATTTCAGGCACAGAAATGACTTTAAACACACTTATTTTAGTTGACAAAGTCATAATTCACATCCAACAGTCATTTAGAGTCAAAAGATTAAATGTTAAAATTTCATCCATATTGACCATTTTGGGATCGTTCGACAGGTCCGGAGTCATTGTTTTTCATCCGAAAATTGATTTTTTGGACTGTACCAAAAGTGATTCAAAATGTCAATTGGATCGTGCCTCATGTTGAATAACCACTTTTTAAACCCTCACAGTGACCAAAATTGCCATTTTTACAGAGTTTTGCTTACTCAAAAGCTTTAATTTTGACCCGTTTCAGGCACAGAAATGACTTTAAACACACTTATTCTAGTTGACAAAGTCATAATTCACATCCAACAGTCATTTAGAGTCAAAAGAATAAATGTTAACATTTCATCATTATAGACCATTTTGGGAACGTTCGACAGGTCCGGAGTCATCGTTTTTCATCCGAAAATTGATTTTTTGGACTGTACCAAAAGTGATTCAAAATGTCAATTGGATCGTGCCTCATGTTGAATAACCACTTTTTAAACCCTCACAGTGACCAAAATTGCCATTTTTACAGAGTTTTGCTTGCTCAAAAGCTTCAATTTTGACCCGTTTCAGGCACAGAAATGACTTTAAACACACTTATTCTAGTTGACAAAGTCATAATTCACATCCAACAGTCATTTAGAGTCAAAAGATTAAATGTTAAAATTTCATCATTATAGACCATTTTGGGAACGTTCGACAGGTCCGGAGTCATCGTTTTTCATCCGAAAATTGATTTTTTGGACTGTACCAAAAATGATTCAAAATGTCAATTGGATCGTTTCTCATGTTGAATAACCACTTTTTAAACCCTCACAGTGACCAAAATTGCCATTTTTACAGAGTTTTGATTACTCAAAAGCTTCAATTTTGACCCATTTCAGGCACAGAAATGACTTTAAACACACTTATTTTAGTTGACAAAGTCATAATTCACATCCAACAGTCATTTAGAGTCAAAAGATTAAATGTTAAAATTTCATCCATATTGACCATTTTGGGATCGTTCGACAGGTCCGGAGTCATTGTTTTTCATCCGAAAATTGATTTTTTGGACTGTACCAAAAATGATTCAAAATGTCAATTGGATCGTGTCTCATGTTGAATAACCAGTTTTGAAACCCTCACAGTGACCAAAATTGCAATTTTTACAGAGTTTTGCTTACTCAAAAGCTTCAATTTTGACCCGTTTCAGGCACAGAAATGACTTTAAACACACTTATTTTAGTTGAAAAAGTCATAATTCACATCCAACAGTCATTTAGAGTCAAAAGTTTAAATGTTGAAATTTCATCCATATTGACCATTTGGGATCGTTCGACAGGTCCGGAGTCATCGTTTTTCATCCGAAAATTGATTTTTTGGACTGTACCAAAAGTGATTCAAAATGTCAATTGGATCGTGCCTCATGTTGAATAACCACTTTTTAAACCCTCACAGTGACCAAAATTGCCATTTTTACAGAGTTTTGCTTACTCAAAAGCTTTAATTTTGACCCGTTTCAGGCACAGAAATGACTTTAAACACACTTATTCTAGTTGACAAAGTCATAATTCACATCCAACAGTCATTTAGAGTCAAAAGATTAAATGTTAAAATTTCATCATTATAGACCATTTTGGGATCGTTCGACAGGTCCGGAGTCATCGTTTTTCATCCGAAAATTGATTTTTTGGACTGTACCAAAAATGATTCAAAATGTCAATTGGATCGTGCCTCATGTTGAATAACCACTTTTTAAACCCTCACAGTGACCAAAATTGCCATTTTTACAGAGTTTTGCTAGCTCAAAAGCTTCAATTTTGACCCGTTTCAGGCACAGAAATGACTTTAAACACACTTATTCTAGTTGACAAAGCCATAATTCACATCCAACAGTCATTTAGAGTCAAAAGATTAAATGTTAAAATTTCATCATTATAGACCATTTTGGGAACGTTCGACAGGTCCGGAGTCATCGTTTTTCATCCGAAAATTGATTTTTTGGACTGTACCAAAAATGATTCAAAATGTCAATTGGATCTTTCCTCATGTTGAATAACCACTTTTTAAACCCTCACAGTGACCAAAATTGCCATTTTTACAGAGTTTTGCTTACTCAAAAGCTTCAATTTTGACCCGTTTCAGGCACAGAAATGACTTTAAACACACTTATTTTAGTTGAAAAAGTCATAATTCACATCCAACAGTCATTTAGAGTCAAAAGATTAAATGTTGAAATTTCATCCATATTGACCATTTGGGATCGTTCGACAGGTCCGGAGTCATTGTTTTTCATCCGAAAATTGATTTTTTGGACTGTACCAAAATTGATTCAAAATGTCAATTGGGTCGTGCCTCATGTTGAATAACCACTTTTTAAACCCTCACAGTGACCAAAATTGCCATTTTTAAAGAGTTTTGATTACTCAAAAGCTTCAATTTTGACCCATTTCAGGCACAGAAATGACTTTAAACACACTTATTTTAGTTGACAAAGTCATAATTCACATCCAACAGTCATTTAGAGTCAAAAGATTAAATGTTAAAATTTCATCCATATTGACCATTTTGGGATCGTTCGACAGGTCCGGAGTCATTGTTTTTCATCCGAAAATTGATTTTTTGGACTGTACCAAAAATGATTCAAAATGTCAATTGGATCGTGTCTCATGTTGAATAACCACTTTTTAAACCCTCACAGTGACCAAAATTGCCATTTTTACAGAGTTTTGCTTGCTCAAAAGCTTCAATTTTGACCCGTTTCAGGCACAGAAATGACTTTAAACACACTTATTCTAGTTGACAAAGTCATAATTCACATCCAACAGTCATTTAGAGTCAAAAGATTAAATGTTAAAATTTCATCATTATAGACCATTTTGGGAACGTTCGACAGGTCCGGAGTCATCGTTTTTCATCCGAAAATTGATTTTTTGGACTGTACCAAAAATGATTCAAAATGTCAATTGGATCCGAAAATTGATTTTTTGGACTGTACCAAAAATGATTCAAAATGTCAATTGGATCCTTCCTCATGTTGAATAACCACTTTTTAAACCCTCACAGTGACCAAAATTGCCATTTTTACAGAGTTTTGCTTACTCAAAAGCTTCAATTTTGACCCGTTTCAGGCACAGAAATGACTTTAAACACACTTATTTTAGTTGACAAAGTCATAATTCACATCCAACAGTCATTTAGAGTCAAAAGATTAAATGTTAAAATTTCATCCATATTGACCATTTTGGGATCGTTCGACAGGTCCGGAGTCATCGTTTTTCATCCGAAAATTGATTTTTTGGACTGTACCAAAAATGATTCAAAATGTCAATTGGATCGTGCCTCATGTTGAATAACCACTTTTTAAACCCTCACAGTGACCAAAATTGCCATTTTTACAGAGTTTTGCTTACTCAAAAGCTTCAATTTTGACCCGTTTCAGGCACAGAAAGGACTTTAAGCACACTTATTTTAGTTGACAAAGTCAAAATTCACATCCAACAGTAATTTAGAGTCAAAAGATTAAATGTTAAAATTTCATCATTATAGACCATTTTGGGATCATTCGACAGGTCCGGAGTCATCGTTTTTCATCCGAAAATTGATTTTTTGGACTGTACCAAAAATGATTCAAAATGTCAATTGGATCATGCCTCATGTTGAATAACCACTTTTTAAACCCTCACAGTGACCAAAATTGCCATTTTTACAGAGTTTTGCTTGCTCAAAAGCTTCAATTTTGACCCGTTTCAGGCACAGAAATGACTTTAAACAAACTTATTCTAGTTGACAAAGTCATAATTCACATCCAACAGTCATTTAGAGTCAAAAGATTAAATGTTAACATTTCATCATTATAGACCATTTTGGGAACGTTCGACAGGTCCGGAGTCATCGTTTTTCATCCGAAAATTGATTTTTTGGACTGTACCAAAAATGATTCAAAATGTCAATTGGATCGTTCCTCATGTTGAATAACCACTTTTTAAACCCTCACAGTGACCAAAATTGCCATTTTTACAGAGTTTTGCTTACTCAAAAGCTTCAATTTTGACCCGTTTCAGGCACAGAAAGGACTTTAAGCACACTTATTTTAGTTGACAAAGTCATAATTCACATCCAACAGTAATTTAGAGTCAAAAGATTAAATGTTAAAATGTCATCATTATAGACCATTTTGGGATCGTTCGACAGGTCCGGAGTCATCGTTTTTCATCCGAAAATTGATTTTTTGGACTGTACCAAAAATGATTCAAAATGTCAATTGGATCGTGCCTCATGTTGAATAACCACTTTTTAAACCCTCACAGTGACCAAAATTGCCATTTTTACAGAGTTTTGCTAGCTCAAAAGCTTCAATTTTGACCCGTTTCAGGCACAGAAATGACTTTAAACACACTTATTCTAGTTGACAAAGCCATAATTCACATCCAACAGTCATTTAGAGTCAAAAGATTAAATGTTAAAATTTCATCATTATAGACCATTTTGGGAACGTTCGACAGGTCCGGAGTCATCGTTTTTCATCCGAAAATTGATTTTTTGGACTGTACCAAAAATGATTCAAAATGTCAATTGGATCGTTCCTCATGTTGAATAACCACTTTTTAAACCCTCACAGTGACCAAAATTGCCATTTTTACAGAGTTTTGCTTACTCAAAAGCTTCAATTTTGACCCGTTTCAGGCACAGAAATGACTTTAAACACACTTATTTTAGTTGAAAAAGTCATAATTCACATCCAACAGTCATTTAGAGTCAAAAGATTAAATGTTGAAATTTCATCCATATTGACCATTTGGGATCATTCGACAGGTCCGGAGTCATTGTTTTTCATCCGAAAATTGATTTTTTGGACTGTACCAAAATTGATTCAAAATGTCAATTGGGTCGTGCCTCATGTTGAATAACCACTTTTTAAACCCTCACAGTGACCAAAATTGCCATTTTTACAGAGTTTTGCTTGCTCAAAAGCTTCAATTTTGACCCGTTTCAGGCACAGAAATGACTTTAAACACACTGATTTTAGTTGACAAAGTCATAATTCACATCCAACAGTCATTTAGAGTCAAAAGATTAAATGTTAAAATTTCATCATTATAGACCATTTTGGGAACGTTCGACAGGTCCGGAGTCATCGTTTTTCATCAGAAAATTGATTTTTTTGGACTGTACCAAAAATGATTCAAAATGTCAATTGGATCGTTCCTCATGTTGAATAACCACTTTTTAAACCCTCACAGTGACCAAAATTGCCATTTTTACAGAGTTTTGATTACTCAAAAGCTTCCATTTTGACCCATTTCAGGCACAGAAATGACTTTAAACACACTTATTTTAGTTGACAAAGTCATAATTCACATCCAACAGTCATTTAGAGTCAAAAGATTAAATGTTAAAATTTCATCCATATTGACCATTTTGGGATCGTTCGACAGGTCCGGAGTCATTGTTTTTCATCCGAAAATTGATTTTTTGGACTGTACCAAAAATGATTCAAAATGTCAATTGGATCGTGTCTCATGTTGAATAACCACTTTTTAAACCCTCACAGTGACCAAAATTGCCATTTTTACAGAGTTTTGCTTGCTCAAAAGCTTCAATTTTGACCCGTTTCAGGCACAGAAATGACTTTAAACACACTTATTCTAGTTGACAAAGTCATAATTCACATCCAACAGTCATTTAGAGTCAAAAGATTAAATGTTAAAATTTCATCATTATAGACCATTTTGGGAACGTTCGACAGGTCCGGAGTCATCGTTTTTCATCCGAAAATTGATTTTTTGGACTGTACCAAAAATGATTCAAAATATCAATTGGATCGTTCCTCATGTTGAATAACCACTTTTTAAACCCTCACAGTGACCAAAATTGCCATTTTTACAGAGTTTTGCTTACTCAAAAGCTTCAATTTTGACCCGTTTCAGGCACAGAAATGACTTTAAACACACTTATTTTAGTTGACAAAGTCATAATTCACATCCAACAGTCATTTAGAGTCAAAAGATTAAATGTTAAAATTTCATCCATATTGACCATTTTGGGATCGTTCGACAGGTCCGGAGTCATTGTTTTTCATCCGAAAATTGATTTTTTGGACTGTACCAAAAATGATTCAAAATGTCAATTGGATCGTGTCTCATGTTGAATAACCAGTTTTTAAACCCTCACAGTGACCAAAATTGCCATTTTTACAGAGTTTTGCTTACTCAAAAGCTTCAATTTTGACCCGTTTCAGGCACAGAAATGACTTTAAACACACTTATTTTAGTTGAAAAAGTCATAATTCACATCCAACAGTCATTTAGAGTCAAAAGATTAAATGTTGAAATTTCATCCATATTGACCATTTGGGATCGTTCGACAGGTCCGGAGTCATTGTTTTTCATCCGAAAATTGATTTTTTGGACTGTACCAAAAGTGATTCAAAATGTCAATTGGATCGTGCCTCATGTTGAATAACCACTTTTTAAACCCTCACAGTGACCAAAATTGCCATTTTTACAGAGTTTTGCTTGCTCAAAAGCTTCAATTTTGACCCGTTTCAGGCACAGAAATGACTTTAAACACACTTATTCTAGTTGACAAAGTCATAATTCACATCCAACAGTCATTTAGAGTCAAAAGATTAAATGTTAAAATTTCATCCATATTGACCATTTTGGGATCGTTCGACAGGTCCGGAGTCATTGTTTTTCATCCGAAAATTGATTTTTTGGACTGTACCAAAAGTGATTCAAAATGTCAATTGGATCGTGCCTCATGTTGAATAACCACTTTTTAAACCCTCACAGTGACCGGAATTGCCATTTTTACAGAGTTTTGCTTACTCAAAAGCTTTAATTTTGACCCGTTTCAGGCACAGAAATGACTTTAAACACACTTATTCTAGTTGACAAAGTCATAATTCACATCCAACAGTCATTTAGAGTCAAAAGAATAAATGTTAACATTTCATCATTATAGACCATTTTGGGAACGTTCGACAGGTCCGGAGTCATCGTTTTTCATCCGAAAATTGATTTTTTGGACTGTACCAAAAATGATTCAAAATATCAATTGGATCGTTCCTCATGTTGAATAACCACTTTTTAAACCCTCACAGTGACCAAAATTGCCATTTTTACAGAGTTTTGCTTACTCAAAAGCTTCAATTTTGACCCGTTTCAGGCACAGAAATGACTTTAAACACACTTATTTTAGTTGACAAAGTCATAATTCACATCCAACAGTCATTTAGAGTCAAAAGATTAAATGTTAAAATTTCATCCATATTGACCATTTTGGGATCGTTCGACAGGTCCGGAGTCATTGTTTTTCATCCGAAAATTGATTTTTTGGACTGTACCAAAAATGATTCAAAATGTCAATTGGATCGTGTCTCATGTTGAATAACCAGTTTTTAAACCCTCACAGTGACCAAAATTGCCATTTTTACAGAGTTTTGCTTACTCAAAAGCTTCAATTTTGACCCGTTTCAGGCACAGAAATGACTTTAAACACACTTATTTTAGTTGAAAAAGTCATAATTCACATCCAACAGTCATTTAGAGTCAAAAGATTAAATGTTGAAATTTCATCCATATTGACCATTTGGGATCGTTCGACAGGTCCGGAGTCATTGTTTTTCATCCGAAAATTGATTTTTTGGACTGTACCAAAAGTGATTCAAAATGTCAATTGGATCGTGTCTCATGTTGAATAACCAGTTTTTAAACCCTCACAGTGACCAAAATTGCCATTTTTACAGAGTTTTGCTTACTCAAAAGCTTCAATTTTGACCCGTTTCAGGCACAGAAATGACTTTAAACACACTTATTTTAGTTGAAAAAGTCATAATTCACATCCAACAGTCATTTAGAGTCAAAAGATTAAATGTTGAAATTTCATCCATATTGACCATTTGGGATCGTTCGACAGGTCCGGAGTCATTGTTTTTCATCCGAAAATTGATTTTTTGGACTGTACCAAAAATGATTCAAAATGTCAATTGGATCGTGTCTCATGTTGAATAACCACTTTTTAAACCCTCACAGTGACCAAAATTGCCATTTTTACAGAGTTTTGCTTGCTCAAAAGCTTCAATTTTGACCCGTTTCAGGCACAGAAATGACTTTAAACACACTTATTCTAGTTGACAAAGTCATAATTCACATCCAACAGTCATTTAGAGTCAAAAGATTAAATGTTAAAATTTCATCATTATAGACCATTTTGGGAACGTTCGACAGGTCCGGAGTCATCGTTTTTCATCCGAAAATTGATTTTTTGGACTGTACCAAAAATGATTCAAAATGTCAATTGGATCCGAAAATTGATTTTTTGGACTGTACCAAAAATGATTCAAAATGTCAATTGGATCCTTCCTCATGTTGAATAACCACTTTTTAAACCCTCACAGTGACCAAAATTGCCATTTTTACAGAGTTTTGCTTACTCAAAAGCTTCAATTTTGACCCGTTTCAGGCACAGAAATGACTTTAAACACACTTATTTTAGTTGACAAAGTCATAATTCACATCCAACAGTCATTTAGAGTCAAAAGATTAAATGTTAAAATTTCATCCATATTGACCATTTTGGGATCGTTCGACAGGTCCGGAGTCATCGTTTTTCATCCGAAAATTGATTTTTTGGACTGTACCAAAAATGATTCAAAATGTCAATTGGATCGTGCCTCATGTTGAATAACCACTTTTTAAACCCTCACAGTGACCAAAATTGCCATTTTTACAGAGTTTTGCTTACTCAAAAGCTTCAATTTTGACCCGTTTCAGGCACAGAAAGGACTTTAAGCACACTTATTTTAGTTGACAAAGTCAAAATTCACATCCAACAGTAATTTAGAGTCAAAAGATTAAATGTTAAAATTTCATCATTATAGACCATTTTGGGATCATTCGACAGGTCCGGAGTCATCGTTTTTCATCCGAAAATTGATTTTTTGGACTGTACCAAAAATGATTCAAAATGTCAATTGGATCATGCCTCATGTTGAATAACCACTTTTTAAACCCTCACAGTGACCAAAATTGCCATTTTTACAGAGTTTTGCTTGCTCAAAAGCTTCAATTTTGACCCGTTTCAGGCACAGAAATGACTTTAAACAAACTTATTCTAGTTGACAAAGTCATAATTCACATCCAACAGTCATTTAGAGTCAAAAGATTAAATGTTAACATTTCATCATTATAGACCATTTTGGGAACGTTCGACAGGTCCGGAGTCATCGTTTTTCATCCGAAAATTGATTTTTTGGACTGTACCAAAAATGATTCAAAATGTCAATTGGATCGTTCCTCATGTTGAATAACCACTTTTTAAACCCTCACAGTGACCAAAATTGCCATTTTTACAGAGTTTTGCTTACTCAAAAGCTTCAATTTTGACCCGTTTCAGGCACAGAAAGGACTTTAAGCACACTTATTTTAGTTGACAAAGTCATAATTCACATCCAACAGTAATTTAGAGTCAAAAGATTAAATGTTAAAATGTCATCATTATAGACCATTTTGGGATCGTTCGACAGGTCCGGAGTCATCGTTTTTCATCCGAAAATTGATTTTTTGGACTGTACCAAAAATGATTCAAAATGTCAATTGGATCGTGCCTCATGTTGAATAACCACTTTTTAAACCCTCACAGTGACCAAAATTGCCATTTTTACAGAGTTTTGCTAGCTCAAAAGCTTCAATTTTGACCCGTTTCAGGCACAGAAATGACTTTAAACACACTTATTCTAGTTGACAAAGCCATAATTCACATCCAACAGTCATTTAGAGTCAAAAGATTAAATGTTAAAATTTCATCATTATAGACCATTTTGGGAACGTTCGACAGGTCCGGAGTCATCGTTTTTCATCCGAAAATTGATTTTTTGGACTGTACCAAAAATGATTCAAAATGTCAATTGGATCGTTCCTCATGTTGAATAACCACTTTTTAAACCCTCACAGTGACCAAAATTGCCATTTTTACAGAGTTTTGCTTACTCAAAAGCTTCAATTTTGACCCGTTTCAGGCACAGAAATGACTTTAAACACACTTATTTTAGTTGAAAAAGTCATAATTCACATCCAACAGTCATTTAGAGTCAAAAGATTAAATGTTGAAATTTCATCCATATTGACCATTTGGGATCATTCGACAGGTCCGGAGTCATTGTTTTTCATCCGAAAATTGATTTTTTGGACTGTACCAAAATTGATTCAAAATGTCAATTGGGTCGTGCCTCATGTTGAATACCCACTTTTTAAACCCTCACAGTGACCAAAATTGCCATTTTTACAGAGTTTTGCTTGCTCAAAAGCTTCAATTTTGACCCGTTTCAGGCACAGAAATGACTTTAAACACACTGATTTTAGTTGACAAAGTCATAATTCACATCCAACAGTCATTTAGAGTCAAAAGATTAAATGTTAAAATTTCATCATTATAGACCATTTTGGGAACGTTCGACAGGTCCGGAGTCATCGTTTTTCATCAGAAAATTGATTTTTTTGGACTGTACCAAAAATGATTCAAAATGTCAATTGGATCGTTCCTCATGTTGAATAACCACTTTTTAAACCCTCACAGTGACCAAAATTGCCATTTTTACAGAGTTTTGATTACTCAAAAGCTTCCATTTTGACCCATTTCAGGCACAGAAATGACTTTAAACACACTTATTTTAGTTGACAAAGTCATAATTCACATCCAACAGTCATTTAGAGTCAAAAGATTAAATGTTAAAATTTCATCCATATTGACCATTTTGGGATCGTTCGACAGGTCCGGAGTCATTGTTTTTCATCCGAAAATTGATTTTTTGGACTGTACCAAAAATGATTCAAAATGTCAATTGGATCGTGTCTCATGTTGAATAACCACTTTTTAAACCCTCACAGTGACCAAAATTGCCATTTTTACAGAGTTTTGCTTGCTCAAAAGCTTCAATTTTGACCCGTTTCAGGCACAGAAATGACTTTAAACACACTTATTCTAGTTGACAAAGTCATAATTCACATCCAACAGTCATTTAGAGTCAAAAGATTAAATGTTAAAATTTCATCATTATAGACCATTTTGGGAACGTTCGACAGGTCCGGAGTCATCGTTTTTCATCCGAAAATTGATTTTTTGGACTGTACCAAAAATGATTCAAAATATCAATTGGATCGTTCCTCATGTTGAATAACCACTTTTTAAACCCTCACAGTGACCAAAATTGCCATTTTTACAGAGTTTTGCTTACTCAAAAGCTTCAATTTTGACCCGTTTCAGGCACAGAAATGACTTTAAACACACTTATTTTAGTTGACAAAGTCATAATTCACATCCAACAGTCATTTAGAGTCAAAAGATTAAATGTTAAAATTTCATCCATATTGACCATTTTGGGATCGTTCGACAGGTCCGGAGTCATTGTTTTTCATCCGAAAATTGATTTTTTGGACTGTACCAAAAATGATTCAAAATGTCAATTGGATCGTGTCTCATGTTGAATAACCAGTTTTTAAACCCTCACAGTGACCAAAATTGCCATTTTTACAGAGTTTTGCTTACTCAAAAGCTTCAATTTTGACCCGTTTCAGGCACAGAAATGACTTTAAACACACTTATTTTAGTTGAAAAAGTCATAATTCACATCCAACAGTCATTTAGAGTCAAAAGATTAAATGTTGAAATTTCATCCATATTGACCATTTGGGATCGTTCGACAGGTCCGGAGTCATTGTTTTTCATCCGAAAATTGATTTTTTGGACTGTACCAAAAGTGATTCAAAATGTCAATTGGATCGTGCCTCATGTTGAATAACCACTTTTTAAACCCTCACAGTGACCAAAATTGCCATTTTTACAGAGTTTTGCTTGCTCAAAAGCTTCAATTTTGACCCGTTTCAGGCACAGAAATGACTTTAAACACACTTATTCTAGTTGACAAAGTCATAATTCACATCCAACAGTCATTTAGAGTCAAAAGATTAAATGTTAAAATTTCATCCATATTGACCATTTTGGGATCGTTCGACAGGTCCGGAGTCATTGTTTTTCATCCGAAAATTGATTTTTTGGACTGTACCAAAAGTGATTCAAAATGTCAATTGGATCGTGCCTCATGTTGAATAACCACTTTTTAAACCCTCACAGTGACCGGAATTGCCATTTTTACAGAGTTTTGCTTACTCAAAAGCTTTAATTTTGACCCGTTTCAGGCACAGAAATGACTTTAAACACACTTATTCTAGTTGACAAAGTCATAATTCACATCCAACAGTCATTTAGAGTCAAAAGAATAAATGTTAACATTTCATCATTATAGACCATTTTGGGAACGTTCGACAGGTCCGGAGTCATCGTTTTTCATCCGAAAATTGATTTTTTGGACTGTACCAAAAATGATTCAAAATATCAATTGGATCGTTCCTCATGTTGAATAACCACTTTTTAAACCCTCACAGTGACCAAAATTGCCATTTTTACAGAGTTTTGCTTACTCAAAAGCTTCAATTTTGACCCGTTTCAGGCACAGAAATGACTTTAAACACACTTATTTTAGTTGACAAAGTCATAATTCACATCCAACAGTCATTTAGAGTCAAAAGATTAAATGTTAAAATTTCATCCATATTGACCATTTTGGGATCGTTCGACAGGTCCGGAGTCATTGTTTTTCATCCGAAAATTGATTTTTTGGACTGTACCAAAAATGATTCAAAATGTCAATTGGATCGTGTCTCATGTTGAATAACCAGTTTTTAAACCCTCACAGTGACCAAAATTGCCATTTTTACAGAGTTTTGCTTACTCAAAAGCTTCAATTTTGACCCGTTTCAGGCACAGAAATGACTTTAAACACACTTATTTTAGTTGAAAAAGTCATAATTCACATCCAACAGTCATTTAGAGTCAAAAGATTAAATGTTGAAATTTCATCCATATTGACCATTTGGGATCGTTCGACAGGTCCGGAGTCATTGTTTTTCATCCGAAAATTGATTTTTTGGACTGTACCAAAAGTGATTCAAAATGTCAATTGGATCGTGCCTCATGTTGAATAACCACTTTTTAAACCCTCACAGTGACCAAAATTGCCATTTTTACAGAGTTTTGCTTGCTCAAAAGCTTCAATTTTGACCCGTTTCAGGCAAAGAAATGACTTTAAACACACTTATTCTAGTTGACAAAGTCATAATTCACATCCAACAGTCATTTAGAGTCAAAAGATTAAATGTTAAAATTTCATCATTATAGACCATTTTGGGAACGTTCGACAGGTCCGGAGTCATCGTTTTTCATCCGAAAATTGATTTTTTGGACTGTACCAAAAATGATTCAAAATGTCAATTGGATCGTTCCTCATGTTGAATAACCACTTTTTAAACCCTCACAGTGACCAAAATTGCCATTTTTACAGAGTTTTGATTACTCAAAAGCTTCAATTTTGACCCATTTCAGGCACAGAAATGACTTTAAACACACTTATTTTAGTTGACAAAGTCATAATTCACATCCAACAGTCATTTAGAGTCAAAAGAATAAATGTTAAAATTTCATCCATATTGACCATTTTGGGATCGTTCGACAGGTCCGGAGTCATTGTTTTTCATCCGAAAATTGATTTTTTGGACTGTACCAAAAGTGATTCAAAATGTCAATTGGATCGTGCCTCATGTTGAATAACCACTTTTTAAACCCTCACAGTGACCGGAATTGCCATTTTTACAGAGTTTTGCTTACTCAAAAGCTTTAATTTTGACCCGTTTCAGGCACAGAAATGACTTTAAACACACTTATTCTAGTTGACAAAGTCATAATTCACATCCAACAGTCATTTAGAGTCAAAAGAATAAATGTTAACATTTCATCATTATAGACCATTTTGGGAACGTTCGACAGGTCCGGAGTCATCGTTTTTCATCCGAAAATTGATTTTTTGGACTGTACCAAAAATGATTCAAAATATCAATTGGATCGTTCCTCATGTTGAATAACCACTTTTTAAACCCTCACAGTGACCAAAATTGCCATTTTTACAGAGTTTTGCTTACTCAAAAGCTTCAATTTTGACCCGTTTCAGGCACAGAAATGACTTTAAACACACTTATTTTAGTTGACAAAGTCATAATTCACATCCAACAGTCATTTAGAGTCAAAAGATTAAATGTTAAAATTTCATCCATATTGACCATTTTGGGATCGTTCGACAGGTCCGGAGTCATTGTTTTTCATCCGAAAATTGATTTTTTGGACTGTACCAAAAATGATTCAAAATGTCAATTGGATCGTGTCTCATGTTGAATAACCAGTTTTTAAACCCTCACAGTGACCAAAATTGCCATTTTTACAGAGTTTTGCTTACTCAAAAGCTTCAATTTTGACCCGTTTCAGGCACAGAAATGACTTTAAACACACTTATTTTAGTTGAAAAAGTCATAATTCACATCCAACAGTCATTTAGAGTCAAAAGATTAAATGTTGAAATTTCATCCATATTGACCATTTGGGATCGTTCGACAGGTCCGGAGTCATTGTTTTTCATCCGAAAATTGATTTTTTGGACTGTACCAAAAGTGATTCAAAATGTCAATTGGATCGTGCCTCATGTTGAATAACCACTTTTTAAACCCTCACAGTGACCAAAATTGCCATTTTTACAGAGTTTTGCTTGCTCAAAAGCTTCAATTTTGACCCGTTTCAGGCAAAGAAATGACTTTAAACACACTTATTCTAGTTGACAAAGTCATAATTCACATCCAACAGTCATTTAGAGTCAAAAGATTAAATGTTAAAATTTCATCATTATAGACCATTTTGGGAACGTTCGACAGGTCCGGAGTCATCGTTTTTCATCCGAAAATTGATTTTTTGGACTGTACCAAAAATGATTCAAAATGTCAATTGGATCGTTCCTCATGTTGAATAACCACTTTTTAAACCCTCACAGTGACCAAAATTGCCATTTTTACAGAGTTTTGATTACTCAAAAGCTTCAATTTTGACCCATTTCAGGCACAGAAATGACTTTAAACACACTTATTTTAGTTGACAAAGTCATAATTCACATCCAACAGTCATTTAGAGTCAAAAGAATAAATGTTAAAATTTCATCCATATTGACCATTTTGGGATCGTTCGACAGGTCCGGAGTCATTGTTTTTCATCCGAAAATTGATTTTTTGGACTGTACCAAAAATGATTCAAAATGTCAATTGGATCGTGTCTCATGTTGAATAACCAGTTTTTAAACCCTCACAGTGACCAAAATTGCCATTTTTACAGAGTTTTGCTTACTCAAAAGCTTCAATTTTGACCCGTTTCAGGCACAGAAATGACTTTAAACACACTTATTTTAGTTGAAAAAGTCATAATTCACATCCAACAGTCATTTAGAGTCAAAAGATTAAATGTTGAAATTTCATCCATATTGACCATTTGGGATCGTTCGACAGGTCCGGAGTCATCGTTTTTCATCCGAAAATTGATTTTTTGGACTGTACCAAAAGTGATTCAAAATGTCAATTGGATCGTGCCTCATGTTGAATAACCACTTTTTAAACCCTCACAGTGACCAAAATTGCCATTTTTACAGAGTTTTGCTTGCTCAAAAGCTTCAATTTTGACCCGTTTCAGGCACAGAAATGACTTTAAACACACTTATTCTAGTTGACAAAGTCATAATTCACATCCAACAGTCATTTAGAGTCAAAAGATTAAATGTTAAAATTTCATCATTATAGACCATTTTGGGAACGTTCGACAGGTCCGGAGTCATCGTTTTTCATCCGAAAATTGATTTTTTGGACTGTACCAAAAATGATTCAAAATGTCAATTGGATCGTTTCTCATGTTGAATAACCACTTTTTAAACCCTCACAGTGACCAAAATTGCCATTTTTACAGAGTTTTGATTACTCAAAAGCTTCAATTTTGACCCATTTCAGGCACAGCAATGACTTTAAACACACTTATTTTAGTTGACAAAGTCATAATTCACATCCAACAGTCATTTAGAGTCAAAAGATTAAATGTTAAAATTTCATCCATATTGACCATTTTGGGATCGTTCGACAGGTCCGGAGTCATTGTTTTTCATCCGAAAATTGATTTTTTGGACTGTACCAAAAATGATTCAAAATGTCAATTGGATCGTGTCTCATGTTGAATAACCAGTTTTGAAACCCTCACAGTGACCAAAATTGCAATTTTTACAGAGTTTTGCTTACTCAAAAGCTTCAATTTTGACCCGTTTCAGGCACAGAAATGACTTTAAACACACTTATTTTAGTTGAAAAAGTCATAATTCACATCCAACAGTCATTTAGAGTCAAAAGTTTAAATGTTGAAATTTCATCCATATTGACCATTTGGGATCGTTCGACAGGTCCGGAGTCATCGTTTTTCATCCGAAAATTGATTTTTTGGACTGTACCAAAAGTGATTCAAAATGTCAATTGGATCGTGCCTCATGTTGAATAACCACTTTTTAAACCCTCACAGTGACCAAAATTGCCATTTTTACAGAGTTTTGCTTACTCAAAAGCTTTAATTTTGACCCGTTTCAGGCACAGAAATGACTTTAAACACACTTATTCTAGTTGACAAAGTCATAATTCACATCCAACAGTCATTTAGAGTCAAAAGATTAAATGTTAAAATTTCATCATTATAGACCATTTTGGGATCGTTCGACAGGTCCGGAGTCATCGTTTTTCATCCGAAAATTGATTTTTTGGACTGTACCAAAAATGATTCAAAATGTCAATTGGATCGTGCCTCATGTTGAATAACCACTTTTTAAACCCTCACAGTGACCAAAATTGCCATTTTTACAGAGTTTTGCTAGCTCAAAAGCTTCAATTTTGACCCGTTTCAGGCACAGAAATGACTTTAAACACACTTATTCTAGTTGACAAAGCCATAATTCACATCCAACAGTCATTTAGAGTCAAAAGATTAAATGTTAAAATTTCATCATTATAGACCATTTTGGGAACGTTCGACAGGTCCGGAGTCATCGTTTTTCATCCGAAAATTGATTTTTTGGACTGTACCAAAAATGATTCAAAATGTCAATTGGATCTTTCCTCATGTTGAATAACCACTTTTTAAACCCTCACAGTGACCAAAATTGCCATTTTTACAGAGTTTTGCTTACTCAAAAGCTTCAATTTTGACCCGTTTCAGGCACAGAAATGACTTTAAACACACTTATTTTAGTTGAAAAAGTCATAATTCACATCCAACAGTCATTTAGAGTCAAAAGATTAAATGTTGAAATTTCATCCATATTGACCATTTGGGATCGTTCGACAGGTCCGGAGTCATTGTTTTTCATCCGAAAATTGATTTTTTGGACTGTACCAAAATTGATTCAAAATGTCAATTGGGTCGTGCCTCATGTTGAATAACCACTTTTTAAACCCTCACAGTGACCAAAATTGCCATTTTTACAGAGTTTTGATTACTCAAAAGCTTCAATTTTGACCCATTTCAGGCACAGAAATGACTTTAAACACACTTATTTTAGTTGACAAAGTCATAATTCACATCCAACAGTCATTTAGAGTCAAAAGATTAAATGTTAAAATTTCATCCATATTGACCATTTTGGGATCGTTCGACAGGTCCGGAGTCATTGTTTTTCATCCGAAAATTGATTTTTTGGACTGTACCAAAAATGATTCAAAATGTCAATTGGATCGTGTCTCATGTTGAATAACCACTTTTTAAACCCTCACAGTGACCAAAATTGCCATTTTTACAGAGTTTTGCTTGCTCAAAAGCTTCAATTTTGACCCGTTTCAGGCACAGAAATGACTTTAAACACACTTATTCTAGTTGACAAAGTCATAATTCACATCCAACAGTCATTTAGAGTCAAAAGATTAAATGTTAAAATTTCATCATTATAGACCATTTTGGGAACGTTCGACAGGTCCGGAGTCATCGTTTTTCATCCGAAAATTTATTTTTTGGACTGTACCAAAAATGATTCAAAATGTCAATTGGATCTTTCCTCATGTTGAATAACCACTTTTTAAACCCTCACAGTGACCAAAATTGCCATTTTTACAGAGTTTTGCTTACTCAAAAGCTTCAATTTTGACCCGTTTCAGGCACAGAAATGACTTTAAACACACTTATTTTAGTTGAAAAAGTCATAATTCACATCCAACAGTCATTTAGAGTCAAAAGATTAAATGTTGAAATTTCATCCATATTGACCATTTGGGATCGTTCGACAGGTCCGGAGTCATTGTTTTTCATCCGAAAATTGATTTTTTGGACTGTACCAAAATTGATTCAAAATGTCAATTGGGTCGTGCCTCATGTTGAATAACCACTTTTTAAACCCTCACAGTGACCAAAATTGCCATTTTTACAGAGTTTTGCTTACTCAAAAGCTTCAATTTTGACCCGTTTCAGGCAAAGAAAGGACTTTAAGCACACTTATTTTAGTTGACAAAGTCAAAATTCACATCCAACAGTAATTTAGAGTCAAAAGATTAAATGTTAAAATTTCATCATTATAGACCATTTTGGGATCATTCGACAGGTCCGGAGTCATCGTTTTTCATCCGAAAATTGATTTTTTGGACTGTACCAAAAATGATTCAAAATGTCAATTGGATCATGCCTCATGTTGAATAACCACTTTTTAAACCCTCACAGTGACCAAAATTGCCATTTTTACAGAGTTTTGCTTGCTCAAAAGCTTCAATTTTGACCCGTTTCAGGCACAGAAATGACTTTAAACAAACTTATTCTAGTTGACAAAGTCATAATTCACATCCAACAGTCATTTAGAGTCAAAAGATTAAATGTTAACATTTCATCATTATAGACCATTTTGGGAACGTTCGACAGGTCCGGAGTCATCGTTTTTCATCCGAAAATTGATTTTTTGGACTGTACCAAAAATGATTCAAAATGTCAATTGGATCGTTCCTCATGTTGAATAACCACTTTTTAAACCCTCACAGTGACCAAAATTGCCATTTTTACAGAGTTTTGCTTACTCAAAAGCTTCAATTTTGACCCGTTTCAGGCACAGAAAGGACTTTAAGCACACTTATTTTAGTTGACAAAGTCATAATTCACATCCAACAGTAATTTAGAGTCAAAAGATTAAATGTTAAAATGTCATCATTATAGACCATTTTGGGATCGTTCGACAGGTCCGGAGTCATCGTTTTTCATCCGAAAATTGATTTTTTGGACTGTACCTAAAATGATTCAAAATGTCAATTGGATCGTGCCTCATGTTGAATAACCACTTTTTAAACCCTCACAGTGACCAAAATTGCCATTTTTACAGAGTTTTGCTAGCTCAAAAGCTTCAATTTTGACCCGTTTCAGGCACAGAAATGACTTTAAACACACTTATTCTAGTTGACAAAGCCATAATTCACATCCAACAGTCATTTAGAGTCAAAAGATTAAATGTTAAAATTTCATCATTATAGACCATTTTGGGAACGTTCGACAGGTCCGGAGTCATCGTTTTTCATCCGAAAATTGATTTTTTGGACTGTACCAAAAATGATTCAAAATGTCAATTGGATCGTTCCTCATGTTGAATAACCACTTTTTAAACCCTCACAGTGACCAAAATTGCCATTTTTACAGAGTTTTGCTTACTCAAAAGCTTCAATTTTGACCCGTTTCAGGCACAGAAATGACTTTAAACACACTTATTTTAGTTGAAAAAGTCATAATTCACATCCAACAGTCATTTAGAGTCAAAAGATTAAATGTTGAAATTTCATCCATATTGACCATTTGGGATCGTTCGACAGGTCCGGAGTCATTGTTTTTCATCCGAAAATTGATTTTTTGGACTGTACCAAAATTGATTCAAAATGTCAATTGGGTCGTGCCTCATGTTGAATAACCACTTTTTAAACCCTCACAGTGACCAAAATTGCCATTTTTACAGAGTTTTGCTTGCTCAAAAGCTTCAATTTTGACCCGTTTCAGGCACAGAAATGACTTTAAACACACTGATTTTAGTTGACAAAGTCATAATTCACATCCAACAGTCATTTAGAGTCAAAAGATTAAATGTTAAAATTTCATCATTATAGACCATTTTGGGAACGTTCGACAGGTCCGGAGTCATCGTTTTTCATCAGAAAATTGATTTTTTTGGACTGTACCAAAAATGATTCAAAATGTCAATTGGATCGTTCCTCATGTTGAATAACCACTTTTTAAACCCTCACAGTGACCAAAATTGCCATTTTTACAGAGTTTTGATTACTCAAAAGCTTCCATTTTGACCCATTTCAGGCACAGAAATGACTTTAAACACACTTATTTTAGTTGACAAAGTCATAATTCACATCCAACAGTCATTTAGAGTCAAAAGATTAAATGTTAAAATTTCATCCATATTGACCATTTTGGGATCGTTCGACAGGTCCGGAGTCATTGTTTTTCATCCGAAAATTGATTTTTTGGACTGTACCAAAAATGATTCAAAATGTCAATTGGATCGTGTCTCATGTTGAATAACCACTTTTTAAACCCTCACAGTGACCAAAATTGCCATTTTTACAGAGTTTTGCTTGCTCAAAAGCTTCAATTTTGACCCGTTTCAGGCACAGAAATGACTTTAAACACACTTATTCTAGTTGACAAAGTCATAATTCACATCCAACAGTCATTTAGAGTCAAAAGATTAAATGTTAAAATTTCATCATTATAGACCATTTTGGGAACGTTCGACAGGTCCGGAGTCATCGTTTTTCATCCGAAAATTGATTTTTTGGACTGTACCAAAAATGATTCAAAATGTCAATTGGATCGTTTCTCATGTTGAATAACCACTTTTTAAACCCTCACAGTGACCAAAATTGCCATTTTTACAGAGTTTTGATTACTCAAAAGCTTCAATTTTGACCCATTTCAGGCACAGAAATGACTTTAAACACACTTATTTTAGTTGACAAAGTCATAATTCACATCCAACAGTCATTTAGAGTCAAAAGATTAAATGTTAAAATTTCATCCATATTGACCATTTTGGGATCGTTCGACAGGTCCGGAGTCATTGTTTTTCATCCGAAAATTGATTTTTTGGACTGTACCAAAAGTGATTCAAAATGTCAATTGGATCGTGCCTCATGTTGAATAACCACTTTTTAAACCCTCACAGTGACCAAAATTGCCATTTTTACAGTGTTTTGCTTACTCAAAAGCTTTAATTTTGACCCGTTTCAGGCACAGAAATGACTTTAAACACACTTATTCTAGTTGACAAAGTCATAATTCACATCCAACAGTCATTTAGAGTCAAAAGAATAAATGTTAACATTTCATCATTATAGACCATTTTGGGAACGTTCGACAGGTCCGGAGTCATCGTTTTTCATCCGAAAATTGATTTTTTGGACTGTACCAAAAATGATTCAAAATATCAATTGGATCGTTCCTCATGTTGAATAACCACTTTTTAAACCCTCACAGTGACCAAAATTGCCATTTTTACAGAGTTTTGCTTACTCAAAAGCTTCAATTTTGACCCGTTTCAGGCACAGAAATGACTTTAAACACACTTATTTTAGTTGACAAAGTCATAATTCACATCCAACAGTCATTTAGAGTCAAAAGATTAAATGTTAAAATTTCATCCATATTGACCATTTTGGGATCGTTCGACAGGTCCGGAGTCATTGTTTTTCATCCGAAAATTGATTTTTTGGACTGTACCAAAAATGATTCAAAATGTCAATTGGATCGTGTCTCATGTTGAATAACCAGTTTTTAAACCCTCACAGTGACCAAAATTGCCATTTTTACAGAGTTTTGCTTACTCAAAAGCTTCAATTTTGACCCGTTTCAGGCACAGAAATGACTTTAAACACACTTATTTTAGTTGAAAAAGTCATAATTCACATCCAACAGTCATTTAGAGTCAAAAGATTAAATGTTGAAATTTCATCCATATTGACCATTTGGGATCGTTCGACAGGTCCGGAGTCATTGTTTTTCATCCGAAAATTGATTTTTTGGACTGTACCAAAAGTGATTCAAAATGTCAATTGGATCGTGCCTCATGTTGAATAACCACTTTTTAAACCCTCACAGTGACCAAAATTGCCATTTTTACAGAGTTTTGCTTGCTCAAAAGCTTCAATTTTGACCCGTTTCAGGCACAGAAATGACTTTAAACACACTTATTCTAGTTGACAAAGTCATAATTCACATCCAACAGTCATTTAGAGTCAAAAGATTAAATGTTAAAATTTCATCCATATTGACCATTTTGGGATCGTTCGACAGGTCCGGAGTCATTGTTTTTCATCCGAAAATTGATTTTTTGGACTGTACCAAAAGTGATTCAAAATGTCAATTGGATCGTGCCTCATGTTGAATAACCACTTTTTAAACCCTCACAGTGACCGGAATTGCCATTTTTACAGAGTTTTGCTTACTCAAAAGCTTTAATTTTGACCCGTTTCAGGCACAGAAATGACTTTAAACACACTTATTCTAGTTGACAAAGTCATAATTCACATCCAACAGTCATTTAGAGTCAAAAGAATAAATGTTAACATTTCATCATTATAGACCATTTTGGGAACGTTCGACAGGTCCGGAGTCATCGTTTTTCATCCGAAAATTGATTTTTTGGACTGTACCAAAAATGATTCAAAATATCAATTGGATCGTTCCTCATGTTGAATAACCACTTTTTAAACCCTCACAGTGACCAAAATTGCCATTTTTACAGAGTTTTGCTTACTCAAAAGCTTCAATTTTGACCCGTTTCAGGCACAGAAATGACTTTAAACACACTTATTTTAGTTGACAAAGTCATAATTCACATCCAACAGTCATTTAGAGTCAAAAGAATAAATGTTAACATTTCATCATTATAGACCATTTTGGGAACGTTCGACAGGTCCGGAGTCATCGTTTTTCATCCGAAAATTGATTTTTTGGACTGTACCAAAAATGATTCAAAATATCAATTGGATCGTTCCTCATGTTGAATAACCACTTTTTAAACCCTCACAGTGACCAAAATTGCCATTTTTACAGAGTTTTGCTTACTCAAAAGCTTCAATTTTGACCCGTTTCAGGCACAGAAATGACTTTAAACACACTTATTTTAGTTGACAAAGTCATAATTCACATCCAACAGTCATTTAGAGTCAAAAGATTAAATGTTAAAATTTCATCCATATTGACCATTTTGGGATCGTTCGACAGGTCCGGAGTCATTGTTTTTCATCCGAAAATTGATTTTTTGGACTGTACCAAAAGTGATTCAAAATGTCAATTGGATCGTGCCTCATGTTGAATAACCACTTTTTAAACCCTCACAGTGACCAAAATTGCCATTTTTACAGAGTTTTGCTTGCTCAAAAGCTTCAATTTTGACCCGTTTCAGGCACAGAAATGACTTTAAACACACTTATTCTAGTTGACAAAGTCATAATTCACATCCAACAGTCATTTAGAGTCAAAAGATTAAATGTTAAAATTTCATCCATATTGACCATTTTGGGATCGTTCGACAGGTCCGGAGTCATTGTTTTTCATCCGAAAATTGATTTTTTGGACTGTACCAAAAGTGATTCAAAATGTCAATTGGATCGTGCCTCATGTTGAATAACCACTTTTTAAACCCTCACAGTGACCGGAATTGCCATTTTTACAGAGTTTTGCTTACTCAAAAGCTTTAATTTTGACCCGTTTCAGGCACAGAAATGACTTTAAACACACTTATTCTAGTTGACAAAGTCATAATTCACATCCAACAGTCATTTAGAGTCAAAAGAATAAATGTTAACATTTCATCATTATAGACCATTTTGGGAACGTTCGACAGGTCCGGAGTCATCGTTTTTCATCCGAAAATTGATTTTTTGGACTGTACCAAAAATGATTCAAAATATCAATTGGATCGTTCCTCATGTTGAATAACCACTTTTTAAACCCTCACAGTGACCAAAATTGCCATTTTTACAGAGTTTTGCTTACTCAAAAGCTTCAATTTTGACCCGTTTCAGGCACAGAAATGACTTTAAACACACTTATTTTAGTTGACAAAGTCATAATTCACATCCAACAGTCATTTAGAGTCAAAAGATTAAATGTTAAAATTTCATCCATATTGACCATTTTGGGATCGTTCGACAGGTCCGGAGTCATTGTTTTTCATCCGAAAATTGATTTTTTGGACTGTACCAAAAATGATTCAAAATGTCAATTGGATCGTGTCTCATGTTGAATAACCAGTTTTTAAACCCTCACAGTGACCAAAATTGCCATTTTTACAGAGTTTTGCTTACTCAAAAGCTTCAATTTTGACCCGTTTCAGGCACAGAAATGACTTTAAACACACTTATTTTAGTTGAAAAAGTCATAATTCACATCCAACAGTCATTTAGAGTCAAAAGATTAAATGTTGAAATTTCATCCATATTGACCATTTGGGATCGTTCGACAGGTCCGGAGTCATTGTTTTTCATCCGAAAATTGATTTTTTGGACTGTACCAAAAGTGATTCAAAATGTCAATTGGATCGTGCCTCATGTTGAATAACCACTTTTTAAACCCTCACAGTGACCAAAATTGCCATTTTTACAGAGTTTTGCTTGCTCAAAAGCTTCAATTTTGACCCGTTTTAGGCAAAGAAATGACTTTAAACACACTTATTCTACTTGACAAAGTCATAATTCACATCCAACAGTCATTTAGAGTCAAAAGATTAAATGTTAAAATTTCATCATTATAGACCATTTTGGGAACGTTCGACAGGTCCGGAGTCATCGTTTTTCATCCGAAAATTGATTTTTTGGACTGTACCAAAAATGATTCAAAATGTCAATTGGATCGTTCCTCATGTTGAATAACCACTTTTTAAACCCTCACAGTGACCAAAATTGCCATTTTTACAGAGTTTTGATTACTCAAAAGCTTCAATTTTGACCCATTTCAGGCACAGAAATGACTTTAAACACACTTATTTTAGTTGACAAAGTCATAATTCACATCCAACAGTCATTTAGAGTCAAAAGAATAAATGTTAAAATTTCATCCATATTGACCATTTTGGGATCGTTCGACAGGTCCGGAGTCATTGTTTTTCATCCGAAAATTGATTTTTTGGACTGTACCAAAAATGATTCAAAATGTCAATTGGATCGTGTCTCATGTTGAATAACCAGTTTTTAAACCCTCACAGTGACCAAAATTGCCATTTTTACAGAGTTTTGCTTACTCAAAAGCTTCAATTTTGACCCGTTTCAGGCACAGAAATGACTTTAAACACACTTATTTTAGTTGAAAAAGTCATAATTCACATCCAACAGTCATTTAGAGTCAAAAGATTAAATGTTGAAATTTCATCCATATTGACCATTTGGGATCGTTCGACAGGTCCGGAGTCATCGTTTTTCATCCGAAAATTGATTTTTTGGACTGTACCAAAAGTGATTCAAAATGTCAATTGGATCGTGCCTCATGTTGAATAACCACTTTTTAAACCCTCACAGTGACCAAAATTGCCATTTTTACAGAGTTTTGCTTGCTCAAAAGCTTCAATTTTGACCCGTTTCAGGCACAGAAATGACTTTAAACACACTTATTCTAGTTGACAAAGTCATAATTCACATCCAACAGTCATTTAGAGTCAAAAGATTAAATGTTAAAATTTCATCATTATAGACCATTTTGGGAACGTTCGACAGGTCCGGAGTCATCGTTTTTCATCCGAAAATTGATTTTTTGGACTGTACCAAAAATGATTCAAAATGTCAATTGGATCGTTTCTCATGTTGAATAACCACTTTTTAAACCCTCACAGTGACCAAAATTGCCATTTTTACAGAGTTTTGATTACTCAAAAGCTTCAATTTTGACCCATTTCAGGCACAGAAATGACTTTAAACACACTTATTTTAGTTGACAAAGTCATAATTCACATCCAACAGTCATTTAGAGTCAAAAGATTAAATGTTAAAATTTCATCCATATTGACCATTTTGGGATCGTTCGACAGGTCCGGAGTCATTGTTTTTCATCCGAAAATTGATTTTTTGGACTGTACCAAAAATGATTCAAAATGTCAATTGGATCGTGTCTCATGTTGAATAACCAGTTTTGAAACCCTCACAGTGACCAAAATTGCAATTTTTACAGAGTTTTGCTTACTCAAAAGCTTCAATTTTGACCCGTTTCAGGCACAGAAATGACTTTAAACACACTTATTTTAGTTGAAAAAGTCATAATTCACATCCAACAGTCATTTAGAGTCAAAAGTTTAAATGTTGAAATTTCATCCATATTGACCATTTGGGATCGTTCGACAGGTCCGGAGTCATCGTTTTTCATCCGAAAATTGATTTTTTGGACTGTCCCAAAAGTGATTCAAAATGTCAATTGGATCGTGCCTCATGTTGAATAACCACTTTTTAAACCCTCACAGTGACCAAAATTGCCATTTTTACAGAGTTTTGCTTACTCAAAAGCTTTAATTTTGACCCGTTTCAGGCACAGAAATGACTTTAAACACACTTATTCTAGTTGACAAAGTCATAATTCACATCCAACAGTCATTTAGAGTCAAAAGATTAAATGTTAAAATTTCATCATTATAGACCATTTTGGGATCGTTCGACAGGTCCGGAGTCATCGTTTTTCATCCGAAAATTGATTTTTTGGACTGTACCAAAAATGATTCAAAATGTCAATTGGATCGTGCCTCATGTTGAATAACCAGTTTTTAAACCCTCACAGTGACCAAAATTGCCATTTTTACAGAGTTTTGCTTACTCAAAAGCTTCAATTTTGACCCGTTTCAGGCACAGAAATGACTTTAAACACACTTATTTTAGTTGAAAAAGTCATAATTCACATCCAACAGTCATTTAGAGTCAAAAGATTAAATGTTGAAATTTCATCCATATTGACCATTTGGGATCGTTCGACAGGTCCGGAGTCATTGTTTTTCATCCGAAAATTGATTTTTTGGACTGTACCAAAAGTGATTCAAAATGTCAATTGGATCGTGCCTCATGTTGAATAACCACTTTTTAAACCCTCACAGTGACCAAAATTGCCATTTTTACAGAGTTTTGCTTGCTCAAAAGCTTCAATTTTGACCCGTTTCAGGCACAGAAATGACTTTAAACACACTTATTCTAGTTGACAAAGTCATAATTCACATCCAACAGTCATTTAGAGTCAAAAGATTAAATGTTAAAATTTCATCCATATTGACCATTTTGGGATCGTTCGACAGGTCCGGAGTCATCGTTTTTCATCCGAAAATTGATTTTTTGGACTGTACCAAAAGTGATTCAAAATGTCAATTGGATCGTGCCTCATGTTGAATAACCACTTTTTAAACCCTCACAGTGACCGGAATTGCCATTTTTACAGAGTTTTGCTTACTCAAAAGCTTCAATTTTGACCCGTTTCAGGCACAGAAATGACTTTAAACACACTTATTTTAGTTGACAAAGTCATAATTCACATCCAACAGTCATTTAGAGTCAAAAGATTAAATGTTAACATTTCATCATTATAGACCATTTTGGGAACGTTCGACAGGTCCGGAGTCATTGTTTTTCATCCGAAAATTGATTTTTTGGACTGTACCAAAAATGATTCAAAATGTCAATTGGATCGTGTCTCATGTTGAATAACCAGTTTTTAAACCCTCACAGTGACCAAAATTGCCATTTTTACAGAGTTTTGCTTACTCAAAAGCTTCAATTTTGACCCGTTTCAGGCACAGAAATGACTTTAAACACACTTATTTTAGTTGAAAAAGTCATAATTCACATCCAACAGTCATTTAGAGTCAAAAGATTAAATGTTGAAATTTCATCCATATTGACCATTTGGGATCGTTCGACAGGTCCGGAGTCATTGTTTTTCATCCGAAAATTGATTTTTTGGACTGTACCAAAAGTGATTCAAAATGTCAATTGGATCGTGCCTCATGTTGAATAACCACTTTTTAAACCCTCACAGTGACCAAAATTGCCATTTTTACAGAGTTTTGCTTGCTCAAAAGCTTCAATTTTGACCCGTTTCAGGCAAAGAAATGACTTTAAACACACTTATTCTAGTTGACAAAGTCATAATTCACATCCAACAGTCATTTAGAGTCAAAAGATTAAATGTTAAAATTTCATCATTATAGACCATTTTGGGAACGTTCGACAGGTCCGGAGTCATCGTTTTTCATCCGAAAATTGATTTTTTGGACTGTACCAAAAATGATTCAAAATGTCAATTGGATCGTTCCTCATGTTGAATAACCACTTTTTAAACCCTCACAGTGACCAAAATTGCCATTTTTACAGAGTTTTGATTACTCAAAAGCTTCAATTTTGACCCATTTCAGGCACAGAAATGACTTTAAACACACTTATTTTAGTTGACAAAGTCATAATTCACATCCAACAGTCATTTAGAGTCAAAAGAATAAATGTTAAAATTTCATCCATATTGACCATTTTGGGATCGTTCGACAGGTCCGGAGTCATTGTTTTTCATCCGAAAATTGATTTTTTGGACTGTACCAAAAATGATTCAAAATGTCAATTGGATCGTGTCTCATGTTGAATAACCAGTTTTTAAACCCTCACAGTGACCAAAATTGCCATTTTTACAGAGTTTTGCTTACTCAAAAGCTTCAATTTTGACCCGTTTCAGGCACAGAAATGACTTTAAACACACTTATTTTAGTTGAAAAAGTCATAATTCACATCCAACAGTCATTTAGAGTCAAAAGATTAAATGTTGAAATTTCATCCATATTGACCATTTGGGATCGTTCGACAGGTCCGGAGTCATCGTTTTTCATCCGAAAATTGATTTTTTGGACTGTACCAAAAGTGATTCAAAATGTCAATTGGATCGTGCCTCATGTTGAATAACCACTTTTTAAACCCTCACAGTGACCAAAATTGCCATTTTTACAGAGTTTTGCTTGCTCAAAAGCTTCAATTTTGACCCGTTTCAGGCACAGAAATGACTTTAAACACACTTATTCTAGTTGACAAAGTCATAATTCACATCCAACAGTCATTTAGAGTCAAAAGATTAAATGTTAAAATTTCATCATTATAGACCATTTTGGGAACGTTCGACAGGTCCGGAGTCATCGTTTTTCATCCGAAAATTGATTTTTTGGACTGTACCAAAAATGATTCAAAATGTCAATTGGATCGTTTCTCATGTTGAATAACCACTTTTTAAACCCTCACAGTGACCAAAATTGCCATTTTTACAGAGTTTTGATTACTCAAAAGCTTCAATTTTGACCCATTTCAGGCACAGAAATGACTTTAAACACACTTATTTTAGTTGACAAAGTCATAATTCACATCCAACAGTCATTTAGAGTCAAAAGATTAAATGTTAAAATTTCATCCATATTGACCATTTTGGGATCGTTCGACAGGTCCGGAGTCATTGTTTTTCATCCGAAAATTGATTTTTTGGACTGTACCAAAAATGATTCAAAATGTCAATTGGATCGTGTCTCATGTTGAATAACCAGTTTTGAAACCCTCACAGTGACCAAAATTGCAATTTTTACAGAGTTTTGCTTACTCAAAAGCTTCAATTTTGACCCGTTTCAGGCACAGAAATGACTTTAAACACACTTATTTTAGTTGAAAAAGTCATAATTCACATCCAACAGTCATTTAGAGTCAAAAGTTTAAATGTTGAAATTTCATCCATATTGACCATTTGGGATCGTTCGACAGGTCCGGAGTCATCGTTTTTCATCCGAAAATTGATTTTTTGGACTGTACCAAAAGTGATTCAAAATGTCAATTGGATCGTGCCTCATGTTGAATAACCACTTTTTAAACCCTCACAGTGACCAAAATTGCCATTTTTACAGAGTTTTGCTTACTCAAAAGCTTTAATTTTGACCCGTTTCAGGCACAGAAATGACTTTAAACACACTTATTCTAGTTGACAAAGTCATAATTCACATCCAACAGTCATTTAGAGTCAAAAGATTAAATGTTAAAATTTCATCATTATAGACCATTTTGGGATCGTTCGACAGGTCCGGAGTCATCGTTTTTCATCCGAAAATTGATTTTTTGGACTGTACCAAAAATGATTCAAAATGTCAATTGGATCGTGCCTCATGTTGAATAACCACTTTTTAAACCCTCACAGTGACCAAAATTGCCATTTTTACAGAGTTTTGCTAGCTCAAAAGCTTCAATTTTGACCCGTTTCAGGCACAGAAATGACTTTAAACACACTTATTCTAGTTGACAAAGCCATAATTCACATCCAACAGTCATTTAGAGTCAAAAGATTAAATGTTAAAATTTCATCATTATAGACCATTTTGGGAACGTTCGACAGGTCCGGAGTCATCGTTTTTCATCCGAAAATTGATTTTTTGGACTGTACCAAAAATGATTCAAAATGTCAATTGGATCTTTCCTCATGTTGAATAACCACTTTTTAAACCCTCACAGTGACCAAAATTGCCATTTTTACAGAGTTTTGCTTACTCAAAAGCTTCAATTTTGACCCGTTTCAGGCACAGAAATGACTTTAAACACACTTATTTTAGTTGAAAAAGTCATAATTCACATCCAACAGTCATTTAGAGTCAAAAGATTAAATGTTGAAATTTCATCCATATTGACCATTTGGGATCGTTCGACAGGTCCGGAGTCATTGTTTTTCATCCGAAAATTGATTTTTTGGACTGTACCAAAATTGATTCAAAATGTCAATTGGGTCGTGCCTCATGTTGAATAACCACTTTTTAAACCCTCACAGTGACCAAAATTGCCATTTTTACAGAGTTTTGATTACTCAAAAGCTTCAATTTTGACCCATTTCAGGCACAGAAATGACTTTAAACACACTTATTTTAGTTGACAAAGTCATAATTCACATCCAACAGTCATTTAGAGTCAAAAGATTAAATGTTAAAATTTCATCCATATTGACCATTTTGGGATCGTTCGACAGGTCCGGAGTCATTGTTTTTCATCCGAAAATTGATTTTTTGGACTGTACCAAAAATGATTCAAAATGTCAATTGGATCGTGTCTCATGTTGAATAACCACTTTTTAAACCCTCACAGTGACCAAAATTGCCATTTTTACAGAGTTTTGCTTGCTCAAAAGCTTCAATTTTGACCCGTTTCAGGCACAGAAATGACTTTAAACACACTTATTCTAGTTGACAAAGTCATAATTCACATCCAACAGTCATTTAGAGTCAAAAGATTAAATGTTAAAATTTCATCATTATAGACCATTTTGGGAACGTTCGACAGGTCCGGAGTCATCGTTTTTCATCCGAAAATTGATTTTTTGGACTGTACCAAAAATGATTCAAAATGTCAATTGGATTGTTTCTCATGTTGAATAACCACTTTTTAAACCCTCACAGTGACCAAAATTGCCATTTTTACAGAGTTTTGATTACTCAAAAGCTTCAATTTTGACCCATTTCAGGCACAGAAATGACTTTAAACACACTTATTTTAGTTGACAAAGTCATAATTCACATCCAACAGTCATTTAGAGTCAAAAGATTAAATGTTAAAATTTCATCCATATTGACCATTTTGGGATCGTTCGACAGGTCCGGAGTCATTGTTTTTCATCCGAAAATTGATTTTTTGGACTGTACCAAAAGTGATTCAAAATGTCAATTGGATCGTGCCTCATGTTGAATAACCACTTTTTAAACCCTCACAGTGACCAAAATTGCCATTTTTACAGTGTTTTGCTTACTCAAAAGCTTTAATTTTGACCCATTTCAGGCACAGAAATGACTTTAAACACACTTATTCTAGTTGACAAAGTCATAATTCACATCCAACAGTCATTTAGAGTCAAAAGAATAAATGTTAACATTTCATCATTATAGACCATTTTGGGAACGTTCGACAGGTCCGGAGTCGTTTTTCATCCGAAAATTGATTTTTTGGACTGTACCAAAAATGATTCAAAATATCAATTGGATCGTTCCTCATGTTGAATAACCACTTTTTAAACCCACACAGTGACCAAAATTGCCATTTTTACAGAGTTTTGCTTACTCAAAAGCTTCAATTTTGACCCGTTTCAGGCACAGAAATGACTTTAAACACACTTATTTTAGTTGACAAAGTCATAATTCACATCCAACAGTCATTTAGAGTCAAAAGATTAAATGTTAAAATTTCATCCATATTGACCATTTTGGGATCGTTCGACAGGTCCGGAGTCATTGTTTTTCATCCGAAAATTGATTTTTTGGACTGTACCAAAAATGATTCAAAATGTCAATTGGATCGTGTCTCATGTTGAATAACCAGTTTTTAAACCCTCACAGTGACCAAAATTGCCATTTTTACAGAGTTTTGCTTACTCAAAAGCTTCAATTTTGACCCGTTTCAGGCACAGAAATGACTTTAAACACACTTATTTTAGTTGAAAAAGTCATAATTCACATCCAACAGTCATTTAGAGTCAAAAGATTAAATGTTGAAATTTCATCCATATTGACCATTTGGGATCGTTCGACAGGTCCGGAGTCATTGTTTTTCATCCGAAAATTGATTTTTTGGACTGTACCAAAAGTGATTCAAAATGTCAATTGGATCGTGCCTCATGTTGAATAACCACTTTTTAAACCCTCACAGTGACCAAAATTGCCATTTTTACAGAGTTTTGCTTGCTCAAAAGCTTCAATTTTGACCCGTTTCAGGCACAGAAATGACTTTAAACACACTTATTCTAGTTGACAAAGTCATAATTCACATCCAACAGTCATTTAGAGTCAAAAGATTAAATGTTAAAATTTCATCCATATTGACCATTTTGGGATCGTTCGACAGGTCCGGAGTCATTGTTTTTCATCCGAAAATTGATTTTTTGGACTGTACCAAAAGTGATTCAAAATGTCAATTGGATCGTGCCTCATGTTGAATAACCACTTTTTAAACCCTCACAGTGACCGGAATTGCCATTTTTACAGAGTTTTGCTTACTCAAAAGCTTTAATTTTGACCCGTTTCAGGCACAGAAATGACTTTAAACACACTTATTCTAGTTGACAAAGTCATAATTCACATCCAACAGTCATTTAGAGTCAAAAGAATAAATGTTAACATTTCATCATTATAGACCATTTTGGGAACGTTCGACAGGTCCGGAGTCATCGTTTTTCATCCGAAAATTGATTTTTTGGACTGTACCAAAAATGATTCAAAATATCAATTGGATCGTTCCTCATGTTGAATAACCACTTTTTAAACCCTCACAGTGACCAAAATTGCCATTTTTACAGAGTTTTGCTTACTCAAAAGCTTCAATTTTGACCCGTTTCAGGCACAGAAATGACTTTAAACACACTTATTTTAGTTGACAAAGTCATAATTCACATCCAACAGTCATTTAGAGTCAAAAGATTAAATGTTAAAATTTCATCCATATTGACCATTTTGGGATCGTTCGACAGGTCCGGAGTCATTGTTTTTCATCCGAAAATTGATTTTTTGGACTGTACCAAAAATGATTCAAAATGTCAATTGGATCGTGTCTCATGTTGAATAACCAGTTTTTAAACCCTCACAGTGACCAAAATTGCCATTTTTACAGAGTTTTGCTTACTCAAAAGCTTCAATTTTGACCCGTTTCAGGCACAGAAATGACTTTAAACACACTTATTTTAGTTGAAAAAGTCATAATTCACATCCAACAGTCATTTAGAGTCAAAAGATTAAATGTTGAAATTTCATCCATATTGACCATTTGGGATCGTTCGACAGGTCCGGAGTCATTGTTTTTCATCCGAAAATTGATTTTTTGGACTGTACCAAAAGTGATTCAAAATGTCAATTGGATCGTGCCTCATGTTGAATAACCACTTTTTAAACCCTCACAGTGACCAAAATTGCCATTTTTACAGAGTTTTGCTTGCTCAAAAGCTTCAATTTTGACCCGTTTCAGGCAAAGAAATGACTTTAAACACACTTATTCTAGTTGACAAAGTCATAATTCACATCCAACAGTCATTTAGAGTCAAAAGATTAAATGTTAAAATTTCATCATTATAGACCATTTTGGGAACGTTCGACAGGTCCGGAGTCATCGTTTTTCATCCGAAAATTGATTTTTTGGACTGTACCAAAAATGATTCAAAATGTCAATTGGATCGTTCCTCATGTTGAATAACCACTTTTTAAACCCTCACAGTGACCAAAATTGCCATTTTTACAGAGTTTTGATTACTCAAAAGCTTCAATTTTGACCCATTTCAGGCACAGAAATGACTTTAAACACACTTATTTTAGTTGACAAAGTCATAATTCACATCCAACAGTCATTTAGAGTCAAAAGAATAAATGTTAAAATTTCATCCATATTGACCATTTTGGGATCGTTCGACAGGTCAGGAGTCATTGTTTTTCATCCGAAAATTGATTTTTTGGACTGTACCAAAAATGATTCAAAATGTCAATTGGATCGTGTCTCATGTTGAATAACCAGTTTTTAAACCCTCACAGTGACCAAAATTGCCATTTTTACAGAGTTTTGCTTACTCAAAAGCTTCAATTTTGACCCGTTTCAGGCACAGAAATGACTTTAAACACACTTATTTTAGTTGAAAAAGTCATAATTCACATCCAACAGTCATTTAGAGTCAAAAGATTAAATGTTGAAATTTCATCCATATTGACCATTTGGGATCGTTCGACAGGTCCGGAGTCATCGTTTTTCATCCGAAAATTGATTTTTTGGACTGTACCAAAAGTGATTCAAAATGTCAATTGGATCGTGCCTCATGTTGAATAACCACTTTTTAAACCCTCACAGTGACCAAAATTGCCATTTTTACAGAGTTTTGCTTGCTCAAAAGCTTCAATTTTGACCCGTTTCAGGCACAGAAATGACTTTAAACACACTTATTCTAGTTGACAAAGTCATAATTCACATCCAACAGTCATTTAGAGTCAAAAGATTAAATGTTAAAATTTCATCATTATAGACCATTTTGGGAACGTTCGACAGGTCCGGAGTCATCGTTTTTCATCCGAAAATTGATTTTTTGGACTGTACCAAAAATGATTCAAAATGTCAATTGGATCGTTTCTCATGTTGAATAACCACTTTTTAAACCCTCACAGTGACCAAAATTGCCATTTTTACAGAGTTTTGATTACTCAAAAGCTTCAATTTTGACCCATTTCAGGCACAGAAATGACTTTAAACACACTTATTTTAGTTGACAAAGTCATAATTCACATCCAACAGTCATTTAGAGTCAAAAGAATAAATGTTAACATTTCATCATTATAGACCATTTTGGGAACGTTCGACAGGTCCGGAGTCATCGTTTTTCATCCGAAAATTGATTTTTTGGACTGTACCAAAAATGATTCAAAATATCAATTGGATCGTTCCTCATGTTAAATAACCACTTTTTAAACCCTCACAGTGACCAAAATTGCCATTTTTACAGAGTTTTGCTTACTCAAAAGCTTCAATTTTGACCCGTTTCAGGCACAGAAATGACTTTAAACACACTTATTTTAGTTGACAAAGTCATAATTCACATCCAACAGTCATTTAGAGTCAAAAGATTAAATGTTAAAATTTCATCATTATAGACCATTTTGGGATCGTTCGACAGGTCCGGAGTCATCGTTTTTCATCCGAAAATTGATTTTTTGGACTGTACCAAAAATGATTCAAAATGTCAATTGGATCATGCCTCATGTTGAATAACCACTTTTTAAACCCTCACAGTGACCAAAATTGCCATTTTTACAGAGTTTTGCTTACTCAAAAGCTTCCATTTTGACCCGTTTCAGGCACAGAAATGACTTTAAACACACTTATTCTAGTTGACAAAGTCATAATTCACATCCAACAGTCATTTAGAGTCAAAAGATTAAATGTTGAAATTTCATCATTATAGACCATTTTGGGATCGTTCAACAGGTCCGGAGTCATCGTTTTTCATCCGAAAATTGATTTTTTGGACTGTACCAAAAATGATTCAAATTGTCAATTGGATCGTGCCTCATGTTGAATAACCACTTTTTAAACCCTCACAGTGACCAAAATTGCCATTTTTACAGATTTTTGCTTGCTCAAAAGCTTCAATTTTGACCCATTTCAGGCACAGAAATGACTTTAAACACACTTATTCTAGTTGACAAAGTCATAATTCACATCCAACAGTCATTTAGAGTCAAAAGATTAAATGTTAACATTTCATCATTATAGACCATTTTGGGAACGTTCGACAGGTCCGGAGTCATCGTTTTTCATCCGAAAATTGATTTTTTGGACTGTACCAAAAATGATTCAAAATGTCAATTGGATCGTTCCTCATGTTGAATAACCACTTTTTAAACCCTCACAGTGACCAAAATTGCCATTTTTACAGAGTTTTGCTTACTCAAAAGCTTCAATTTTGACCCGTTTCAGGCACAGAAATGACTTTAAACACACTTATTTTAGTTGACAAAGTCATAATTCACATCCAACAGTAATTTAGAGTCAAAAGAATAAATGTTAAAATTTCATCATTATAGACCATTTTGGGATCGTTCGACAGGTCCGGAGTCATCGTTTTTCATCCGAAAATTGATTTTTTGGACTGTACCAAAAATGATTCAAAATGTCAATTGGATCATGCCTCATGTTGAATAACCACTTTTTAAACCCTCACAGTGACCAAAATTGCCATTTTTACAGAGTTTTGCTTACTCAAAAGCTTCAATTTTGACCCGTTTCAGGCACAGAAATGACTTTAAACACACTTATTTTAGTTGACAAAGTCATAATTCACATCCAACAGTCATTTAGAGTCAAAAGATTAAATGTTGAAATTTCATCATTATAGACCATTTTGGGATCGTTCGACAGGTCCGGAGTCATTGTTTTTCATCCGAAAATTGATTTTTTGGACTGTACCAAAAATGATTCAAAATGTCAATTGGATCGTGTCTCATGTTGAATAACCAGTTTTTAAACCCTCACAGTGACCAAAATTGCCATTTTTACAGAGTTTTGCTTACTCAAAAGCTTCAATTTTGACCCGTTTCAGGCACAGAAATTACTTTAAACACACTTATTTTAGTTGAAAAGTCATAATTCACATCCAACAGTCATTTAGAGTCAAAAGATTAAATGTTGAAATTTCATCCATATTGACCATTTGGGATCGTTCGACAGGTCCGGAGTCATTGTTTTTCATCCGAAAATTGATTTTTTGGACTGTACCAAAAGTGATTCAAAATGTCAATTGGATCGTGCCTCATGTTGAATAACCACTTTTTAAACCCTCACAGTGACCAAAATTGCCATTTTTACAGAGTTTTGCTTGCTCAAAAGCTTCAATTTTGACCCGTTTCAGGCACAGAAATGACTTTAAACACACTTATTATAGTTGACAAAGTCATAATTCACATCCAACAGTCATTTAGAGTCAAAAGATTAAATGTTAAAATGTCATCATTATAGACCATTTTGGGAACGTTCGACAGGTCCGGAGTCATCGTTTTTCATCCGAAAATTGATTTTTTGGACTGTACCAAAAATGATTCAAAATGTCAATTGGATCGTTCCTCATGTTGAATAACCACTTTTTAAACCCTCACAGTGACCAAAATTGCCATTTTTACAGAGTTTTGATTACTCAAAAGCTTCAATTTTGACCCATTTCAGGCACAGAAATGACTTTAAACACACTTATTTTAGTTGACAAAGTCATAATTCACATCCAACAGTCATTTAGAGTCAAAAGATTAAATGTTAAAATGTCATCCATATTGACCATTTTGGGATCGTTCGACAGGTCCGGAGTCATTGTTTTTCATCCGAAAATTGATTTTTTGGACTGTACCAAAAATGATTCAAAATGTCAATTGGATCGTGTCTCATGTTGAATAACCAGTTTTTAAACCCTCACAGTGACCAAAATTGCCATTTTTACAGAGTTTTGCTTACTCAAAAGCTTCAATTTTGACCCGTTTCAGGCACAGAAATGACTTTAAACACACTTATTTTAGTTGAAAAAGTCATAATTCACATCCAACAGTCATTTAGAGTCAAAAGATTAAATGTTAAAATTTCATCATTATAGACCATTTTGGGAACGTTCGACAGGTCCGGAGTCATCGTTTTTCATCCGAAAATAGATTTTTTGGACTGTACCAAAAATGATTCAAAATGTCAATTGGATCGTTTCTCATGTTGAATAACCACTTTTTAAACCCTCACAGTGACCAAAATTGCCATTTTTACAGAGTTTTGATTACTCAAAAGCTTCAATTTTGACCCATTTCAGGCACAGAAATGACTTTAAACACACTTATTTTAGTTGACAAAGTCATAATTCACATCCAACAGTCATTTAGAGTCAAAAGATTAAATGTTAAAATTTCATCCATATTGACCATTTTGGGATCGTTCGACAGGTCCGGAGTCATTGTTTTTTATCCGAAAATTGATTTTTTGGACTGTACCAAAAATGATTCAAAATGTCAATTGGATCGTGTCTCATGTTGAATAACCAGTTTTTAAACCCTCACAGTGACCAAAATTGCCATTTTTACAGAGTTTTGCTTACTCAAAAGCTTCAATTTTGACCCGTTTCAGGCACAGAAATGACTTTAAACACACTTATTTTAGTTGAAAAAGTCATAATTCACATCCAACAGTCATTTAGAGTCAAAAGTTTAAATGTTGAAATTTCATCCATATTGACCATTTGGGATCGTTCGACAGGTCCGGAGTCATCGTTTTTCATCCGAAAATTGATTTTTTGGACTGTACCAAAAATGATTCAAAATGTCAATTGGATCGTGCCTCATGTTGAATAACCACTTTTTAAACCCTCACAGTGACCAAAATTGCCATTTTTACACAGTTTTGATTACTCAAAAGCTTCAATTTTGACCCATTTCAGGCACAGAAATGACTTTAAACACACTTATTTTAGTTGACAAAGTCATGATTCACATCCAACAGTCATTTAGAGTCAAAAGATTAAATGTTAAAATGTCATCATTATAGACCATTTTGGGAACGTTCGACAGGTCCGGAGTCATCGTTTTTCATCCGAAAATTGATTTTTTGGACTGTACCAAAAATGATTCAAAATGTCAATTGGATCTTTCCTCATGTTGAATAACCACTTTTTAAACCCTCACAGTGACCAAAATTGCCATTTTTACAGAGTTTTGCTTACTCAAAAGCTTCAATTTTGACCCGTTTCAGGCACAGAAATGACTTTAAACACACTTATTTTAGTTGAAAAAGTCATAATTCACATCCAACAGTCATTTAGAGTCAAAAGATTAAATGTTGAAATTTCATCCATATTGACCATTTGGGATCGTTCGACAGGTCCGGAGTCATTGTTTTTCATCCGAAAATTGATTTTTTGGACTGTACCAAAATTGATTCAAAATGTCAATTGGGTCGTGCCTCATGTTGAATAACCACTTTTTAAACCCTCACAGTGACCAAAATTGCCATTTTTACAGAGTTTTGATTACTCAAAAGCTTCAATTTTGACCCATTTCAGGCACAGAAATGACTTTAAACACACTTATTTTAGTTGACAAAGTCATAATTCACATCCAACAGTCATTTAGAGTCAAAAGATTAAATGTTAAAATTTCATCCATATTGACCATTTTGGGATCGTTCGACAGGTCCGGAGTCATTGTTTTTCATCCGAAAATTGATTTTTTGGACTGTACCAAAAATGATTCAAAATGTCAATTGGATCGTGTCTCATGTTGAATAACCACTTTTTAAACCCTCACAGTGACCAAAATTGCCATTTTTACAGAGTTTTGCTTGCTCAAAAGCTTCAATTTTGACCCGTTTCAGGCACAGAAATGACTTTAAACACACTTATTCTAGTTGACAAAGTCATAATTCACATCCAACAGTCATTTAGAGTCAAAAGATTAAATGTTAAAATTTCATCATTATAGACCATTTTGGGAACGTTCGACAGGTCCGGAGTCATCGTTTTTCATCCGAAAATTGATTTTTTGGACTGTACCAAAAATGATTCAAAATGTCAATTGGATTGTTTCTCATGTTGAATAACCACTTTTTAAACCCTCACAGTGACCAAAATTGCCATTTTTACAGAGTTTTGATTACTCAAAAGCTTCAATTTTGACCCATTTCAGGCACAGAAATGACTTTAAACACACTTATTTTAGTTGACAAAGTCATAATTCACATCCAACAGTCATTTAGAGTCAAAAGATTAAATGTTAAAATTTCATCCATATTGACCATTTTGGGATCGTTCGACAGGTCCGGAGTCATTGTTTTTCATCCGAAAATTGATTTTTTGGACTGTACCAAAAGTGATTCAAAATGTCAATTGGATCGTGCCTCATGTTGAATAACCACTTTTTAAACCCTCACAGTGACCAAAATTGCCATTTTTACAGTGTTTTGCTTACTCAAAAGCTTTAATTTTGACCCATTTCAGGCACAGAAATGACTTTAAACACACTTATTCTAGTTGACAAAGTCATAATTCACATCCAACAGTCATTTAGAGTCAAAAGAATAAATGTTAACATTTCATCATTATAGACCATTTTGGGAACGTTCGACAGGTCCGGAGTCGTTTTTCATCCGAAAATTGATTTTTTGGACTGTACCAAAAATGATTCAAAATATCAATTGGATCGTTCCTCATGTTGAATAACCACTTTTTAAACCCACACAGTGACCAAAATTGCCATTTTTACAGAGTTTTGCTTACTCAAAAGCTTCAATTTTGACCCGTTTCAGGCACAGAAATGACTTTAAACACACTTATTTTAGTTGACAAAGTCATAATTCACATCCAACAGTCATTTAGAGTCAAAAGATTAAATGTTAAAATTTCATCCATATTGACCATTTTGGGATCGTTCGACAGGTCCGGAGTCATTGTTTTTCATCCGAAAATTGATTTTTTGGACTGTACCAAAAATGATTCAAAATGTCAATTGGATCGTGTCTCATGTTGAATAACCAGTTTTTAAACCCTCACAGTGACCAAAATTGCCATTTTTACAGAGTTTTGCTTACTCAAAAGCTTCAATTTTGACCCGTTTCAGGCACAGAAATGACTTTAAACACACTTATTTTAGTTGAAAAAGTCATAATTCACATCCAACAGTCATTTAGAGTCAAAAGATTAAATGTTGAAATTTCATCCATATTGACCATTTGGGATCGTTCGACAGGTCCGGAGTCATTGTTTTTCATCCGAAAATTGATTTTTTGGACTGTACCAAAAGTGATTCAAAATGTCAATTGGATCGTGCCTCATGTTGAATAACCACTTTTTAAACCCTCACAGTGACCAAAATTGCCATTTTTACAGAGTTTTGCTTGCTCAAAAGCTTCAATTTTGACCCGTTTCAGGCACAGAAATGACTTTAAACACACTTATTCTAGTTGACAAAGTCATAATTCACATCCAACAGTCATTTAGAGTCAAAAGATTAAATGTTAAAATTTCATCCATATTGACCATTTTGGGATCGTTCGACAGGTCCGGAGTCATTGTTTTTCATCCGAAAATTGATTTTTTGGACTGTACCAAAAGTGATTCAAAATGTCAATTGGATCGTGCCTCATGTTGAATAACCACTTTTTAAACCCTCACAGTGACCGGAATTGCCATTTTTACAGAGTTTTGCTTACTCAAAAGCTTTAATTTTGACCCGTTTCAGGCACAGAAATGACTTTAAACACACTTATTCTAGTTGACAAAGTCATAATTCACATCCAACAGTCATTTAGAGTCAAAAGAATAAATGTTAACATTTCATCATTATAGACCATTTTGGGAACGTTCGACAGGTCCGGAGTCATCGTTTTTCATCCGAAAATTGATTTTTTGGACTGTACCAAAAATGATTCAAAATATCAATTGGATCGTTCCTCATGTTGAATAACCACTTTTTAAACCCTCACAGTGACCAAAATTGCCATTTTTACAGAGTTTTGCTTACTCAAAAGCTTCAATTTTGACCCGTTTCAGGCACAGAAATGACTTTAAACACACTTATTTTAGTTGACAAAGTCATAATTCACATCCAACAGTCATTTAGAGTCAAAAGATTAAATGTTAAAATTTCATCCATATTGACCATTTTGGGATCGTTCGACAGGTCCGGAGTCATTGTTTTTCATCCGAAAATTGATTTTTTGGACTGTACCAAAAATGATTCAAAATGTCAATTGGATCGTGTCTCATGTTGAATAACCAGTTTTTAAACCCTCACAGTGACCAAAATTGCCATTTTTACAGAGTTTTGCTTACTCAAAAGCTTCAATTTTGACCCGTTTCAGGCACAGAAATGACTTTAAACACACTTATTTTAGTTGAAAAAGTCATAATTCACATCCAACAGTCATTTAGAGTCAAAAGATTAAATGTTGAAATTTCATCCATATTGACCATTTGGGATCGTTCGACAGGTCCGGAGTCATTGTTTTTCATCCGAAAATTGATTTTTTGGACTGTACCAAAAGTGATTCAAAATGTCAATTGGATCGTGCCTCATGTTGAATAACCACTTTTTAAACCCTCACAGTGACCAAAATTGCCATTTTTACAGAGTTTTGCTTGCTCAAAAGCTTCAATTTTGACCCGTTTCAGGCAAAGAAATGACTTTAAACACACTTATTCTAGTTGACAAAGTCATAATTCACATCCAACAGTCATTTAGAGTCAAAAGATTAAATGTTAAAATTTCATCATTATAGACCATTTTGGGAACGTTCGACAGGTCCGGAGTCATCGTTTTTCATCCGAAAATTGATTTTTTGGACTGTACCAAAAATGATTCAAAATGTCAATTGGATCGTTCCTCATGTTGAATAACCACTTTTTAAACCCTCACAGTGACCAAAATTGCCATTTTTACAGAGTTTTGATTACTCAAAAGCTTCAATTTTGACCCATTTCAGGCACAGAAATGACTTTAAACACACTTATTTTAGTTGACAAAGTCATAATTCACATCCAACAGTCATTTAGAGTCAAAAGAATAAATGTTAAAATTTCATCCATATTGACCATTTTGGGATCGTTCGACAGGTCCGGAGTCATTGTTTTTCATCCGAAAATTGATTTTTTGGACTGTACCAAAAATGATTCAAAATGTCAATTGGATCGTGTCTCATGTTGAATAACCAGTTTTTAAACCCTCACAGTGACCAAAATTGCCATTTTTACAGAGTTTTGCTTACTCAAAAGCTTCAATTTTGACCCGTTTCAGGCACAGAAATGACTTTAAACACACTTATTTTAGTTGAAAAAGTCATAATTCACATCCAACAGTCATTTAGAGTCAAAAGATTAAATGTTGAAATTTCATCCATATTGACCATTTGGGATCGTTCGACAGGTCCGGAGTCATCGTTTTTCATCCGAAAATTGATTTTTTGGACTGTACCAAAAGTGATTCAAAATGTCAATTGGATCGTGCCTCATGTTGAATAACCACTTTTTAAACCCTCACAGTGACCAAAATTGCCATTTTTACAGAGTTTTGCTTGCTCAAAAGCTTCAATTTTGACCCGTTTCAGGCACAGAAATGACTTTAAACACACTTATTCTAGTTGACAAAGTCATAATTCACATCCAACAGTCATTTAGAGTCAAAAGATTAAATGTTAAAATTTCATCATTATAGACCATTTTGGGAACGTTCGACAGGTCCGGAGTCATCGTTTTTCATCCGAAAATTGATTTTTTGGACTGTACCAAAAATGATTCAAAATGTCAATTGGATCGTTTCTCATGTTGAATAACCACTTTTTAAACCCTCACAGTGACCAAAATTGCCATTTTTACAGAGTTTTGATTACTCAAAAGCTTCAATTTTGACCCATTTCAGGCACAGAAATGACTTTAAACACACTTATTTTAGTTGACAAAGTCATAATTCACATCCAACAGTCATTTAGAGTCAAAAGAATAAATGTTAACATTTCATCATTATAGACCATTTTGGGAACGTTCGACAGGTCCGGAGTCATCGTTTTTCATCCGAAAATTGATTTTTTGGACTGTACCAAAAATGATTCAAAATATCAATTGGATCGTTCCTCATGTTGAATAACCACTTTTTAAACCCTCACAGTGACCAAAATTGCCATTTTTACAGAGTTTTGCTTACTCAAAAGCTTCAATTTTGACCCGTTTCAGGCACAGAAATGACTTTAAACACACTTATTTTAGTTGACAAAGTCATAATTCACATCCAACAGTCATTTAGAGTCAAAAGATTAAATGTTAAAATTTCATCATTATAGACCATTTTGGGATCGTTCGACAGGTCCGGAGTCATCGTTTTTCATCCGAAAATTGATTTTTTGGACTGTACCAAAAATGATTCAAAATGTCAATTGGATCATGCCTCATGTTGAATAACCACTTTTTAAACCCTCACAGTGACCAAAATTGCCATTTTTACAGAGTTTTGCTTACTCAAAAGCTTCCATTTTGACCCGTTTCAGGCACAGAAATGACTTTAAACACACTTATTCTAGTTGACAAAGTCATAATTCACATCCAACAGTCATTTAGAGTCAAAAGATTAAATGTTGAAATTTCATCATTATAGACCATTTTGGGATCGTTCAACAGGTCCGGAGTCATCGTTTTTCATCCGAAAATTGATTTTTTGGACTGTACCAAAAATGATTCAAATTGTCAATTGGATCGTGCCTCATGTTGAATAACCACTTTTTAAACCCTCACAGTGACCAAAATTGCCATTTTTACAGATTTTTGCTTGCTCAAAAGCTTCAATTTTGACCCATTTCAGGCACAGAAATGACTTTAAACACACTTATTCTAGTTGACAAAGTCATAATTCACATCCAACAGTCATTTAGAGTCAAAAGATTAAATGTTAACATTTCATCATTATAGACCATTTTGGGAACGTTCGACAGGTCCGGAGTCATCGTTTTTCATCCGAAAATTGATTTTTTGGACTGTACCAAAAATGATTCAAAATGTCAATTGGATCGTTCCTCATGTTGAATAACCACTTTTTAAACCCTCACAGTGACCAAAATTGCCATTTTTACAGAGTTTTGCTTACTCAAAAGCTTCAATTTTGACCCGTTTCAGGCACAGAAATGACTTTAAACACACTTATTTTAGTTGACAAAGTCATAATTCACATCCAACAGTAATTTAGAGTCAAAAGAATAAATGTTAAAATTTCATCATTATAGACCATTTTGGGATCGTTCGACAGGTCCGGAGTCATCGTTTTTCATCCGAAAATTGATTTTTTGGACTGTACCAAAAATGATTCAAAATGTCAATTGGATCATGCCTCATGTTGAATAACCACTTTTTAAACCCTCACAGTGACCAAAATTGCCATTTTTACAGAGTTTTGCTTACTCAAAAGCTTCAATTTTGACCCGTTTCAGGCACAGAAATGACTTTAAACACACTTATTTTAGTTGACAAAGTCATAATTCACATCCAACAGTCATTTAGAGTCAAAAGATTAAATGTTGAAATTTCATCATTATAGACCATTTTGGGATCGTTCGACAGGTCCGGAGTCATTGTTTTTCATCCGAAAATTGATTTTTTGGACTGTACCAAAAATGATTCAAAATGTCAATTGGATCGTGTCTCATGTTGAATAACCAGTTTTTAAACCCTCACAGTGACCAAAATTGCCATTTTTACAGAGTTTTGCTTACTCAAAAGCTTCAATTTTGACCCGTTTCAGGCACAGAAATTACTTTAAACACACTTATTTTAGTTGAAAAGTCATAATTCACATCCAACAGTCATTTAGAGTCAAAAGATTAAATGTTGAAATTTCATCCATATTGACCATTTGGGATCGTTCGACAGGTCCGGAGTCATTGTTTTTCATCCGAAAATTGATTTTTTGGACTGTACCAAAAGTGATTCAAAATGTCAATTGGATCGTGCCTCATGTTGAATAACCACTTTTTAAACCCTCACAGTGACCAAAATTGCCATTTTTACAGAGTTTTGCTTGCTCAAAAGCTTCAATTTTGACCCGTTTCAGGCACAGAAATGACTTTAAACACACTTATTATAGTTGACAAAGTCATAATTCACATCCAACAGTCATTTAGAGTCAAAAGATTAAATGTTAAAATGTCATCATTATAGACCATTTTGGGAACGTTCGACAGGTCCGGAGTCATCGTTTTTCATCCGAAAATTGATTTTTTGGACTGTACCAAAAATGATTCAAAATGTCAATTGGATCGTTCCTCATGTTGAATAACCACTTTTTAAACCCTCACAGTGACCAAAATTGCCATTTTTACAGAGTTTTGATTACTCAAAAGCTTCAATTTTGACCCATTTCAGGCACAGAAATGACTTTAAACACACTTATTTTAGTTGACAAAGTCATAATTCACATCCAACAGTCATTTAGAGTCAAAAGATTAAATGTTAAAATGTCATCCATATTGACCATTTTGGGATCGTTCGACAGGTCCGGAGTCATTGTTTTTCATCCGAAAATTGATTTTTTGGACTGTACCAAAAATGATTCAAAATGTCAATTGGATCGTGTCTCATGTTGAATAACCAGTTTTTAAACCCTCACAGTGACCAAAATTGCCATTTTTACAGAGTTTTGCTTACTCAAAAGCTTCAATTTTGACCCGTTTCAGGCACAGAAATGACTTTAAACACACTTATTTTAGTTGAAAAAGTCATAATTCACATCCAACAGTCATTTAGAGTCAAAAGATTAAATGTTAAAATTTCATCATTATAGACCATTTTGGGAACGTTCGACAGGTCCGGAGTCATCGTTTTTCATCCGAAAATAGATTTTTTGGACTGTACCAAAAATGATTCAAAATGTCAATTGGATCGTTTCTCATGTTGAATAACCACTTTTTAAACCCTCACAGTGACCAAAATTGCCATTTTTACAGAGTTTTGATTACTCAAAAGCTTCAATTTTGACCCATTTCAGGCACAGAAATGACTTTAAACACACTTATTTTAGTTGACAAAGTCATAATTCACATCCAACAGTCATTTAGAGTCAAAAGATTAAATGTTAAAATTTCATCCATATTGACCATTTTGGGATCGTTCGACAGGTCCGGAGTCATTGTTTTTTATCCGAAAATTGATTTTTTGGACTGTACCAAAAATGATTCAAAATGTCAATTGGATCGTGTCTCATGTTGAATAACCAGTTTTTAAACCCTCACAGTGACCAAAATTGCCATTTTTACAGAGTTTTGCTTACTCAAAAGCTTCAATTTTGACCCGTTTCAGGCACAGAAATGACTTTAAACACACTTATTTTAGTTGAAAAAGTCATAATTCACATCCAACAGTCATTTAGAGTCAAAAGTTTAAATGTTGAAATTTCATCCATATTGACCATTTGGGATCGTTCGACAGGTCCGGAGTCATCGTTTTTCATCCGAAAATTGATTTTTTGGACTGTACCAAAAATGATTCAAAATGTCAATTGGATCGTGCCTCATGTTGAATAACCACTTTTTAAACCCTCACAGTGACCAAAATTGCCATTTTTACACAGTTTTGATTACTCAAAAGCTTCAATTTTGACCCATTTCAGGCACAGAAATGACTTTAAACACACTTATTTTAGTTGACAAAGTCATGATTCACATCCAACAGTCATTTAGAGTCAAAAGATTAAATGTTAAAATTTCATCCATATTGACCATTTTGGGATCGTTCGACAGGTCCGGAGTCATCGTTTTTCATCCGAAAATTGATTTTTTGGACTGTACCAAAAATGATTCAAAATGTCAATTGGATAGTGCCTCATGTTGAATAACCACTTTTTAAACCCTCACAGTGACCAAAATTGCCATTTTTACAGAGTTTTGCTTACTCAAAAGCTTCAATTTTGACCCGTTTCAGGCACAGAAATGACTTTAAACACACTTATTCTAGTTGACAAAGTCATAATTCACATCCAACAGTCATTTAGAGTCAAAAGATTAAATGTTGAAATTTCATCCATATTGACCATTTGGGATCGTTCGACAGGTCCGGAGTCATCGTTTTTCATCCGAAAATTGATTTTTTGGACTGTACCAAAAATGATTCAAAATGTCAATTGGATCGTGCCTCATGTTGAATAACCACTTTTTAAACCCTCACAGTGACCAAAATTGCCATTTTTACAGAGTTTTGCTAGCTCAAAAGCTTCAATTTTGACCCGTTTCAGGCACAGAAATGACTTTAAACACACTTATTCTAGTTGACAAAGCCATAATTCACATCCAACAGTCATTTAGAGTCAAAAGATTAAATGTTAAAATTTCATCATTATAGACCATTTTGGGAACGTTCGACAGGTCCGGAGTCATCGTTTTTCATCCGAAAATTGATTTTTTGGACTGTACCAAAAATGATTCAAAATGTCAATTGGATCGTTCCTCATGTTGAATAACCACTTTTTAAACCCTCACAGTGACCAAAATTGCCATTTTTACAGAGTTTTGCTTACTCAAAAGCTTCAATTTTGACCCGTTTCAGGCACAGAAATGACTTTAAACACACTTATTTTAGTTGAAAAAGTCATAATTCACATCCAACAGTCATTTAGAGTCAAAAGATTAAATGTTGAAATTTCATCCATATTGACCATTTGGGATCGTTCGACAGGTCCGGAGTCATTGTTTTTCATCCGAAAATTGATTTTTTGGACTGTACCAAAATTGATTCAAAATGTCAATTGGGTCGTGCCTCATGTTGAATAACCACTTTTTAAACCCTCACAGTGACCAAAATTGCCATTTTTACAGAGTTTTGCTTGCTCAAAAGCTTCAATTTTGACCCGTTTCAGGCACAGAAATGACTTTAAACACACTGATTTTAGTTGACAAAGTCATAATTCACATCCAACAGTCATTTAGAGTCAAAAGATTAAATGTTAAAATTTCATCATTATAGACCATTTTGGGAACGTTCGACAGGTCCGGAGTCATCGTTTTTCATCAGAAAATTGATTTTTTTGGACTGTACCAAAAATGATTCAAAATGTCAATTGGATCGTTCCTCATGTTGAATAACCACTTTTTAAACCCTCACAGTGACCAAAATTGCCATTTTTACAGAGTTTTGATTACTCAAAAGCTTCCATTTTGACCCATTTCAGGCACAGAAATGACTTTAAACACACTTATTTTAGTTGACAAAGTCATAATTCACATCCAACAGTCATTTAGAGTCAAAAGATTAAATGTTAAAATTTCATCCATATTGACCATTTTGGGATCGTTCGACAGGTCCGGAGTCATTGTTTTTCATCCGAAAATTGATTTTTTGGACTGTACCAAAAATGATTCAAAATGTCAATTGGATCGTGTCTCATGTTGAATAACCACTTTTTAAACCCTCACAGTGACCAAAATTGCCATTTTTACAGAGTTTTGCTTGCTCAAAAGCTTCAATTTTGACCCGTTTCAGGCACAGAAATGACTTTAAACACACTTATTCTAGTTGACAAAGTCATAATTCACATCCAACAGTCATTTAGAGTCAAAAGATTAAATGTTAAAATTTCATCATTATAGACCATTTTGGGAACGTTCGACAGGTCCGGAGTCATCGTTTTTCATCCGAAAATTGATTTTTTGGACTGTACCAAAAATGATTCAAAATGTCAATTGGATCGTTTCTCATGTTGAATAACCACTTTTTAAACCCTCACAGTGACCAAAATTGCCATTTTTACAGAGTTTTGATTACTCAAAAGCTTCAATTTTGACCCATTTCAGGCACAGAAATGACTTTAAACACACTTATTTTAGTTGACAAAGTCATAATTCACATCCAACAGTCATTTAGAGTCAAAAGATTAAATGTTAAAATTTCATCCATATTGACCATTTTGGGATCGTTCGACAGGTCCGGAGTCATTGTTTTTCATCCGAAAATTGATTTTTTGGACTGTACCAAAAGTGATTCAAAATGTCAATTGGATCGTGCCTCATGTTGAATAACCACTTTTTAAACCCTCACAGTGACCAAAATTGCCATTTTTACAGTGTTTTGCTTACTCAAAAGCTTTAATTTTGACCCGTTTCAGGCACAGAAATGACTTTAAACACACTTATTCTAGTTGACAAAGTCATAATTCACATCCAACAGTCATTTAGAGTCAAAAGAATAAATGTTAACATTTCATCATTATAGACCATTTTGGGAACGTTCGACAGGTCCGGAGTCATCGTTTTTCATCCGAAAATTGATTTTTTGGACTGTACCAAAAATGATTCAAAATATCAATTGGATCGTTCCTCATGTTGAATAACCACTTTTTAAACCCTCACAGTGACCAAAATTGCCATTTTTACAGAGTTTTGCTTACTCAAAAGCTTCAATTTTGACCCGTTTCAGGCACAGAAATGACTTTAAACACACTTATTTTAGTTGACAAAGTCATAATTCACATCCAACAGTCATTTAGAGTCAAAAGATTAAATGTTAAAATTTCATCCATATTGACCATTTTGGGATCGTTCGACAGGTCCGGAGTCATTGTTTTTCATCCGAAAATTGATTTTTTGGACTGTACCAAAAATGATTCAAAATGTCAATTGGATCGTGTCTCATGTTGAATAACCAGTTTTTAAACCCTCACAGTGACCAAAATTGCCATTTTTACAGAGTTTTGCTTACTCAAAAGCTTCAATTTTGACCCGTTTCAGGCACAGAAATGACTTTAAACACACTTATTTTAGTTGAAAAAGTCATAATTCACATCCAACAGTCATTTAGAGTCAAAAGATTAAATGTTGAAATTTCATCCATATTGACCATTTGGGATCGTTCGACAGGTCCGGAGTCATTGTTTTTCATCCGAAAATTGATTTTTTGGACTGTACCAAAAGTGATTCAAAATGTCAATTGGATCGTGCCTCATGTTGAATAACCACTTTTTAAACCCTCACAGTGACCAAAATTGCCATTTTTACAGAGTTTTGCTTGCTCAAAAGCTTCAATTTTGACCCGTTTCAGGCACAGAAATGACTTTAAACACACTTATTCTAGTTGACAAAGTCATAATTCACATCCAACAGTCATTTAGAGTCAAAAGATTAAATGTTAAAATTTCATCCATATTGACCATTTTGGGATCGTTCGACAGGTCCGGAGTCATTGTTTTTCATCCGAAAATTGATTTTTTGGACTGTACCAAAAGTGATTCAAAATGTCAATTGGATCGTGCCTCATGTTGAATAACCACTTTTTAAACCCTCACAGTGACCGGAATTGCCATTTTTACAGAGTTTTGCTTACTCAAAAGCTTTAATTTTGACCCGTTTCAGGCACAGAAATGACTTTAAACACACTTATTCTAGTTGACAAAGTCATAATTCACATCCAACAGTCATTTAGAGTCAAAAGAATAAATGTTAACATTTCATCATTATAGACCATTTTGGGAACGTTCGACAGGTCCGGAGTCATCGTTTTTCATCCGAAAATTGATTTTTTGGACTGTACCAAAAATGATTCAAAATATCAATTGGATCGTTCCTCATGTTGAATAACCACTTTTTAAACCCTCACAGTGACCAAAATTGCCATTTTTACAGAGTTTTGCTTACTCAAAAGCTTCAATTTTGACCCGTTTCAGGCACAGAAATGACTTTAAACACACTTATTTTAGTTGACAAAGTCATAATTCACATCCAACAGTCATTTAGAGTCAAAAGATTAAATGTTAAAATTTCATCCATATTGACCATTTTGGGATCGTTCGACAGGTCCGGAGTCATTGTTTTTCATCCGAAAATTGATTTTTTGGACTGTACCAAAAATGATTCAAAATGTCAATTGGATCGTGTCTCATGTTGAATAACCAGTTTTTAAACCCTCACAGTGACCAAAATTGCCATTTTTACAGAGTTTTGCTTACTCAAAAGCTTCAATTTTGACCCGTTTCAGGCACAGAAATGACTTTAAACACACTTATTTTAGTTGAAAAAGTCATAATTCACATCCAACAGTCATTTAGAGTCAAAAGATTAAATGTTGAAATTTCATCCATATTGACCATTTGGGATCGTTCGACAGGTCCGGAGTCATTGTTTTTCATCCGAAAATTGATTTTTTGGACTGTACCAAAAGTGATTCAAAATGTCAATTGGATCGTGCCTCATGTTGAATAACCACTTTTTAAACCCTCACAGTGACCAAAATTGCCATTTTTACAGAGTTTTGCTTGCTCAAAAGCTTCAATTTTGACCCGTTTCAGGCAAAGAAATGACTTTAAACACACTTATTCTAGTTGACAAAGTCATAATTCACATCCAACAGTCATTTAGAGTCAAAAGATTAAATGTTAAAATTTCATCATTATAGACCATTTTGGGAACGTTCGACAGGTCCGGAGTCATCGTTTTTCATCCGAAAATTGATTTTTTGGACTGTACCAAAAATGATTCAAAATGTCAATTGGATCGTTCCTCATGTTGAATAACCACTTTTTAAACCCTCACAGTGACCAAAATTGCCATTTTTACAGAGTTTTGATTACTCAAAAGCTTCAATTTTGACCCATTTCAGGCACAGAAATGACTTTAAACACACTTATTTTAGTTGACAAAGTCATAATTCACATCCAACAGTCATTTAGAGTCAAAAGAATAAATGTTAAAATTTCATCCATATTGACCATTTTGGGATCGTTCGACAGGTCCGGAGTCATTGTTTTTCATCCGAAAATTGATTTTTTGGACTGTACCAAAAATGATTCAAAATGTCAATTGGATCGTGTCTCATGTTGAATAACCAGTTTTTAAACCCTCACAGTGACCAAAATTGCCATTTTTACAGAGTTTTGCTTACTCAAAAGCTTCAATTTTGACCCGTTTCAGGCACAGAAATGACTTTAAACACACTTATTTTAGTTGAAAAAGTCATAATTCACATCCAACAGTCATTTAGAGTCAAAAGATTAAATGTTGAAATTTCATCCATATTGACCATTTGGGATCGTTCGACAGGTCCGGAGTCATCGTTTTTCATCCGAAAATTGATTTTTTGGACTGTACCAAAAGTGATTCAAAATGTCAATTGGATCGTGCCTCATGTTGAATAACCACTTTTTAAACCCTCACAGTGACCAAAATTGCCATTTTTACAGAGTTTTGCTTGCTCAAAAGCTTCAATTTTGACCCGTTTCAGGCACAGAAATGACTTTAAACACACTTATTCTAGTTGACAAAGTCATAATTCACATCCAACAGTCATTTAGAGTCAAAAGATTAAATGTTAAAATTTCATCATTATAGACCATTTTGGGAACGTTCGACAGGTCCGGAGTCATCGTTTTTCATCCGAAAATTGATTTTTTGGACTGTACCAAAAATGATTCAAAATGTCAATTGGATCGTTTCTCATGTTGAATAACCACTTTTTAAACCCTCACAGTGACCAAAATTGCCATTTTTACAGAGTTTTGATTACTCAAAAGCTTCAATTTTGACCCATTTCAGGCACAGAAATGACTTTAAACACACTTATTTTAGTTGACAAAGTCATAATTCACATCCAACAGTCATTTAGAGTCAAAAGATTAAATGTTAAAATTTCATCCATATTGACCATTTTGGGATCGTTCGACAGGTCCGGAGTCATTGTTTTTCATCCGAAAATTGATTTTTTGGACTGTACCAAAAATGATTCAAAATGTCAATTGGATCGTGTCTCATGTTGAATAACCAGTTTTGAAACCCTCACAGTGACCAAAATTGCAATTTTTACAGAGTTTTGCTTACTCAAAAGCTTCAATTTTGACCCGTTTCAGGCACAGAAATGACTTTAAACACACTTATTTTAGTTGAAAAAGTCATAATTCACATCCAACAGTCATTTAGAGTCAAAAGTTTAAATGTTGAAATTTCATCCATATTGACCATTTGGGATCGTTCGACAGGTCCGGAGTCATCGTTTTTCATCCGAAAATTGATTTTTTGGACTGTACCAAAAATGATTCAAAATGTCAATTGGATCGTGTCTCATGTTGAATAACCAGTTTTGAAACCCTCACAGTGACCAAAATTGCAATTTTTACAGAGTTTTGCTTACTCAAAAGCTTTAATTTTGACCCGTTTCAGGCACAGAAATGACTTTAAACACACTTATTCTAGTTGACAAAGTCATAATTCACATCCAACAGTCATTTAGAGTCAAAAGATTAAATGTTAAAATTTCATCATTATAGACCATTTTGGGATCGTTCGACAGGTCCGGAGTCATCGTTTTTCATCCGAAAATTGATTTTTTGGACTGTACCAAAAATGATTCAAAATGTCAATTGGATCGTGCCTCATGTTGAATAACCAGTTTTTAAACCCTCACAGTGACCAAAATTGCCATTTTTACAGAGTTTTGCTTACTCAAAAGCTTCAATTTTGACCCGTTTCAGGCACAGAAATGACTTTAAACACACTTATTTTAGTTGAAAAAGTCATAATTCACATCCAACAGTCATTTAGAGTCAAAAGATTAAATGTTGAAATTTCATCCATATTGACCATTTGGGATCGTTCGACAGGTCCGGAGTCATTGTTTTTCATCCGAAAATTGATTTTTTGGACTGTACCAAAAGTGATTCAAAATGTCAATTGGATCGTGCCTCATGTTGAATAACCACTTTTTAAACCCTCACAGTGACCAAAATTGCCATTTTTACAGAGTTTTGCTTGCTCAAAAGCTTCAATTTTGACCCGTTTCAGGCACAGAAATGACTTTAAACACACTTATTCTAGTTGACAAAGTCATAATTCACATCCAACAGTCATTTAGAGTCAAAAGATTAAATGTTAAAATTTCATCCATATTGACCATTTTGGGATCGTTCGACAGGTCCGGAGTCATTGTTTTTCATCCGAAAATTGATTTTTTGGACTGTACCAAAAGTGATTCAAAATGTCAATTGGATCGTGCCTCATGTTGAATAACCACTTTTTAAACCCTCACAGTGACCGGAATTGCCATTTTTACAGAGTTTTGCTTACTCAAAAGCTTTAATTTTGACCCGTTTCAGGCACAGAAATGACTTTAAACACACTTATTCTAGTTGACAAAGTCATAATTCACATCCAACAGTCATTTAGAGTCAAAAGAATAAATGTTAACATTTCATCATTATAGACCATTTTGGGAACGTTCGACAGGTCCGGAGTCATCGTTTTTCATCCGAAAATTGATTTTTTGGACTGTACCAAAAATGATTCAAAATATCAATTGGATCGTTCCTCATGTTGAATAACCACTTTTTAAACCCTCACAGTGACCAAAATTGCCATTTTTACAGAGTTTTGCTTACTCAAAAGCTTCAATTTTGACCCGTTTCAGGCACAGAAATGACTTTAAACACACTTATTTTAGTTGACAAAGTCATAATTCACATCCAACAGTCATTTAGAGTCAAAAGATTAAATGTTAAAATTTCATCCATATTGACCATTTTGGGATCGTTCGACAGGTCCGGAGTCATTGTTTTTCATCCGAAAATTGATTTTTTGGACTGTACCAAAAATGATTCAAAATGTCAATTGGATCGTGTCTCATGTTGAATAACCAGTTTTTAAACCCTCACAGTGACCAAAATTGCCATTTTTACAGAGTTTTGCTTACTCAAAAGCTTCAATTTTGACCCGTTTCAGGCACAGAAATGACTTTAAACACACTTATTTTAGTTGAAAAAGTCATAATTCACATCCAACAGTCATTTAGAGTCAAAAGATTAAATGTTGAAATTTCATCCATATTGACCATTTGGGATCGTTCGACAGGTCCGGAGTCATTGTTTTTCATCCGAAAATTGATTTTTTGGACTGTACCAAAAGTGATTCAAAATGTCAATTGGATCGTGCCTCATGTTGAATAACCACTTTTTAAACCCTCACAGTGACCAAAATTGCCATTTTTACAGAGTTTTGCTTACTCAAAAGCTTCAATTTTGACCCGTTTCAGGCAAAGAAATGACTTTAAACACACTTATTCTAGTTGACAAAGTCATAATTCACATCCAACAGTCATTTAGAGTCAAAAGATTAAATGTTAAAATTTCATCATTATAGACCATTTTGGGAACGTTCGACAGGTCCGGAGTCATCGTTTTTCATCCGAAAATTGATTTTTTGGACTGTACCAAAAATGATTCAAAATGTCAATTGGATCGTTCCTCATGTTGAATAACCACTTTTTAAACCCTCACAGTGACCAAAATTGCCATTTTTACAGAGTTTTGATTACTCAAAAGCTTCAATTTTGACCCATTTCAGGCACAGAAATGACTTTAAACACACTTATTTTAGTTGACAAAGTCATAATTCACATCCAACAGTCATTTAGAGTCAAAAGAATAAATGTTAAAATTTCATCCATATTGACCATTTTGGGATCGTTCGACAGGTCCGGAGTCATTGTTTTTCATCCGAAAATTGATTTTTTGGACTGTACCAAAAATGATTCAAAATGTCAATTGGATCGTGTCTCATGTTGAATAACCAGTTTTTAAACCCTCACAGTGACCAAAATTGCCATTTTTACAGAGTTTTGCTTACTCAAAAGCTTCAATTTTGACCCGTTTCAGGCACAGAAATGACTTTAAACACACTTATTTTAGTTGAAAAAGTCATAATTCACATCCAACAGTCATTTAGAGTCAAAAGATTAAATGTTGAAATTTCATCCATATTGACCATTTGGGATCGTTCGACAGGTCCGGAGTCATCGTTTTTCATCCGAAAATTGATTTTTTGGACTGTACCAAAAGTGATTCAAAATGTCAATTGGATCGTGCCTCATGTTGAATAACCACTTTTTAAACCCTCACAGTGACCAAAATTGCCATTTTTACAGAGTTTTGCTTGCTCAAAAGCTTCAATTTTGACCCGTTTCAGGCACAGAAATGACTTTAAACACACTTATTCTAGTTGACAAAGTCATAATTCACATCCAACAGTCATTTAGAGTCAAAAGATTAAATGTTAAAATTTCATCATTATAGACCATTTTGGGAACGTTCGACAGGTCCGGAGTCATCGTTTTTCATCCGAAAATTGATTTTTTGGACTGTACCAAAAATGATTCAAAATGTCAATTGGATCGTTTCTCATGTTGAATAACCACTTTTTAAACCCTCACAGTGACCAAAATTGCCATTTTTACAGAGTTTTGATTACTCAAAAGCTTCAATTTTGACCCATTTCAGGCACAGAAATGACTTTAAACACACTTATTTTAGTTGACAAAGTCATAATTCACATCCAACAGTCATTTAGAGTCAAAAGATTAAATGTTAAAATTTCATCCATATTGACCATTTTGGGATCGTTCGACAGGTCCGGAGTCATTGTTTTTCATCCGAAAATTGATTTTTTGGACTGTACCAAAAATGATTCAAAATGTCAATTGGATCGTGTCTCATGTTGAATAACCAGTTTTGAAACCCTCACAGTGACCAAAATTGCAATTTTTACAGAGTTTTGCTTACTCAAAAGCTTCAATTTTGACCCGTTTCAGGCACAGAAATGACTTTAAACACACTTATTTTAGTTGAAAAAGTCATAATTCACATCCAACAGTCATTTAGAGTCAAAAGTTTAAATGTTGAAATTTCATCCATATTGACCATTTGGGATCGTTCGACAGGTCCGGAGTCATCGTTTTTCATCCGAAAATTGATTTTTTGGACTGTACCAAAAGTGATTCAAAATGTCAATTGGATCGTGCCTCATGTTGAATAACCACTTTTTAAACCCTCACAGTGACCAAAATTGCCATTTTTACAGAGTTTTGCTTACTCAAAAGCTTTAATTTTGACCCGTTTCAGGCACAGAAATGACTTTAAACACACTTATTCTAGTTGACAAAGTCATAATTCACATCCAACAGTCATTTAGAGTCAAAAGATTAAATGTTAAAATTTCATCATTATAGACCATTTTGGGATCGTTCGACAGGTCCGGAGTCATCGTTTTTCATCCGAAAATTGATTTTTTGGACTGTACCAAAAATGATTCAAAATGTCAATTGGATCGTGCCTCATGTTGAATAACCACTTTTTAAACCCTCACAGTGACCAAAATTGCCATTTTTACAGAGTTTTGCTAGCTCAAAAGCTTCAATTTTGACCCGTTTCAGGCACAGAAATGACTTTAAACACACTTATTCTAGTTGACAAAGCCATAATTCACATCCAACAGTCATTTAGAGTCAAAAGATTAAATGTTAAAATTTCATCATTATAGACCATTTTGGGAACGTTCGACAGGTCCGGAGTCATCGTTTTTCATCCGAAAATTGATTTTTTGGACTGTACCAAAAATGATTCAAAATGTCAATTGGATCTTTCCTCATGTTGAATAACCACTTTTTAAACCCTCACAGTGACCAAAATTGCCATTTTTACAGAGTTTTGCTTACTCAAAAGCTTCAATTTTGACCCGTTTCAGGCACAGAAATGACTTTAAACACACTTATTTTAGTTGAAAAAGTCATAATTCACATCCAACAGTCATTTAGAGTCAAAAGATTAAATGTTGAAATTTCATCCATATTGACCATTTGGGATCGTTCGACAGGTCCGGAGTCATTGTTTTTCATCCGAAAATTGATTTTTTGGACTGTACCAAAATTGATTCAAAATGTCAATTGGGTCGTGCCTCATGTTGAATAACCACTTTTTAAACCCTCACAGTGACCAAAATTGCCATTTTTACAGAGTTTTGATTACTCAAAAGCTTCAATTTTGACCCATTTCAGGCACAGAAATGACTTTAAACACACTTATTTTAGTTGACAAAGTCATAATTCACATCCAACAGTCATTTAGAGTCAAAAGATTAAATGTTAAAATTTCATCCATATTGACCATTTTGGGATCGTTCGACAGGTCCGGAGTCATTGTTTTTCATCCGAAAATTGATTTTTTGGACTGTACCAAAAATGATTCAAAATGTCAATTGGATCGTGTCTCATGTTGAATAACCACTTTTTAAACCCTCACAGTGACCAAAATTGCCATTTTTACAGAGTTTTGCTTGCTCAAAAGCTTCAATTTTGACCCGTTTCAGGCACAGAAATGACTTTAAACACACTTATTCTAGTTGACAAAGTCATAATTCACATCCAACAGTCATTTAGAGTCAAAAGATTAAATGTTAAAATTTCATCATTATAGACCATTTTGGGAACGTTCGACAGGTCCGGAGTCATCGTTTTTCATCCGAAAATTGATTTTTTGGACTGTACCAAAAATGATTCAAAATGTCAATTGGATTGTTTCTCATGTTGAATAACCACTTTTTAAACCCTCACAGTGACCAAAATTGCCATTTTTACAGAGTTTTGATTACTCAAAAGCTTCAATTTTGACCCATTTCAGGCACAGAAATGACTTTAAACACACTTATTTTAGTTGACAAAGTCATAATTCACATCCAACAGTCATTTAGAGTCAAAAGATTAAATGTTAAAATTTCATCCATATTGACCATTTTGGGATCGTTCGACAGGTCCGGAGTCATTGTTTTTCATCCGAAAATTGATTTTTTGGACTGTACCAAAAGTGATTCAAAATGTCAATTGGATCGTGCCTCATGTTGAATAACCACTTTTTAAACCCTCACAGTGACCAAAATTGCCATTTTTACAGTGTTTTGCTTACTCAAAAGCTTTAATTTTGACCCATTTCAGGCACAGAAATGACTTTAAACACACTTATTCTAGTTGACAAAGTCATAATTCACATCCAACAGTCATTTAGAGTCAAAAGAATAAATGTTAACATTTCATCATTATAGACCATTTTGGGAACGTTCGACAGGTCCGGAGTCGTTTTTCATCCGAAAATTGATTTTTTGGACTGTACCAAAAATGATTCAAAATATCAATTGGATCGTTCCTCATGTTGAATAACCACTTTTTAAACCCACACAGTGACCAAAATTGCCATTTTTACAGAGTTTTGCTTTCTCAAAAGCTTCAATTTTGACCCGTTTCAGGCACAGAAATGACTTTAAACACACTTATTTTAGTTGACAAAGTCATAATTCACATCCAACAGTCATTTAGAGTCAAAAGATTAAATGTTAAAATTTCATCCATATTGACCATTTTGGGATCGTTCGACAGGTCCGGAGTCATTGTTTTTCATCCGAAAATTGATTTTTTGGACTGTACCAAAAATGATTCAAAATGTCAATTGGATCGTGTCTCATGTTGAATAACCAGTTTTTAAACCCTCACAGTGACCAAAATTGCCATTTTTACAGAGTTTTGCTTACTCAAAAGCTTCAATTTTGACCCGTTTCAGGCACAGAAATGACTTTAAACACACTTATTTTAGTTGAAAAAGTCATAATTCACATCCAACAGTCATTTAGAGTCAAAAGATTAAATGTTGAAATTTCATCCATATTGACCATTTGGGATCGTTCGACAGGTCCGGAGTCATTGTTTTTCATCCGAAAATTGATTTTTTGGACTGTACCAAAAGTGATTCAAAATGTCAATTGGATCGTGCCTCATGTTGAATAACCACTTTTTAAACCCTCACAGTGACCAAAATTGCCATTTTTACAGAGTTTTGCTTGCTCAAAAGCTTCAATTTTGACCCGTTTCAGGCACAGAAATGACTTTAAACACACTTATTCTAGTTGACAAAGTCATAATTCACATCCAACAGTCATTTAGAGTCAAAAGATTAAATGTTAAAATTTCATCCATATTGACCATTTTGGGATCGTTCGACAGGTCCGGAGTCATTGTTTTTCATCCGAAAATTGATTTTTTGGACTGTACCAAAAGTGATTCAAAATGTCAATTGGATCGTGCCTCATGTTGAATAACCACTTTTTAAACCCTCACAGTGACCGGAATTGCCATTTTTACAGAGTTTTGCTTACTCAAAAGCTTTAATTTTGACCCGTTTCAGGCACAGAAATGACTTTAAACACACTTATTCTAGTTGACAAAGTCATAATTCACATCCAACAGTCATTTAGAGTCAAAAGAATAAATGTTAACATTTCATCATTATAGACCATTTTGGGAACGTTCGACAGGTCCGGAGACATCGTTTTTCATCCGAAAATTGATTTTTTGGACTGTACCAAAAATGATTCAAAATATCAATTGGATCGTTCCTCATGTTGAATAACCACTTTTTAAACCCTCACAGTGACCAAAATTGCCATTTTTACAGAGTTTTGCTTACTCAAAAGCTTCAATTTTGACCCGTTTCAGGCACAGAAATGACTTTAAACACACTTATTTTAGTTGACAAAGTCATAATTCACATCCAACAGTCATTTAGAGTCAAAAGATTAAATGTTAAAATTTCATCCATATTGACCATTTTGGGATCGTTCGACAGGTCCGGAGTCATTGTTTTTCATCCGAAAATTGATTTTTTGGACTGTACCAAAAATGATTCAAAATGTCAATTGGATCGTGTCTCATGTTGAATAACCAGTTTTTAAACCCTCACAGTGACCAAAATTGCCATTTTTACAGAGTTTTGCTTACTCAAAAGCTTCAATTTTGACCCGTTTCAGGCACAGAAATGACTTTAAACACACTTATTTTAGTTGAAAAAGTCATAATTCACATCCAACAGTCATTTAGAGTCAAAAGATTAAATGTTGAAATTTCATCCATATTGACCATTTGGGATCGTTCGACAGGTCCGGAGTCATTGTTTTTCATCCGAAAATTGATTTTTTGGACTGTACCAAAAGTGATTCAAAATGTCAATTGGATCGTGCCTCATGTTGAATAACCACTTTTTAAACCCTCACAGTGACCAAAATTGCCATTTTTACAGAGTTTTGCTTGCTCAAAAGCTTCAATTTTGACCCGTTTCAGGCAAAGAAATGACTTTAAACACACTTATTCTAGTTGACAAAGTCATAATTCACATCCAACAGTCATTTAGAGTCAAAAGATTAAATGTTAAAATTTCATCATTATAGACCATTTTGGGAACGTTCGACAGGTCCGGAGTCATCGTTTTTCATCCGAAAATTGATTTTTTGGACTGTACCAAAAATGATTCAAAATGTCAATTGGATCGTTCCTCATGTTGAATAACCACTTTTTAAACCCTCACAGTGACCAAAATTGCCATTTTTACAGAGTTTTGCTTACTCAAAAGCTTCAATTTTGACCCGTTTCAGGCACAGAAATGACTTTAAACACACTTATTTTAGTTGACAAAGTCATAATTCACATCCAACAGTCATTTAGAGTCAAAAGATTAAATGTTGAAATTTCATCATTATAGACCATTTTGGGATCGTTCGACAGGTCCGGAGTCATTGTTTTTCATCCGAAAATTGATTTTTTGGACTGTACCAAAAATGATTCAAAATGTCAATTGGATCGTGTCTCATGTTGAATAACCAGTTTTTAAACCCTCACAGTGACCAAAATTGCCATTTTTACAGAGTTTTGCTTACTCAAAAGCTTCAATTTTGACCCGTTTCAGGCACAGAAATTACTTTAAACACACTTATTTTAGTTGAAAAGTCATAATTCACATCCAACAGTCATTTAGAGTCAAAAGATTAAATGTTGAAATTTCATCCATATTGACCATTTGGGATCGTTCGACAGGTCCGGAGTCATTGTTTTTCATCCGAAAATTGATTTTTTGGACTGTACCAAAAGTGATTCAAAATGTCAATTGGATCGTGCCTCATGTTGAATAACCACTTTTTAAACCCTCACAGTGACCAAAATTGCCATTTTTACAGAGTTTTGCTTGCTCAAAAGCTTCAATTTTGACCCGTTTCAGGCACAGAAATGACTTTAAACACACTTATTATAGTTGACAAAGTCATAATTCACATCCAACAGTCATTTAGAGTCAAAAGATTAAATGTTAAAATGTCATCATTATAGACCATTTTGGGAACGTTCGACAGGTCCGGAGTCATCGTTTTTCATCCGAAAATTGATTTTTTGGACTGTACCAAAAATGATTCAAAATGTCAATTGGATCGTTCCTCATGTTGAATAACCACTTTTTAAACCCTCACAGTGACCAAAATTGCCATTTTTACAGAGTTTTGATTACTCAAAAGCTTCAATTTTGACCCATTTCAGGCACAGAAATGACTTTAAACACACTTATTTTAGTTGACAAAGTCATAATTCACATCCAACAGTCATTTAGAGTCAAAAGATTAAATGTTAAAATGTCATCCATATTGACCATTTTGGGATCGTTCGACAGGTCCGGAGTCATTGTTTTTCATCCGAAAATTGATTTTTTGGACTGTACCAAAAATGATTCAAAATGTCAATTGGATCGTGTCTCATGTTGAATAACCAGTTTTTAAACCCTCACAGTGACCAAAATTGCCATTTTTACAGAGTTTTGCTTACTCAAAAGCTTCAATTTTGACCCGTTTCAGGCACAGAAATGACTTTAAACACACTTATTTTAGTTGAAAAAGTCATAATTCACATCCAACAGTCATTTAGAGTCAAAAGATTAAATGTTAAAATTTCATCATTATAGACCATTTTGGGAACGTTCGACAGGTCCGGAGTCATCGTTTTTCATCCGAAAATAGATTTTTTGGACTGTACCAAAAATGATTCAAAATGTCAATTGGATCGTTTCTCATGTTGAATAACCACTTTTTAAACCCTCACAGTGACCAAAATTGCCATTTTTACAGAGTTTTGATTACTCAAAAGCTTCAATTTTGACCCATTTCAGGCACAGAAATGACTTTAAACACACTTATTTTAGTTGACAAAGTCATAATTCACATCCAACAGTCATTTAGAGTCAAAAGATTAAATGTTAAAATTTCATCCATATTGACCATTTTGGGATCGTTCGACAGGTCCGGAGTCATTGTTTTTTATCCGAAAATTGATTTTTTGGACTGTACCAAAAATGATTCAAAATGTCAATTGGATCGTGTCTCATGTTGAATAACCAGTTTTTAAACCCTCACAGTGACCAAAATTGCCATTTTTACAGAGTTTTGCTTACTCAAAAGCTTCAATTTTGACCCGTTTCAGGCACAGAAATGACTTTAAACACACTTATTTTAGTTGAAAAAGTCATAATTCACATCCAACAGTCATTTAGAGTCAAAAGTTTAAATGTTGAAATTTCATCCATATTGACCATTTGGGATCGTTCGACAGGTCCGGAGTCATCGTTTTTCATCCGAAAATTGATTTTTTGGACTGTACCAAAAATGATTCAAAATGTCAATTGGATCGTGCCTCATGTTGAATAACCACTTTTTAAACCCTCACAGTGACCAAAATTGCCATTTTTACACAGTTTTGATTACTCAAAAGCTTCAATTTTGACCCATTTCAGGCACAGAAATGACTTTAAACACACTTATTTTAGTTGACAAAGTCATGATTCACATCCAACAGTCATTTAGAGTCAAAAGATTAAATGTTAAAATTTCATCCATATTGACCATTTTGGGATCGTTCGACAGGTCCGGAGTCATCGTTTTTCATCCGAAAATTGATTTTTTGGACTGTACCAAAAATGATTCAAAATGTCAATTGGATAGTGCCTCATGTTGAATAACCACTTTTTAAACCCTCACAGTGACCAAAATTGCCATTTTTACAGAGTTTTGCTTACTCAAAAGCTTCAATTTTGACCCGTTTCAGGCACAGAAATGACTTTAAACACACTTATTTTAGTTGACAAAGTCATAATTCACATCCAACAGTAATTTAGAGTCAAAAGAATAAATGTTAAAATTTCATCATTATAGACCATTTTGGGATCGTTCGACAGGTCCGGAGTCATCGTTTTTCATCCGAAAATTTATTTTTTGGACTGTACCAAAAATGATTCAAAATGTCAATTGGATCATGCCTCATGTTGAATAACCACTTTTTAAACCCTCACAGTGACCAAAATTGCCATTTTTACAGAGTTTTGCTTACTCAAAAGCTTCCATTTTGACCCGTTTCAGGCACAGAAATGACTTTAAACACACTTATTCTAGTTGACAAAGTCATAATTCACATCCAACAGTCATTTAGAGTCAAAAGATTAAATGTTGAAATTTCATCCATATTGACCATTTGGGATCGTTCGACAGGTCCGGAGTCATCGTTTTTCATCCGAAAATTGATTTTTTGGACTGTACCAAAAATGATTCAAAATGTCAATTGGATCGTGCCTCATGTTGAATAACCACTTTTTAAACCCTCACAGTGACCAAAATTGCCATTTTTACAGAGTTTTGCTTACTCTCAAAAGCTTTAATTTTGACCCGTTTCAGGCACAGAAATGACTTTAAACACACTTATTTTAGTTGACAAAGTCATAATTCACATCCAACAGTAATTTAGAGTCAAAAGAATAAATGTTAAAATTTCATCATTATAGACCATTTTGGGATCGTTCGACAGGTCCGGAGTCATCGTTTTTCATCCGAAAATTGATTTTTTGGACTGTACCAAAAATGATTCAAAATGTCAATTGGATCCTTCCTCATGTTGAATAACCACTTTTTAAACCCTCACAGTGACCAAAATTGCCATTTTTACAGAGTTTTGCTTACTCAAAAGCTCCAATTTTGACCCGTTTCAGGCACAGAAATGACTTTAAACACACTTATTTTAGTTGACAAAGTCATAATTCACATCCAACAGTCATTTAGAGTCAAAAGATTAAATGTTAAAATTTCATCCATATTGACCATTTTGGGATCGTTCGACAGGTCCGGAGTCATGGTTTTTCATCCGAAAATTGATTTTTTGGACTGTACCAAAAATGATTCAAAATGTCAATTGGATCAAGCCTCATGTTGAATAACCACTTTTTAAACCCTCACAGTGACCAAAATTGCCATTTTTACAGAGTTTTGCTTACTCAAAAGCTTCCATTTTGACTCGTTTCAGGCACAGAAATGACTTTAAACACACTTATTCTAGTTGACAAAGTCATAATTCACATCCAACAGTCATTTAGAGTCAAAAGATTAAATGTTGAAATTTCATCAATATAGACCATTTTGGGATCGTTCGACAGGTCCGGAGTCATCGTTTTTCATCCGAAAATTGATTTTTTGGACTGTACCAAAAATGATTCAAAATGTCAATTGGATCGTGCCTCATGTTGAATAACCACTTTTTAAACCCTCACAGTGACCAAAATTGCCATTTTTACAGAGTTTTGCTTGCTCAAAAGCTTCAATTTTGACCCGTTTCAGGCACAGAAATGACTTTAAACACACTTATTCTAGTTGACAAAGTCATAATTCACATCCAACAGTCATTTAGAGTCAAAAGATTAAATGTTAACATTTCATCATTATAGACCATTTTGGGAACGTTCGACAGGTCCGGAGTCATCGTTTTTCATCCGAAAATTGATTTTTTGGACTGTACCAAAAATGATTCAAAATGTCAATTGGATCGTTCCTCATGTTGAATAACCACTTTTTAAACCCTCACAGTGACCAAAATTGCCATTTTTACAGAGTTTTGCTTACTCAAAAGCTTCAATTTTGACCCGTTTCAGGCACAGAAATGACTTTAAACACACTTATTTTAGTTGACAAAGTCATAATTCACATCCAACAGTAATTTAGAGTCAAAAGAATAAATGTTAAAATTTCATCATTATAGACCATTTTGGGATCGTTCGACAGGTCCGGAGTCACCGTTTTTCATCCGAAAATTGATTTTTTGGACTGTACCAAAAATGATTCAAAATGTCAATTGGATCATGCCTCATGTTGAATAACCACTTTTTAAACCCTCACAGTGACCAAAATTGCAATTTTTACAGAGTTTTGCTTACTCAAAAGCTTCAATTTTGACCCGTTTCAGGCACAGAAATGACTTTAAACACACTTATTTTAGTTGACAAAGTCATAATTCACATCCAACAGTCATTTAGAGTCAAAAGATTAAATGTTGAAATTTCATCATTATAGACCATTTTGGGATCGTTCGACAGGTCCGGAGTCATCGTTTTTCATCCGAAAATTGATTTTTTGGACTGTACCAAAAATGATTCAAAATGTCAATTGGATCGTGCCTCATGTTGAATAACCACTTTTTAAACCCTCACAGTGACCAAAATTGCCATTTTTACAGAGTTTTGCTTACTCAAAAGCTTCAATTTTGACCCGTTTCAGGCACAGAAATGACTTTAAACACACTTATTTTAGTTGACAAAGTCATAATTCACATCCAACAGTCATTTAGAGTCAAAAGATTAAATGTTAAAATTTCATCATTATAGACCATTTTGGGATCGTTCGACAGGTCCGGAGTCATCGTTTTTCATCCGAAAATTGATTTTTTGGACTGTACCAAAAATGATTCAAAATGTCAATTGGATCGTGCCTCATGTTGAATAACCACTTTTTAAACCCTCACAGTGACCAAAATTGCCATTTTTACAGAGTTTTGCTTGCTCAAAAGCTTCAATTTTGACCCGTTTCAGGCACAGAAAGGACTTTAAACACACTTATTCTAGTTGACAAAGTCATAATTCACATCCAACAGTCATTTAGAGTCAAAAGATTAAATGTTAAAATTTCATCATTATAGACCATTTTGGGAACGTTCGACAGGTCCGGAGTCATCGTTTTTCATCCGAAAATTGATTTTTTGGACTGTACCAAAAATGATTCAAAATGTCAATTGGATCGTTCCTCATGTTGAATAACCACTTTTTAAACCCTCACAGTGACCAAAATTGCCATTTTTACAGAGTTTTGCTTACTCAAAAGCTTCAATTTTGACCCGTTTCAGGCACAGAAATGACATTAAACACACTTATTCTAGTTGACAAAGTCATAATTCACATCCAACAGTCATTTAGAGTCAAAAGATTAAATGTTAAAATTTCATCATTATAGACCATTTTGGGAACGTTCGACAGGTCCGGAGTCATCGTTTTTCATCCGAAAATTGATTTTTTGGACTGTACCAAAAATGATTCAAAATGTCAATTGGATCGTTTCTCATGTTGAATAACCACTTTTTAAACCCTCACAGTGACCAAAATTGCCATTTTTACAGAGTTTTGATTACTCAAAAGCTTCAATTTTGACCCATTTCAGGCACAGAAATGACTTTAAACACACTTATTTTAGTTGACAAAGTCATAATTCACATCCAACAGTCATTTAGAGTCAAAAGATTAAATGTTAAAATTTCATCCATATTGACCATTTTGGGATCGTTCGACAGGTCCGGAGTCATTGTTTTTTATCCGAAAATTGATTTTTTGGACTGTACCAAAAATGATTCAAAATGTCAATTGGATCGTGTCTCATGTTGAATAACCAGTTTTTAAACCCTCACAGTGACCAAAATTGCCATTTTTACAGAGTTTTGCTTACTCAAAAGCTTCAATTTTGACCCGTTTCAGGCACAGAAATGACTTTAAACACACTTATTTTAGTTGAAAAAGTCATAATTCACATCCAACAGTCATTTAGAGTCAAAAGTTTAAATGTTGAAATTTCATCCATATTGACCATTTGGGATCGTTCGACAGGTCCGGAGTCATCGTTTTTCATCCGAAAATTGATTTTTTGGACTGTACCAAAAGTGATTCAAAATGTCAATTGGATCGTGCCTCATGTTGAATAACCACTTTTTAAACCCTCACAGTGACCAAAATTGCCATTTTTACAGAGTTTTGCTTACTCAAAAGCTTTAATTTTGACCCGTTTCAGGCACAGAAATGACATTAAACACACTTATTCTAGTTGACAAAGTCATAATTCACATCCAACAGTCATTTAGAGTCAAAAGAATAAATGTTAACATTTCATCATTATAGACCATTTTGGGAACGTTCGACAGGTCCGGAGTCATCGTTTTTCATCCGAAAATTGATTTTTTGGACTGTACCAAAAATGATTCAAAATGTCAATTGGATCGTTCCTCATGTTGAATAACCACTTTTTAAACCCTCACAGTGACCAAAATTGCCATTTTTACAGAGTTTTGCTTACTCAAAAGCTTCAATTTTGACCCGTTTCAGGCACAGAAATGACTTTAAACACACTTATTTTAGTTGACAAAGTCATAATTCACATCCAACAGTCATTTAGAGTCAAAAGATTAAATGTTAAAATTTCATCCATATTGACCATTTTGGGATCGTTCGACAGGTCCGGAGTCATTGTTTTTTATCCGAAAATTGATTTTTTGGACTGTACCAAAAATGATTCAAAATGTCAATTGGATCGTGTCTCATGTTGAATAACCAGTTTTTAAACCCTCACAGTGACCAAAATTGCCATTTTTACAGAGTTTTGCTTACTCAAAAGCTTCAATTTTGACCCGTTTCAGGCACAGAAATGACTTTAAACACACTTATTTTAGTTGAAAAAGTCATAATTCACATCCAACAGTCATTTAGAGTCAAAAGTTTAAATGTTGAAATTTCATCCATATTGACCATTTGGGATCGTTCGACAGGTCCGGAGTCATCGTTTTTCATCCGAAAATTGATTTTTTGGACTGTACCAAAAGTGATTCAAAATGTCAATTGGATCGTGCCTCATGTTGAATAACCACTTTTTAAACCCTCACAGTGACCAAAATTGCCATTTTTACAGAGTTTTGCTTACTCAAAAGCTTTAATTTTGACCCGTTTCAGGCACAGAAATGACATTAAACACACTTATTCTAGTTGACAAAGTCATAATTCACATCCAACAGTCATTTAGAGTCAAAAGAATAAATGTTAACATTTCATCATTATAGACCATTTTGGGAACGTTCGACAGGTCCGGAGTCATCGTTTTTCATCCGAAAATTGATTTTTTGGACTGTACCAAAAATGATTCAAAATGTCAATTGGATCGTTCCTCATGTTGAATAACCACTTTTTAAACCCTCACAGTGACCAAAATTGCCATTTTTACAGAGTTTTGCTTACTCAAAAGCTTCAATTTTGACCCGTTTCAGGCACAGAAATGACTTTAAACACACTTATTTTAGTTGACAAAGTCATAATTCACATCCAACAGTCATTTAGAGTCAAAAGATTAAATGTTAAAATTTCATCCATATTGACCATTTTGGGATCGTTCGACAGGTCCGGAGTCATCGTTTTTCATCCGAAAATTGATTTTTTGGACTGTACCAAAAATGATTCAAAATGTCAATTGGATCGTGCCTCATGTTGACTAACCACTTTTTAAACCCTCACAGTGACCAAAATTGCCATTTTTACAGAGTTTTGCTTACTCAAAAGCTTCAATTTTGACCCGTTTCAGGCACAGAAATGACTTTAAACACACTTATTTTAGTTGACAAAGTCATAATTCACATCCAACAGTAATTTAGAGTCAAAAGAATAAATGTTAAAATTTCATCATTATAGACCATTTTGGGATCGTTCGACAGGTCCGGAGTCATCGTTTTTCATCCGAAAATTTATTTTTTGGACTGTACCAAAAATGATTCAAAATGTCAATTGGATCATGCCTCATGTTGAATAACCACTTTTTAAACCCTCACAGTGACCAAAATTGCCATTTTTACAGAGTTTTGCTTACTCAAAAGCTTCCATTTTGACCCGTTTCAGGCACAGAAATGACTTTAAACACACTTATTCTAGTTGACAAAGTCATAATTCACATCCAACAGTCATTTAGAGTCAAAAGATTAAATGTTGAAATTTCATCCATATTGACCATTTGGGATCGTTCGACAGGTCCGGAGTCATCGTTTTTCATCCGAAAATTGATTTTTTGGACTGTACCAAAAATGATTCAAAATGTCAATTGGATCGTGCCTCATGTTGAATAACCACTTTTTAAACCCTCACAGTGACCAAAATTGCCATTTTTACAGAGTTTTGCTTACTCTCAAAAGCTTTAATTTTGACCCGTTTCAGGCACAGAAATGACTTTAAACACACTTATTTTAGTTGACAAAGTCATAATTCACATCCAACAGTAATTTAGAGTCAAAAGAATAAATGTTAAAATTTCATCATTATAGACCATTTTGGGATCGTTCGACAGGTCCGGAGTCATCGTTTTTCATCCGAAAATTGATTTTTTGGACTGTACCAAAAATGATTCAAAATGTCAATTGGATCCTTCCTCATGTTGAATAACCACTTTTTAAACCCTCATAGTGACCAAAATTGCCATTTTTACAGAGTTTTGCTTACTCAAAAGCTCCAATTTTGACCCGTTTCAAGCACAGAAATGACTTTAAACACACTTATTTTAGTTGACAAAGTCATAATTCACATCCAACAGTCATTTAGAGTCAAAAGATTAAATGTTAAAATTTCATCCATATTGACCATTTTGGGATCGTTCGACAGGTCCGGAGTCATGGTTTTTCATCCGAAAATTGATTTTTTGGACTGTACCAAAAATGATTCAAAATGTCAATTGGATCGTGCCTCATGTTGAATAACCACTTTTTAAACCCTCACAGTGACCAAAATTGCCATTTTTACAGAGTTTTGCTTACTCAAAAGCTTCAATTTTGACCCGTTTCAGGCACAGAAATGACTTTAAACACACTTATTTTAGTTGACAAAGTCATAATTCACAACCAACAGTAATTTAGAGTCAAAAGAATAAATGTTAAAATTTCATCATTATAGACCATTTTGGGATCGTTCGACAGGTCCGGAGTCATCGTTTTTCATCCGAAAATTGATTTTTTGGACAGTACCAAAAATGATTCAAAATGTCAATTGGATCAAGCCTCATGTTGAATAACCACTTTTTAAACCCTCACAGTGACCAAAATTGCCATTTTTACAGAGTTTTGCTTACTCAAAAGCTTCCATTTTGACTCGTTTCAGGCACAGAAATGACTTTAAACACACTTATTCTAGTTGACAAAGTCATAATTCACATCCAACAGTCATTTAGAGTCAAAAGATTAAATGTTGAAATTTCATCAATATAGACCATTTTGGGATCGTTCGACAGGTCCGGAGTCATCGTTTTTCATCCGAAAATTGATTTTTTGGACTGCACCAAAAATGATTCAAAATTTCAATTGGATCGTGCCTCATGTTGAATAACCACTTTTTAAACCCTCACAGTGACCAAAATTGCCATTTTTACAGAGTTTTGCTTGCTCAAAAGCTTCAATTTTGACCCGTTTCAGGCACAGAAATGACTTTAAACACACTTATTCTAGTTGAGAAAGTCATAATTCACATCCAACAGTCATTTAGAGTCAAAAGATTAAATGTTAAAATTTCATCATTATAGACCATTTTGGGAACGTTCGACAGGTCCGGAGTCATCGTTTTTCATCCGAAAATTGATTTTTTGGACTGTACCAAAAATGATTCAAAATGTCAATTGGATCGTTCCTCATGTTGAATAACCACTTTTTAAACCCTCACAGTGACCAAAATTGCCATTTTTACAGAGTTTTGCTTACTCAAAAGCTTCAATTTTGACCCGTTTCAGGCACAGAAATGACTTTAAACACACTTATTTTAGTTGACAAAGTCATAATTCACATCCAACAGTCATTTAGAGTCAAAAGATTAAATGTTGAAATTTCATCATTATAGACCATTTTGGGATCGTTCGACAGGTCCGGAATCATCGTTTTTCATCCGAAAATTGATTTTTTGGACTGTACCAAAAATGATTCAAAATGTCAATTGGATCGTGCCTCATGTTGAATAACCACTTTTTAAACCCTCACAGTGACCAAAATTGCCATTTTTACAGAGTTTTGCTTACTCAAAAGATTCCATTTTGACCCGTTTCAGGCACAGAAATGACTTTAAACACACTTATTTTAGTTGACAAAGTCATAATTCACATCCAACAGTCATTTAGAGTCAAAAGATTAAATGTTAAAATTTCATCCATATTGACCATTTTGGGATAGTTTGACAGGTCCGGAGTCATCGTTTTTCATCCGAAAATTGATTTTTTGGACTGTACCAAAAATGATTCAAAATGTCAATTGGATCGTGCCTCATGTTGAATAACCACTTTTTAAACCCTCACAGTGACCAAAATTGCCATTTTTACAGAGTTTTGCTTACTCAAAAGATTCCATTTTGACCCGTTTCAGGCACAGAAATGACTTTAAACACACTTATTTTAGTTGACAAAGTCATAATTCACATCCAACAGTCATTTAGAGTCAAAAGATTAAATGTTAAAATTTCATCCATATTGACCATTTTGGGATAGTTTGACAGGTCCGGAGTCATCGTTTTTCATCCGAAAATTGATTTTTTGGACTGTACCAAAAATGATTCAAAATGTCAATTGGATCGTGCCTCATGTTGAATAACCACTTTTTAAACCCTCACAGTGACCAAAATTGCCATTTTTACAGAGTTTTGCTTACTCAAAAGCTTCCATTTTGACCCGTTTCAGGCACAGAAATGACTTTAAACACACTTATTCTAGTTGACAAAGTCATAATTCACATCCAACAGTCATTTAGAGTCAAAAGATTAAATGTTAAAATTTCATCATTATAGACCATTTTGGGATCGTTCGACAGGTCCGGAGTCATCGTTTTTCATCCGAAAATTGATTTTTTGGACTGTACCAAAAATGATTCAAAATGTCAATTGGATCGTGCCTCATGTTGAATAACCACTTTTTAAACCCTCACAGTGACCAAAATTGCCATTTTTACAGAGTTTTGCTTGCTCAAAAGCTTCAATTTTGACCCGTTTCAGGCACAGAAATGACTTTAAACACACTTATTCTAGTTGACAAAGTCATAATTCACATCCAACAGTCATTTAGAGTCAAAAGATTAAATGTTAAAATTTCATCATTATAGACCATTTTGGGAACGTTCGACAGGTCCGGAGTCATCGTTTTTCATCCGAAAATTTATTTTTTGGACTGTACCAAAAATGATTCAAAATGTCAATTGGATCGTTCCTCATGTTGAATAACCACTTTTTAAACCCTCACAGTGACCAAAATTGCCATTTTTACAGAGTTTTGCTTACTCAAAAGCTTCAATTTTGACCCGTTTCAGGCACAGAAATGACTTTAAACACACTTATTCTAGTTGACAAAGTCATAATTCACATCCAACAGTCCTTTAGAGTCAAAAGATTAAATGTTAAAATTTCATCATTATAGACCATTTTGGGAACGTTCGACAGGTCCGGAGTCATCGTTTTTCATCCGAAAATTGATTTTTTGGACTGTACCAAAAATGATTCAAAATGTCAATTGGATCGTTTCTCATGTTGAATAACCACTTTTTAAACCCTCACAGTGACCAAAATTGCCATTTTTACAGAGTTTTGATTACTCAAAAGCTTCAATTTTGACCCATTTCAGGCACAGAAATGACTTTAAACACACTTATTCTAGTTGACAAAGTCATAATTCACATCCAACAGTCATTTAGAGTCAAAAGATTAAATGTTGAAATTTCATCATTATAGACCATTTTGGGATCGTTCGACAGGTCCGGAGTCATCGTTTTTCATCCGAAAATTGATTTTTTGGACTGTACCAAAAATGATTCAAAATGTCAATTGGATCGTGCCTCATGTTGAATAACCACTTTTTAAACCCTCACAGTGACCAAAATTGCCATTTTTACAGAGTTTTGCTTGCTCAAAAGCTTCAATTTTGACTCGTTTCAGGCACAGATATGACTTTAAACACACTTATTCTAGTTGACAAAGTCATAATTCACATCCAACAGTCATTTAGAGTCAAAAGATTAAATGTTAACATTTCATCATTATAGACCATTTTGGGATCGTTCGACAGGTCCGGAGTCATCGTTTTTCATCCGAAAATTGATTTTTTGAACTGTACCAAAAATGATTCAAAATGTCAATTGGATCGTGCCTCATGTTGAATAACCACTTTTTAAACCCTCACAGTGACCAAAATTGCCATTTTTACAGAGTTTTGCTTACTCAAAAGCTTCAATTTTGACCCGTTTCAGGCACAGAAATGACTTTAAACACACTTATTTTAGTTGAAAAAGTCATAATTCACATCCAACAGTCATTTAGAGTCAAAAGATTAAATGTTGAAATTTCATCCATATTGACCATTTGGGATCGTTCGACAGGTCCGGAGTCATCGTTTTTCATCCGAAAAATTGATTTTTTGGACTGTACCAAAAATGATTCAAAATGTCAATTGGATTGTGCCTCATGTTGAATAACCACTTTTTAAACCCTCACAGTGACCAAAATTGCCATTTTTACAGAGTTTTGCTTACTCAAAAGCTTCAATTTTGACCCGTTTCAGGCACAGAAATGACTTTAAACACACTTATTTTAGTTGACAAAGTCATAATTCACATCCAACAGTAATTTAGAGTCAAAAGAATAAATGTTAAAATTTCATCATTATAGACCATTTTGGGATCGTTCGACAGGTCCGGAGTCATCGTTTTTCATCCGAAAATTGATTTTTTGGACTGTACCAAAAATGATTCAAAATGTCAATTGGATCATGCCTCATGTTGAATAACCACTTTTTAAACCCTCACAGTGACCAAAATTGCCATTTTTACAGAGTTTTGCTTACTCAAAAGCTTCCATTTTGACCCGTTTCAGGCACAGAAATGACTTTAAAATCACTTATTCTAGTTGACAAAGTCATAATTCACATCCAACAGTCATTTAGAGTCAAAAGATTAAATGTTAAAATGTCATCATTATAGACCATTTTGGGATCGTTCGACAGTCATCGTTTTTCATCCGAAAATTGATTTTTTGGACTGTACCAAAAATGATTCAAAATGTCAATTGGATCGTGCCTCATGTTGAATAACCACTTTTTAAACCCTCACAGTGACCAAAATTGCCATTTTTACAGAGTTTTGCTTGCTCAAAAGATTCAATTTTGACCCGTTTCAGGCACAGAAATGACTTTAAACACACTTATTCTAGTTGACAAAGTCATAATTCACATCCAACAGTCATTTAGAGTCAAAAGATTAAATGTTAAAATTTCATCATTATAGACCATTTTGGGAACGTTCGACAGGTCCGGAGTCATCGTTTTTCATCCGAAAATTGATTTTTTGGACTGTACCAAAAATGATTCAAAATGTCAATTGGATCGTTCCTCATGTTGAATAACCACTTTTTAAACCCTCACAGTGACCAAAATTGCCATTTTTACAGAGTTTTGCTTACTCAAAAGCTTCAATTTTGACCCATTTCAGGCACAGAAATGACTTTAAACACACTTATTTTAGTTGACAAAGTCATAATTCACATCCAACAGTCATTTAGAGTCAAAAGATTAAATGTTAAAATTTCATCCATATTGACCATTTTGGGATCGTTCAACAGGTCCGGAGTCATTGTTTTTCATCCGAAAATTGATTTTTTGGACTGTACCAAAAATGATTCAAAATGTCAATTGGATCGTGCCTCATGTTGAATAACCACTTTTTAAACCCTCACAGTGACCAAAATTGCCATTTTTACAGAGTTTTGCTTACTCAAAAGCTTCAATTTTGACCCGTTTCAGGCACAGAAATGACTTTAAACACACTTATTTTAGTTGACAAAGTCATAATTCACATCCAACAGTAATTTAGAGTCAAAAGAATAAATGTTAAAATTTCATCATTATAGACCATTTTGGGATCGTTCGACAGGTCCGGAGTCATCGTTTTTCATCCGAAAATTGATTTTTTGGACTGTACCAAAAATGATTCAAAATGTCAATTGGATCATGCCTCATGTTGAATAACCACTTTTTAAACCCTCACAGTGACCAAAATTGCCATTTTTACAGAGTTTTGCTTACTCAAAAGCTTCCATTTTGACCCGTTTCAGGCACAGAAATGACTTTAAACACACTTATTCTAGTTGACAAAGTCATAATTCACATCCAACAGTCATTTAGAGTCAAAAGATTAAATGTTGAAATTTCATCATTATAGACCATTTTGGGATCGTTCGACAGGTCCGGAGTCATCGTTTTTCATCCGAAAATTGATTTTTTGGACTGTACCAAAAATGATTCAAAATGTCAATTGGATCATGCCTCATGTTGAATAACCACTTTTTAAACCCTCACAGTGACCAAAATTGCCATTTTTACAGAGTTTTGCTTGCTCAAAAGCTTCAATTTTGACCCGTTTCAGGCACAGAAATGACTTTAAACACACGTATTCTAGTTGACAAAGTCATAATTCACATCCAACAGTCATTTAGAGTCAAAAGAATAATTGTTAACATTTCATCATTATAGACCATTTTGGGAACGTTCGACAGGTCCGGAGTCATCGTTTTTCATCCGAAAATTGATTTTTTGGACTGTACCAAAAATGATTCAAAATGTCAATTGGATCGTTCCTCATGTTGAATAACCACTTTTTAAACCCTCACAGTGACCAAAATTGCCATTTTTACAGAGTTTTGCTTACTCAAAAGCTTCAATTTTGACCCGTTTCAGGCACAGAAATGACTTTAAACACACTTATTTTAGTTGACAAAGTCATAATTCACATCCAACAGTCATTTAGAGTCAAAAGATTAAATGTTAAAATTTCATCCATATTGACCATTTTGGGATCGTTCGACAGGTCCGGAGTCATCGTTTTTCATCCGAAAATTGATTTTTTGGACTGTACCAAAAATGATTCAAAATGTCAATTGGATCGTGCCTCATGTTGAATAACCACTTTTTAAACCCTCACAGTGACCAAAATTGCCATTTTTACAGAGTTTTGCTTACTCAAAAGCTTCAATTTTGACCCGTTTCAGGCACAGAAATGACTTTAAACACACTTATTCTAGTTGACAAAGTCATAATTCACATCCAACAGTCATTTAGAGTCAAAAGATTAAATGTTAAAATGTCATCATTATAGACCATTTTGGGATCGTTCGACAGGTCCGGAGTCATCGTTTTTCATCCGAAAATTGATTTTTTGGACTGTACCAAAAATGATTCAAAATGTCAATTGGATCGTGCCTCATGTTGAATAACCACTTTTTAAACCCTCACAGTGACCAAAATTGCCATTTTTACAGAGTTTTGCTTACTCAAAAGCTTCAATTTTGACCCGTTTCAGGCACAGAAATGACTTTAAACACACTTATTTTAGTTGACAAAGTCATAATTCACATCCAACAGTCATTTAGAGTCAAAAGAATAATTGTTAACATTTCATCATTATAGACCATTTTGGGATCGTTCGACAGGTCCGGAGTCATTGTTTTTCATCCGAAAATTGATTTTTTGGACTGTACCAAAAATGATTCAAAATGTCAATTGGATCGTGTCTCATGTTGAATAACCACTTTTTAAACCCTCACAGTGACCAAAATTGCCATTTTTACAGAGTTTTGCTTACTCAAAAGCTTCAATTTTGACCCGTTTCAGGCACAGAAATGACTTTAAACACACTTATTTTAGTTGACAAAGTCATAATTCACATCCAACAGTCATTTAGAGTCAAAAGATTAAATGTTAAAATTTCATCCATATTGACCATTTTGGGATCGTTCGACAGGTCCGGAGTCATCGTTTTTCATCCGAAAATTGATTTTTTGGACTGTACCAAAAATGATTCAAAATGTCAATTGGATCGTGCCTCATGTTGAATAACCACTTTTTAAACCCTCACAGTGACCAAAATTGCCATTTTTACAGAGTTTTGCTTACTCAAAAGCTTCAATTTTGACCCGTTTCAGGCACAGAAATGACTTTAAACACACTTATTTTAGTTGACAAAGTCATAATTCACATCCAACAGTAATTTAGAGTCAAAAGAATAAATGTTAAAATTTCATCATTATAGACCATTTTGGGATCGTTCGACAGGTCCGGAGTCATCGTTTTTCATCCGAAAATTGATTTTTTGGACTGTACCAAAAATGATTCAAAATGTCAATTGGATCATGCCTCATGTTGAATAACCACTTTTTAAACCCTCACAGTGACCAAAATTGCCATTTTTACAGAGTTTTGCTTACTCAAAAGCTTCCATTTTGACCCGTTTCAGGCACAGAAATGACTTTAAACACACTTATTCTAGTTGACAAAGTCATAATTCACATCCAACAGTCATTTAGAGTCAAAAGATTAAATGTTGAAATTTCATCATTATAGACCATTTTGGGATCGTTCGACAGGTCCGGAGTCATCGTTTTTCATCCGAAAATTGATTTTTTGGACTGTACCAAAAATGATTCAAAATGTAAATTGGATCATGCCTCATGTTGAATAACCACTTTTTAAACCCTCACAGTGACCAAAATTGCCATTTTTACAGAGTTTTGCTTACTCAAAAGCTTCCATTTTGACCCGTTTCAGGCACAGAAATGACTTTAAACACACTTATTCTAGTTGACAAAGTCATAATTCACATCCAACAGTCATTTAGAGTCAAAAGATTAAATGTTAAAATTTCATCATTATAGACCATTTTGGGATCGTTCGACAGGTCCGGAGTCATCGTTTTTCATCCGAAAATTGATTTTTTGGACTGTACCAAAAATGATTCAAAATGTCAATTGGATCGTGCCTCATGTTGAATAACCACTTTTTAAACCCTCACAGTGACCAAAATTGCCATTTTTACAGAGTTTTGCTTGCTCAAAAGCTTCAATTTTGACCCGTTTCATCACAGAAATGACTTTAAACACACTTATTCTAGTTGACAAAGTCATAATTCACATCCAACAGTCATTTAGAGTCAAAAGATTAAATGTTAAAATTTCATCATTATAGACCATTTTGGGAACGTTCGACAGGTCCGGAGTCATCGTTTTTCATCCGAAAATTGATTTTTTGGACTGTACCAAAAATGATTCAAAATGTCAATTGGATCGTGTCTCATGTTGAATAACCACTTTTTAAACCCTCACAGTGACCAAAATTGCCATTTTTACAGAGTTTTGCTTACTCAAAAGCTTCAATTTTGACCTGTTTCAGGCACAGAAATGACTTTAAACACACTTATTTTAGTTGAAAAAGTCATAATTCACATCCAACAGTCATTTAGAGTCAAAAGATTAAATGTTGAAATTTCATCCATATTGACCATTTGGGATCGTTCGACAGGTCCGGAGTCATCGTTTTTCATCCGAAAATTGATTTTTGGACTGTACCAAAAATGATTCAAAATGTCAATTGGATCGTGCCTCATGTTGAATAACCACTTTTTAAACCCTCACAGTGACCAAAATTGCCATTTTTACAGAGTTTTGCTTACTCAAAAGCTTCAATTTTGACCCGTTTTAGGCACAGAAATGACTTTAAACACACTTATTTTAGTTGACAAAGTCATAATTCACATCCAACAGTCATTTAGAGTCAAAAGATTAAATGTTAAAATTTCATCCATATTGACCATTTTGGGATCGTTCGACAGGTCCGGAGTCATCGTTTTTCATCCGAAAATTGATTTTTTGGACTGTACCAAAAATGATTCAAAATGTCAATTGGATCGTGCCTCATGTTGAATAACCACTTTTTAAACCCTCACAGTGACCAAAATTGCCATTTTTACAGAGTTTTGCTTACTCAAAAGCTTCAATTTTGACCCGTTTCAGGCACAGAAATGACTTTAAACACACTTATTTTAGTTGACAAAGTCATAATTCACATCCAACAGTAATTTAGAGTCAAAAGAATAAATGTTAAAATTTCATCATTATAGACCATTTTGGGATCGTTCGACAGGTCTGGAGTCATCGTTTTTCATCCGAAAATTGATTTTTTGGACTGTACCAAAAATTATTCAAAATGTCAATTGGATCATGCCTCATGTTGAATAACCACTTTTTAAGCCCTCACAGTGACCAAAATTGCCATTTTTACATAGTTTTGCTTACTCAAAAGCTTCAATTTTGACCCGTTTCAGGCACAGAAATGACTTTAAACACACTTATTTTAGTTGACAAAGTCATAATTCACATCCAACAGTCATTTAGAGTCAAAAGATTAAATGTTAAAATTTCATCCAAATTGACCATTTTGGGATCGTTCGACAGGTCCGGAGTCATCGTTTTTCATCCGAAAATTGATTTTTTTGGACTGTACCAAAAATGATTCAAAATGTCAATTGGATCGTGCCTCATGTTGAATAACCACTTTTTAAACCCTCACAGTGACCAAAATTGCCATTTTTACAGAGTTTTGCTTACTCAAAAGCTTGAATTTTGACCCGTTTCAGGCACAGAAATGACTTTAAACACACTTATTTTAGTTGACAAAGTCATAATTCACATCCAACAGTCATTTAGAGTCAAAAGATTAAATGTTGAAATTTCATCATTATAGACCATTTTGGGATCGTTCGACAGGTCCGGAGTCATCGTTTTTCATCCGAAAATTGATTTTTTGGACTGTACCAAAAATGATTCAAAATGTCAATTGGATTGTGCCTCATGTTGAATAACCACTTTTTAAACCCTCACAGCGACCAAAATTGCCATTTTTACAGAGTTTTGCTTACTCAAAAGCTTCAATTTTGACCCATTTCAGGCACAGAAATGACTTTAAACACACTTATTTTAGTTGACAAAGTCATAATTCACATCCAACAGTCATTTAGAGTCAAAAGATTAAATGTTAAAATTTCATCCATATTGACCATTTTGGGATCGTTCGACAGGTCCGGAGTCATCGTTTTTCATCCGAAAATTGATTTTTTGGACTGTACCAAAAATGATTCAAAATGTCAATTGGATCGTGCCTCATGTTGAATAACCACTTTTTAAACCCTCACAGTGGCCAAAATTGTTATTTTTACAGAGTTTTGCTTGCTCAAAAGCTTCAATTTTGACCCGTTTCAGGCACAGAATGGACTTTAAGCACACTTATTTTAGTTGACAAAGTCATAATTCACATCCAACAGTCATTTAGAGTCAAAAGATTAAATGTTAACATTTCATCATTATAGACCATTTTGGGAACGTTCGACAGGTCCGGAGTCATCGTTTTTCATCCGAAAATTGATTTTTTGGACTGTACCAAAAATGATTCAAAATGTCAATTGGATCATGCCTCATGTTGAATAACCACTTTTTAAACCCTCACAGTGACCAAAATTGTCATTTTTACAGAGTTTCGCTTACTCAAAAGCTTCAATTTTGACCCGTTTCAGGCACAGAATGGACTTTAAGCACACTTATTTTAGTTGACAAAGTCATAATTCACATCCAACAGTAATTTAGAGTCAAAAGATTAAATGTTAAAATTTCATCATTATAGACCTTTTTGGGATCGTTCGACAGGTCCGGAGTCATGGTTTTTCATCCGAAAATTTATTTTTTGGACTGTACCAAAAATGATTCAAAATGTCAATTGGATCATGCCTCATGTTGAATAACCACTTTTGAAACCCTCACAGTGACCAAAATTGCCATTTTTACAGAGTTTTGCTTACTCAAAAGCTTCAATTTTGACCCGTTTCAGGCACAGAAATGACTTTAAACACACTTATTTTAGTTGAAAAAGTCATAATTCACTTCCAACAGTCATTTAGAGTCAAAAGAATAAATGTTAAAATTTCATCATTATAGACCATTTTGGGATCGTTCGACAGGTCCGGAGTCATCGTTTTTCATCCGAAAATTGATTTTTTGGACTGTACCAAAATTGATTCAAAATGTCAATTGGATCATGGCTCATGTTGAATAACCACTTTTTAAACCCTCACAGTGACCAAAATTGCCATTTTCTACAGAGTTTTGCTTACTCAAAAGCTTCCATTTCGACCCGTTTCAGGCACAGAAATGACTTTAAACACACTTATTCTAGTTGACAAAGTCATAATTCACATCCAACAGTCATTTAGAGTCAAAAAATTAAATGTTAAAATTTCATCATTATAGACCATTTGGGATCGTTCGACAGGTCCGGAGTCATCGTTTTTCATCCGAAAATTGATTTTTGGACTGTACCAAAAATGATTCAAAATGTCAATTGGATCGTGCCTCATGTTGAATAACCACTTTTTAAACCCTCACAGTGACCAACATTGCCATTTTTACAGAGTTTTGCTTACTCAAAAGCTTCAATTTTGACCCGTTTCAGGCACAGAAATGACTTTAAACACACTTATTTTAGTTGAAAAAGTCATAATTCACATCCAACAGTCATTTAGAGTCAAAAGTTTAAATGTTGAAATTTCATCCATATTGACCATTTGGGATCGTTCGACAGGTCCGGAGTCATCGTTTTTCATCCGAAAATTGATTTTTTGGACTGTACCAAAAGTGATTCAAAATGTCAATTGGATCGTGCCTCATGTTGAATAACCACTTTTTAAACCCTCACAGTGACCAAAATTGCCATTTTTACAGAGTTTTGCTTACTCAAAAGCTTTAATTTTGACCCGTTTCAGGCACAGAAATGACATTAAACACACTTATTCTAGTTGACAAAGTCATAATTCACATCCAACAGTCATTTAGAGTCAAAAGAATAAATGTTAACATTTCATCATTATAGACCATTTTGGGAACGTTCGACAGGTCCGGAGTCATCGTTTTTCATCCGAAAATTGATTTTTTGGACTGTACCAAAAATGATTCAAAATGTCAATTGGATCGTTCCTCATGTTGAATAACCACTTTTTAAACCCTCACAGTGACCAAAATTGCCATTTTTACAGAGTTTTGCTTACTCAAAAGCTTCAATTTTGACCCGTTTCAGGCACAGAAATGACTTTAAACACACTTATTTTAGTTGACAAAGTCATAATTCACATCCAACAGTCATTTAGAGTCAAAAGATTAAATGTTAAAATTTCATCCATATTGACCATTTTGGGATCGTTCGACAGGTCCGGAGTCATCGTTTTTCATCCGAAAATTGATTTTTTGGACTGTACCAAAAATGATTCAAAATGTCAATTGGATCGTGCCTCATGTTGACTAACCACTTTTTAAACCCTCACAGTGACCAAAATTGCCATTTTTACAGAGTTTTGCTTACTCAAAAGCTTCAATTTTGACCCGTTTCAGGCACAGAAATGACTTTAAACACACTTATTTTAGTTGACAAAGTCATAATTCACATCCAACAGTAATTTAGAGTCAAAAGAATAAATGTTAAAATTTCATCATTATAGACCATTTTGGGATCGTTCGACAGGTCCGGAGTCATCGTTTTTCATCCGAAAATTTATTTTTTGGACTGTACCAAAAATGATTCAAAATGTCAATTGGATCATGCCTCATGTTGAATAACCACTTTTTAAACCCTCACAGTGACCAAAATTGCCATTTTTACAGAGTTTTGCTTACTCAAAAGCTTCCATTTTGACCCGTTTCAGGCACAGAAATGACTTTAAACACACTTATTCTAGTTGACAAAGTCATAATTCACATCCAACAGTCATTTAGAGTCAAAAGATTAAATGTTGAAATTTCATCCATATTGACCATTTGGGATCGTTCGACAGGTCCGGAGTCATCGTTTTTCATCCGAAAATTGATTTTTTGGACTGTACCAAAAATGATTCAAAATGTCAATTGGATCGTGCCTCATGTTGAATAACCACTTTTTAAACCCTCACAGTGACCAAAATTGCCATTTTTACAGAGTTTTGCTTACTCTCAAAAGCTTTAATTTTGACCCGTTTCAGGCACAGAAATGACTTTAAACACACTTATTTTAGTTGACAAAGTCATAATTCACATCCAACAGTAATTTAGAGTCAAAAGAATAAATGTTAAAATTTCATCATTATAGACCATTTTGGGATCGTTCGACAGGTCCGGAGTCATCGTTTTTCATCCGAAAATTGATTTTTTGGACTGTACCAAAAATGATTCAAAATGTCAATTGGATCAAGCCTCATGTTGAATAACCACTTTTTAAACCCTCACAGTGACCAAAATTGCCATTTTTACAGAGTTTTGCTTACTCAAAAGCTTCCATTTTGACTCGTTTCAGGCACAGAAATGACTTTAAACACACTTATTCTAGTTGACAAAGTCATAATTCACATCCAACAGTCATTTAGAGTCAAAAGATTAAATGTTGAAATTTCATCAATATAGACCATTTTGGGATCGTTCGACAGGTCCGGAGTCATCGTTTTTCATCCGAAAATTGATTTTTTGGACTGTACCAAAAATGATTCAAAATGTCAATTGGATCATGCCTCATGTTGAATAACCACTTTTGAAACCCTCACAGTGACCAAAATTGCCATTTTTACAGAGTTTTGCTTACTCAAAAGCTTCAATTTTGACCCGTTTCAGGCACAGAAATGACTTTAAACACACTTATTTTAGTTGAAAAAGTCATAATTCACTTCCAACAGTCATTTAGAGTCAAAAGAATAAATGTTAAAATTTCATCATTATAGACCATTTTGGGATCGTTCGACAGGTCCGGAGTCATCGTTTTTCATCCGAAAATTGATTTTTTGGACTGTACCAAAAATGATTCAAAATGTCAATTGGATCATGGCTCATGTTGAATAACCACTTTTTAAACCCTCACAGTGACCAAAATTGCCATTTTCTACAGAGTTTTGCTTACTCAAAAGCTTCCATTTCGACCCGTTTCAGGCACAGAAATGACTTTAAACACACTTATTCTAGTTGACAAAGTCATAATTCACATCCAACAGTCATTTAGAGTCAAAAAATTAAATGTTAAAATTTCATCATTATAGACCATTTGGGATCGTTCGACAGGTCCGGAGTCATCGTTTTTCATCCGAAAATTGATTTTTGGACTGTACCAAAAATGATTCAAAATGTCAATTGGATCGTTCCTCATGTTGAATAACCACTTTTTAAACCCTCACAGTGACCAAAATTGCCATTTTTACAGAGTTTTGCTTACTCAAAAGCTTCAATTTTGACCCGTTTCAGGCACAGAAATGACTTTAAACACACTTATTTTAGTTGACAAAGTCATAATTCACATCCAACAGTAATTTAGAGTCAAAAGAATAAATGTTAAAATTTCATCATTATAGACCATTTTGGGATCGTTCGACAGGTCCGGAGTCATCGTTTTTCATCCGAAAATTTATTTTTTGGACTGTACCAAAAATGATTCAAAATGTCAATTGGATCATGCCTCATGTTGAATAACCACTTTTTAAACCCTCACAGTGACCAAAATTGCCATTTTTACAGAGTTTTGCTTACTCAAAAGCTTCCATTTTGACCCGTTTCAGGCACAGAAATGATTTTAAACACACTTATTCTAGTTGACAAAGTCATAATTCACATCCAACAGTCATTTAGAGTCAAAAGATTAAATGTTAAAATTTCATCATTATAGACCATTTTGGGATCGTTCGACAGGTCCGGAGTCATCGTTTTTCATCTGAAAATTGATTTTTTGGACTGTACCAAAAATGATTCAAAATGTCAATTGGATCGTGCCTCATGTTGAATAACCACTTTTTAAACCCTCACAGTGACCAAAATTGCCATTTTTACAGAGTTTTGCTTGCTCAAAAGCTTCAATTTTGACCCGTTTCAGGCACAGAAATGACTTTAAACACACTTATTCTAGTTGACAAAGTCATAATTCACATCCAACAGTCATTTAGAGTCAAAAGATTAAATGTTAAAATTTCATCATTATAGACCATTTTGGGAACGTTCGACAGGTCCGGAGTCATCGTTTTTCATCCGAAAATTTATTTTTTGGACTGTACCAAAAATGATTCAAAATGTCAATTGGATCGTTCCTCATGTTGAATAACCACTTTTTATACCCTCACAGTGACCAAAATTGCCATTTTTACAGAGTTTTGCTTACTCAAAAGCTTCAATTTTGACCCGTTTCAGGCACAGAAATGACTTTAAACACACTTATTCTAGTTGACAAAGTCATAATTCACATCCAACAGTCATTTAGAGTCAAAAGATTAAATGTTAAAATTTCATCATTATAGACCATTTTGGGAACGTTCGACAGGTCCGGAGTCATCGTTTTTCATCCGAAAATTGATTTTTTGGACTGTACCAAAAATGATTCAAAATGTCAATTGGATCGTTTCTCATGTTGAATAACCACTTTTTAAACCCTCACAGTGACCAAAATTGCCATTTTTACCGAGTTTTGATTACTCAAAAGCTTCAATTTTGACCCATTTCAGGCACAGAAATGACTTTAAACACACTTATTCTAGTTGACAAAGTCATAATTCACATCCAACAGTCATTTAGAGTCAAAAGATTAAATGTTGAAATTTCATCATTATAGACCATTTTGGGATCGTTCGACAGGTCCGGAGTCATCGTTTTTCATCCGAAAATTGATTTTTTGGACTGTACCAAAAATGATTCAAAATGTCAATTGGATCGTGCCTCATGTTGAATAACCACTTTTTAAACCCTCACAGTGACCAAAATTGCCATTTTTACAGAGTTTTGCTTGCTCAAAAGCTTCAATTTTGACTCGTTTCAGGCACAGATATGACTTTAAACACACTTATTCTAGTTGACAAAGTCATAATTCACATCCAACAGTCATTTAGAGTCAAAAGATTAAATGTTAACATTTCATCATTATAGACCATTTTGGGATCGTTCGACAGGTCCGGAGTCATCGTTTTTCATCCGAAAATTGATTTTTTGAACTGTACCAAAAATGATTCAAAATGTCAATTGGATCGTGCCTCATGTTGAATAACCACTTTTTAAACCCTCACAGTGACCAAAATTGCCATTTTTACAGAGTTTTGCTTACTCAAAAGCTTCAATTTTGACCCGTTTCAGGCACAGAAATGACTTTAAACATACTTATTTTAGTTGAAAAAGTCATAATTCACATCCAACAGTCATTTAGAGTCAAAAGATTAAATGTTGAAATTTCTTCCATATTGACCATTTGGGATCGTTCGACAGGTCCGGAGTCATCGTTTTTCATCCGAAAAATTGATTTTTTGGACTGTACCAAAAATGATTCAAAATGTCAATTGGATTGTGCCTCATGTTGAATAACCACTTTTTAAACCCTCACAGTGACCAAAATTGCCATTTTTACAGAGTTTTGCTTACTCAAAAGCTTCAATTTTGACCCGTTTCAGGCACAGAAATGACTTTAAACACACTTATTTTAGTTGACAAAGTCATAATTCACATCCAACAGTAATTTAGAGTCAAAAGAATAAATGTTAAAATTTCATCATTATAGACCATTTTGGGATCGTTCGACAGGTCCGGAGTCATCGTTTTTCATCCGAAAATTGATTTTTTGGACTGTACCAAAAATGATTCAAAATGTCAATTGGATCATGCCTCATGTTGAATAACCACTTTTTAAACCCTCACAGTGACCAAAATTGCCATTTTTACAGAGTTTTGCTTACTCAAAAGCTTCCATTTTGACCCGTTTCAGGCACAGAAATGACTTTAAAATCACTTATTCTAGTTGACAAAGTCATAATTCACATCCAACAGTCATTTAGAGTCAAAAGATTAAATGTTAAAATGTCATCATTATAGACCATTTTGGGATCGTTCGACAGGTCCGGAGTCATCGTTTTTCATCCGAAAATTGATTTTTTGGACTGTACCAAAAATGATTCAAAATGTCAATTGGATCGTGCCTCATGTTGAATAACCACTTTTTAAACCCTCACAGTGACCAAAATTGCCATTTTTACAGAGTTTTGCTTGCTCAAAAGCTTCAATTTTGACCCGTTTCAGGCACAGAAATGACTTTAAACACACTTATTCTAGTTGACAAAGTCATAATTCACATCCAACAGTCATTTAGAGTCAAAAGATTAAATGTTAAAATTTCATCATTATAGACCATTTTGGGAACGTTCGACAGGTCCGGAGTCATCGTTTTTCATCCGAAAATTGATTTTTTGGACTGTACCAAAAATGATTCAAAATGTCAATTGGATCGTTCCTCATGTTGAATAACCACTTTTTAAACCCTCACAGTGACCAAAATTGCCATTTTTACAGAGTTTTGCTTACTCAAAAGCTTCAATTTTGACCCATTTCAGGCACAGAAATGACTTTAAACACACTTATTTTAGTTGACAAAGTCATAATTCACATCCAACAGTCATTTAGAGTCAAAAGATTAAATGTTAAAATTTCATCCATATTGACCATTTTGGGATCGTTCGACAGGTCCGGAGTCATTGTTTTTCATCCGAAAATTGATTTTTTGGACTGTACCAAAAATGATTCAAAATGTCAATTGGATCGTGCCTCATGTTGAATAACCACTTTTTAAACCCTCACAGTGACCAAAATTGCCATTTTTACAGAGTTTTGCTTACTCAAAAGCTTCAATTTTGACCCGTTTCAGGCACAGAAATGACTTTAAACACACTTATTTTAGTTGACAAAGTCATAATTCACATCCAACAGTCATTTAGAGTCAAAAGATTAAATGTTAAAATTTCATCCATATTGACCATTTTGGGATCGTTCGACAGGTCCGGAGTCATCGTTTTTCATCCGAAAATTGATTTTTTGGACTGTACCAAAAATGATTCAAAATGTCAATTGGATCGTGCCTCATGTTGAATAACCACTTTTTAAACCCTCACAGTGACCAAAATTGCCATTTTTACAGAGTTTTGCTTACTCAAAAGCTTCAATTTTGACCCGTTTCAGGCACAGAAATGACTTTAAACACACTTATTTTAGTTGACAAAGTCATAATTCACATCCAACAGTAATTTAGAGTCAAAAGAATAAATGTTAAAATTTCATCATTATAGACGATTTTGGGATCGTTCGACAGGTCCGGAGTCATCGTTTTTCATCCGAAAATTGATTTTTTGGACTGTACCAAAAATGATTCAAAATGTCAATTGGATCATGCCTCATGTTGAATAACCACTTTTTAAACCCTCACAGTGACCAAAATTGCCATTTTTACAGAGTTTTGCTTACTCAAAAGCTTCCATTTTGACCCGTTTCAGGCACAGAAATGACTTTAAACACACTTATTCTAGTTGACAAAGTCATAATTCACATCCAACAGTCATTTAGAGTCAAAAGAATAATTGTTAACATTTCATCATTATAGACCATTTTGGGAACGTTCGACAGGTCCGGAGTCATCGTTTTTCATCCGAAAATTGATTTTTTGGACTGTACCAAAAATGATTCAAAATGTCAATTGGATCGTTCCTCATGTTGAATAACCACTTTTTAAACCCTCACAGTGACCAAAATTGCCATTTTTACAGAGTTTTGCTTACTCAAAAGCTTCAATTTTGACCCGTTTCAGGCACAGAAATGACTTTAAACACACTTATTTTAGTTGACAAAGTCATAATTCACATCCAACAGTCATTTAGAGTCAAAAGATTAAATGTTAAAATTTCATCCATATTGACCATTTTGGGATCGTTCGACAGGTCCGGAGTCATCGTTTTTCATCCGAAAATTGATTTTTTGGACTGTACCAAAAATGATTCAAAATGTCAATTGGATCGTGCCTCATGTTGAATAACCACTTTTTAAACCCTCACAGTGACCAAAATTGCCATTTTTACAGAGTTTTGCTTACTCAAAAGCTTCAATTTTGACCCGTTTCAGGCACAGAAATGACTTTAAACACACTTATTTTAGTTGACAAAGTCATAATTCACATCCAACAGTAATTTAGAGTCAAAAGAATAAATGTTAAAATTTCATCATTATAGACCATTTTGGGATCGTTCGACAGGTCTGGAGTCATCGTTTTTCATCCGAAAATTGATTTTTTTGACTGTACCAAAAATGATTCAAAATGTCAATTGGATCATGCCTCATGTTGAATAACCACTTTTTAAGCCCTCACAGTGACCAAAATTGCCATTTTTACAGAGTTTTGCTTACTCAAAAGCTTCAATTTTGACCCGTTTCAGGCACAGAAATGACTTTAAACACACTTATTCTAGTTGACAAAGTCATAATTCACATCCAACAGTCATTTAGAGTCAAAAGATTAAATGTTAAAATGTCATCATTATAGACCATTTTGGGATCGTTCGACAGGTCCGGAGTCATCGTTTTTCATCCGAAAATTGATTTTTTGGACTGTACCAAAAATGATTCAAAATGTCAATTGGATCGTGCCTCATGTTGAATAACCACTTTTTAAACCCTCACAGTGACCAAAATTGCCATTTTTACAGAGTTTTGCTTACTCAAAAGCTTCAATTTTGACCCGTTTCAGGCACAGAAATGACTTTAAACACACTTATTCTAGTTGACAAAGTCATAATTCACATCCAACAGTCATTTAGAGTCAAAAGATTAAATGTTAAAATGTCATCATTATAGACCATTTTGGGATCGTTCGACAGGTCCGGAGTCATCGTTTTTCATCCGAAAATTGATTTTTTGGACTGTACCAAAAATGATTCAAAATGTCAATTGGATCGTGCCTCATGTTGAATAACCACTTTTTAAACCCTCACAGTGACCAAAATTGCCATTTTTACAGAGTTTTGCTTACTCAAAAGCTTCAATTTTGACCCGTTTCAGGCACAGAAATGACTTTAAACACACTTATTTTAGTTGACAAAGTCATAATTCACATCCAACAGTCATTTAGAGTCAAAAGAATAATTGTTAACATTTCATCATTATAGACCATTTTGGGATCGTTCGACAGGTCCGGAGTCATTGTTTTTCATCCGAAAATTGATTTTTTGGACTGTACCAAAAATGATTCAAAATGTCAATTGGATCGTGTCTCATGTTGAATAACCACTTTTTAAACCCTCACAGTGACCAAAATTGCCATTTTTACAGAGTTTTGCTTACTCAAAAGCTTCAATTTTGACCCGTTTCAGGCACAGAAATGACTTTAAACACACTTATTTTAGTTGACAAAGTCATAATTCACATCCAACAGTCATTTAGAGTCAAAAGATTAAATGTTAAAATTTCATCCATATTGACCATTTTGGGATCGTTCGACAGGTCCGGAGTCATCGTTTTTCATCCGAAAATTGATTTTTTGGACTGTACCAAAAATGATTCAAAATGTCAATTGGATCGTGCCTCATGTTGAATAACCACTTTTTAAACCCTCACAGTGACCAAAATTGCCATTTTTACAGAGTTTTGCTTACTCAAAAGCTTCAATTTTGACCCGTTTCAGGCACAGAAATGACTTTAAACACACTTATTTTAGTTGACAAAGTCATAATTCACATCCAACAGTAATTTAGAGTCAAAAGAATAAATGTTAAAATTTCATCATTATAGACCATTTTGGGATCGTTCGACAGGTCCGGAGTCATCGTTTTTCATCCGAAAATTGATTTTTTGGACTGTACCAAAAATGATTCAAAATGTCAATTGGATCATGCCTCATGTTGAATAACCACTTTTTAAACCCTCACAGTGACCAAAATTGCCATTTTTACAGAGTTTTGCTTACTCAAAAGCTTCCATTTTGACCCGTTTCAGGCACAGAAATGACTTTAAACACACTTATTCTAGTTGACAAAGTCATAATTCACATCCAACAGTCATTTAGAGTCAAAAGATTAAATGTTGAAATTTCATCATTATAGACCATTTTGGGATCGTTCGACAGGTCCGGAGTCATCGTTTTTCATCCGAAAATTGATTTTTTGGACTGTACCAAAAATGATTCAAAATGTAAATTGGATCATGCCTCATGTTGAATAACCACTTTTTAAACCCTCACAGTGACCAAAATTGCCATTTTTACAGAGTTTTGCTTACTCAAAAGCTTCCATTTTGACCCGTTTCAGGCACAGAAATGACTTTAAACACACTTATTCTAGTTGACAAAGTCATAATTCACATCCAACAGTCATTTAGAGTCAAAAGATTAAATGTTAAAATTTCATCATTATAGACCATTTTGGGATCGTTCGACAGGTCCGGAGTAATCGTTTTTCATCCGAAAATTGATTTTTTGGACTGTACCAAAAATGATTCAAAATGTCAATTGGATCGTGCCTCATGTTGAATAACCACTTTTTAAACCCTCACAGTGACCAAAATTGCCATTTTTACAGAGTTTTGCTTGCTCAAAAGCTTCAAATTTGACCCGTTTCAGGCACAGAAATGACTTTAAACACACTTATTCTAGTTGACAAAGTCATAATTCACATCCAACAGTCATTTAGAGTCAAAAGATTAAATGTTAAAATTTCATCCATATTGACCATTTGGGATCGTTCGACAGGTCCGGAGTCATCGTTTTTCATCCGAAAATTGATTTTTGGACTGTACCAAAAATGATTCAAAATGTCAATTGGATCGTGTCTCATGTTGAATAACCACTTTTTAAACCCTCACAGTGGCCAAAATTGTTATTTTTACAGAGTTTTGCTTGCTCAAAAGCTTCAATTTTGACCCGTTTCAGGCACAGAATGGACTTTAAGCACACTTATTTTAGTTGACAAAGTCATAATTCACATCCAACAGTCATTTAGAGTCAAAAGATTAAATGTTAACATTTCATCATTATAGACCATTTTGGGAACGTTCGACAGGTCCGGAGTCATGGTTTTTCATCCGAAAATTGATTTTTTGGACTGTACCAAAAATGATTCAAAATGTCAATTGGATCATGCCTCATGTTGAATAACCACTTTTGAAACCCTCACAGTGACCAAAATTGCCATTTTTACAGAGTTTTGCTTACTCAAAAGCTTCAATTTTGACCCGTTTCAGGCACAGAAATGACTTTAAACACACTTATTTTAGTTGAAAAAGTCATAATTCACTTCCAACAGTCATTTAGAGTCAAAAGAATAAATGTTAAAATTTCATCATTATAGACCATTTTGGGATCGTTCGACAGGTCCGGAGTCATCGTTTTTCATCCGAAAATTGATTTTTTGGACTGTACCAAAAATGATTCAAAATGTCAATTGGATCATGGCTCATGTTGAATAACCACTTTTTAAACCCTCACAGTGACCAAAATTGCCATTTTCTACAGAGTTTTGCTTACTCAAAAGCTTCCATTTCGACCCGTTTCAGGCACAGAAATGACTTTAAACACACTTATTCTAGTTGACAAAGTCATAATTCACATCCAACAGTCATTTAGAGTCAAAAAATTAAATGTTAAAATTTCATCATTATAGACCATTTGGGATCGTTCGACAGGTCCGGAGTCATCGTTTTTCATCCGAAAATTGATTTTTGGACTGTACCAAAAATGATTCAAAATGTCAATTGGATCGTGCCTCATGTTGAATAACCACTTTTTAAACCCTCACAGTGACCAAAATTGCCATTTTTACAGAGTTTTGCTTACTCAAAAGCTTTAATTTTGACCCGTTTCAGGCACAGAAATGACTTTAAACACACGTATTCTAGTTGACAAAGTCATAATTCACATCCAACAGTCATTTAGAGTCAAAAGAATAATTGTTAACATTTCATCATTATAGACCATTTTGGGAACGTTCGACAGGTCCGGAGTCATCGTTTTTCATCCGAAAATTGATTTTTTGGACTGTACCAAAAATGATTCAAAATGTCAATTGGATCGTTCCTCATGTTGAATAACCACTTTTTAAAAACCCTCACAGCGACCAAAATTGCCATTTTTACAGAGTTTTGCTTACTCAAAAGCTTCAATTTTGACCCATTTCAGGCACAGAAATGACTTTAAACACACTTATTTTAGTTGACAAAGTCATAATTCACATCCAACAGTCATTTAGAGTCAAAAGATTAAATGTTAAAATTTCATCCATATTGACCATTTTGGGATCGTTCGACAGGTCCGGAGTCATCGTTTTTCATCCGAAATTGATTTTTTGGACTGTACCAAAAATGATTCAAAATGTCAATTGGATCGTGCCTCATGTTGAATAACCACTTTTTAAACCCTCACAGTGGCCAAAATTGTTATTTTTACAGAGTTTTGCTTGCTCAAAAGCTTCAATTTTGACCCGTTTCAGGCACAGAAATGACTTTAAACACACTTATTCTAGTTGACAAAGTCATAATTCACATCCAACAGTCATTTAGAGTCAAAAGATTAAATGTTAACATTTCATCATTATAGACCATTTTGGGAACGTTCGACAGGTCCGGAGTCATCGTTTTTCATCCGAAAATTGATTTTTTTGGACTGTACCAAAAATGATTCAAAATGTCAATTGGATCGTGCCTCATGTTGAATAACCACTTTTTAAACCCTCACAGTGACCAAAATTGCCATTTTTACAGAGTTTTGCTTACTCAAAAGCTTGAATTTTGACCCGTTTCAGGCACAGAAATGACTTTAAACACACTTATTTTAGTTGACAAAGTCATAATTCACATCCAACAGTCATTTAGAGTCAAAAGATTAAATGTTGAAATTTCATCATTATAGACCATTTTGGGATCGTTCGACAGGTCCGGAGTCATCGTTTTTCATCCGAAAATTGATTTTTTGGACTGTACCAAAAATGATTCAAAATGTCAATTGGATTGTGCCTCATGTTGAATAACCACTTTTTAAACCCTCACAGCGACCAAAATTGCCATTTTTACAGAGTTTTGCTTACTCAAAAGCTTCAATTTTGACCCATTTCAGGCACAGAAATGACTTTAAACACACTTATTTTAGTTGACAAAGTCATAATTCACATCCAACAGTCATTTAGAGTCAAAAGATTAAATGTTAAAATTTCATCCATATTGACCATTTTGGGATCGTTCGACAGGTCCGGAGTCATCGTTTTTCATCCGAAATTGATTTTTTGGACTGTACCAAAAATGATTCAAAATGTCAATTGGATCGTGCCTCATGTTGAATAACCACTTTTTAAACCCTCACAGTGGCCAAAATTGTTATTTTTACAGAGTTTTGCTTGCTCAAAAGCTTCAATTTTGACCCGTTTCAGGCACAGAAATGACTTTAAACACACTTATTCTAGTTGACAAAGTCATAATTCACATCCAACAGTCATTTAGAGTCAAAAGATTAAATGTTAACATTTCATCATTATAGACCATTTTGGGAACGTTCGACAGGTCCGGAGTCATCGTTTTTCATCCGAAAATTGATTTTTTGGACTGTACCAAAAATGATTCAAAATGTCAATTGGATCATGCCTCATGTTGAATAACCACTTTTTAAACCCGCACAGTGACCAAAATTGTCATTTTTACAGAGTTTCGCTTACTCAAAAGCTTCAATTTTGACCCGTTTCAGGCACAGAATGGACTTTAAGCACACTTATTTTAGTTGACAAAGTCATAATTCACATCCAACAGTCATTTAGAGTCAAAAGATTAAATGTTGAAATTTCATCATTATAGACCATTTTGGGATCGTTCGACAGGTCCGGAGTCATCGTTTTTCATCCGAAAATTGATTTTTTGGACTGTACCAAAAATGATTCAAAATGTCAATTGGATCGTGCCTCATGTTGAATAACCACTTTTTAAACCCTCACAGTGACCAAAATTGCCATTTTTACAGAGTATTGCTTACTCAAAAACTTCAATTTTGACCCGTTTCAGGCACAGAAATGACTTTAAACACACTTATTTTAGTTGAAAAAGTCATAATTCACTTCCAACAGTCATTTAGAGTCAAAAGATTAAATGTTGAAATTTCATCCATATTGACCATTTGGGATCGTTCGACAGGTCCGGAGTCATCGTTTTTCATCCGAAAATTGATTTTTTGGACTGTACCAAAAATGATTCAAAATGTCAATTGGATCGTGCCTCATGTTGAATAACCACTTTTTAAACCCTCACAGTGACCAAAATTGCCATTTTTACAGAGTATTGCTTACTCAAAAGCTTCCATTTTGACCCGTTTCAGGCACAGAAATGACTTTAAACACACTTATTTTAGTTGACAAAGTCATAATTCACATCCAACAGTAATTTAGAGTCAAAAGAATAAATGTTAAAATTTCATCATTATAGACCATTTTGGGATCGTTCGACAGGTCCGGAGTCATCGTTTTTCATCCGAAAATTGATTTTTTGGACTGTACCAAAAATGATTCAAAATGTCAATTGGATCATGGCTCATGTTGAATAACCACTTTTTAAACCCTCACAGTGACCAAAATTGCCATTTTCTACAGAGTTTTGCTTACTCAAAAGCTTCCATTTTGACCCGTTTCAGGCACAGAAATGACTTTAAACACACTTATTCTAGTTGACAAAGTCATAATTCACATCCAACAGTCATTTAGAGTCAAAAAATTAAATGTTAAAATTTCATCATTATAGACCATTTTGGGATCGTTCGACAGGTCCGGAGTCATCGTTTTTCATCCGAAAATTGATTTTTTGGACTGTACCAAAAATGATTCAAAATGTCAATTGGATCATGGCTCATGTTGAATAACCACTTTTTAAACCCTCACAGTGACCAAAATTGCCATTTTTACAGAGTTTTGCTTACTCAAAAGCTTCAATTTTGACCCGTTTCAGGCACAGAAATGACTTTAAACACACTTATTTTAGTTGACAAAGTCATAATTCACATCCAACAGTCATTTAGAGTCAAAAGATTAAATGTTGAAATTTCATCATTATAGACCATTTTGGGATCGTTCGACAGGTCCGGAGTCATCGTTTTTCATCCGAAAATTGATTTTTTGGACTGTACCAAAAATGATTCAAAATGTCAATTGGATCGTTCCTCATGTTGAATAACCACTTTTTAAACCCTCACAGTGACCAAAATTGCCATTTTTACAGAGTTTTGCTTACTCAAAAGCTTCAATTTTGACCCATTTCAGGCACAGAAATGACTTTAAACACACTTATTTTAGTTGACAAAGTCATAATTCACATCCAACAGTCATTTAGAGTCAAAAGATTAAATGTTAAAATTTCATCCATATTGACCATTTTGGGATCGTTCGACAGGTCCGGAGTCATCGTTTTTCATCCGAAAATTTATTTTTAGACTGTACCAAAAATGATTCAAAATGTCAATTGGATCGTGCCTCATGTTGAATAACCACTTTTTAAACCCTCACAGTGACCAAAATTGCCATTTTTACAGAGTTTTGCTTACTCAAAAGCTTTAATTTTGACCCGTTTCAGGCACAGAAATGACTTTAAACACACTTATTCTAGTTGACAAAGTCATAATTCACATCCAACAGTCATTTAGAGTCAAAAGAATAAATGTTAACATTTCATCATTATAGACCATTTTGGGAACGTTCGACAGGTCCGGAGTCATCGTTTTTCATCCGAAAATTGATTTTTTGGACTGTACCAAAAATGATTCAAAATGTCAATTGGATCGTGTCTCATGTTGAATAACCACTTTTTAAACTCTCACAGTGACCAAAATTGCCATTTTTACAGAGTTTTGCTTACTCAAAAGCTTTAATTTTGACCCGTTTCAGGCACAGAAATGACTTTAAACACACTTATTCTAGTTGACAAAGTCATAATTCACATCCAACAGTCATTTAGAGTCAAAAGAATAAATGTTAACATTTCATCATTATAGACCATTTTGGGAACGTTCGACAGGTCCGGAGTCATTGTTTTTCATCCGAAAATTGATTTTTTGGACTGTACCAAAAATGATTCAAAATGTCAATTGGATCGTGCCTCATGTTGAATAACCACTTTTTAAACCCTCACAGTGACCAAAATTGCCATTTTTACAGAGTTTTGCTTACTCAAAAGCTTCAATTTTGACCCGTTTCAGGCACAGAAATGACTTTAAACACACTTATTTTAGTTGACAAAGTCATAATTCACATCCAACAGTAATTTAGAGTCAAAAGAATAAATGTTAAAATTTCATCATTATAGACCATTTTGGGATCGTTCGACAGGTCCGGAGTCATCGTTTTTCATCCGAAAATTGATTTTTTGGACTGTACCAAAAATGATTCAAAATGTCAATTGGATCATGCCTCATGTTGAATAACCACTTTTTAAACCCTCACAGTGACCAAAATTGCCATTTTTACAGAGTTTTGCTTACTCAAAAGCTTCAATTTTGACCCGTTTCAGGCACAGAAATGACTTTAAACACACTTATTTTAGTTGACAAAGTCATAATTCACATCCAACAGTCATTTAGAGTCAAAAGATTAAATGTTAAAATTTCATCCATATTGACAATTTTGGGATCGTTCGACAGGTCCGGAGTCATCGTTTTTCATCCGAAAATTGATTTTTTGGACTGTACCAAAAATGATTCAAAATGTCAATTGGATCGTGCCTCATGTTGAATAACCACTTTTTAAACCCTCACAGTGACCAAAATTGCCATTTTTACAGGGTTTTGCTTACTCAAAAGCTTCAATTTTGACCCGTTTCAGGCACAGAAATGACTTTAAACACACTTATTTTAGTTGACAAAGTCATAATTCACATCCAACAGTCATTTAGAGTCAAAAGAATAAATGTTAACATTTCATCATTATAGACCATTTTGGGATCGTTCGACAGGTCCGGAGTCATCGTTTTTCATCCGAAAATTGATTTTTTGGACTGTACCAAAAATGATTCAAAATGTCAATTGGATCGTGCCTCATGTTGAATAACCACTTTTTAAACCCTCGCAGTGACCAAAATTGCCATTTTTACAGAGTTTTGCTTACTCAAAAGCTTCAATTTTGACCCATTTCAGGCACAGAAATGACTTTAAACACACTTATTTTAGTTGACAAAGTCATAATTCACATCCAACAGTCATTTAGAGTCAAAAGATTAAATGTTAAAATTTCATCCATATTGACCATTTTGGGATCGTTCGACAGGTCCGGAGTCATCGTTTTTCATCCGAAAATTGATTTTTTGGACTGTACCAAAAATGATTCAAAATGTCAATTGGATCGTGCCTCATGTTGAATAACCACTTTTTAAACCCTCACAGTGACCAAAATTGCCATTTTTACAGAGTTTTGCTTACTCAAAAGCTTCAATTTTGACCCGTTTCAGGCACAGAAATGACTTTAAACACACTTATTTTAGTTGACAAAGTCATAATTCACATCCAACAGTCATTTAGAGTCAAAAGATTAAATGTTAAAATTTCATCCATATTGACCATTTTGGGATCGTTCGACAGGTCCGGAGTCATCGTTTTTCATCCGAAAATTGATTTTTTGGACTGTACCAAAAATGATTCAAAATGTCAATTGGATCGTGCCTCATGTTGAATAACCACTTTTTAAACCCTCACAGTGACCAAAATTGCCATTTTTACAGAGTTTTGCTTACTCAAAAGCTTCAATTTTGACCCGTTTCAGGCACAGAAATGACTTTAAACACACTTATTTTAGTTGACAAAGTCATAATTCACATCCAACAGTAATTTAGAGTCAAAAGAATAAATGTTAAAATTTCATCATTATAGACCATTTTGGGATCGTTCGACAGGTCCGGAGTCATCGTTTTTCATCCGAAAATTTATTTTTTGAACTGTACCAAAAATGATTCAAAATGTCAATTGGATCATGCCTCATGTTGAATAAACACTTTTTAAACCCTCACAGTGACCAAAATTGCCATTTTTACAGAGTTTTGCTTACTCAAAAGCTTCCATTTTGACCCGTTTCAGGCACAGAAATGACTTTAAACACACTTATTTTAAATGACAAAGTCATAATTCACATCCAACAGTCATTTAGAGTCAAAAGATTAAATGTTGAAATTTCATCATTATAGACCATTTTGGGATCGTTCGACAGGTCCGGAGTCATCGTTTTTCATCCGAAAATTGATTTTTTGGACTGTACCAAAAATGAATCAAAATGTCAATTGGATCGTGCCTCATGTTGAATAACCACTTTTTAAACCCTCACAGTGACCAAAATTGCCATTTTTACAGAGTTTTGCTTACTCAAAAACTTCAATTTTGACCCGTTTCAGGCACAGAAATGACTTTAAACACACTTATTTTAGTTGAAAAAGTCATAATTCACTTCCAACAGTCATTTAGAGTCAAAAGATTAAATGTTGAAATTTCATCCATATTGACCATTTGGGATCGTTCGACAGGTCCGGAGTCATCGTTTTTCATCCGAAAATGGATTTTTTGGACTGTACCAAAAATGATTCAAAATGTCAATTGGATCGTGCCCCTGGTTGAATAACCACTTTTTAAACCCTCACAGTGACCAAAATTTCCATTTTTACAGAGTTTCGCTTACTCAAAAGCTTCAATTTTGACCCATTTCAGGCACTAAAATGACTTTAAACACACTTATTTTAGTTGACAAAGTCATAATTCACATCCAACAGTCATTTAGAGTCAAAAGATTAAATGTTGAAATTTCATCCATATTGACCATTTGGGATCGTTCGACAGGTCCGGAGTCATCGTTTTTCATCCGAAAATTGATTTTTTGGACTGTACCAAAAATGATTCAAAATGTCAAATGGATCGTGCCTCATGTTGAATAACCACTTTTTAAGCCCTCACAGTGACCAAAATTGCCATTTTTACAGAGTTTTGCTTACTCAAAAGCTTCAATTTTGACCCGTTTCAGGCACAGAAATGACTTTAAACACACTTATTTTAGTTGACAAAGTCATAATTCACATCCAACAGTCATTTAGAGTCAAAAGATTAAATGTTAAAATTTCATCCATATTGACCATTTTGGGATCGTTCGACAGGTCCGGAGTCATCGTTTTTCATCCGAAAATTGATTTTTTGGACTGTACCAAAAATGATTCAAAATGTCAATTGGATCGTGCCTCATGTTGAATAACCACTTTTTAAACCCTCACAGTGACCAAAATTGCCATTTTTACAGAGTTTTGCTTACTCAAAAGCTTCAATTTTGACCCGTTTCAGGCACAGAAATGACTTTAAACACACTTATTTTAGTTGACAAAGTCATAATTCACATCCAACAGTAATTTAGAGTCAAAAGAATAAATGTTAAAATTTCATCATTATAGACCATTTTGGGATCGTTCGACAGGTCCGGAGTCATCGTTTTTCATCCGAAAATTTATTTTTTGAACTGTACCAAAAATGATTCAAAATGTCAATTGGATCATGCCTCATGTTGAATAAACACTTTTTAAACCCTCACAGTGACCAAAATTGCCATTTTTACAGAGTTTTGCTTACTCAAAAGCTTCCATTTTGACCCGTTTCAGGCACAGAAATGACTTTAAACACACTTATTTTAAATGACAAAGTCATAATTCACATCCAACAGTCATTTAGAGTCAAAAGATTAAATGTTGAAATTTCATCATTATAGACCATTTTGGGATCGTTCGACAGGTCCGGAGTCATCGTTTTTCATCCGAAAATTGATTTTTTGGACTGTACCAAAAATGAATCAAAATGTCAATTGGATCGTGCCTCATGTTGAATAACCACTTTTTAAACCCTCACAGTGACCAAAATTGCCATTTTTACAGAGTTTTGCTTACTCAAAAACTTCAATTTTGACCCGTTTCAGGCACAGAAATGACTTTAAACACACTTATTTTAGTTGAAAAAGTCATAATTCACTTCCAACAGTCATTTAGAGTCAAAAGATTAAATGTTGAAATTTCATCCATATTGACCATTTGGGATCGTTCGACAGGTCCGGAGTCATCGTTTTTCATCCGAAAATGGATTTTTTGGACTGTACCAAAAATGATTCAAAATGTCAATTGGATCGTGCCTCCGGTTGAATAACCACTTTTTAAACCCTCACAGTGACCAAAATTTCCATTTTTACAGAGTTTCGCTTACTCAAAAGCTTCAATTTTGACCCATTTCAGGCACTAAAATGACTTTAAACACACTTATTTTAGTTGACAAAGTCATAATTCACATCCAACAGTCATTTAGAGTCAAAAGATTAAATGTTGAAATTTCATCCATATTGACCATTTGGGATCGTTCGACAGGTCCGGAGTCATCGTTTTTCATCCGAAAATTGATTTTTTGGACTGTACCAAAAATGATTCAAAATGTCAATTGGATCGTGCCTCATGTTGAATAACCACTTTTTAAGCCCTCACAGTGACCAAAATTGCCATTTTTACAGAGTTTTGCTTACTCAAAAGCTTCAATTTTGACCCGTTTCAGGCACAGAAATGACTTTAAACACACTTATTTTAGTTGACAAAGTCATAATTCACATCCAACAGTCATTTAGAGTCAAAAGATTAAATGTTAAAATTTCATCCATATTGACCATTTTGGGATCGTTCGACAGGTCCGGAGTCATCGTTTTTCATCCGAAAATTGATTTTTTTGGACTGTACCAAAAATGATTCAAAATGTCAATTGGATCGTGCCTTATGTTGAATAACCACTTTTTAAACCCTCACAGTGACCAAAATTGCCATTTTTACAGAGTTTTGCTTACTCAAAAGCTTGAATTTTGACCCGTTTCAGGCACAGAAATGACTTTAAACACACTTATTTTAGTTGACAAAGTCATAATTCACATCCAACAGTCATTTAGAGTCAAAAGATTAAATGTTGAAATTTCATCATTATAGACCATTTTGGGATCGTTCGACAGGTCCGGAGTCATCGTTTTTCATCCGAAAATTGATTTTTTGGACTGTACCAAAAATGATTCAAAATGTCAATTGGATTGTGCCTCATGTTGAATAACCACTTTTTAGACCCTCACAGCGACCAAAATTGCCATTTTTACAGAGTTTTGCTTACTCAAAAGCTTCAATTTTGACCCATTTCAGGCACAGAAATGACTTTAAACACACTTATTCTAGTTGACAAAGTCATAATTCACATCCAACAGTCATTTAGAGTCAAAAGATTAAATGTTAACATTTCATCATTATAGACCATTTTGGGAACGTTCGACAGGTCCGGAGTCATCGTTTTTCATCCGAAAATTGATTTTTTGGACTGTACCAAAAATGATTCAAAATGTCAATTGGATCATGCCTCATGTTGAATAACCACTTTTTAAACCCTCACAGTGACCAAAATTGTCATTTTTACAGAGTTTCGCTTACTCAAAAGCTTCAATTTTGACCCGTTTCAGGCACAGAATGGACTTTAAGCACACTTATTTTAGTTGACAAAGTCATAATTCACATCCAACAGTAATTTAGAGTCAAAAGATTAAATGTTAAAATTTCATCCATATTGACCATTTGGGATCGTTCGACAGGTCCGGAGTCATCGTTTTTCATCCGAAAATTGATTTTTTGGACTGTACCAAAAATGATTCAAAATGTCAATTGGATCGTGCCTCATGTTGAATAACCACTTTTTAAACCCTCACAGTGACCAAAATTGCCATTTTTACAGGGTTTTGCTTACTCAAAAGCTTCAATTTTGACCCGTTTCAGGCACAGAAATGACTTTAAACACACTTATTTTAGTTGACAAAGTCATAATTCACATCCAACAGTCATTTAGAGTCAAAAGAATAAATGTTAACATTTCATCATTATAGACCATTTTGGGATCGTTCGACAGGTCCGGAGTCATCGTTTTTCATCCGAAAATTGATTTTTTGGACTGTACCAAAAATGATTCAAAATGTCAATTGGATCGTGCCTCATGTTGAATAACCACTTTTTAAACCCTCGCAGTGACCAAAATTGCCATTTTTACAGAGTTTTGCTTACTCAAAAGCTTCAATTTTGACCCATTTCAGGCACAGAAATGACTTTAAACACACTTATTTTAGTTGACAAAGTCATAATTCACATCCAACAGTCATTTAGAGTCAAAAGATTAAATGTTAAAATTTCATCCATATTGACCATTTTGGGATCGTTCGACAGGTCCGGAGTCATCGTTTTTCATCCGAAAATTGATTTTTTGGACTGTACCAAAAATGATTCAAAATGTCAATTGGATCGTGCCTCATGTTGAATAACCACTTTTTAACCCCTCACAGTGACCAAAATTGCCATTTTTACAGAGTTTTGCTTACTCAAAAGCTTCAATTTTGACCCGTTTCAGGCACAGAAATGACTTTAAACACACTTATTTTAGTTGACAAAGTCATAATTCACATCCAACAGTCATTTAGAGTCAAAAGATTAAATGTTAAAATTTCATCCATATTGACCATTTTGGGATCGTTCGACAGGTCCGGAGTCATCGTTTTTCATCCGAAAATTGATTTTTTGGACTGTACCAAAAATGATTCAAAATGTCAATTGGATCGTGCCTCATGTTGAATAACCACTTTTTAAACCCTCACAGTGACCAAAATTGCCATTTTTACAGAGTTTTGCTTACTCAAAAGCTTCAATTTTGACCCGTTTCAGGCACAGAAATGACTTTAAACACACTTATTTTAGTTGACAAAGTCATAATTCACATCCAACAGTAATTTAGAGTCAAAAGAATAAATGTTAAAATTTCATCATTATAGACCATTTTGGGATCGTTCGACAGGTCCGGAGTCATCGTTTTTCATCCGAAAATTTATTTTTTGAACTGTACCAAAAATGATTCAAAATGTCAATTGGATCATGCCTCATGTTGAATAAACACTTTTTAAACCCTCACAGTGACCAAAATTGCCATTTTTACAGAGTTTTGCTTACTCAAAAGCTTCCATTTTGACCCGTTTCAGGCACAGAAATGACTTTAAACACACTTATTTTAAATGACAAAGTCATAATTCACATCCAACAGTCATTTAGAGTCAAAAGATTAAATGTTGAAATTTCATCATTATAGACCATTTTGGGATCGTTCGACAGGTCCGGAGTCATCGTTTTTCATCCGAAAATTGATTTTTTGGACTGTACCAAAAATGAATCAAAATGTCAATTGGATCGTGCCTCATGTTGAATAACCACTTTTTAAACCCTCACAGTGACCAAAATTGCCATTTTTACAGAGTTTTGCTTACTCAAAAACTTCAATTTTGACCCGTTTCAGGCACAGAAATGACTTTAAACACACTTATTTTAGTTGAAAAAGTCATAATTCACTTCCAACAGTCATTTAGAGTCAAAAGATTAAATGTTGAAATTTCATCCATATTGACCATTTGGGATCGTTCGACAGGTCCGGAGTCATCGTTTTTCATCCGAAAATGGATTTTTTGGACTGTACCAAAAATGATTCAAAATGTCAATTGGATCGTGCCTCCGGTTGAATAACCACTTTTTAAACCCTCACAGTGACCAAAATTTCCATTTTTACAGAGTTTCGCTTACTCAAAAGCTTCAATTTTGACCCATTTCAGGCACTAAAATGACTTTAAACACACTTATTTTAGTTGACAAAGTCATAATTCACATCCAACAGTCATTTAGAGTCAAAAGATTAAATGTTGAAATTTCATCCATATTGACCATTTGGGATCGTTCGACAGGTCCGGAGTCATCGTTTTTCATCCGAAAATTGATTTTTTGGACTGTACCAAAAATGATTCAAAATGTCAATTGGATCGTGCCTCATGTTGAATAACCACTTTTTAAGCCCTCACAGTGACCAAAATTGCCATTTTTACAGAGTTTTGCTTACTCAAAAGCTTCAATTTTGACCCGTTTCAGGCACAGAAATGACTTTAAACACACTTATTTTAGTTGACAAAGTCATAATTCACATCCAACAGTCATTTAGAGTCAAAAGATTAAATGTTAAAATTTCATCCATATTGACCATTTTGGGATCGTTCGACAGGTCCGGAGTCATCGTTTTTCATCCGAAAATTGATTTTTTGGACTGTACCAAAAATGATTCAAAATGTCAATTGGATCGTGCCTCATGTTGAATAACCACTTTTTAAACCCTCACAGTGACCAAAATTGCCATTTTTACAGAGTTTTGCTTACTCAAAAGCTTCAATTTTGACCCGTTTCAGGCACAGAAATGACTTTAAACACACTTATTTTAGTTGACAAAGTCATAATTCACATCCAACAGTAATTTAGAGTCAAAAGAATAAATGTTAAAATTTCATCATTATAGACCATTTTGGGATCGTTCGACAGGTCCGGAGTCATCGTTTTTCATCCGAAAATTTATTTTTTGAACTGTACCAAAAATGATTCAAAATGTCAATTGGATCATGCCTCATGTTGAATAAACACTTTTTAAACCCTCACAGTGACCAAAATTGCCATTTTTACAGAGTTTTGCTTACTCAAAAGCTTCCATTTTGACCCGTTTCAGGCACAGAAATGACTTTAAACACACTTATTTTAAATGACAAAGTCATAATTCACATCCAACAGTCATTTAGAGTCAAAAGATTAAATGTTGAAATTTCATCATTATAGACCATTTTGGGATCGTTCGACAGGTCCGGAGTCATCGTTTTTCATCCGAAAATTGATTTTTTGGACTGTACCAAAAATGAATCAAAATGTCAATTGGATCGTGCCTCATGTTGAATAACCACTTTTTAAACCCTCACAGTGACCAAAATTGCCATTTTTACAGAGTTTTGCTTACTCAAAAACTTCAATTTTGACCCGTTTCAGGCACAGAAATGACTTTAAACACACTTATTTTAGTTGAAAAAGTCATAATTCACTTCCAACAGTCATTTAGAGTCAAAAGATTAAATGTTGAAATTTCATCCATATTGACCATTTGGGATCGTTCGACAGGTCCGGAGTCATCGTTTTTCATCCGAAAATGGATTTTTTGGACTGTACCAAAAATGATTCAAAATGTCAATTGGATCGTGCCTCCGGTTGAATAACCACTTTTTAAACCCTCACAGTGACCAAAATTTCCATTTTTACAGAGTTTCGCTTACTCAAAAGCTTCAATTTTGACCCATTTCAGGCACTAAAATGACTTTAAACACACTTATTTTAGTTGACAAAGTCATAATTCACATCCAACAGTCATTTAGAGTCAAAAGATTAAATGTTGAAATTTCATCCATATTGACCATTTGGGATCGTTCGACAGGTCCGGAGTCATCGTTTTTCATCCGAAAATTGATTTTTTGGACTGTACCAAAAATGATTCAAAATGTCAATTGGATCGTGCCTCATGTTGAATAACCACTTTTTAAGCCCTCACAGTGACCAAAATTGCCATTTTTACAGAGTTTTGCTTACTCAAAAGCTTCAATTTTGACCCGTTTCAGGCACAGAAATGACTTTAAACACACTTATTTTAGTTGACAAAGTCATAATTCACATCCAACAGTCATTTAGAGTCAAAAGATTAAATGTTAAAATTTCATCCATATTGACCATTTTGGGATCGTTCGACAGGTCCGGAGTCATCGTTTTTCATCCGAAAATTGATTTTTTTGGACTGTACCAAAAATGATTCAAAATGTCAATTGGATCGTGCCTTATGTTGAATAACCACTTTTTAAACCCTCACAGTGACCAAAATTGCCATTTTTACAGAGTTTTGCTTACTCAAAAGCTTGAATTTTGACCCGTTTCAGGCACAGAAATGACTTTAAACACACTTATTTTAGTTGACAAAGTCATAATTCACATCCAACAGTCATTTAGAGTCAAAAGATTAAATGTTGAAATTTCATCATTATAGACCATTTTGGGATCGTTCGACAGGTCCGGAGTCATCGTTTTTCATCCGAAAATTGATTTTTTGGACTGTACCAAAAATGATTCAAAATGTCAATTGGATTGTGCCTCATGTTGAATAACCACTTTTTAGACCCTCACAGCGACCAAAATTGCCATTTTTACAGAGTTTTGCTTACTCAAAAGCTTCAATTTTGACCCATTTCAGGCACAGAAATGACTTTAAACACACTTATTCTAGTTGACAAAGTCATAATTCACATCCAACAGTCATTTAGAGTCAAAAGATTAAATGTTAACATTTCATCATTATAGACCATTTTGGGAACGTTCGACAGGTCCGGAGTCATCGTTTTTCATCCGAAAATTGATTTTTTGGACTGTACCAAAAATGATTCAAAATGTCAATTGGATCATGCCTCATGTTGAATAACCACTTTTTAAACCCTCACAGTGACCAAAATTGTCATTTTTACAGAGTTTCGCTTACTCAAAAGCTTCAATTTTGACCCGTTTCAGGCACAGAATGGACTTTAAGCACACTTATTTTAGTTGACAAAGTCATAATTCACATCCAACAGTAATTTAGAGTCAAAAGATTAAATGTTAAAATTTCATCCATATTGACCATTTGGGATCGTTCGACAGGTCCGGAGTCATCGTTTTTCATCCGAAAATTGATTTTTTGGACTGTACCAAAAATGATTCAAAATGTCAATTGGATCGTGCCTCATGTTGAATAACCACTTTTTAAACCCTCACAGTGACCAAAATTGCCATTTTTACAGGGTTTTGCTTACTCAAAAGCTTCAATTTTGACCCGTTTCAGGCACAGAAATGACTTTAAACACACTTATTTTAGTTGACAAAGTCATAATTCACATCCAACAGTCATTTAGAGTCAAAAGAATAAATGTTAACATTTCATCATTATAGACCATTTTGGGATCGTTCGACAGGTCCGGAGTCATCGTTTTTCATCCGAAAATTGATTTTTTGGACTGTACCAAAAATGATTCAAAATGTCAATTGGATCGTGCCTCATGTTGAATAACCACTTTTTAAACCCTCGCAGTGACCAAAATTGCCATTTTTACAGAGTTTTGCTTACTCAAAAGCTTCAATTTTGACCCATTTCAGGCACAGAAATGACTTTAAACACACTTATTTTAGTTGACAAAGTCATAATTCACATCCAACAGTCATTTAGAGTCAAAAGATTAAATGTTAAAATTTCATCCATATTGACCATTTTGGGATCGTTCGACAGGTCCGGAGTCATCGTTTTTCATCCGAAAATTGATTTTTTGGACTGTACCAAAAATGATTCAAAATGTCAATTGGATCGTGCCTCATGTTGAATAACCACTTTTTAAACCCTCACAGTGACCAAAATTGCCATTTTTACAGAGTTTTGCTTACTCAAAAGCTTCAATTTTGACCCGTTTCAGGCACAGAAATGACTTTAAACACACTTATTTTAGTTGACAAAGTCATAATTCACATCCAACAGTCATTTAGAGTCAAAAGATTAAATGTTAAAATTTCATCCATATTGACCATTTTGGGATCGTTCGACAGGTCCGGAGTCATCGTTTTTCATCCGAAAATTGATTTTTTGGACTGTACCAAAAATGATTCAAAATGTCAATTGGATCGTGCCTCATGTTGAATAACCACTTTTTAAACCCTCACAGTGACCAAAATTGCCATTTTTACAGAGTTTTGCTTACTCAAAAGCTTCAATTTTGACCCGTTTCAGGCACAGAAATGACTTTAAACACACTTATTTTAGTTGACAAAGTCATAATTCACATCCAACAGTAATTTAGAGTCAAAAGAATAAATGTTAAAATTTCATCATTATAGACCATTTTGGGATCGTTCGACAGGTCCGGAGTCATCGTTTTTCATCCGAAAATTTATTTTTTGAACTGTACCAAAAATGATTCAAAATGTCAATTGGATCATGCCTCATGTTGAATAAACACTTTTTAAACCCTCACAGTGACCAAAATTGCCATTTTTACAGAGTTTTGCTTACTCAAAAGCTTCCATTTTGACCCGTTTCAGGCACAGAAATGACTTTAAACACACTTATTTTAAATGACAAAGTCATAATTCACATCCAACAGTCATTTAGAGTCAAAAGATTAAATGTTGAAATTTCATCATTATAGACCATTTTGGGATCGTTCGACAGGTCCGGAGTCATCGTTTTTCATCCGAAAATTGATTTTTTGGACTGTACCAAAAATGAATCAAAATGTCAATTGGATCGTGCCTCATGTTGAATAACCACTTTTTAAACCCTCACAGTGACCAAAATTGCCATTTTTACAGAGTTTTGCTTACTCAAAAACTTCAATTTTGACCCGTTTCAGGCACAGAAATGACTTTAAACACACTTATTTTAGTTGAAAAAGTCATAATTCACTTCCAACAGTCATTTAGAGTCAAAAGATTAAATGTTGAAATTTCATCCATATTGACCATTTGGGATCGTTCGACAGGTCCGGAGTCATCGTTTTTCATCCGAAAATGGATTTTTTGGACTGTACCAAAAATGATTCAAAATGTCAATTGGATCGTGCCTCCGGTTGAATAACCACTTTTTAAACCCTCACAGTGACCAAAATTTCCATTTTTACAGAGTTTCGCTTACTCAAAAGCTTCAATTTTGACCCATTTCAGGCACTAAAATGACTTTAAACACACTTATTTTAGTTGACAAAGTCATAATTCACATCCAACAGTCAAAAGATTAAATGTTGAAATTTCATCCATATTGACCATTTGGGATCGTTCGACAGGTCCGGAGTCATCGTTTTTCATCCGAAAATTGATTTTTTGGACTGTACCAAAAATGATTCAAAATGTCAATTGGATCGTGCCTCATGTTGAATAACCACTTTTTAAGCCCTCACAGTGACCAAAATTGCCATTTTTACAGAGTTTTGCTTACTCAAAAGCTTCAATTTTGACCCGTTTCAGGCACAGAAATGACTTTAAACACACTTATTTTAGTTGACAAAGTCATAATTCACATCCAACAGTCATTTAGAGTCAAAAGATTAAATGTTAAAATTTCATCCATATTGACCATTTTGGGATCGTTCGACAGGTCCGGAGTCATCGTTTTTCATCCGAAAATTGATTTTTTTGGACTGTACCAAAAATGATTCAAAATGTCAATTGGATCGTGCCTTATGTTGAATAACCACTTTTTAAACCCTCACAGTGACCAAAATTGCCATTTTTACAGAGTTTTGCTTACTCAAAAGCTTGAATTTTGACCCGTTTCAGGCACAGAAATGACTTTAAACACACTTATTTTAGTTGACAAAGTCATAATTCACATCCAACAGTCATTTAGAGTCAAAAGATTAAATGTTGAAATTTCATCATTATAGACCATTTTGGGATCGTTCGACAGGTCCGGGGTCATCGTTTTTCATCCGAAAATTGATTTTTTGGACTGTACCAAAAATGATTCAAAATGTCAATTGGATTGTGCCTCATGTTGAATAACCACTTTTTAGACCCTCACAGCGACCAAAATTGCCATTTTTACAGAGTTTTGCTTACTCAAAAGCTTCAATTTTGACCCATTTCAGGCACAGAAATGACTTTAAACACACTTATTCTAGTTGACAAAGTCATAATTCACATCCAACAGTCATTTAGAGTCAAAAGATTAAATGTTAACATTTCATCATTATAGACCATTTTGGGAACGTTCGACAGGTCCGGAGTCATCGTTTTTCATCCGAAAATTGATTTTTTGGACTGTACCAAAAATGATTCAAAATGTCAATTGGATCATGCCTCATGTTGAATAACCACTTTTTAAACCCTCACAGTGACCAAAATTGTCATTTTTACAGAGTTTCGCTTACTCAAAAGCTTCAATTTTGACCCGTTTCAGGCACAGAATGGACTTTAGGCACACTTATTTTAGTTGACAAAGTCATATGGCTGAGATACCCGCCACCCCCTCTCAACACAATCCCCAAAAGGAGGGAAACCGGAAACAGTTCTTAAAGTTTTTGGATGTGGGATGGAGTGACCATCCCGGCCGTATTTATTAAAACAAAAAATTAAAACATTAAACGTTTTCATGTTATGTACAATTTCATTATCACATTACGAGTTTGGCTAACCTTAACATAATCTCTAATACAGAGGTTCTCCTAGCCGAACTAGCATCCTACAAAAAACATTCTCTAAGAACACTGAAATTGTACATCCTAACGTTTAAGGGCCAACGGCAAGGTCATAACCGGTGTCAAGATCCCTAACCAGACTTACCCCTCCCACTTGGGAGGGGCGACAGCACAGAGGCTTACCTCAAGTGCAACTACTAACAATTTCCCTTGTCTTGACGGGGGCACTTAAGACTCGACGCCATTTAAAGGTCGTTCGAACACTTGTGTGTGGTATCTAGAAGGTATCGTTGACCTCTCCCCACCCCACACAACTTACCGCATCTGCCGTCGCAGATGACACTGGCCCCGGGAAATTCCCCAGGAGGGGGCTGTAACCCCTCCTACAAAGGAAGGGGCCTTGACCGCCTTTCCTTTACTTCCGGCGTCCCGCCCTTAGACGGGACCGCCTCCCCACTGAGGGGCCAATGGCCACCTCTCCCGAGCGCTCCCATCCGTGTTGGGTGACGCCCACTCATAGGGATCTACCAATTAGTGCTCACCGATCATGACCTTACCGCCTACCAAAAATAAATACGACAATTCTTACTCAAACCTATGAAAACATTGGTCGCTACGACCGAAAGAACATGCTAGAAATGTAACACTACATCAAATCATTTTAATCGTAACAACCTAGACGATATTCACCATACTTTATTATGATTAACCACAAACTGATACTGTCACAGCCTGTAAACGAGATGGAAAAACAAACTTATAAATTCACTTTATTGCACAACAACTTGCTGTCCTCAGGGGCTGGTGGGTGGGTCAAAATTGGCTCTTCGTTCCGTCCCGAGCTCACGTGTAGCGAGGAGGTGCAGCTTCGGAGCACAAGAACAAGAGGACGTCTTCTGGTCTTGCGCCTTCTTTTATCCGTCTTCAGGGCGGGCGAAAACCCGCCCCTGCCTGCCCCGGGGGCGTGGCTGGCTGCGTCGGTGTCTAGGCCAGCCCACTCTAGGGCGGGAAAAAGCGCGCCCCGGCTACGCCGCTTCGGGCATACCAGCCGAGACGCGCCTCCCGCCCAAAAATGGCTTCCCGGGGGGATCGAGGCACTCATCCATACGTTCGGGGGGACCGAGTGGTCGCCCCTTTCCATATGGCTGAGATACCCGCCACCCCCTCTCAACACAATCCCCAAAAGGAGGGAAACCGGAAACAGTTCTTAAAGTTTTTGGATGTGGGATGGAGTGACCATCCCGGCCGTATTTATTAAAACAAAAAATTAAAACATTAAACGTTTTCATGTTATGTACAATTTCATTATCACATTACGAGTTTGGCTAACCTTAACATAATCTCTAATACAGAGGTTCTCCTAGCCGAACTAGCATCCTACAAAAAACATTCTCTAAGAACACTGAAATTGTACATCCTAACGTTTAAGGGCCAACGGCAAGGTCATAACCGGTGTCAAGATCCCTAACCAGACTTACCCCTCCCACTTGGGAGGGGCGACAGCACAGAGGCTTACCTCAAGTGCAACTACTAACAATTTCCCTTGTCTTGACGGGGGCACTTAAGACTCGACGCCATTTAAAGGTCGTTCGAACACTTGTGTGTGGTATCTAGAAGGTATCGTTGACCTCTCCCCACCCCACACAACTTACCGCATCTGCCGTCGCAGATGACACTGGCCCCGGGAAATTCCCCAGGAGGGGGCTGTAACCCCTCCTACAAAGGAAGGGGCCTTGACCGCCTTTCCTTTACTTCCGGCGTCCCGCCCTTAGACGGGACCGCCTCCCCACTGAGGGGCCAATGGCCACCTCTCCCGAGCGCTCCCATCCGTGTTGGGTGACGCCCACTCATAGGGATCTACCAATTAGTGCTCACCGATCATGACCTTACCGCCACAGGTCCGGATAGTTGACCGGCTATCCGGACCCCCCACAAAACTCCTACCTAAAGGTCATGTTTTAAAGATTTTAACCAGGCTAGGAAGTCTCCTATGAGTAACTCATTCCCCGCCCTCGACAAATGCACACCATCCCCCAGATACATACTGTCATCATTAATACAATTATGCGAGATCGAATGCAATGTCTTGGAACGGAACAACCTACTCACTTTGTTATTCAATTTTTTAACAGAATGATTCAAAGCAGGGATCGAGATAGCCCCCCGCCACACTTTTCGTGGGATCATATGAGACCATGCAATCAGGCACCCCGGAACTCTCCTCGCTAACCAACTTACCGTGGAAAGCATAGCCTCCAGGAGAAGTCGTCTACCGGTGGTGACCAAATCATTGCCCCCTAAATGCACTATGACTATGGACGGCGGTGACCTCATCCGCTCTAACAAGCCCTCAAAAAATTCCTGAAACTGGTCAATACAGAGACCGCCCCTTCCGTAGAAGGACACTCTGTACCCGTATTCCCCAGGTACGTGAAACATGTCACCTGCTTTGAATACGTCTGCGGCCCGTCTCACGTATGAGTGGCCCACGACCCACACCTCCTTCCTCACAGCCGGTGACGTGCGACCGCTGGCCTGGTGTTGGGTCGACTGCTCAGTCTGCCCTGCCGCGTAGGCTTGCGCAACTGAAAACAAACAAAAGACAAGAGGCGTGAGTACATGATTATAGCTTCACAACATGTGCAATCGCACGTACCTCTTATAACAATTGGAGGACCAGCGCCCCACACGTTTCACTTGTTCTACATTAAGACCCCTGGCTGTAGCTTCAGTGGCAGCCCCTATACGAAAGGAGTGGGTCCCAAATTCGCCCGGGTCCAAGCCCGCTGCGGCAATGGCCATTGCAAGCACCCGTTGAAACTGAAACCTCGTCAGCGGGGTGGCGTCTGCATGCCTCAACAATGTCCCCCCCCATGATGCCACTCTCTGTGCTAGGTAATCTTCTAAGCACTGTACCGGACACATGGATGACTCGGGGTCCCTGCGAATGATCGTGCAGTCCCCTTTCCCATCTTGGTCAGTCTTAGACCTGAGAAAGGAGACAATCATCGCATCCCCCCTGATCTGAACATGTTCCCTGCACAAGCCCCCCGTCACATCCTGTTTGTTCCTTGCAACCAGCTCACTAACTCTCATAGCCCCGTGAAACGCCAGCGTAAATGCAGTCCGGAACAAACAGGTCTCAAACGGGGACGAGCATGTGTTAGGGAGTGTGTCCAGTAACTGGGACAACCTGTCTAGACCTATCGGTCGTCTCACGTCTACTCTGCGACCCTCTAGGCGTTGCCACCCACGCAGCGCTTTCTGTACTGTGAAAGACGCTGTTGGGTCCAGGATGCCATGGGCCCTGGCAACAAAGGAAATGGCGGCACGATGCCTTTGGGCCGTAGCCACCGATTTCCCAGCCCTATGTAAAGACATCAGAAAGAGTACTACCCACTCTTCCTGACCCCACAGACCCCCTCTCTCTGCCCCTAAAAAGGCTAAATAGGCCTGGAACGCCCCTTCATATGCCTTCCTTGTCCTGGGTGCTAGACTCTCTCCCACGAGGTGACGAAGTTCGGGGCACCGAGAGACCAGAGAGCTTCGGGGAAGGGTGCCGGCTCCGGGTCCGCTGAAGGAAGGAAACCCGAGAAAGCCTGCATGTGAAAACGAGACAGTGCGTCAGCAGCCTGATTCATCACCCCTGGGACATGTTTTGCTCTGAATACCACGTTCAGTTGCATACATAGTAGGACAATTTCTTTGAGCAGCCTCAAAATCAACTTACAATGGGCTGACTGACTATTGATGCATTCTACCACGGTCATGTTGTCGGACCAAAAAATGACAGAATGATCCCTGAAACCTTCTGGCCAGGTTCTCAGGGCCACGAGAATGGGAAATAATTCAAGGAAAGCAATATTACTCGTTAGCCCCTTCTCGTGCCACCATAGGGGCCATCTTTGAGCAGACCAGTTCGTGCCGAAGATGGCGCCAAAACCTATGCTTCCTGCTGAATCTGTCCATAGCCCAAGCTCTTCTGAGGACACGGCTGGCTTGTTCCAGACGACTCGGCCATTGAAGTCCGCCAAGAATGCTAACCATATCCGCATGTCCTGGCGGACCTCAGCCGATAACCTCGTGCGATGATGACCCTCCTTCAGGCCAACCATCGCTTGGGCAATGGAGCGGGAAAAGGGGCGAGCCATTGGGATTACCCTCAAGGCAAAGTTCAACTTTCCCACTAATTGTTGCAACTGATGCAGTGTAACCTTAGGTGTATTCAAACATACTCGGAGGGCTGTCCTGAATTTCAACACTTTGCTAGCTGGTAAACGGAAACACCCCTCCCTTGAGTCCAACTCGATCCCCAAAAATTCGAGGCAAGTCGTGGGACCCATAGTTTTACCCGGTGCCAACGGCACGCCAAATTGACCCATCAACACACAGAATTCATCTAAGGCCTGGGCACATTCGGGATTTCGGGCGGGACCAAGGAACAAAAAATCGTCAAGGTAGTGCATTACATTTCGAAAACCCGTTTTCTTAGTGAACACCCATTGCAGGAAAGTACTGAATTGCTCAAAATAAGCACATGATATAGAGCATCCCATTGGCATACACCTATCCATGTAAAATGATCCCTGGAACCCGAATCCCAAAAGACGCTGATCGTCTGGGTGTACCGGGAGCAACCGGAACGCTGACTCGATATCAGATTTCGCCATCAACGTCCCGGGCCCCAGGCGATTCAAGATGGCTACTGCCTCATCAAAAGATGCGTATCGCACCGAACAAACTTCTGGATCAATTGCGTCGTTCACCGAAAGACCATGTGGAGCAGACAGATTATGAATCAATCGAAACTCACCTGGGTCCTTCTTGGGGACCACCCCTAACGGAGAACAAACAAAATCCGGTACCGGGGGTACACTAAACGGGCCGGCGACCCGTCCCCGGCTAACCTCTTTCTGAATTTTCTCTTGCACTACAGATGTATGTTGTAGAACGGAAAGTTGATTTTTGCACATCCCTACACCCTGAAAGTCCCCTACCGGGATGCGGAAACCATGTGTAAAACCGTTCCGCAGCACCCCGGCAGAAGTCCGATCCGGGTATTCGCTGAGCCAGGGAATCATTGCCAAGGTATCAATCGGAGTTGGTAAAGGCGCCCCTCGGCCTAGATTAGACCTGTTTGGCGCCTCCCTTACCCCCATTCTCACTCGTTCTGGCTCTGCACGATGACTCAGGATGGGATGACCCACATGTACTACATTCGTGTCTAAATTTACATGATCCCGGAGGCCTGGTACATTTCCCTCTGTTGAAGTTATAACAGAAACCCTTTCTCCCTGTATTGCCTGCGGGCCTCGACTGGTCGTCGGTGCTCGTACTTGGTCGAAAGGGCGACCCCACATTTTGGCGGGAGAAATCAACAACATTGCTCCCAACCAATGGCATTCTTAATATTCCCGATTCTTTCATTTTATCCCATGTTAAAGAATCGTAACAATCCCAAGTCAAACTCTTGTTATGTTCTTTTTCTTTCCTGAACAGATTATCATAACAAAACCAATGGTTACCTTGATACGCTGTCGAGTAACCCATAATTCTTGATTGGTAAACGGGAAACTCAGGAAGCAACTCGGGCCTACGTTCCCCCAAAATCGATGTAAAAATACCCCACGCATTGCCCCAGTTACCAATATTCTCATTTACCTTAAAGGCGGCCATTTTTGCGCGCCAAACACTCGGATGCATTAGGTCCTTCTGACTTTTTACATGCTCCACATCATAATGATCAACAAGCAAGGAAAAAATATTCACGTATTCCCCTGCCCAGATCTTTTCCTTTATCGCTAAGGGCACATGTTGTCCCAATCTCTCTCTACGAGAGGGTGCTGACTCGTCCCGTGCAATCGGCAATGGCCGCTTACCTGAACCGGACGCAGCTTCTGCCGCTTGCGGCTTGTCTATCCCCGCCAACGGTGCAGCCACTCTAGCTGCCTCTTTCTTCTCACGAAGCCCTTTTATCAGCGCCTGTGCCTCGGCAGCCGTGGCGCCATCACTGCTATCCCCCAACCATGCTGCTAGCTGTGCTGCCAGCTCGGGGGGCATGTCTTCCTTGGGTGTCGGGGTGACGACAACGGGGATTGGATTCCCCTCGACCGGTACTGGGGTCGGCGCCTCGAGCGGGGCAGAGGGAACCGGGGCGTCTCCACCGGCTGGAACCCTTCTCGGCCTCTTAGGTCTCCCTCCAGCCGGCGCAGGGCCCAAACCCTCCTCCCCATCTCGCTCCGCCAACCGTTTCTTTATGTCGGACACCTCTTTGCAAAGGGCCCGCACCATCTGGTCGGTCGTCATTCTCTTTGCGCCTTTCTTGGGCATCTCTCCGAGGAAGTATCTGGAAGACAAAGAAAAGGATCAAAACGCTCAAAATTGGCTCTTCGTTCCGTCCCGAGCTCACGTGTAGCGAGGAGGTGCAGCTTCGGAGCACAAGAACAAGAGGACGTCTTCTGGTCTTGCGCCTTCTTTTATCCGTCTTCAGGGCGGGCGAAAACCCGCCCCTGCCTGCCCCGGGGGCGTGGCTGGCTGCGTCGGTGTCTAGGCCAGCCCACTCTAGGGCGGGAAAAAGCGCGCCCCGGCTACGCCGCTTCGGGCATACCAGCCGAGACGCGCCTCCCGCCCAAAAATGGCTTCCCGGGGGGATCGAGGCACTCATCCATACGTTCGGGGGGACCGAGTGGTCGCCCCTTTCCATAATTCACATCCAACAGTAATTTAGAGTCAAAAGATTAAATGTTAAAATTTCATCATTATAGACCATTTTGGGATCGTTCAACAGTTCCGGAGTCATGGTTTTTCATCCGAAAATGGATTTTTTGGACTGTACCAAAAATGATTCAAAATGTCAATTGGATCATGCCTCATGTTGAATAACCACTTTTGAAACCCTCACAGTGACCAAAATTGCCATTTTTACAGAGTTTTGCTTACTCAAAAGCTTCAATTTTGACCCGTTTCAGGCACAGAAATGACTTTAAACACACTTATTTTAAATGACAAAGTCATAATTCACATCCAACAGTCATTTAGAGTCAAAAGATTAAATGTTGAAATTTCATCATTATAGACCATTTTGGGATCGTTCGACAGGTCCGGAGTCATCGTTTTTCATCCGAAAATAGATTTTTTGGACTGTACCAAAAATGATTCAAAATGTCAATTGGATCGTGCCTCATGTTGAATAACCACTTTTTAAACCCTCACAGTGACCAAAATTGCCATTTTTACAGAGTTTTGCTTACTCAAAAACTTCAATTTTGACCCGTTTCAGGCACAGAAATGACTTTAAACACACTTATTTTAGTTGAAAAAGTCATAATTCACTTCCAACAGTCATTTAGAGTCAAAAGATTAAATGTTGAAATTTCATCCATATTGACCATTTGGGATCGTTCGACAGGTCCGGAGTCATCGTTTTTCATCCGAAAATGGATTTTTTGGACTGTACCAAAAATGATTCAAAATGTCAATTGGATCGTGCCTCCGGTTGAATAACCACTTTTTAAACCCTCACAGTGACCAAAATTTCCATTTTTACAGAGTTTCGCTTACTCAAAAGCTTCAATTTTGACCCATTTCAGGCACAGAAATGACTTTAAATACACTTATTTTAGTTGACAAAGTCATAATTCACATCCAACAGTCATTTAGAGTCAAAAGATTAAATGTTGAAATTTCATCCATATTGACCATTTGGGATCGTTCGACAGGTCCGGAGTCATCGTTTTTCATCCGAAAATTGATTTTTTGGACTGTACCAAAAATGATTCAAAATGTCAATTGGATCGTGCCTCATGTTGAATAACCACTTTTTAAACCCTCACAGTGACCAAAATTGCCATTTTTACAGAGTTTTGCTTGCTCAAAAGCTTCAATTTTGACTCGTTTCAGGCACAGAAATGACTTTAAACACACTTATTTTAGTTGACAAAGTCATAATTCACATCCAACAGTCATTTAGAGTCAAAAGATTAAATGTTAAAATTTCATCCATATTGACCATTTTGGGATCGTTCGACAGGTCCGGAGTCATCGTTTTTCATCCGAAAATTGATTTTTTTGGACTGTACCAAAAATGATTCAAAATGTCAATTGGATCGTGCCTCATGTTGAATAACCACTTTTTAAACCCTCACAGTGACCAAAATTGCCATTTTTACAGAGTTTTGCTTACTCAAAAGCTTGAATTTTGACCCGTTTCAGGCACAGAAATGACTTTAAACACACTTATTTTAGTTGACAAAGTCATAATTCACATCCAACAGTCATTTAGAGTCAAAAGATTAAATGTTGAAATTTCATCATTATAGACCATTTTGGGATCGTTCGACAGGTCCGGAGTCATCGTTTTTCATCCGAAAATTGATTTTTTGGACTGTACCAAAAATGATTCAAAATGTCAATTGGATTGTGCCTCATGTTGAATAACCACTTTTTAGACCCTCACAGCGACCAAAATTGCCATTTTTACAGAGTTTTGCTTACTCAAGCTTCAATTTTGACCCATTTCAGGCACAGAAATGACTTTAAACACACTTATTCTAGTTGACAAAGTCATAATTCACATCCAACAGTCATTTAGAGTCAAAAGATTAAATGTTAACATTTCATCATTATAGACCATTTTGGGAACGTTCGACAGGTCCGGAGTCATCGTTTTTCATCCGAAAATTGATTTTTTGGACTGTACCAAAAATGATTCAAAATGTCAATTGGATCATGCCTCATGTTGAATAACCACTTTTTAAACCCTCACAGTGACCAAAATTGTCATTTTTACAGAGTTTCGCTTACTCAAAAGCTTCAATTTTGACCCGTTTCAGGCACAGAATGGACTTTAAGCACACTTATTTTAGTTGACAAAGTCATAATTCACATCCAACAGTAATTTAGAGTCAAAAGATTAAATGTTAAAATTTCATCATTATAGACCATTTTGGGATCGTTCGACAGGTCCGGAGTCATGGTTTTTCATCCGAAAATTGATTTTTTGGACTGTACCAAAAATGATTCAAAATGTCAATTGGATCATGCCTCATGTTGAATAACCACTTTTGAAACCCTCACAGTGACCAAAATTGCCATTTTTACAGAGTTTTGCTTACTCAAAAGCTTCAATTTTGACCCGTTTCAGGCACAGAAATGAATTTAAACACACTTATTTTAAATGACAAAGTCATAATTCACATCCAACAGTCATTTAGAGTCAAAAGATTAAATGTTGAAATTTCATCATTATAGACCATTTTGGGATCGTTCGACAGGTCCGGAGTCATCGTTTTTCATCCGAAAATTGATTTTTTGGACTGTACCAAAAATGATTCAAAATGTCAATTGGATCGTGCCTCATGTTGAATAACCACTTTTTAAACCCTCACAGTGACCAAAATTGCCATTTTTACAGAGTTTTGCTTACTCAAAAACTTCAATTTTGACCCGTTTCAGGCACAGAAATGACTTTAAACACACTTATTTTAGTTGAAAAAGTCATAATTCACTTCCAACAGTCATTTAGAGTCAAAAGATTAAATGTTGAAATTTCATCCATATTGACCATTTGGGATCGTTCGACAGGTCCGGAGTCATTGTTTTTCATCCGAAAATTGATTTTTTGGACTGTACCAAAAATGATTCAAAATGTCAATTGGATCATGGATCATGTTGAATAACCACTTTTTAAACCCTCACTGTGACCAAAATTGCCATTTTTACAGAGTTTTGCTTACTCAAAAGCTTCAATTTTGACCCGTTTCAGGCACAGAAATGACTTTAAACACACTTATTTTAGTTGACAAAGTCATAATTCACATCCAACAGTCATTTAGAGTCAAAAGATTAAATGTTGAAATTTCATCATTATAGACCATTTTGGGATCGTTCGACAGGTCCGGAGTCATCGTTTTTCATCCGAAAATTGATTTTTTGGACTGTACCAAAAATGATTCAAAATGTCAATTGGATCGTTCCTCATGTTGAATAACCACTTTTTAAACCCTCACAGTGACCAAAATTGCCATTTTTACAGAGTTTTGCTTACTCAAAAGCTTCAATTTTGACCCATTTCAGGCACAGAAATGACTTTAAACACACTTATTTTAGTTGACAAAGTCATAATTCACATCCAACAGTCATTTAGAGTCAAAAGATTAAATGTTAAAATTTCATCCATATTGACCATTTTGGGATCGTTCGACAGGTCCGGAGTCATCGTTTTTCATCCGAAAATTTATTTTTTAGACTGTACCAAAAATGATTCAAAATGTCAATTGGATCGTGCCTCATGTTGAATAACCACTTTTTAAACCCTCACAGTGACCAAAATTGCCATTTTTACAGAGTTTTGCTTACTCAAAAGCTTTAATTTTGACCCGTTTCAGGCACAGAAATGACTTTAAACACACTTATTCTAGTTGACAAAGTCATAATTCACATCCAACAGTCATTTAGAGTCAAAAGAATAAATGTTAACATTTCATCATTATAGACCATTTTGGGAACGTTCGACAGGTCCGGAGTCATCGTTTTTCATCCGAAAATTGATTTTTTGGACTGTACCAAAAATGATTCAAAATGTCAATTGGATCGTGCCTCATGTTGAATAACCACTTTTTAAACTCTCACAGTGACCAAAATTGCCATTTTTACAGAGTTTTGCTTACTCAAAAGCTTTAATTTTGACCCGTTTCAGGCACAGAAATGACTTTAAACACACTTATTTTAGTTGACAAAGTCATAATTCACATCCAACAGTAATTTAGAGTCAAAAGAATAAATGTTAAAATTTCATCATTATAGACTATTTTGGGATCGTTCGACAGGTCCGGAGTCATCGTTTTTCATCCGAAAATTGATTTTTTGGACTGTACCAAAAATGATTCAAAATGTCAATTGGATGATGCCTCATGTTGAATAACCACTTTTTAAACCCTCACAGTGACCAAAATTGCCATTTTTACAGAGTTTTGCTTACTCAAGCTTCAATTTTGACCCATTTCAGGCACAGAAATGACTTTAAACACACTTATTCTAGTTGACAAAGTCATAATTCACATCCAACAGTCATTTAGAGTCAAAAGATTAAATGTTAACATTTCATCATTATAGACCATTTTGGGAACGTTCGACAGGTCCGGAGTCATCGTTTTTCATCCGAAAATTGATTTTTTGGACTGTACCAAAAATGATTCAAAATGTCAATTGGATCATGCCTCATGTTGAATACCCACTTTTTAAACCCTCACAGTGACCAAAATTGTCATTTTTACAGAGTTTCGCTTACTCAAAAGCTTCAATTTTGACCCGTTTCAGGCACAGAATGGACTTTAAGCACACTTATTTTAGTTGACAAAGTCATAATTCACATCCAACAGTAATTTAGAGTCAAAAGATTAAATGTTAAAATTTCATCATTATAGACCATTTTGGGATCGTTCGACAGGTCCGGAGTCATGGTTTTTCATCCGAAAATTGATTTTTTGGACTGTACCAAAAATGATTCAAAATGTCAATTGGATCATGCCTCATGTTGAATAACCACTTTTGAAACCCTCACAGTGACCAAAATTGCCATTTTTACAGAGTTTTGCTTACTCAAAAGCTTCAATTTTGACCCGTTTCAGGCACAGAAATGACTTTAAACACACTTATTTTAAATGACAAAGTCATAATTCACATCCAACAGTCATTTAGAGTCAAAAGATTAAATGTTGAAATTTCATCATTATAGACCATTTTGGGATCGTTCGACAGGTCCGGAGTCATCGTTTTTCATCCGAAAATTGATTTTTTGGACTGTACCAAAAATGATTCAAAATGTCAATTGGATCGTGCCTCATGTTGAATAACCACTTTTTAAACCCTCACAGTGACCAAAATTGCCATTTTTACAGAGTTTTGCTTACTCAAAAACTTCAATTTTGACCCGTTTCAGGCACAGAAATGACTTTAAACACACTTATTTTAGTTGAAAAAGTCATAATTCACTTCCAACAGTCATTTAGAGTCAAAAGATTAAATGTTGAAATTTCATCCATATTGACCATTTGGGATCGTTCGACAGGTCCGGAGTCATCGTTTTTCATCCGAAAATGGATTTTTTGGACTGTACCAAAAATGATTCAAAATGTCAATTGGATCGTGCCTCAGGTTGAATAACCACTTTTTAAACCCTCACAGTGACCAAAATTGCCATTTTTACAGAGTATTGCTTACTCAAAAGCTTCCATTTTGACCCGTTTCAGGCACAGAAATGACTTTAAACACACTTATTTTAGTTGACAAAGTCATAATTCACATCCAACAGTAATTTAGAGTCAAAAGAATAAATGTTAAAATTTCATCATTATAGACCATTTTGGGATCGTTCGACAGGTCCGGAGTCATTGTTTTTCATCCGAAAATTGATTTTTTGGACTGTACCAAAAATGATTCAAAATGTCAATTGGATCATGGATCATGTTGAATAACCACTTTTTAAACCCTCACAGTGACCAAAATTGCCATTTTTACAGAGTTTTGCTTACTCAAAAGCTTCAATTTTGACCCGTTTCAGGCACAGAAATGACTTTAAACACACTTATTTTAGTTGACAAAGTCATAATTCACATCCAACAGTCATTTAGAGTCAAAAGATTAAATGTTGAAATTTCATCATTATAGACCATTTTGGGATCGTTCGACAGGTCCGGAGTCATCGTTTTTCATCCGAAAATTGATTTTTTGGACTGTACCAAAAATGATTCAAAATGTCAATTGGATCGTTCCTCATGTTGAATAACCACTTTTTAAACCCTCACAGTGACCAAAATTGCCATTTTTACAGAGTTTTGCTTACTCAAAAGCTTCAATTTTGACCCATTTCAGGCACAGAAATGACTTTAAACACACTTATTTTAGTTGACAAAGTCATAATTCCCATCCAACAGTCATTTAGAGTCAAAAGATTAAATGTTAAAATTTCATCCATATTGACCATTTTGGGATCGTTCGACAGGTCCGGAGTCATCGTTTTTCATCCGAAAATTTATTTTTTAGACTGTACCAAAAATGATTCAAAATGTCAATTGGATCGTGCCTCATGTTGAATAACCACTTTTTAAACCCTCACAGTGACCAAAATTGCCATTTTTACAGAGTTTTGCTTACTCAAAAGCTTTAATTTTGACCCGTTTCAGGCACAGAAATGACTTTAAACACACTTATTCTAGTTGACAAAGTCATAATTCACATCCAACAGTCATTTAGAGTCAAAAGAATAAATGTTAACATTTCATCATTATAGACCATTTTGGGAACGTTCGACAGGTCCGGAGTCATCGTTTTTCATCCGAAAATTGATTTTTTGGACTGTACCAAAAATGATTCAAAATGTCAATTGGATCGTGCCTCATGTTGAATAACCACTTTTTAAACTCTCACAGTGACCAAAATTGCCATTTTTACAGAGTTTTGCTTACTCAAAAGCTTTAATTTTGACCCGTTTCAGGCACAGAAATGACTTTAAACACACTTATTCTAGTTGACAAAGTCATAATTCACATCCAACAGTCATTTAGAGTCAAAAGAATAAATGTTAACATTTCATCATTATAGACCATTTTGGGAACGTTCGACAGGTCCGGAGTCATTGTTTTTCATCCGAAATTTGATTTTTTGGACTGTACCAAAAATGATTCAAAATGTCAATTGGATCGTGCCTCATGTTGAATAACCACTTTTTAAACCCTCACAGTGACCAAAATTGCCATTTTTACAGAGTTTTGCTTACTCAAAAGCTTCAATTTTGACCCGTTTCAGGCACAGAAATGACTTTAAACACACTTATTTTAGTTGACAAAGTCATAATTCACATCCAACAGTAATTTAGAGTCAAAAGAATAAATGTTAAAATTTCATCATTATAGACCATTTTGGGATCGTTCGACAGGTCCGGAGTCATCGTTTTTCATCCGAAAATTGATTTTTTGGACTGTACCAAAAATGATTCAAAATGTCAATTGGATGATGCCTCATGTTGAATAACCACTTTTTAAACCCTCACAGTGACCAAAATTGCCATTTTTACAGAGTTTTGCTTACTCAAAAGCTTCCATTTTGACCCGTTTCAGGCACAGAAATGACTTTAAACACACTTATTCTAGTTGACAAAGTCATAATTCACATCCAACAGTCATTTAGAGTCAAAAGATTAAATGTTGAAATTTCATCATTATAGACCATTTTGGGATCGTTCGACAGGTCCGGAGTCATCGTTTTTCATCCGAAAATTGATTTTTTGGACTGTACCAAAAATGATTCAAAATGTCAATTGGATCGTGCCTCATGTTGAATAACCACTTTTTAAACCCTCACAGTGACCAAAATTGCCATTTTTACAGAGTTTTGCTTGCTCAAAAGCTTCAATTTTGACCCGTTTCAGGCACAGAAATGACTTTAAACACACTTATTCTAGTTGACAAAGTCATAATTCACATCCAACAGTCATTTAGAGTCAAAAGATTAAATGTTAACATTTCATCATTATAGACCATTTTGGGAACGTTCGACAGGTCCGGAGTCATCGTTTTTCATCCGAAAATTGATTTTTTTGGACTGTACCAAAAATGATTCAAAATGTCAATTGGATCGTTCCTCATGTTGAATAACCACTTTTTAAACCCTCACAGTGACCAAAATTGCCATTTTTACAGAGTTTTGCTTACTCAAAAGCTTCAATTTTGACCCGTTTCAGGCACAGAAATGACTTTAAACACACTTATTTTAGTTGACAAAGTCATAATTCACATCCAACAGTAATTTAGAGTCAAAAGAATAAATGTTAAAATTTCATCATTATAGACCATTTTGGGATCGTTCGACAGGTCCGGAGTCATCGTTTTTCATCCGAAAATTGATTTTTTGGACTGTACCAAAAATGATTCAAAATGTCAATTGGATCATGCCTCATGTTGAATAACCACTTTTTAAACCCTCACAGTGACCAAAATTGCCATTTTTACAGAGTTTTGCTTACTCAAAAGCTTCCATTTTGACCCGTTTCAGGCACAGAAATGACTTTAAACACACTTATTCTAGTTGACAAAGTCATAATTCACATCCAACAGTCATTTAGAGTCAAAAGATTAAATGTTGAAATTTCATCATTATAGACCATTTTGGGATCGTTCGACAGGTCCGGAGTCATCGTTTTTCATCTGAAAATTGATTTTTTGGACTGTACCAAAAATGATTCAAAATGTCAATTGGATCGTGCCTCATGTTGAATAACCACTTTTTAAACCCTCACAGTGACCAAAATTGCCATTTTTACAGAGTTTTGCTTGCTCAAAAGCTTCAATTTTGACTCGTTTCAGGCACAGAAATGACTTTAAACACACTTATTCTAGTTGACAAAGTCATAATTCACATCCAACAGTCATTTAGAGTCAAAAGATTAAATGTTAACATTTCATCATTATAGACCATTTTGGGAACGTTCGACAGGTCCGGAGTCATCGTTTTTCATCCGAAAATTGATTTTTTGGACTGTACCAAAAATGATTCAAAATGTCAATTGGATCATTCCTCATGTTGAATAACCACTTTTTAAACGCTCACAGTGACCAAAATTGCCATTTTTACAGAGTTTTGCTTACTCAAAAGCTTCAATTTTGACCCGTTTCAGGCACAGAAATGACTTTAAACACACTTATTTTAGTTGACAAAGTCATAATTCACATCCAACAGTCATTTAGAGTAAAAAGATTAAATGTTAAAATTTCATCCATATTGACCATTTTGGGATCGTTCGACAGGTCCGGAGTCATCGTTTTTCATCCGAAAATTGATTTTTTGGACTGTACCAAAAATGATTCAAAATGTCAATTGGATCGTGCCTCATGTTGAATAACCACTTTTTAAGCCCTCACAGTGACCAAAATCGCCATTTTTACAGGGTTTTGCTTACTCAAAAGCTTCAATTTTGACCCATTTCAGGCACAGAAATGACTTTAAACACACTTATTTTAGTTGACAAAGTCATAATTCACATCCAACAGTCATTTAGAGTCAAAAGAATAAATGTTAACATTTCATCATTATAGACCATTTTGGGATCGTTCGACAGGTCCGGAGTCATCGTTTTTCATCCGAAAATTGATTTTTTGGACTGTACCAAAAATGATTCAAAATGTCAATTGGATCGTGCCTCATGTTGAATAACCACTTTTTAAACCCTCGCAGTGACCAAAATTGCCATTTTTACAGAGTTTTGCTTACTCAAAAGCTTCAATTTTGACCCGTTTCAGGCACAGAAATGACTTTAAACACACTTATTTTAGTTGACAAAGTCATAATTCACATCCAACAGTCATTTAGAGTCAAAAGATTAAATGTTAAAATTTCATCCATATTGACCATTTTGGGATCGTTCGACAGGTCCGGAGTCATCGTTTTTCATCCGAAAATTGATTTTTTGGACTGTACCAAAAATGATTCAAAATGTCAATTGGATCGTGCCTCATGTTGAATAACCACTTTTTAAACCCTCACAGTGACCAAAATTGCCATTTTTACAGAGTTTTGCTTACTCAAAAGCTTCAATTTTGACCCGTTTCAGGCACAGAAATGACTTTAAACACACTTATTTTAGTTGACAAAGTCATAATTCACATCCAACAGTCATTTAGAGTCAAAAGATTAAATGTTAAAATTTCATCCATATTGACCATTTTGGGATCGTTCGACAGGTCCGGAGTCATCGTTTTTCATCCGAAAATTGATTTTTTGGACTGTACCAAAAATGATTCAAAATGTCAATTGGATCGTGCCTCATGTTGAATAACCACTTTTTAAACCCTCACAGTGACCAAAATTGCCATTTTTACAGAGTTTTGCTTACTCAAAAGCTTCAATTTTGACCTGTTTCAGGCACAGAAATGACTTTAAACACACTTATTTTAGTTGACAAAGTCATAATTCACATCCAACAGTAATTTAGAGTCAAAAGAATAAATGTTAAAATTTCATCATTATAGACCATTTTGGGATCGTTCGACAGGTCCGGAGTCATCGTTTTTCATCCGAAAATTTATTTTTTGAACTGTACCAAAAATGATTCAAAATGTCAATTGGATCATGCCTCATGTTGAATAAACACTTTTTAAACCCTCACAGTGACCAAAATTGCCATTTTTACAGAGTTTTGCTTACTCAAAAGCTTCAATTTTGACCCGTTTCAGGCACAGAAATGACTTTAAACACACTTATTTTAGTTGACAAAGTCATAATTCACATCCAACAGTCATTTAGAGTCAAAAGATTAAATGTTAAAATTTCATCCATATTGACCATTTTGGGATCGTTCGACAGGTCCGGAGTCATCGTTTTTCATCCGAAAATTGATTTTTTGGACTGTACCAAAAATGATTCAAAATGTCAATTGGATCGTGCCTCATGTTGAATAACCACTTTTTAAACCCTCACAGTGACCAAAATTGCCATTTTTACAGAGTTTTGCTTACTCAAAAGCTTCAATTTTGACCCGTTTCAGGCACAGAAATGACTTTAAACACACTTATTTTAGTTGACAAAGTCATAATTCACATCCAACAGTCATTTAGAGTCAAAAGATTAAATGTTAAAATTTCATCCATATTGACCATTTTGGGATCGTTCGACAGGTCCGGAGTCATCGTTTTTCATCCGAAAATTGATTTTTTGGACTGTACCAAAAATGATTCAAAATGTCAATTGGATCGTGCCTCATGTTGAATAACCACTTTTTAAACCCTCACAGTGACCAAAATTGCCATTTTTACAGAGTTTTGCTTACTCAAAAGCTTCAATTTTGACCCGTTTCAGGCACAGAAATGACTTTAAACACACTTATTTTAGTTGACAAAGTCATAATTCACATCCAACAGTCATTTAGAGTCAAAAGATTAAATGTTAAAATTTCATCCATATTGACCATTTTGGGATCGTTCGACAGGTCCGGAGTCATCGTTTTTCATCCGAAAATTGATTTTTTGGACTGTACCAAAAATGATTCAAAATGTCAATTGGATCATGCCTCATGTTGAATAAACACTTTTTAAACCCTCACAGTGACCAAAATTGCCATTTTTACAGAGTTTTGCTTACTCAAAAGCTTCCATTTTGACCCGTTTCAGGCACAGAAATGACTTTAAACACACTTATTCTAGTTGACAAAGTCATAATTCACATCCAACAGTCATTTAGAGTCAAAAGATTAAATGTTAAAATTTCATCATTATAGACCATTTTGGGATCGTTCGACAGGTCCGGAGTCATCGTTTTTCATCCGAAAATTGATTTTTTGGACTGTACCAAAAATGATTCAAAATGTCAATTGGATCGTTTCTCATGTTGAATAACCACTTTTTAAACCCTCACAGTGACCAAAATTGCCATTTTTACAGAGTTTTGATTACTCAAAAGCTTCAATTTTGACCCGTTTCAGGCACAGAAATGACTTTAAACACACTTATTTTAGTTGAAAAAGTCATAATTCACATCCAACAGTCATTTAGAGTCAAAAGTTTAAATGTTGAAATTTCATCCATATTGACCATTTGGGATCGTTCGACAGGTCCGGAGTCATCGTTTTTCATCCGAAAATTGATTTTTTGGACTGTACCAAAAATGATTCAAAATGTCAATTGGATCGTGCCTCATGTTGAATAACCACTTTTTAAACCCTCACAGTGACCAAAATTGCCATTTTTACAGAGTTTTGCTTGCTCAAAAGCTTCAATTTTGACTCGTTTCAGGCACAGAAATGACTTTAAACACACTTATTCTAGTTGACAAAGTCATAATTCACATCCAACAGTCATTTAGAGTCAAAAGATTAAATGTTAACATTTCATCATTATAGACCATTTTGGGAACGTTCGACAGGTCCGGAGTCATCGTTTTTCATCCGAAAATTGATTTTTTGGACTGTACCAAAAATGATTCAAAATGTCAATTGGATCATGCCTCATGTTGAATAACCACTTTTTAAGCCCTCACAGTGACCAAAATTGCCATTTTTACAGAGTTTTGCTTACTCAAAAGCTTCAATTTTGACCCGTTTCAGGCACAGAAATGACTTTAAACACACTTATTTTAGTTGACAAAGTCATAATTCACATCCAACAGTCATTTAGAGTCAAAAGATTAAATGTTAAAATTTCATCCATATTGACCATTTTGGGATCGTTCGACAGGTCCGGAGTCATCGTTTTTCATCCGAAAATTGATTTTTTTGGACTGTACCAAAAATGATTCAAAATGTCAATTGGATCGTGCCTCATGTTGAATAACCACTTTTTAAACCCTCACAGTGACCAAAATTGCCATTTTTACAGAGTTTTGCTTACTCAAAAGCTTCAATTTTGACCCGTTTCAGGCACAGAAATGACTTTAAACACACTTATTTTAGTTGACAAAGTCATAATTCACATCCAACAGTCATTTAGAGTCAAAAGATTAAATGTTGAAATTTCATCATTATAGACCATTTTGGGATCGTTCGACAGGTCCGGAGTCATCGTTTTTCATCCGAAAATTGATTTTTTGGACTGTACCAAAAATGATTCAAAATGTCAATTGGATCATGCCTCATGTTGAATAACCACTTTTTAAACCCTCACAGTGACCAAAATTGTCATTTTTACAGAGTTTCGCTTACTCAAAAGCTTCAATTTTGACCCGTTTCAGGCACAGAATGGACTTTAAGCACACTTATTTTAGTTGACAAAGTCATAATTCACATCCAACAGTAATTTAGAGTCAAAAGATTAAATGTTAAAATTTCATCATTATAGACCATTTTGGGATCGTTCGACAGGTCCGGAGTCATGGTTTTTCATCCGAAAATTGATTTTTTGGACTGTACCAAAAATGATTCAAAATGTCAATTGGATCATGCCTCATGTTGAATAACCACTTTTGAAACCCTCACAGTGACCAAAATTGCCATTTTTACAGAGTTTTGCTTACTCAAAAGCTTCAATTTTGACCCGTTTCAGGCACAGAAATGACTTTAAACACACTTATTTTAAATGACAAAGTCATAATTCACATCCAACAGTCATTTAGAGTCAAAAGATTAAATGTTGAAATTTCATCATTATAGACCATTTTGGGATCGTTCGACAGGTCCGGAGTCATCGTTTTTCATCCGAAAATTGATTTTTTGGACTGTACCAAAAATGATTCAAAATGTCAATTGGATCGTGCCTCATGTTGAATAACCACTTTTTAAACCCTCACAGTGACCAAAATTGCCATTTTTACAGAGTTTTGCTTACTCAAAAACTTCAATTTTGACCCGTTTCAGGCACAGAAATGACTTTAAACACACTTATTTTAGTTGAAAAAGTCATAATTCACTTCCAACAGTCATTTAGAGTCAAAAGATTAAATGTTGAAATTTCATCCATATTGATCATTTGGGATCGTTCGACAGGTCCGGAGTCATCGTTTTTCATCCGAAAATGGATTTTTTGGACTGTACCAAAAATGATTCAAAATGTCAATTGGATCGTGCCTCAGGTTGAATAACCACTTTTTAAACCCTCACAGTGACCAAAATTGCCATTTTTACAGAGTATTGCTTACTCAAAAGCTTCCATTTTGACCCGTTTCAGGCACAGAAATGACTTTAAACACACTTATTTTAGTTGACAAAGTCATAATTCACATCCAACAGTAATTTAGAGTCAAAAGAATAAATGTTAAAATTTCATCATTATAGACCATTTTGGGATCGTTCGACAGGTCCGGAGTCATTGTTTTTCATCCGAAAATTGATTTTTTGGACTGTACCAAAAATAATTCAAAATGTCAATTGGATCATGGATCATGTTGAATAACCACTTTTTAAACCCTCACAGTGACCAAAATTGCCATTTTTACAGAGTTTTGCTTACTCAAAAGCTTCAATTTTGACCCGTTTCAGGCACAGAAATGACTTTAAACACACTTATTTTAGTTGACAAAGTCATAATTCACATCCAACAGTCATTTAGAGTCAAAAGATTAAATGTTGAAATTTCATCATTATAGACCATTTTGGGATCGTTCGACAGGTCCGGAGTCATCGTTTTTCATCCGAAAATTTATTTTTTAGACTGTACCAAAAATGATTCAAAATGTCAATTGGATCGTGCCTCATGTTGAATAACCACTTTTTAAACCCTCACAGTGACCAAAATTGCCATTTTTACAGAGTTTTGCTTACTCAAAAGCTTTAATTTTGACCCGTTTCAGGCACAGAAATGACTTTAAACACACTTATTCTAGTTGACAAAGTCATAATTCACATCCAACAGTCATTTAGAGTCAAAAGAATAAATGTTAACATTTCATCATTATAGACCATTTTGGGAACGTTCGACAGGTCCGGAGTCATCGTTTTTCATCCGAAAATTGATTTTTTGGACTGTACCAAAAATGATTCAAAATGTCAATTGGATCGTGCCTCATGTTGAATAACCACTTTTTAAACTCTCACAGTGACCAAAATTGCCATTTTTACAGAGTTTTGCTTACTCAAAAGCTTTAATTTTGACCCGTTTCAGGCACAGAAATGACTTTAAACACACTTATTCTAGTTGACAAAGTCATAATTCACATCCAACAGTCATTTAGAGTCAAAAGAATAAATGTTAACATTTCATCATTATAGACCATTTTGGGAACGTTCGACAGGTCCGGAGTCATTGTTTTTCATCCGAAATTTGATTTTTTGAACTGTACCAAAAATGATTCAAAATGTCAATTGGATCGTGCCTCATGTTGAATAACCACTTTTTAAACCCTCACAGTGACCAAAATTGCCATTTTTACAGAGTTTTGCTTACTCAAAAGCTTCAATTTTGACCCGTTTCAGGCACAGAAATGACTTTAAACACACTTATTTTAGTTGACAAAGTCATAATTCACATCCAACAGTAATTTAGAGTCAAAAGAATAAATGTTAAAATTTCATCATTATAGACCATTTTGGGATCGTTCGACAGGTCCGGAGTCATCGTTTTTCATCCGAAAATTGATTTTTTGGACTGTACCAAAAATGATTCAAAATGTCAATTGGATGATGCCTCATGTTGAATAACCACTTTTTAAACCCTCACAGTGACCAAAATTGCCATTTTTACAGAGTTTTGCTTACTCAAAAGCTTCCATTTTGACCCGTTTCAGGCACAGAAATGACTTTAAACACACTTATTCTAGTTGACAAAGTCATAATTCACATCCAACAGTCATTTAGAGTCAAAAGATTAAATGTTGAAATTTCATCACTATAGACCATTTTGGGATCGTTCGACAGGTCCGGAGTCATCGTTTTTCATCCGAAAATTGATTTTTTGGACTGTACCAAAAATGATTCAAAATGTCAATTGGATCGTGCCTCATGTTGAATAACCACTTTTTAAACCCTCACAGTGACCAAAATTGCCATTTTTACAGAGTTTTGCTTGCTCAAAAGCTTCAATTTTGACCCGTTTCAGGCACAGAAATGACTTTAAACACACTTATTCTAGTTGACAAAGTCATAATTCACATCCAACAGTCATTTAGAGTCAAAAGATTAAATGTTAACATTTCATCATTATAGACCATTTTGGGAACGTTCGACAGGTCCGGAGTCATCGTTTTTCATCCGAAAATTGATTTTTTTGGACTGTACCAAAAATGATTCAAAATGTCAATTGGATCGTTCCTCATGTTGAATAACCACTTTTTAAACCCTCACAGTGACCAAAATTGCCATTTTTACAGAGTTTTGCTTACTCAAAAGCTTCAATTTTGACCCGTTTCAGGCACAGAAATGACTTTAAACACACTTATTTTAGTTGACAAAGTCATAATTCACATCCAACAGTAATTTAGAGTCAAAAGAATAAATGTTAAAATTTCATCATTATAGACCATTTTGGGATCGTTCGACAGGTCCGGAGTCATCGTTTTTCATCCGAAAATTGATTTTTTGGACTGTACCAAAAATGATTCAAAATGTCAATTGGATCATGCCTCATGTTGAATAACCACTTTTTAAACCCTCACAGTGACCAAAATTGCCATTTTTACAGAGTTTTGCTTACTCAAAAGCTTCCATTTTGACCCGTTTCAGGCACAGAAATGACTTTAAACACACTTATTCTAGTTGACAAAGTCATAATTCACATCCAACAGTCATTTAGAGTCAAAAGAATAAATGTTAACATTTCATCATTATAGACCATTTTGGGAACGTTCGACAGGTCCGGAGTCATCGTTTTTCATCCGAAAATTGATTTTTTGGACTGTACCAAAAATGATTCAAAATGTCAATTGGATCGTGCCTCATGTTGAATAACCACTTTTTAAACTCTCACAGTGACCAAAATTGCCATTTTTACAGAGTTTTGCTTGCTCAAAAGCTTCAATTTTGACTCGTTTCAGGCACAGAAATGACTTTAAACACACTTATTCTAGTTGACAAAGTCATAATTCACATCCAACAGTCATTTAGAGTCAAAAGATTAAATGTTAACATTTCATCATTATAGACCATTTTGGGAACGTTCGACAGGTCCGGAGTCATCGTTTTTCATCCGAAAATTGATTTTTTGGACTGTACCAAAAATGATTCAAAATGTCAATTGGATCATTCCTCATGTTGAATAACCACTTTTTAAACCCTCACAGTGACCAAAATTGCCATTTTTACAGAGTTTTGCTTACTCAAAAGCTTCAATTTTGACCCGTTTCAGGCACAGAAATGACTTTAAACACACTTATTTTAGTTGACAAAGTCATAATTCACATCCAACAGTCATTTAGAGTCAAAAGATTAAATGTTAAAATTTCATCCATATTGACCATTTTGGGATCGTTCGACAGGTCCGGAGTCATCGTTTTTCATCCAAAAATTGATTTTTTGGACTGTACCAAAAATGATTCAAAATGTCAATTGGATCGTGCCTCATGTTGAATAACCACTTTTTAAGCCCTCACAGTGACCAAAATTGCCATTTTTACAGGGTTTTGCTTACTCAAAAGCTTCAATTTTGACCCATTTCAGGCACAGAAATGACTTTAAACACACTTATTTTAGTTGACAAAGTCATAATTCACATCCAACAGTCATTTAGAGTCAAAAGAATAAATGTTAACATTTCATCATTATAGACCATTTTGGGATCGTTCGACAGGTCCGGAGTCATCGTTTTTCATCCGAAAATTGATTTTTTGGACTGTACCAAAAATGATTCAAAATGTCAATTGGATCGTGCCTCATGTTGAATAACCACTTTTTAAACCCTCGCAGTGACCAAAATTGCCATTTTTACAGAGTTTTGCTTACTCAAAAGCTTCAATTTTGACCCGTTTCAGGCACAGAAATGACTTTAAACACACTTATTTTAGTTGACAAAGTCATAATTCACATCCAACAGTCATTTAGAGTCAAAAGATTAAATGTTAAAATTTCATCCATATTGACCATTTTGGGATCGTTCGACAGGTCCGGAGTCATCGTTTTTCATCCGAAAATTGATTTTTTGGACTGTACCAAAAATGATTCAAAATGTCAATTGGATCGTGCCTCATGTTGAATAACCACTTTTTAAACCCTCACAGTGACCAAAATTGCCATTTTTACAGAGTTTTGCTTACTCAAAAGCTTCAATTTTGACCCGTTTCAGGCACAGAAATGACTTTAAACACACTTATTTTAGTTGACAAAGTCATAATTCACATCCAACAGTCATTTAGAGTCAAAAGAATAAATGTTAACATTTCATCATTATAGACCATTTTGGGATCGTTCGACAGGTCCGGAGTCATCGTTTTTCATCCGAAAATTGATTTTTTGGACTGTACCAAAAATGATTCAAAATGTCAATTGGATCGTGCCTCATGTTGAATAACCACTTTTTAAACCCTCGCAGTGACCAAAATTGCCATTTTTACAGAGTTTTGCTTACTCAAAAGCTTCAATTTTGACCCGTTTCAGGCACAGAAATGACTTTAAACACACTTATTTTAGTTGACAAAGTCATAATTCACATCCAACAGTCATTTAGAGTCAAAAGATTAAATGTTAAAATTTCATCCATATTGACCATTTTGGGATCGTTCGACAGGTCCGGAGTCATCGTTTTTCATCCGAAAATTGATTTTTTGGACTGTACCAAAAATGATTCAAAATGTCAATTGGATCGTGCCTCATGTTGAATAACCACTTTTTAAACCCTCACAGTGACCAAAATTGCCATTTTTACAGAGTTTTGCTTACTCAAAAGCTTCAATTTTGACCCGTTTCAGGCACAGAAATGACTTTAAACACACTTATTTTAGTTGACAAAGTCATAATTCACATCCAACAGTCATTTAGAGTCAAAAGATTAAATGTTAAAATTTCATCCATATTGACCATTTTGGGATCGTTCGACAGGTCCGGAGTCATCGTTTTTCATCCGAAAATTGATTTTTTGGACTGTACCAAAAATGATTCAAAATGTCAATTGGATCGTGCCTCATGTTGAATAACCACTTTTTAAACCCTCACAGTGACCAAAATTGCCATTTTTACAGAGTTTTGCTTACTCAAAAGCTTCAATTTTGACCTGTTTCAGGCACAGAAATGACTTTAAACACACTTATTTTAGTTGACAAAGTCATAATTCACATCCAACAGTAATTTAGAGTCAAAAGAATAAATGTTAAAATTTCATCATTATAGACCATTTTGGGATCGTTCGACAGGTCCGGAGTCATCGTTTTTCATCCGAAAATTTATTTTTTGAACTGTACCAAAAATGATTCAAAATGTCAATTGGATCATGCCTCATGTTGAATAAACACTTTTTAAACCCTCACAGTGACCAAAATTGCCATTTTTACAGAGTTTTGCTTACTCAAAAGCTTCCATTTTGACCCGTTTCAGGCACAGAAATGACTTTAAACACACTTATTCTAGTTGACAAAGTCATAATTCACATCCAACAGTCATTTAGAGTCAAAAGATTAAATGTTAAAATTTCATCATTATAGACCATTTTGGGATCGTTCGACAGGTCCGGAGTCATCGTTTTTCATCCGAAAATTGATTTTTTGGACTGTACCAAAAATGATTCAAAATGTCAATTGGATCGTGCCTCATGTTGAATAACCACTTTTTAAACCCTCACAGTGACCAAAATTGCCATTTTTACAGAGTTTTGCTTGCTCAAAAGCTTAAATTTTGACCCGTTTCAGGCACAGAAATGACTTTAAACACACTTATTCTAGTTGACAAAGTCATAATTCACATCCAACAGTCATTTAGAGTCAAAAGATTAAATGTTAAAATTTCATCATTATAGACCATTTTGGGAACGTTCGACAGGTCCGGAGTCATCGTTTTTCATCCGAAAATTGATTTTTTGGACTGTACCAAAAATGATTCAAAATGTCAATTGGATCGTTTCTCATGTTGAATAACCACTTTTTAAACCCTCACAGTGACCAAAATTGCCATTTTTACAGAGTTTTGATTACTCAAAAGCTTCAATTTTGACCCGTTACAGGCACAGAAATGACTTTAAACACACTTATTTTAGTTGAAAAAGTCATAATTCACATCCAACAGTCATTTAGAGTCAAAAGTTTAAATGTTGAAATTTCATCCATATTGACCATTTGGGATCGTTCGACAGGTCCGGAGTCATCGTTTTTCATCCGAAAATTGATTTTTTGGACTGTACCAAAAATGATTCAAAATGTCAATTGGATCGTGCCTCATGTTGAATAACCACTTTTTAAACCCTCACAGTGACCAAAATTGCCATTTTTACAGAGTTTTGCTTGCTCAAAAGCTTCAATTTTGACTCGTTTCAGGCACAGAAATGACTTTAAACACACTTATTCTAGTTGACAAAGTCATAATTCACATCCAACAGTCATTTAGAGTCAAAAGATTAAATGTTAACATTTCATCATTATAGACCATTTTGGGAACGTTCGACAGGTCCGGAGTCATCGTTTTTCATCCGAAAATTGATTTTTTGGACTGTACCAAAAATGATTCAAAATGTCAATTGGATCATGCCTCATGTTGAATAACCACTTTTTAAGCCCTCACAGTGACCAAAATTGCCATTTTTACAGAGTTTTGCTTACTCAAAAGCTTCAATTTTGACCCGTTTCAGGCACAGAAATGACTTTAAACACACTTATTTTAGTTGACAAAGTCATAATTCACATCCAACAGTCATTTAGAGTCAAAAGATTAAATGTTAAAATTTCATCCATATTGACCATTTTGGGATCGTTCGACAGGTCCGGAGTCATCGTTTTTCATCCGAAAATTGATTTTTTTGGACTGTACCAAAAATGATTCAAAATGTCAATTGGATCGTGCCTCATGTTGAATAACCACTTTTTAAACCCTCACAGTGACCAAAATTGCCATTTTTACAGAGTTTTGCTTACTCAAAAGCTTCAATTTTGACCCGTTTCAGGCACAGAAATGACTTTAAACACACTTATTTTAGTTGACAAAGTCATAATTCACATCCAACAGTCATTTAGAGTCAAAAGATTAAATGTTGAAATTTCATCATTATAGACCATTTTGGGATCGTTGGACAGGTCCGGAGTCATCGTTTTTCATCCGAAAATTGATTTTTTGGACTGTACCAAAAATGATTCAAAATGTCAATTGGATCATGCCTCATGTTGAATAACCACTTTTTAAACCCTCACAGTGACCAAAATTGTCATTTTTACAGAGTTTCGCTTACTCAAAAGCTTCAATTTTGACCCGTTTCAGGCACAGAATGGACTTTAAGCACACTTATTTTAGTTGACAAAGTCATAATTCACATCCAACAGTAATTTAGAGTCAAAAGATTAAATGTTAAAATTTCATCATTATAGACCATTTTGGGATCGTTCGACAGGTCCGGAGTCATGGTTTTTCATCCGAAAATTGATTTTTTGGACTGTACCAAAAATGATTCAAAATGTCAATTGGATCATGCCTCATGTTGAATAACCACTTTTGAAACCCTCACAGTGACCGAAATTGCCATTTTTACAGAGTTTTGCTTACTCAAAAGCTTCAATTTTGACCCGTTTCAGGCACAGAAATGACTTTAAACACACTTATTTTAAATGACAAAGTCATAATTCACATCCAACAGTCATTTAGAGTCAAAAGATTAAATGTTGAAATTTCATCATTATAGACCATTTTGGGATCGTTCGACAGGTCCGGAGTCATCGTTTTTCATCCGAAAATTGATTTTTTGGACTGTACCAAAAATGATTCAAAATGTCAATTGGATCGTGCCTCATGTTGAATAACCACTTTTTAAACCCTCACAGTGACCAAAATTGCCATTTTTACAGAGTTTTGCTTACTCAAAAACTTCAATTTTGACCCGTTTCAGGCACAGAAATGACTTTAAACACACTTATTTTAGTTGAAAAAGTCATAATTCACTTCCAACAGTCATTTAGAGTCAAAAGATTAAATGTTGAAATTTCATCCATATTGACCATTTGGGATCGTTCGACAGGTCCGGAGTCATCGTTTTTCATCCGAAAATGGATTTTTTGGACTGTACCAAAAATGATTCAAAATGTCAATTGGATCGTGCCTCAGGTTGAATAACCACTTTTTAAACCCTCACAGTGACCAAAATTGCCATTTTTACAGAGTATTGCTTACTCAAAAGCTTCCATTTTGACCCGTTTCAGGCACAGAAATGACTTTAAACACACTTATTTTAGTTGACAAAGTCATAATTCACATCCAACAGTAATTTAGAGTCAAAAGAATAAATGTTAAAATTTCATCATTATAGACCATTTTGGGATCGTTCGACAGGTCCGGAGTCATTGTTTTTCATCCGAAAATTGATTTTTTGGACTGTACCAAAAATGATTCAAAATGTCAATTGGATCATGGATCATGTTGAATAACCACTTTTTAAACCCTCACAGTGACCAAAATTGCCATTTTTACAGAGTTTTGCTTACTCAAAAGCTTCAATTTTGACCCGTTTCAGGCACAGAAATGACTTTAAACACACTTATTTTAGTTGACAAAGTCATAATTCACATCCAACAGTCATTTAGAGTCAAAAGATTAAATGTTGAAATTTCATCATTATAGACCATTTTGGGATCGTTCGACAGGTCCGGAGTCATCGTTTTTCATCCGAAAATTTATTTTTTAGACTGTACCAAAAATGATTCAAAATGTCAATTGGATCGTGCCTCATGTTGAATAACCACTTTTTAAACCCTCACAGTGACCAAAATTGCCATTTTTACAGAGTTTTGCTTACTCAAAAGCTTTAATTTTGACCCGTTTCAGGCACAGAAATGACTTTAAACACACTTATTCTAGTTGACAAAGTCATAATTCACATCCAACAGTCATTTAGAGTCAAAAGAATAAATGTTAACATTTCATCATTATAGACCATTTTGGGAACGTTCGACAGGTCCGGAGTCATCGTTTTTCATCCGAAAATTGATTTTTTGGACTGTACCAAAAATGATTCAAAATGTCAATTGGATCGTGCCTCATGTTGAATAACCACTTTTTAAACTCTCACAGTGACCAAAATTGCCATTTTTACAGAGTTTTGCTTACTCAAAAGCTTTAATTTTGACCCGTTTCAGGCACAGAAATGACTTTAAACACACTTATTCTAGTTGACAAAGTCATAATTCACATCCAACAGTCATTTAGAGTCAAAAGAATAAATGTTAACATTTCATCATTATAGACCATTTTGGGAACGTTCGACAGGTCCGGAGTCATTGTTTTTCATCCGAAATTTGATTTTTTGAACTGTACCAAAAATGATTCAAAATGTCAATTGGATCGTGCCTCATGTTGAATAACCACTTTTTAAACCCTCACAGTGACCAAAATTGCCAATTTTACAGAGTTTTGCTTACTCAAAAGCTTCAATTTTGACCCGTTTCAGGCACAGAAATGACTTTAAACACACTTATTTTAGTTGACAAAGTCATAATTCACATCCAACAGTAATTTAGAGTCAAAAGAATAAATGTTAAAATTTCATCATTATAGACCATTTTGGGATCGTTCGACAGGTCCGGAGTCATCGTTTTTCATCCGAAAATTGATTTTTTGGACTGTACCAAAAATGATTCAAAATGTCAATTGGATGATGCCTCATGTTGAATAACCACTTTTTAAACCCTCACAGTGACCAAAATTGCCATTTTTACAGAGTTTTGCTTACTCAAAAGCTTCCATTTTGACCCGTTTCAGGCACAGAAATGACTTTAAACACACTTATTCTAGTTGACAAAGTCATAATTCACATCCAACAGTCATTTAGAGTCAAAAGATTAAATGTTGAAATTTCATCATTATAGACCATTTTGGGATCGTTCGACAGGTCCGGAGTCATCGTTTTTCATCCGAAAATTGATTTTTTGGACTGTACCAAAAATGATTCAAAATGTCAATTGGATCGTGCCTCATGTTGAATAACCACTTTTTAAACCCTCACAGTGACCAAAATTGCCATTTTTACAGAGTTTTGCTTGCTCAAAAGCTTCAATTTTGACCCGTTTCAGGCACAGAAATGACTTTAAACACACTTATTCTAGTTGACAAAGTCATAATTCACATCCAACAGTCATTTAGAGTCAAAAGATTAAATGTTAACATTTCATCATTATAGACCATTTTGGGAACGTTCGACAGGTCCGGAGTCATCGTTTTTCATCCGAAAATTGATTTTTTTGGACTGTACCAAAAATGATTCAAAATGTCAATTGGATCGTTCCTCATGTTGAATAACCACTTTTTAAACCCTCACAGTGACCAAAATTGCCATTTTTACAGAGTTTTGCTTACTCAAAAGCTTCAATTTTGACCCGTTTCAGGCACAGAAATGACTTTAAACACACTTATTTTAGTTGACAAAGTCATAATTCACATCCAACAGTAATTTAGAGTCAAAAGAATAAATGTTAAAATTTCATCATTATAGACCATTTTGGGATCGTTCGACAGGTCCGGAGTCATCGTTTTTCATCCGAAAATTGATTTTTTGGACTGTACCAAAAATGATTCAAAATGTCAATTGGATCATGCCTCATGTTGAATAACCACTTTTTAAACCCTCACAGTGACCAAAATTGCCATTTTTACAGAGTTTTGCTTACTCAAAAGCTTCCATTTTGACCCGTTTCAGGCACAGAAATGACTTTAAACACACTTATTCTAGTTGACAAAGTCATAATTCACATCCAACAGTCATTTAGAGTCAAAAGATTAAATGTTGAAATTTCATCATTATAGACCATTTTGGGATCGTTCGACAGGTCCGGAGTCATCGTTTTTCATCTGAAAATTGATTTTTTGGACTGTACCAAAAATGATTCAAAATGTCAATTGGATCGTGCCTCATGTTGAATAACCACTTTTTAAACCCTCACAGTGACCAAAATTGCCATTTTTACAGAGTTTTGCTTGCTCAAAAGCTTCAATTTTGACTCGTTTCAGGCACAGAAATGACTTTAAACACACTTATTCTAGTTGACAAAGTCATAATTCACATCCAACAGTCATTTAGAGTCAAAAGATTAAATGTTAACATTTCATCATTATAGACCATTTTGGGAACGTTCGACAGGTCCGGAGTCATCGTTTTTCATCCGAAAATTGATTTTTTGGACTGTACCAAAAATGATTCAAAATGTCAATTGGATCATTCCTCATGTTGAATAACCACTTTTTAAACCCTCACAGTGACCAAAATTGCCATTTTTACAGAGTTTTGCTTACTCAAAAGCTTCAATTTTGACCCGTTTCAGGCACAGAAATGACTTTAAACACACTTATTTTAGTTGACAAAGTCATAATTCACATCCAACAGTCATTTAGAGTCAAAAGATTAAATGTTAAAATTTCATCCATATTGACCATTTTGGGATCGTTCGACAGGTCCGGAGTCATCGTTTTTCATCCGAAAATTGATTTTTTGGACTGTACCAAAAATGATTCAAAATGTCAATTGGATCGTGCCTCATGTTGAATAACCACTTTTTAAACCCTCACAGTGACCAAAATTGCCATTTTTACAGAGTTTTGCTTACTCAAAAGCTTCAATTTTGACCCGTTTCAGGCACAGAAATGACTTTAAACACACTTATTTTAGTTGACAAAGTCATAATTCACATCCAACAGTAATTTAGAGTCAAAAGAATAAATGTTAAAATTTCATCATTATAGACCATTTTGGGATCGTTCGACAGGTCCGGAGTCATCGTTTTTCATCCGAAAATTTATTTTTTGAACTGTACCAAAAATGATTCAAAATGTCAATTGGATCATGCCTCATGTTGAATAAACACTTTTTAAACCCTCACAGTGACCAAAATTGCCATTTTTACAGAGTTTTGCTTACTCAAAAGCTTCCATTTTGACCCGTTTCAGGCACAGAAATGACTTTAAACACACTTATTCTAGTTGACAAAGTCATAATTCACATCCAACAGTCATTTAGAGTCAAAAGATTAAATGTTAAAATTTCATCATTATAGACCATTTTGGGATCGTTCGACAGGTCCGGAGTCATCGTTTTTCATCCGAAAATTGATTTTTTGGACTGTACCAAAAATGATTCAAAATGTCAATTGGATCGTTTCTCATGTTGAATAACCACTTTTTAAACCCTCACAGTGACCAAAATTGCCATTTTTACAGAGTTTTGATTACTCAAAAGCTTCAATTTTGACCCGTTTCAGGCACAGAAATGACTTTAAACACACTTATTTTAGTTGAAAAAGTCATAATTCACATCCAACAGTCATTTAGAGTCAAAAGTTTAAATGTTGAAATTTCATCCATATTGACCATTTGGGATCGTTCGACAGGTCCGGAGTCATCGTTTTTCATCCGAAAATTGATTTTTTGGACTGTACCAAAAATGATTCAAAATGTCAATTGGATCGTGCCTCATGTTGAATAACCACTTTTTAAACCCTCACAGTGACCAAAATTGCCATTTTTACAGAGTTTTGCTTGCTCAAAAGCTTCAATTTTGACTCGTTTCAGGCACAGAAATGACTTTAAACACACTTATTCTAGTTGACAAAGTCATAATTCACATCCAACAGTCATTTAGAGTCAAAAGATTAAATGTTAACATTTCATCATTATAGACCATTTTGGGAACGTTCGACAGGTCCGGAGTCATCGTTTTTCATCCGAAAATTGATTTTTTGGACTGTACCAAAAATGATTCAAAATGTCAATTGGATCATTCCTCATGTTGAATAACCACTTTTTAAACCCTCACAGTGACCAAAATTGCCATTTTTACAGAGTTTTGCTTACTCAAAAGCTTCAATTTTGACCCGTTTCAGGCACAGAAATGACTTTAAACACACTTATTTTAGTTGACAAAGTCATAATTCACATCCAACAGTCATTCAGAGTCAAAAGATTAAATGTTAAAATTTCATCCATATTGACCATTTTGGGATCGTTCGACAGGTCCGGAGTCATCGTTTTTCATCCGAAAATTGATTTTTTGGACTGTACCAAAAATGATTCAAAATGTCAATTGGATCGTGCCTCATGTTGAATAACCACTTTTTAAGCCCTCACAGTGACCAAAATTGCCATTTTTACAGGGTTTTGCTTACTCAAAAGCTTCAATTTTGACCCATTTCAGGCACAGAAATGACTTTAAACACACTTATTTTAGTTGACAAAGTCATAATTCACATCCAACAGTCATTTAGAGTCAAAAGAATAAATGTTAACATTTCATCATTATAGACCATTTTGGGATCGTTCGACAGGTCCGGAGTCATTGTTTTTAATCCGAAAATTGATTTTTTTGGACTGTACCAAAAATGATTCAAAATGTCAATTGGATCGTGCCTCATGTTGAATAACCACTTTTTAAACCCTCGCAGTGACCAAAATTGCCATTTTTACAGAGTTTTGCTTACTCAAAAGCTTCAATTTTGACCCGTTTCAGGCACAGAAATGACTTTAAACACACTTATTTTAGTTGACAAAGTCATAATTCACATCCAACAGTCATTTAGAGTCAAAAGATTAAATGTTAAAATTTCATCCATATTGACCATTTTGGGATCGTTCGACAGGTCCGGAGTCATCGTTTTTCATCCGAAAATTGATTTTTTGGACTGTACCAAAAATGATTCAAAATGTCAATTGGATCGTGCCTCATGTTGAATAACCACTTTTTAAACCCTCACAGTGACCAAAATTGCCATTTTTACAGAGTTTTGCTTACTCAAAAGCTTCAATTTTGACCCGTTTCAGGCACAGAAATGACTTTAAACACACTTATTTTAGTTGACAAAGTCATAATTCACATCCAACAGTCATTTAGAGTCAAAAGATTAAATGTTAAAATTTCATCCATATTGACCATTTTGGGATCGTTCGACAGGTCCGGAGTCATCGTTTTTCATCCGAAAATTGATTTTTTGGACTGTACCAAAAATGATTCAAAATGTCAATTGGATCGTGCCTCATGTTGAATAACCACTTTTTAAACCCTCACAGTGACCAAAATTGCCATTTTTACAGAGTTTTGCTTACTCAAAAGCTTCAATTTTGACCCGTTTCAGGCACAGAAATGACTTTAAACACACTTATTTTAGTTGACAAAGTCATAATTCACATCCAACAGTAATTTAGAGTCAAAAGAATAAATGTTAAAATTTCATCATTATAGACCATTTTGGGATCGTTCGACAGGTCCGGAGTCATCGTTTTTCATCCGAAAATTTATTTTTTGAACTGTACCAAAAATGATTCAAAATGTCAATTGGATCATGCCTCATGTTGAATAAACACTTTTTAAACCCTCACAGTGACCAAAATTGCCATTTTTACAGAGTTTTGCTTACTCAAAAGCTTCCATTTTGACCCGTTTCAGGCACAGAAATGACTTTAAACACACTTATTCTAGTTGACAAAGTCATAATTCACATCCAACAGTCATTTAGAGTCAAAAGATTAAATGTTAAAATTTCATCATTATAGACCATTTTGGGATCGTTCGACAGGTCCGGAGTCATCGTTTTTCATCCGAAAATTGATTTTTTGGACTGTACCAAAAATGATTCAAAATGTCAATTGGATCGTTTCTCATGTTGAATAACCACTTTTTAAACCCTCACAGTGACCAAAATTGCCATTTTTACAGAGTTTTGATTACTCAAAAGCTTCAATTTTGACCCGTTTCAGGCACAGAAATGACTTTAAACACACTTATTTTAGTTGAAAAAGTCATAATTCACATCCAACAGTCATTTAGAGTCAAAAGTTTAAATGTTGAAATTTCATCCATATTGACCATTTGGGATCGTTCGACAGGTCCGGAGTCATCGTTTTTCATCCGAAAATTGATTTTTTGGACTGTACCAAAAATGATTCAAAATGTCAATTGGATCGTTCCTCATGTTGAATAACCACTTTTTAAACCCTCACAGTGACCAAAATTGCCATTTTTACAGAGTTTTGCTTACTCAAAAGCTTCAATTTTGACCCATTTCAGGCACAGAAAAGACTTTAAACACACTTATTCTAGTTGACAAAGTCATAATTCACATCCAACAGTCATTTAGAGTCAAAAGATTAAATGTTAACATTTCATCATTATAGACCATTTTGGGAACGTTCGACAGGTCCGGAGTCATCGTTTTTCATCCGAAAATTGATTTTTTGGACTGTACCAAAAATGATTCAAAATGTCAATTGGATCATTCCTCATGTTGAATAACCACTTTTTAAACCCTCACAGTGACCAAAATTGCCATTTTTACAGAGTTTTGCTTACTCAAAAGCTTCAATTTTGACCCGTTTCAGGCACAGAAATGACTTATGGCTGAGATACCCGCCACCCCCTCTCAACACAATCCCCAAAAGGAGGGAAACCGGAAACAGTTCTTAAAGTTTTTGGATGTGGGATGGAGTGACCATCCCGGCCGTATTTATTAAAACAAAAAATTAAAACATTAAACGTTTTCATGTTATGTACAATTTCATTATCACATTACGATGTTTGGCTAACCTTAACATAATCTCTAATACAGAGGTTCTCCTAGCCGAACTAGCATCCTACAAAAAACATTCTCTAAGAACACTGAAATTGTACATCCTAACGTTTAAGGGCCAACGGCAAGGTCATAACCGGTGTCAAGATCCCTAACCAGACTTACCCCTCCCACTTGGGAGGGGCGACAGCACAGAGGCTTACCTCAAGTGCAACTACTAACAATTTCCCTTGACTTGACGGGGGCACTTAAGACTCGACGCCATTTAAAGGTCGTTCGAACACTTGTGTGTGGTATCTAGAAGGTATCGTTGACTTCTCCCCACCCCACACAACTTACCGCATCTGCCGTCGCAGATGACACTGGCCCCGGGAAATTCCCCAGGAGGGGGCTGTAACCCCTCCTACAAAGGAAGGGGCCTTGACCGCCTTTCCTTTACTTCCGGCGACCCGCCCTTAGACGGGACCGCCTCCCCATTGAGGGGCCAATGGCCACCTCTCCCGAGCGCTCCCATCCGTGTTGGGTGACGCCCACTCATAGGGATCTACCAATTAGTGCTCACCGATCATGACCTTACCGACTACCAAAAATAAATACGACAATTCTTACTCAAACCTATGAAAACATTGGTCGCTACGACCGAAAGAACATGCTAAAAATGCAACACTACATCAAATCATTTCAATCGTAACAACCTAGACGATATTCACCATACTTTATTATGATTAACAACACTGATACTGTCACAGCCTGTAGACGAAATGGAAAAAACAAACTTATAACTTCACTTTATTGCACAACAACTTGCTGTCCTCAGGGGCTGGTGGGTGGGTCAAAATTGGCTCTTCGTTCCGTCCCGAGCTCACGTGTAGCGAGGAGGTGCAGCTTCGGAGCACAAGAACAAGAGGACGTCTTCTGGTCTTGCGTCTCTTTTTATCCGTCTTCAGGGCGGGCGAAAACCCGCCCCTGCCCGCCCCGAGGGCGTGGCTGGCTGCGTCGGTGTCTAGGCCAGCCCACTCTAGGGCGGGAAAAAGCGCGCCCCGGCTACGCCGCTTCGGGCATACCAGCCGAGACGCGCCTCCCGCCCAAAAATGGCTTCCCGGGGGGATCGAGGCACTCCGCCATACGTTCGGGGGGACCGAGTGGTCGCCCCTTTCCATATGGCTGAGATACCCGCCACCCCCTCTCAACACAATCCCCAAAAGGAGGGAAACCGGAAACAGTTCTTAAAGTTTTTGGATGTGGGATGGAGTGACCATCCCGGCCGTATTTATTAAAACAAAAAATTAAAACATTAAACGTTTTCATGTTATGTACAATTTCATTATCACATTACGATGTTTGGCTAACCTTAACATAATCTCTAATACAGAGGTTCTCCTAGCCGAACTAGCATCCTACAAAAAACATTCTCTAAGAACACTGAAATTGTACATCCTAACGTTTAAGGGCCAACGGCAAGGTCATAACCGGTGTCAAGATCCCTAACCAGACTTACCCCTCCCACTTGGGAGGGGCGACAGCACAGAGGCTTACCTCAAGTGCAACTACTAACAATTTCCCTTGACTTGACGGGGGCACTTAAGACTCGACGCCATTTAAAGGTCGTTCGAACACTTGTGTGTGGTATCTAGAAGGTATCGTTGACTTCTCCCCACCCCACACAACTTACCGCATCTGCCGTCGCAGATGACACTGGCCCCGGGAAATTCCCCAGGAGGGGGCTGTAACCCCTCCTACAAAGGAAGGGGCCTTGACCGCCTTTCCTTTACTTCCGGCGACCCGCCCTTAGACGGGACCGCCTCCCCATTGAGGGGCCAATGGCCACCTCTCCCGAGCGCTCCCATCCGTGTTGGGTGACGCCCACTCATAGGGATCTACCAATTAGTGCTCACCGATCATGACCTTACCGCCACAGGTCCGGATAGTTGACCGGCTATCCGGACCCCCCACAAAAAACTCCTACCTAGAGGTCATGATTTAACGATTTTAACCAAGCTAAGAAGTCTCCTATGAGTAACTCATTCCCAACCCTCGACAAATGCACACCATCCCCCAAATACATACTGTCGTCGTTAATACAACTATGCGAGATCGAATGCAATGTCTTGGAACGGAACAACCTACTCACTTTGTTATTCAATTTTTTAACGGAATGATTCAACGCAGGGATCGAGATAGCCCCCCGCCACACTTTTCGTGGGATCATATGAGACCACGCAATTGTACACCCCGGAACTCTCCTTGCTAACCAACTTACCGTGGAAAGCATAGCCTCCAGGAGAAGTCGTCTACCGGTGGTGGCCAAATCATTGCCCCCTAGATGCACTATGACTATGGACGGCGGTGACCTCATCCGCACTAACAAACCCTCAAAGAATGCTTGAAACTGGTCAATACAGAGACCGCCTCTTCCGTAGAAGGACACTCTGTACCCGTATTCCCCAGGTACGTGAATCATGTCACCTGCTTTGAATACGTCTGCGGCCCGTCTCACGTATGAGTGGCCTACGACCCACACCTCCTTTCTCTCAGCCGGTGATGTGCGACCGCTGGCCTGGTGTTGGGTCGACTGCACAGTCCGCCCTGCCGCGTAGGCTTGCGCAACTGAAAACAAACAAAAGACAAGAAGCGTGAGTACATGATTACAGCTTCACAACATGTGCAATCGCACATACCTCTTATAACAATTGGAGGACCAGCGCCCCATACGTTTTACTTGTTCTACATTAAGACCCCTGGCTGTAGCTTCAGTGGCAGCCCCTATTCGAAAGGAATGGGTCCCAAATTCGCCCGGGTCCAAGCCCGCTGCGGCAATGGCCATTGCAAGCACCCGCTGAAACTGAAACCTCGTCAGCGGGGTGGCGTCTGCATGCCTCAACAATGTCCCCCCCCATGATGCCACCCTTCGTGCTAGGTAATCTTCTAAGCACTGTACCGGACACATGGATGACCCGGGGATCCTGCGAATGATCGTGCAGTCCCCCTTCCCATCTTGGTCGGTCTTGGACCTGAGAAAGGAGACAACCATCGCATCGCCCCTGATCTGAACATGTTCCCTGCACAAGCCCCCCGTCACATCCTGTTTGTTCCTTGCAACTAGCTCACTAACTCTCATAGCCCCGTGAAATGCCAGCGTAAATGCAGTCCGGAACAAACAGGTCTCGAAAGGGGACGAGCATGTGTTAGGGAGTGTGGCCAGTAACTGGGACAACCTGTCTAGACCTATCGGTCGTCTTACGTCTACTCTGCGACCCTCTAGGCGTTGCCACCCACGCAGCGCTTTCTGTACTGTAAAAGACGCTGTTGGGTCCGGGATGCCATGGGCCCTGGCAACAAAAGAAATGGCGGCACAATGCCTTTGGGCCGTAGCCACCGATTTCCCAGCCCTACGTAAGGACATCAGAAAAAGTACTACCCACTCTTCCTGACCCCAAAGTCCCCCTCTCTCTGCCCCCAAAAAGGCTAAATAGGCTTGGAACGCCCCTTCATATGCCTTCCTTGTCCTGGGTGCTAGACTCTCTCCCACGAGGTGACGAAGTTCGGGGCACCGAGAGACCAGAGAGCTTCGGGGAAGGGTGCCGGCTCCGGGTCCGCTGAAGGAAGGAAACCCGAGAAAGCCTGCATGTGAAAACGAGACAGTGCATCAGCAGCCTGATTCATCACCCCTGGGACATGTTTTGCTCTGAATACCACGTTCAGTTGCATACACAGTAGGACAATTTCTTTGAGCAGCCTCAAAATCAATTTACAATGGGCTGCCTGACTATTGATGCATTCTACCACGGTCATATTGTCGGACCAGAACACGACAGAGTGATCTCTGAACCCTTCTGGCCAGGTTCTCAGGGCCACCAAAATGGGAAATAGTTCAAGGAAAGCAATATTACTCGTTAGCCCCTTCTCGTGCCACCATAGGGGCCACCTTTGAGCAGACCATTTTGTGCCGAAGATGGCGCCAAAGCCTATGCTTCCCGCTGAATCTGTCCATAGCCCAAGCTCTTCTGAGGACACGGTTGGCTTGTTCCAGATGACTCGGCCATTGAAGTCCGCCAAAAATGCTAACCAAATTCGCATGTCCTGGCGGACCTCAGCCGATAACCTCGTGCGATGATGACCCTCTTTTAGGCCAACCATCGCTTGGGCAATTGAGCGGGAAAAAGGGCGAGCCATTGGGATCACCCTCAAGGCAAAGTTCAACTTTCCCACTAATTGTTGCAACTGATGCAGTGTAACCTTAGATGCATACAAACATACTTGGAGGGCTGCCCTGAATTTTAACACTTTGCTAGCTGGTAAACGGAAACACCCCTCCCTTGAGTCCAACTCGATCCCCAAAAATTCGAGGCAAGTCGTGGGACCCATAGTTTTACCCGGTGCCAATGGCACGCCAAAATGACCCATCAACACACAGAATTCAGCTAAGGCCTGAGCACATTCGGGATTTCCGGCGGGACCAAGGAACAAAAAGTCGTCAAGGTAGTGCATTACATTTCGGAAACCCGTTTTCTTAGTGAACACCCATTGCAGGAAAGTACTGAATTGCTCAAAATAAGCACATGATATAGAGCATCCCATTGGCATACACCTATCCATGTAAAATGACCCCTGGAACCCGAATCCCAAAAGACGCTGATCGTCTGGGTGTACCGGGAGCAACCGGAACGCTGACTCGATATCTGATTTCGCCATCAACGTCCCGGGCCCCAGGCGATTCAAGATGGCTACTGCCTCATCAAACGATGCGTATCGCACCGAACAAACTTCTGGATCAATTGCGTCGTTCACCGAAAGGCCGTGTGGGGCAGACAAATTATGGATCAAACGAAACTCACCTGGGTCCTTCTTGGGGACCACCCCTAACGGAGAACAAACAAAATCCGGTACCGGGAGTACACTAAACGGGCCAGCGACCCGTCCCCGGCTAACCTCTTTCTGAATGTTTTCTTGCACCACAGATGTATGTTGTAGAACAGAAAGTTGATTTTTGCAAATCCCTACACCCTGAAAGTCCCCCACCGGGATGCGGAAACCATGTGAAAAACCGTTCCGCAGCACCCCAGCAGAAGTACGATCCGGGTATTCACTGAGCCAGGGAATCATTGCCAAGGTATCAATCGGGGTTGGTAAAGGCGCCCCTCGGACTAGTTTAGACCTGTTTGGCGCCTCCCTTACCCCCATTCTCACCCGTTCTGGCTCTGCACGATGACTCAGGATGGGACGACCCACACGTACTACACTCATGTTTGAATTTACACGATCCCGGAGGTCTGGTACATTTCCCTTTGTTGAAATTAAAGCAGAAACCCTTCCTCCCTGTATTGCCTGCGGGCCTCGACTGATCGTCGGTGCTCGTACTTGGTCGAAAGGGCGTCCCTACATTTTGGCGGGAGTAATCTACAACATTGCTCCCAACCAATGGCATCTTTAACATTCCTGATTCTTTCATTTTATCCCATGTTACAGAATCGTAACAATCCCAAGTCAAACCCTTGTTATGTTCCTTTTCTTTCCTGAACAGATTGTCATAACAAAACCAATGGTTACCTTGATACGCTGTCGAGTAACCCATAATTCGTGATTGATAAATGGGAAATTCAGAAAGCAACTCGGGCCTACGTTCCCCCAAAATCGATGTAAAAATACCCCACGCATTGCCCCAGTTGCCAATATTCTCATTTACCTTAAAGGCGGCCATTTTTGCGCGCCAAACACTCGGATGCATTAGGTCCTTCTGACTTTTAACATGCTCCACCTCATAATGATCAACAAGCAAGGAGAAAATGTTCACGTACTCCCCAGCCCAGATCTTTTCCTTTATAGCTAAAGGCACATGTTGTCCCAATCTCTCTCTACGAGAGGGTGCTGACTCGTCCCTTGCAATCGGCAATGGCCGCTTACCTGCACCGGACGCAGCGTCGGCCGCTTGCGGCTTGTCTATTCCCGCCAACGGCGCAGTCACTTTAGCTGCATCTCTCTTCTCACGAAGCCCTTTTATCAGCGCCTGTGCCTCGGCAGCCGTGGCGCCATCACTACTATCCCCCAACCAAGCTGCTAGCTGTGCTGCCAGCTCGGGGGGCATGTCTTCTTTGGATGTCGGGGTGACGACAACGGGGATTGGATTCCCCTCCATTGGTACTGGGGTCGGCGCCTCGAGCGGTACAGAGGGGACCGGGACGTCTCCCCCGGCTGGAACCCTTCTCGGCCTCTTAGGTCTCCCTCCAGCCGGCGCAGGGCCCGAACCCTCCTCCCCGTCTTGTTTCGCCAACCGTTTCTTTATGTCGGACACCTCTTTGCAAAGGGCCCGCACCATCTGGTCGGTCGTCATTCTCTTTGCGACTTTCTTTGGCATTTCTCCGACGAAGTATCTAGAAGACAAAGAAAAAGATCAAAAAGCTCAAAATTGGCTCTTCGTTCCGTCCCGAGCTCACGTGTAGCGAGGAGGTGCAGCTTCGGAGCACAAGAACAAGAGGACGTCTTCTGGTCTTGCGTCTCTTTTTATCCGTCTTCAGGGCGGGCGAAAACCCGCCCCTGCCCGCCCCGAGGGCGTGGCTGGCTGCGTCGGTGTCTAGGCCAGCCCACTCTAGGGCGGGAAAAAGCGCGCCCCGGCTACGCCGCTTCGGGCATACCAGCCGAGACGCGCCTCCCGCCCAAAAATGGCTTCCCGGGGGGATCGAGGCACTCCGCCATACGTTCGGGGGGACCGAGTGGTCGCCCCTTTCCATTAAACACACTTATTTTAGTTGACAAAGTCATAATTCACATCCAACAGCCATTTAGAGTCAAAAGATTAAATGTTAAAATTTCATCCATATTGACCATTTTGGGATCGTTCGACAGGTCCGGAGTCATCGTTTTTCATCCGAAAATTGATTTTTTGGACTGTACCAAAAATGATTCAAAATGTCAATTGGATCGTGCCTCATGTTGAATAACCACTTTTTAAGCCCTCACAGTGACCAAAATTGCCATTTTTACAGGGTTTTGCTTACTCAAAAGCTTCAATTTTGACCCGTTTCAGGCACAGAAATGACTTTAAACACACTTATTTTAGTTGACAAAGTCATAATTCACATCCAACAGTCATTTAGAGTCAAAAGAATAAATGTTAACATTTCATCATTATAGACCATTTTGGGATCGTTCGACAGGTCCGGAGTCATCGTTTTTCATCCGAAAATTGATTTTTTGGACTGTACCAAAAATGATTCAAAATGTCAATTGGATCGTGCCTCATGTTGAATAACTACTTTTTAAACCCTCGCAGTGACCAAAATTGCCATTTTTACAGAGTTTTGCTTACTCAAAAGCTTCAATTTTGACCCGTTTCAGGCACAGAAATGACTTTAAACACACTTATTTTAGTTGACAAAGTCATAATTCACATCCAACAGTCATTTAGAGTCAAAAGATTAAATGTTAAAATTTCATCCATATTGACCATTTTGGGATCGTTCGACAGGTCCGGAGTCATCGTTTTTCATCCGAAAATTGATTTTTTGGACTGTACCAAAAATGATTCAAAATGTCAATTGGATCGTGCCTCATGTTGAATAACCACTTTTTAAACCCTCACAGTGACCAAAATTGCCATTTTTACAGAGTTTTGCTTACTCAAAAGCTTCAATTTTGACCCGTTTCAGGCACAGAAATGACTTTAAACACACTTATTTTAGTTGACAAAGTCATAATTCACATCCAACAGTCATTTAGAGTCAAAAGATTAAATGTTAAAATTTCATCCATATTGACCATTTTGGGATCGTTCGACAGGTCCGGAGTCATCGTTTTTCATCCGAAAATTGATTTTTTGGACTGTACCAAAAATGATTCAAAATGTCAATTGGATCGTGCCTCATGTTGAATAACCACTTTTTAAACCCTCACAGTGACCAAAATTGCCATTTTTACAGAGTTTTGCTTACTCAAAAGCTTCAATTTTGACCCGTTTCAGGCACAGAAATGACTTTAAACACACTTATTTTAGTTGACAAAGTCATAATTCACATCCAACAGTCATTTAGAGTCAAAAGATTAAATGTTAAAATTTCATCCATATTGACCATTTTGGGATCGTTCGACAGGTCCGGAGTCATCGTTTTTCATCCGAAAATTGATTTTTTGGACTGTACCAAAAATGATTCAAAATGTCAATTGGATCGTGCCTCATGTTGAATAACCACTTTTTAAACCCTCACAGTGACCAAAATTGCCATTTTTACAGAGTTTTGCTTACTCAAAAGCTTCAATTTTGACCCGTTTCAGGCACAGAAATGACTTTAAACACACTTATTTTAGTTGACAAAGTCATAATTCACATCCAACAGTAATTTAGAGTCAAAAGAATAAATGTTAAAATTTCATCATTATAGACCATTTTGGGATCGTTCGACAGGTCCGGAGTCATCGTTTTTCATCCGAAAATTTATTTTTTGAACTGTACCAAAAATGATTCAAAATGTCAATTGGATCATGCCTCATGTTGAATAAACACTTTTTAAACCCTCACAGTGACCAAAATTGCCATTTTTACAGAGTTTTGCTTACTCAAAAGCTTCCATTTTGACCCGTTTCAGGCACAGAAATGACTTTAAACACACTTATTCTAGTTGACAAAGTCATAATTCACATCCAACAGTCATTTAGAGTCAAAAGATTAAATGTTAAAATTTCATCATTATAGACCATTTTGGGATCGTTCGACAGGTCCGGAGTCATCGTTTTTCATCCGAAAATTGATTTTTTGGACTGTACCAAAAATGATTCAAAATGTCAATTGGATCGTTTCTCATGTTGAATAACCACTTTTTAAACCCTCACAGTGACCAAAATTGCCATTTTTACAGAGTTTTGATTACTCAAAAGCTTCAATTTTGACCCGTTTCAGGCACAGAAATGACTTTAAACACACTTATTTTAGTTGAAAAAGTCATAATTCACATCCAACAGTCATTTAGAGTCAAAAGTTTAAATGTTGAAATTTCATCCATATTGACCATTTGGGATCGTTCGACAGGTCCGGAGTCATCGTTTTTCATCCGAAAATTGATTTTTTGGACTGTACCAAAAATGATTCAAAATGTCAATTGGATCGTGCCTCATGTTGAATAACCACTTTTTAAACCCTCACAGTGACCAAAATTGCCATTTTTACAGAGTTTTGCTTGCTCAAAAGCTTCAATTTTGACTCGTTTCAGGCACAGAAATGACTTTAAACACACTTATTCTAGTTGACAAAGTCATAATTCACATCCAACAGTCATTTAGAGTCAAAAGATTAAATGTTAACATTTCATCATTATAGACCATTTTGGGAACGTTCGACAGGTCCGGAGTCATCGTTTTTCATCCGAAAATTGATTTTTTGGACTGTACCAAAAATGATTCAAAATGTCAATTGGATCATTCCTCATGTTGAATAACCACTTTTTAAACCCTCACAGTGACCAAAATTGCCATTTTTACAGAGTTTTGCTTACTCAAAAGCTTCAATTTTGACCCGTTTCAGGCACAGAAATGACTTTAAACACACTTATTTTAGTTGACAAAGTCATAATTCACATCCAACAGTCATTTAGAGTCAAAAGATTAAATGTTAAAATTTCATCCATATTGACCATTTTGGGATCGTTCGACAGGTCCGGAGTCATCGTTTTTCATCCGAAAATTGATTTTTTGGACTGTACCAAAAATGATTCAAAATGTCAATTGGATCGTGCCTCATGTTGAATAACCACTTTTTAAACCCTCACAGTGACCAAAATTGCCATTTTTACAGAGTTTTGCTTACTCAAAAGCTTCAATTTTGACCCGTTTCAGGCACAGAAATGACTTTAAACACACTTATTTTAGTTGACAAAGTCATAATTCACATCCAACAGTCATTTAGAGTCAAAAGATTAAATGTTAAAATTTCATCCATATTGACCATTTTGGGATCGTTCGACAGGTCCGGAGTCATCGTTTTTCATCCGAAAATTGATTTTTTGGACTGTACCAAAAATGATTCAAAATGTCAATTGGATCGTGCCTCATGTTGAATAACCACTTTTTAAACCCTCACAGTGACCAAAATTGCCATTTTTACAGAGTTTTGCTTACTCAAAAGCTTCAATTTTGACCCGTTTCAGGCACAGAAATGACTTTAAACACACTTATTTTAGTTGACAAAGTCATAATTCACATCCAACAGTAATTTAGAGTCAAAAGAATAAATGTTAAAATTTCATCATTATAGACCATTTTGGGATCGTTCGACAGGTCCGGAGTCATCGTTTTTCATCCGAAAATTTATTTTTTGAACTGTACCAAAAATGATTCAAAATGTCAATTGGATCATGCCTCATGTTGAATAAACACTTTTTAAACCCTCACAGTGACCAAAATTGCCATTTTTACAGAGTTTTGCTTACTCAAAAGCTTCCATTTTGACCCGTTTCAGGCACAGAAATGACTTTAAACACACTTATTCTAGTTGACAAAGTCATAATTCACATCCAACAGTCATTTAGAGTCAAAAGATTAAATGTTAAAATTTCATCATTATAGACCATTTTGGGATCGTTCGACAGGTCCGGAGTCATCGTTTTTCATCCAAAAATTGATTTTTTGGACTGTACCAAAAATGATTCAAAATGTCAATTGGATCGTTTCTCATGTTGAATAACCACTTTTTAAACCCTCACAGTGACCAAAATTGCCATTTTTACAGAGTTTTGATTACTCAAAAGCTTCAATTTTGACCCGTTTCAGGCACAGAAATGACTTTAAACACACTTATTTTAGTTGAAAAAGTCATAATTCACATCCAACAGTCATTTAGAGTCAAAAGTTTAAATGTTGAAATTTCATCCATATTGACCATTTGGGATCGTTCGACAGGTCCGGAGTCATCGTTTTTCATCCGAAAATTGATTTTTTGGACTGTACCAAAAATGATTCAAAATGTCAATTGGATCGTGCCTCATGTTGAATAACCACTTTTTAAACCCTCACAGTGACCAAAATTGCCATTTTTACAGAGTTTTGCTTGCTCAAAAGCTTCAATTTTGACTCGTTTCAGGCACAGAAATGACTTTAAACACACTTATTCTAGTTGACAAAGTCATAATTCACATCCAACAGTCATTTAGAGTCAAAAGATTAAATGTTAACATTTCATCATTATAGACCATTTTGGGAACGTTCGACAGGTCCGGAGTCATCGTTTTTCATCCGAAAATTGATTTTTTGAACTGTACCAAAAATGATTCAAAATGTCAATTGGATCATTCCTCATGTTGAATAACCACTTTTTAAACCCTCACAGTGACCAAAATTGCCATTTTTACAGAGTTTTGCTTACTCAAAAGCTTCAATTTTGACCCGTTTCAGGCACAGAAATGACTTTAAACACACTTATTTTAGTTGACAAAGTCATAATTCACATCCAACAGTCATTTAGAGTCAAAAGATTAAATGTTGAAATTTCATCCATATTGACCATTTTGGGATCGTTCGACAGGTCCGGAGTCATCGTTTTTCATCCGAAAATTGATTTTTTGGACTGTACCAAAAATGATTCAAAATGTCAATTGGATCGTGCCTCATGTTGAATAACCACTTTTTAAGCCCTCACAGTGACCAAAATTGCCATTTTTACAGGGTTTTGCTTACTCAAAAGCTTCAATTTTGACCCGTTTCAGGCACAGAAATGACTTTAAACACACTTATTTTAGTTGACAAAGTCATAATTCACATCCAACAGTCATTTAGAGTCAAAAGAATAAATGTTAACATTTCATCATTATAGACCATTTTGGGATCGTTCGACAGGTCCGGAGTCATCGTTTTTCATCCGAAAATTGATTTTTTGGACTGTACCAAAAATGATTCAAAATGTCAATTGGATCGTGCCTCATGTTGAATAACCACTTTTTAAACCCTCGCAGTGACCAAAATTGCCATTTTTACAGAGTTTTGCTTACTCAAAAGCTTCAATTTTGACCCGTTTCAGGCACAGAAATGACTTTAAACACACTTATTTTAGTTGACAAAGTCATAATTCACATCCAACAGTCATTTAGAGTCAAAAGATTAAATGTTAAAATTTCATCCATATTGACCATTTTGGGATCGTTCGACAGGTCAGAAGTCATCGTTTTTCATCCGAAAATTGATTTTTTGGACTGTACCAAAAATGATTCAAAATGTCAATTGGATCGTGCCTCATGTTGAATAAACACTTTTTAAACCCTCACAGTGACCAAAATTGCCATTTTTACAGAGTTTTGCTTACTCAAAAGCTTCAATTTTGACCCGTTTCAGGCACAGAAATGACTTTAAACACACTTATTTTAGTTGACAAAGTCATAATTCACATCCAACAGTCATTTAGAGTCAAAAGATTAAATGTTAAAATTTCATCCATATTGACCATTTTGGGATCGTTCGACAGGTCCGGAGTCATCGTTTTTCATCCGAAAATTGATTTTTTGGACTGTACCAAAAATGATTCAAAATGTCAATTGGATCGTGCCTCATGTTGAATAACCACTTTTTAAACCCTCACAGTGACCAAAATTGCCATTTTTACAGAGTTTTGCTTACTCAAAAGCTTCAATTTTGACCCGTTTCAGGCACAGAAATGACTTTAAACACACTTATTTTAGTTGACAAAGTCATAATTCACATCCAACAGTAATTTAGAGTCAAAAGAATAAATGTTAAAATTTCATCATTATAGACCATTTTGGGATCGTTCGACAGGTCCGGAGTCATCGTTTTTCATCCGAAAATTTATTTTTTGAACTGTACCAAAAATGATTCAAAATGTCAATTGGATCATGCCTCATGTTGAATAAACACTTTTTAAACCCTCACAGTGACCAAAATTGCCATTTTTACAGAGTTTTGCTTACTCAAAAGCTTCCATTTTGCCCCGTTTCAGGCACAGAAATGACTTTAAACACACTTATTCTAGTTGACAAAGTCATAATTCACATCCAACAGTCATTTAGAGTCAAAAGATTAAATGTTAAAATTTCATCATTATAGACCATTTTGGGATCGTTCGACAGGTCCGGAGTCATCGTTTTTCATCCGAAAATTGATTTTTTGGACTGTACCAAAAATGATTCAAAATGTCAATTGGATCGTTTCTCATGTTGAATAACCACTTTTTAAACCCTCACAGTGACCAAAATTGCCATTTTTACAGAGTTTTGATTACTCAAAAGCTTCAATTTTGACCCATTTCAGGCACAGAAATGACTTTAAACACACTTATTTTAGTTGACAAAGTCATAATTCACATCCAACAGTCATTTAGAGTCAAAAGATTAAATGTTAAAATTTCATCCATATTGACCATTTTGGGATCGTTCGACAGGTCCGGAGTCATTGTTTTTTATCCGAAAATTGATTTTTTGGACTGTACCAAAAATGATTCAAAATGTCAATTGGATCGTGTCTCATGTTGAATAACCAGTTTTTAAACCCTCACAGTGACCAAAATTGCCATTTTTACAGAGTTTTGCTTACTCAAAAGCTTCAATTTTGACCCGTTTCAGGCACAGAAATGACTTTAAACATACTTATTTTAGTTGAAAAAGTCATAATTCACATCCAACAGTCATTTAGAGTCAAAAGTTTAAATGTTGAAATTTCATCCATATTGACCATTTGGGATCGTTCGACAGGTCCGGAGTCATCGTTTTTCATCCGAAAATTGATTTTTTGGACTGTACCAAAAGTGATTCAAAATGTCAATTGGATCGTGCCTCATGTTGAATAACCACTTTTTAAACCCTCACAGTGACCAAAATTGCCATTTTTATAGAGTTTTGCTTACTCAAAAGCTTTAATTTTGACCCGTTTCAGGCACAGAAATGACTTTAAACACACTTATTCTAGTTGACAAAGTCATAATTCACATCCAACAGTCATTTAGAGTCAAAAGAATAAATGTTAACATTTCATCATTATAGACCATTTTGGGAACGTTCGACAGGTCCGGAGTCATCGTTTTTCATCCGAAAATTGATTTTTTGGACTGTACCAAAAATGATTCAAAATGTCAATTGGATCGTTCCTCATGTTGAATAACCACTTTTTAAACCCTCACAGTGACCAAAATTGCCATTTTTACAGAGTTTTGCTTACTCAAAAGCTTCAATTTTGACCCGTTTCAGGCACAGAAATGACTTTAAACACACTTATATTAGTTGACAAAGTCATAATTCACATCCAACAGTAATTTAGAGTCAAAAGAATAAATATTAAAATTTCATCATTATAGACCATTTTGGGATCGTTCGACAGGTCCGGAGTCATCGTTTTTCATCCGAAAATTTATTTTTTGGACTGTACCAAAAATGATTCAAAATGTCAATTGGATCATGCCTCATGTTGAATAACCACTTTTTAAACCCTCACAGTGACCAAAATTGCCATTTTTACAGAGTTTTGCTTACTCAAAAGCTTGCATTTTGACCTGTTTCAGGCACAGAAATGACTTTAAACACACTTATTCTAGTTGACAAAGTCATAATTCACATCCAACAGTCATTTAGAGTCAAAAGATTAAATGTTAAAATTTCATCATTATAGACCATTTTGGGATCGTTCGACAGGTCCGGAGTCATCGTTTTTCATCCGAAAATTGATTTTTTGGACTGTACCAAAAATGATTCAAAATGTCAATTGGATCGTGCTCATGTTAAATAACCACTTTTTAAACCCTCACAGTGACCAAAATTGCCATTTTTACAGAGTTTTGCTTACTCAAAGCTTCAATTTTGACCCGTTTCAGGCACAGAAATGACTTTAAACACACTTATTTTAGTTGAAAAAGTCATAATTCACATCCAACAGTCATTTAGAGTCAAAAGATTAAATGTTAAAATTTCATCCATATTGACCATTTTGGGATCGTTCGACAGGTCCGGAGTCATCGTTTTTCATCCGAAAATTGATTTTTTGGACTGTACCAAAAATGATTCAAAATGTCAATTGGATCGTGCCTCATGTTGAATAACCACTTTTTAAACCCTCACAGTGACCAAAATTGCCATTTTTACAGAGTTTTGCTTACTCAAAAGCTTCAATTTTGACCCGTTTCAGGCACAGAAATGACTTTAAACACACTTATTTTAGTTGACAAAGTCATAATTCACATCCAACAGTAATTTAGAGTCAAAAGAATAAATGTTAAAATTTCATCATTATAGACCATTTTGGGATCGTTCGACAGGTCCGGAGTCATCGTTTTTCATCCGAAAATTGATTTTTTGGACTGTACCAAAAATGATTCAAAATGTCAATTGGATCGTGCCTTATGTTGAATAACCACTTTTTAAACCCTCAGAGTGACCAAAATTGCCATTTTTACAGAGTTTTGCTTGCTCAAAAGCTTCAATTTTGACCCGTTTCAGGCACAGAAATGACTTTAAACACACTTATTCTAGTTGACAAAGTCATAATTCACATCCAACAGTCATTTAGAGTCAAAAGATTAAATGTTAACATTTCATCATTATAGACCATTTTGGGAACGTTCGACAGGTCCGGAGTCATCGTTTTTCATCCGAAAATTGATTTTTTGGACTGTACCAAAAATGATTCAAAATGTCAATTGGATCGTTCCTCATGTTGAATAACCACTTTTTAAACCCTCACAGTGACCAAAATTGCCATTTTTACAGAGTTTTGTTTACTCAAAAGCTTCAATTTCGACCCGTTTCAGGCACAGAAATGACTTTAAACACACTTATTTTAGTTGACAAAGTCATAATTCACATCCAACAGTAATTTAGAGTCAAAAGAATAAATGTTAAAATTTCATCATTATAGACCATTTTGGGATCGTTCGACAGGTCCGGAGTCATCGTTTTTCATCCGAAATTGATTTTTTGGACTGTACCAAAAATGATTCAAAATGTCAATTGGATCATGCCTCGTGTTGAATAACCACTTTTTAAACCCTCACAGTGACCAAAATTGCAATTTTTACAGAGTTTTGCTTACTCAAAAGCTTCAATTTTGACCCGTTTCAGGCACAGAAATGACTTTAAACACACTTATTTTAGTTGACAAAGTCATAATTCACATCCAACAGTCATTTAGAGTCAAAAGATTAAATGTTGAAATTTCATCAATATAGACCATTTTGGGATCGTTCGACAGGTCCGGAGTCATCGTTTTTCATCCGAAAATTGATTTTTTGGACTGTACCAAAAATGATTCAAAATGTCAATTGGATCGTGCCTCATGTTGAATAACCACTTTTTAAACCCTCACAGTGACCAAAATTGCCATTTTTACAGAGTTTTGCTTACTCAAAAGCTTCCATTTTGACCCGTTTCAGGCACAGAAATGACTTTAAACACACTTATTCTAGTTGACAAAGTCATAATTCACATCCAACAGTCATTTAGAGTCAAAAGATTAAATGTTGAAATTTCATCATTATAGACCATTTTGGGATCGTTCGACAGGTCCGGAGTCATCGTTTTTCATCCGAAAATTGATTTTTTGGACTGTACCAAAAATGATTCAAAATGTCAATTGGATCGTGCCTCATGTTGAATAACCACTTTTTAAACCCTCACAGTGACCAAAATTGCCATTTTTACAGAGTTTTGCTTGCTCAAAAGCTTCAATTTTGACTCGTTTCAGGCACAGATATGACTTTAAACACACTTATTCTAGTTGACAAAGTCATAATTCACATCCAACAGTCATTTAGAGTCAAAAGATTAAATGTTAACATTTCATCATTATAGACCATTTTGGGATCGTTCGACAGGTCCGGAGTCATCGTTTTTCATCCGAAAATTGATTTTTTAGACTGTACCAAAAATGATTCAAAATGTCAATTGGATCGTGCCTCATGTTGAATAACCACTTTTTAAACCCTCACAGTGACCAAAATTGCCATTTTTACAGAATTTTGCTTACTCAAAAGCTTCAATTTTGACCCGTTTCAGGCACAGAAATGACTTTAAACACACTTATTTTAGTTGAAAAAGTCATAATTCACATCCAACAGTCATTTAGAGTCAAAAGATTAAATGTTGAACTTTCATCCATATTGACCATTTGGGATCGTTCGACAGGTCCGGAGTCATCGTTTTTCATCCGAAAATTGATTTTTTAGACTGTACCAAAAATGATTCAAAATGTCAATTGGATCGTGCCTCATGTTGAATAACCACTTTTTAAACCCTCACAGTGACCAAAATTGCCATTTTTACAGAGTTTTGCTTACTCTCAAAAGCTTTAATTTTGACCCGTTTCAGGCACAAAAATGACTTTAAACACACTTATTTTAGTTGACAAAGTCATAATTCACATCCAACAGTAATTTAGAGTCAAAAGAATAAATGTTAAAATTTCATCATTATAGACCATTTTGGGAACGTTCGACAGGTCCGGAGTCATCGTTTTTCATCCGAAAATTGATTTTTTGGACTGTACCAAAAATGATTCAAAATGTCAATTGGATCGTGCCTCATGTTGAATAACCACTTTTTAAACCCTCACAGTGACCAAAATTGCCATTTTTACAGAGTTTTGCTTGCTCAAAAGCTTCAATTTTGACCCGTTTCAGGCACAGAAATGACTTTAAACACACTTATTCTAGTTGACAAAGTCATAATTCACATCCAACGGTCATTTAGAGTCAAAAGATTAAATGTTAACATTTCATCATTATAGACCATTTTGGGAACGTTCGACAGGTCCGGAGTCATCGTTTTTCATCCGAAAATTGAATTTTTGGACTGTACCAAAAATGATTCAAAATGTCAATTGGATCGTTCCTCATGTTGAATAACCACTTTTTAAACCCTCACAGTGACCAAAATTGCCATTTTTACAGAGTTTTGCTTACTCAAAAGCTTCAATTTTGACCCGTTTCAGGCACAGAAATGACTTTAAACACACTTATTTTAGTTGACAAAGTCATAATTCACATCCAACAGTAATTTAGAGTCAAAAGAATAAATGTTAAAATTTCATCATTATAGACCATTTTGGGATCGTTCGACAGGTCCGGAGTCATCGTTTTTCATCCGAAATTGATTTTTTGGACTGTACCAAAAATGATTCAAAATGTCAATTGGATCATGCCTCGTGTTGAATAACCACTTTTTAAACCCTCACAGTGACCAAAATTGCAATTTTTACAGAGTTTTGCTTACTCAAAAGCTTCAATTTTGACCCGTTTCAGGCACAGAAATGACTTTAAACACACTTATTTTAGTTGACAAAGTCATAATTCACATCCAACAGTCATTTAGAGTCAAAAGATTAAATGTTGAAATTTCATCAATATAGACCATTTTGGGATCGTTCGACAGGTCCGGAGTCATCGTTTTTCATCCGAAAATTGATTTTTTGGACTGTACCAAAAATGATTCAAAATGTCAATTGGATCGTGCCTCATGTTGAATAACCACTTTTTAAACCCTCACAGTGACCAAAATTGCCATTTTTACAGAGTTTTGCTTACTCAAAAGCTTCCATTTTGACCCGTTTCAGGCACAGAAATGACTTTAAACACACTTATTCTAGTTGACAAAGTCATAATTCACATCCAACAGTCATTTAGAGTCAAAAGATTAAATGTTGAAATTTCATCATTATAGACCATTTTGGGATCGTTCGACAGGTCCGGAGTCATCGTTTTTCATCCGAAAATTGATTTTTTGGACTGTACCAAAAATGATTCAAAATGTCAATTGGATCGTGCCTCATGTTGAATAACCACTTTTTAAACCCTCACAGTGACCAAAATTGCCATTTTTACAGAGTTTTGCTTGCTCAAAAGCTTCAATTTTGACTTGTTTCAGGCACAGATATGACTTTAAACACACTTATTCTAGTTGACAAAGTCATAATTCACATCCAACAGTCATTTAGAATCAAAAGATTAAATGTTAACATTTCATCATTATAGACCATTTTGGGATCGTTCGACAGGTCCGGAGTCATCGTTTTTCATCCGAAAATTGATTTTTTGGACTGTACCAAAAATGATTCAAAATGTCAATTGGATCGTGCCTCATGTTGAATAACCACTTTTTAAACCCTCACAGTGACCAAAATTGCCATTTTTACAGAGTTTTGCTTACTCAAAAGCTTCAATTTTGACCCGTTTCAGGCACAGAAATGACTTTAAACACACTTATTTTAGTTGAAAAAGTCATAATTCACATCCAACAGTCATTTAGAGTCAAAAGATTAAATGTTGAAATTTCATCCATATTGACCATTTGGGATCGTTCGACAGGTCCGGAGTCATCGTTTTTCATCCGAAAATTGATTTTTTGGACTGTACCAAAAATGATTCAAAATGTCAATTGGATCCTTCCTCATGTTGAATAACCACTTTTTAAACCCTCACAGTGACCAAAATTGCCATTTTTACAGAGTTTTGCTTACTCAAAAGCTTCAATTTTGACCCGTTTCAGGCACAGAAATGACTTTAAACACACTTATTTTAGTTGACAAAGTCATAATTCACATCCAACAGTCATTTAGAGTCAAAAGATTAAATGTTAAAATTTCATCCATATTGACCATTTTGGGATCGTTCGACAGGTCCGGAGTCATCGTTTTTCATCCGAAAATTGATTTTTTGGACTGTACCAAAAATGATTCAAAATGTCAATTGGATCGTGCCTCATGTTGAATAACCACTTTTTAAACCCTCACAGTGACCAAAATTGCCATTTTTACAGAGTTTTGCTTACTCAAAAGCTTCAATTTTGACCCGTTTCAGGCACAGAAATGACTTTAAACACACTTATTTTAGTTGACAAAGTCATAATTCACATCCAACAGTAATTTAGAGTCAAAAGAATAAATGTTAAAATTTCATCATTATAGACCATTTTGGGATCGTTCGACAGGTCCGGAGTCATCGTTTTTCATCCGAAAATTGATTTTTTGGACTGTACCAAAAATGATTCAAAATGTCAATTGGATCGTGCCTCATGTTGAATAACCACTTTTTAAACCCTCACAGTGACCAAAATTGCCATTTTTACAGAGTTTTGCTTGCTCAAAAGCTTCAATTTTGACCCGTTTCAGGCACAGAAATGACTTTAAACACACTTATTTTAGTTGACAAAGTCATAATTCACATCCAACAGTCATTTAGAGTCAAAAGAATAAATGTTAAAATTTCATCATTATAGACCATTTTGGGATCGTTCGACAGGTCCGGAGTCATCGTTTTTCATCCGAAAATTGATTTTTTGAACTGTACCAAAAATGATTCAAAATGTCAATTGGATCGTGTCTCATGTTGAATAACCACTTTTTAAACCCTCACAGTGACCAAAATTGCCATTTTTACAGCGTTTTGCTTACTCAAAAGCTTCAATTTTGACCCGTTTCAGGCACAGAAATGACTTTAAACACACTTATTTTAGTTGAAAAAGTCATAATTCACATCCAAGAGTCAATTAGAGTCAAAAGATTAAATGTTGAAATTTCATCCATATTGACCATTTGGGATCGTTCGAAAGGTCCGGAGTCATCGTTTTTCATCCGAAAAATTGATTTTTTGGACTGTACCAAAAATGATTCAAAATGTCAATTGGATCGTGCCTCATGTTGAATAACCACTTTTTAAACCCTCACAGTGACCAAAATTGCCATTTTTACAGAGTTTTGCTTGCTCAAAAGCTTCAATTTTGACCCGTTTCAGGCACAGAAATGACTTTAAACACACTTATTTTAGTTGACAAAGTCATAATTCACATCCAACAGTCATTTAGAGTCAAAAGAATAAATGTTAAAATTTCATCATTATAGACCATTTTGGGAACGTTCAACAGGTCCGGAGTCATCGTTTTTCATCCGAAAATTGATTTTTTGGACTGTACCAAAAATGATTCAAAATGTCAATTGGATCGTTCCTCATGTTGAATAATCACTTTTTAAACCCTCACAGTGACCAAAATTGCCATTTTTACAGAGTTTTGCTTACTCAAAAGCTTCAATTTTGACCCATTTCAGGCACAGAAATGACTTTAAACACACTTATTTTAGTTGACAAAGTCATAATTCACATCCAACAGTCATTTAGAGTCAAAAGATTAAATGTTAAAATTTCATCCATATTGACCATTTTGGGATCGTTCGACAGGTCCGGAGTCATTGTTTTTCATCCGAAAATTGATTTTTTGGACTGTACCAAAAATTATTCAAAATGTCAATTGGATCGTGTCTCATGTTGAATAACCACTTTTTAAACCCTCACAGTGACCAAAATTGCCATTTTTACAGAGTTTTGCTTACTCAAAAGCTTCAATTTTGACCCGTTTCAGGCACAGAAATGACCTTAAACACACTTATTTTAGTTGACAAAGTCATAATTCACATCCAACAGTCATTTAGAGTCAAAAGAATAAATGTTAAAATTTCATCATTATAGACCATTTTGGGATCGTTCGACAGGTCCGGAGTCATCGTTTTTCATCCGAAAATTGATTTTTTGAACTGTACCAAAAATGATTCAAAATGTCAATTGGATCGTGTCTCATGTTGAATAACCACTTTTTAAACCCTCACAGTGACCAAAATTGCCATTTTTACAGAGTTTTGCTTACTCAAAAGCTTCAATTTTGACCCGTTTCAGGCACAGAAATGACTTTAAACACACTTATTTTAGTTGAAAAAGTCATAATTCACATCCAAGAGTCATTTAGAGTCAAAAGATTAAATGTTGAAATTTCATCCATATTTACCATTTGGGATCGTTCGACAGGTCCGGAGTCATCGTTTTTCATCCGAAAATTGATTTTTTGGACTGTACCAAAAATGATTCAAAATGTCAATTGGATCGTTCCTCATGTTGAATAACCACTTTTTAAACCCTCACAGTGACCAAAATTGCCATTTTTACAGAGTTTTGCTTACTCAAAAGCTTCAATTTTGACCCGTTTCAGGCACAGAAATGACTTTAAACACACTTATTTTAGTTGACAAAGTCATAATTCACATCCAACAGTAATTTAGAGTCAAAAGAATAAATGTTAAAATTTCATCATTATAGACCATTTTGGGATCGTTCGACAGGTCCGGAGTCATCGTTTTTCATCCGAAAATTTATTTTTTGAACTGTACCAAAAATGATTCAAAATGTCAATTGGATCATGCCTCATGTTGAATAAACACTTTTTAAACCCTCACAGTGACCAAAATTGCCATTTTTACAGAGTTTTGCTTACTCAAAAGCTTCCATTTTGACCCGTTTCAGGCACAGAAATGACTTTAAACACACTTATTCTAGTTGACAAAGTCATAATTCACATCCAACAATCATTTAGAGTCAAAAGATTAAATGTTAAAATGTCATCATTATGGACCATTTTGGGATCGTTCAACAGGTCCGGAGTCATCGTTTTTCATCCGAAAATTGATTTTTTGGACTGTACCAAAAATGATTCAAAATGTCAATTGGATCGTGCCTCATGTTGAATAACCACTTTTTAAACCCTCACAGTGACCAAAATTGCCATTTTTACAGAGTTTTGCTTGCTCAAAAGCTTCAATTTTGACCCGTTTCAGGCACAGAAATGACTTTAAACACACTTATTCTAGTTGACAAAGTCATAATTCACATCCAACAGTCATTTAGAGTCAAAAGATTAAATGTTAAAATTTCATCATTATAGACCATTTTGGGAACGTTCGACAGGTCCGGAGTCATCGTTTTTCATCCGAAAATTGATTTTTTGGACTGTACCAAAAATGATTCAAAATGTCAATTGGATCGTTCCTCATGTTGAATAATCACTTTTTAAACCCTCACAGTGACCAAAATTGCCATTTTTACAGAGTTTTGCTTACTCAAAAGCTTCAATTTTGACCCATTTCAGGCACAGAAATGACTTTAAACACACTTATTTTAGTTGACAAAGTCATAATTCACATCCAACAGTCATTTAGAGTCAAAAGATTAAATGTTAAAATTTCATCCATATTGACCATTTTGGGATCGTTCGACAGGTCCGGAGTCATTGTTTTTCATCCGAAAATTGATTTTTTGGACTGTACCAAAAATTATTCAAAATGTCAATTGGATCGTGTCTCATGTTGAATAACCACTTTTTAAACCCTCACAGTGACCAAAATTGCCATTTTTACAGAGTTTTGCTTACTCAAAAGCTTCAATTTTGACCCGTTTCAGGCACAGAAATGACTTTAAACACACTTATTTTAGTTGAAAAAGTCATAATTCACTTCCAACAGTCATTTAGAGTCAAAAGATTAAATGTTGAAATTTCATCCATATTGACCATTTGGGATCGTTCGACAGGTCCGGAGTCATCGTTTTTCATCCGAAAATTGATTTTTTGGACTGTACCAAAAATGATTCAAAATGTCAATTGGATCGTTCCTCATGTTGAATAACCACTTTTTAAACCCTCACAGTGACCAAAATTGCCATTTTTACAGAGTTTTGCTTACTCAAAAGCTTCAATTTTGACCCGTTTCAGGCACAGAAATGACTTTAAACACACTTATTTTAGTTGACAAAGTCATAATTCACATCCAACAGTAATTTAGAGTCAAAAGAATAAATGTTAAAATTTCATCATTATAGACCATTTTGGGATCGTTCGACAGGTCCGGAGTCATCGTTTTTCATCCGAAAATTGATTTTTTGGACTGTACCAAAAATGATTCAAAATGTCAATTGGATCATGCCTCATGTTGAATAACCACTTTTTAAACCCTCACAGTGACCAAAATTGACATTTTTACAGAGTTTTGCTTATTCAAAAGCTTCCATTTTGACCCGTTTCAGGCACAGAAATGACTTTAAACACACTTATTCTAGTTGACAAAGTCATAATTCACATCCAACAGTCATTTAGAGTCAAAAGATTAAATGTTGAAATTTCATCATTATAGACCATTTTGGGATCGTTCGACAGGTCCGGAGTCATCGTTTTTCATCCGAAAATTGATTTTTTGGACTGTACCAAAAATGATTCAAAATGTCAATTGGATCATGCCTCATGTTGAATAACCACTTTTTAAACCCTCACAGTGACCAAAATTGCCATTTTTACAGAGTTTTGCTTACTCAAAAGCTTCCATTTTGACCCGTTTCAGGCACAGAAATGACTTTAAACACACTTATTCTAGTTGACAAAGTCATAATTCACATCCAACAGTCATTTAGAGTCAAAAGATTAAATGTTAAAATTTCATCATTATAGACCATTTTAGGATCGTTCGACAGGTCCGGAGTCATCGTTTTTCATCCGAAAATTGATTTTTTGGACTGTACCAAAAATGATTCAAAATGTCAATTGGATCGTGCCTCATGTTGAATAACCACTTTTTAAACCCTCACAGTGACCAAAATTGCCATTTTTACAGAGTTTTGCTTGCTCAAAAGCTTCAATTTTGACCCATTTCAGGCACAGAAATGACTTTAAACACACTTATTCTAGTTGACAAAGTCATAATTCACATCTAACAGTCATTTAGAGTCAAAAGATTAAATGTTAAAATTTCATCATTATAGACCATTTTGGGAACGTTCGACAGGTCCGGAGTCATCGTTTTTCATCCGAAAATAAATTTTTTGGACTGTACCAAAAATGATTCAAAATGTCAATTGGATCGTGTCTCATGTTGAATAACCACTTTTTAAACCCTCACAGTGACCAAAATTGCCATTTTTACAGAGTTTTGCTTACTCAAAAGCTTCAATTTTGACCTGTTTCAGGCACAGAAATGACTTTAAACACACTTATTTTAGTTGACAAAGTCATAATTCACATCCAACAGTCATTTAGAGTCAAAAGATTAAATGTTAAAATTTCATCCATATTGACCATTTTGGGATCGTTCGACAGGTCCGGAGTCATCGTTTTTCATCCGAAAATTGATTTTTTGGACTGTACCAAAAATGATTCAAAATGTCAATTGGATCGTGCCTCATGTTGAATAACCACTTTTTAAACCCTCACAGTGACCAAAATTGCCATTTTTACAGAGTTTTGCTTACTCAAAAGCTTTAATTTTGACCCGTTTCAGGCACAGAAATGACTTTAAACACACGTATTCTAGTTGACAAAGTCATAATTCACATCCAACAGTCATTTAGAGTCAAAAGAATAATTGTTAACATTTCATCATTATAGACCATTTTGGGAACGTTCGACAGGTCCGGAGTCATCGTTTTTCATCTGAAAATTGATTTTTTTGGACTGTACCAAAAATGATTCAAAATGTCAATTGGATCGTTCCTCATGTTGAATAACCACTTTTTAAACCCTCACAGTGACCAAAATTGCCATTTTTACAGAGTTTTGCTTACTCAAAAGCTTCAATTTTGACCCGTTTCAGGCACAGAAATGACTTTAAACACACTTATTTTAGTTGACAAAGTCATAATTCACATCCAACAGTCATTTAGAGTCAAAAGATTAAATGTTAAAATTTCATCCATATTGACCATTTTGGGATCGTTCGACAGGTCCGGAGTCATCGTTTTTCATCCGAAAATTGACTTTTTGGACTGTACCAAAAATGATTCAAAATGTCAATTGGATCATGCCTCATGTTGAATAACCACTTTTTAAGCCCTCACAGTGACCAAAATTGCCATTTTTACAGAGTTTTGCTTACTCAAAAGCTTGAATTTTGACCCGTTTCAGGCACAGAAATGACTTTAAACACACTTATTCTAGTTGACAAAGTCATAATTCACATCCAACAGTCATTTAGAGTCAAAAGATTAAATGTTAACATTTCATCATTATAGACCATTTTGGGAACGTTCGACAGGTCCGGAGTCATCGTTTTTCATCCGAAAATTGATTTTTTGGACTGTACCAAAAATGATTCAAAATGTCAATTGGATCATTCCTCATGTTGAATAACCACTTTTTAAACCCTCACAGTGACCAAAATTGCCATTTTTACAGAGTTTTGCTTACTCAAAAGCTTCAATTTTGACCCGTTTCAGGCACAGAAATGACTTTAAACACACTTATTTTAGTTGACAAAGTCATAATTCACATCCAACAGTCATTTAGAGTCAAAAGATTAAATGTTAAAATTTCATCCATATTGACCATTTTGGGATCGTTCGACAGGTCCGGAGTCATCGTTTTTCATCCGAAAATTGATTTTTTGGACTGTACCAAAAATGATTCAAAATGTCAATTGGATCGTGCCTCATGTTGAATAACCACTTTTTAAGCCCTCACAGTGACCAAAATTGCCATTTTTACAGGGTTTTGCTTACTCAAAAGCTTCAATTTTGACCCGTTTCAGGCACAGAAATGACTTTAAACACACTTATTTTAGTTGACAAAGTCATAATTCACATCCAACAGTCATTTAGAGTCAAAAGAATAAATGTTAACATTTCATCATTATAGACCATTTTGGGATCGTTCGACAGGTCCGGAGTCATCGTTTTTCATCCGAAAATTGATTTTTTGGACTGTACCAAAAATGATTCAAAATGTCAATTGGATCGTGCCTCATGTTGAATAACCACTTTTTAAACCCTCGCAGTGACCAAAATTGCCATTTTTACAGAGTTTTGCTTACTCAAAAGCTTCAATTTTGACCCGTTTCAGGCACAGAAATGACTTTAAACACACTTATTTTAGTTGACAAAGTCATAATTCACATCCAACAGTCATTTAGAGTCAAAAGATTAAATGTTAAAATTTCATCCATATTGACCATTTTGGGATCGTTCGACAGGTCCGGAGTCATCGTTTTTCATCCGAAAATTGATTTTTTGGACTGTACCAAAAATGATTCAAAATTTCAATTGGATCGTGCCTCATGTTGAATAACCACTTTTTAAACCCTCACAGTGACCAAAATTGCCATTTTTACAGAGTTTTGCTTACTCAAAAGCTTCAATTTTGACCCGTTTCAGGCACAGAAATGACTTTAAACACACTTATTTTAGTTGACAAAGTCATAATTCACATCCAACAGTCATTTAGAGTCAAAAGATTAAATGTTAAAATTTCATCCATATTGACCATTTTGGGATCGTTCGACAGGTCCGGAGTCATCGTTTTTCATCCGAAAATTGATTTTTTGGACTGTACCAAAAATGATTCAAAATGTCAATTGGATCGTGCCTCATGTTGAATAACCACTTTTTAAACCCTCACAGTGACCAAAATTGCCATTTTTACAGAGTTTTGCTTACTCAAAAGCTTCAATTTTGACCCGTTTCAGGCACAGAAATGACTTTAAACACACTTATTTTAGTTGGCAAAGTCATAATTCACACCCAACAGTAATTTAGAGTCAAAAGAATAAATGTTAAAATTTCATCATTATAGACCATTTTGGGATCGTTCGACAGGTCCGGAGTCATCGTTTTTCATCCGAAAATTTATTTTTTGAACTGTACCAAAAATGATTCAAAATGTCAATTGGATCATGCCTCGTGTTGAATAAACACTTTTTAAACCCTCACAGTGACCAAAATTGCCATTTTTACAGAGTTTTGCTTACTCAAAAGCTTCCATTTTGACCCGTTTCAGGCACAGAAATGACTTTAAACACACTTATTCTAGTTGACAAAGTCATAATTCACATCCAACAGTCATTTAGAGTCAAAAGATTAAATGTTAAAATTTCATCATTATAGACCATTTTGGGATCGTTCGACAGGTCCGGAGTCATCGTTTTTCATCCGAAAATTGATTTTTTGGACTGTACCAAAAATGATTCAAAATGTCAATTGGATCGTTTCTCATGTTGAATAACCACTTTTTAAACCCTCACAGTGACCAAAATTGCCATTTTTACAGAGTTTTGATTACTCAAAAGCTTCAATTTTGACCCATTTCAGGCACAGAAATGACTTTAAACACACTTATTTTAGTTGACAAAGTCATAATTCACATCCAACAGTCATTTAGAGTCAAAAGATTAAATGTTAAAATTTCATCCATATTGACCATTTTGGGATCGTTCGACAGGTCCGGAGTCATTGTTTTTTATCCGAAAATTGATTTTTTGGACTGTACCAAAAATGATTCAAAATGTCAATTGGATCGTGTCTCATGTTGAATAACCAGTTTTTAAACCCTCACAGTGACCAAAATTGCCATTTTTACAGAGTTTTGCTTACTCAAAAGCTTCAATTTTGACCCGTTTCAGGCACAGAAATGACTTTAAACACACTTATTTTAGTTGGCAAAGTCATAATTCACATCCAACAGTAATTTAGAGTCAAAAGAATAAATGTTAAAATTTCATCATTATAGACCATTTTGGGATCGTTCGACAGGTCCGGAGTCATCGTTTTTCATCCGAAAATTGATTTTTTGAACTGTACCAAAAATGATTCAAAATGTCAATTGGATCATGCCTCGTGTTGAATAAACACTTTTTAAACCCTCACAGTGACCAAAATTGCCATTTTTACAGAGTTTTGCTTACTCAAAAGCTTCCATTTTGACCCGTTTCAGGCACAGAAATGACTTTAAACACACTTATTCTAGTTGACAAAGTCATAATTCACATCCAACAGTCATTTAGAGTCAAAAGATTAAATGTTAAAATTTCATCATTATAGACCATTTTGGGATCGTTCGACAGGTCCGGAGTCATCGTTTTTCATCCGAAAATTGATTTTTTGGACTGTACCAAAAATGATTCAAAATGTCAATTGGATCGTGCCTCATGTTGAATAACCACTTTTTAAACCCTCACAGTGACCAAAATTGCCATTTTTACAGAGTTTTGCTTGCTCAAAAGCTTCAATTTTGACCCATTTCAGGCACAGAAATGACTTTAAACACACTTATTCTAGTTGACAAAGTCATAATTCACATCTAACAGTCATTTAGAGTCAAAAGATTAAATGTTAAAATTTCATCATTATAGACCATTTTGGGAACGTTCGACAGGTCCGGAGTCATCGTTTTTCATCCGAAAATTAATTTTTTGGACTGTACCAAAAATGATTCAAAATGTCAATTGGATCGTGTCTCATGTTGAATAACCACTTTTTAAACCCTCACAGTGACCAAAATTGCCATTTTTACAGAGTTTTGCTTACTCAAAAGCTTCAATTTTGACCTGTTTCAGGCACAGAAATGACTTTAAACACACTTATTTTAGTTGACAAAGTCATAATTCACATCCAACAGTCATTTAGAGTCAAAAGATTAAATGTTAAAATTTCATCCATATTGACCATTTTGGGATCGTTCGACAGGTCCGGAGTCATCGTTTTTCATCCGAAAATTTATTTTTTGGACTGTACCAAAAATGATTCAAAATGTGAATTGGATCATGCCTCATGTTGAATAACCACTTTTTAAACCCTCACAGTGACCAAAATTGCCATTTTTACAGAGTTTTGCTTACTCAAAAGCTTGCATTTTGACCTGTTTCAGGCACAGAAATGACTTTAAACACACTTATTCTAGTTGACAAAGTCATAATTCACATCCAACAGTCATTTAGAGTCAAAAGATTAAATGTTAAAATTTCATCATTATAGACCATTTTGGGATCGTTCGACAGGTCCGGAGTCATCGTTTTTCATCCGAAAATTGATTTTTTGGACTGTACCAAAAATGATTCAAAATGTCAATTGGATCGTGCCTCATGTTAAATAACCACTTTTTAAACCCTCACAGTGACCAAAATTGCCATTTTTACAGAGTTTTGCTTACTCAAAAGCTTCAATTTTGACCCGTTTCAGGCACAGAAATGACTTTAAACACACTTATTTTAGTTGAAAAAGTCATAATTCACATCCAACAGTCATTTAGAGTCAAAAGATTAAATGTTGAAATTTCATCCATATTGACCATTTGGGATCGTTCGACAGGTCCGGAGTCATCGTTTTTCATCCGAAAATTGATTTTTTGGACTGTACCAAAAATGATTCAAAATGTCAATTGGATCGTGCCTCATGTTGAATAACCACTTTTTAAACCCTCACAGTGACCACAATTGCCATTTTTACAGAGTTTTGCTTACTCTCAAAAGCTTTAATTTTGACCCGTTTCAGGCACAGAAATGACTTTAAACACACTTATTTTAGTTGACAAAGTCATAATTCACATCCAACAGTAATTTAGAGTCAAAAGAATAAATGTTAAAATTTCATCATTATAGACCATTTTGGGATCGTTCGACAGGTCCGGAGTCATCGTTTTTCATCCGAAAATTGATTTTTTGGACTGTACCAAAAATGATTCAAAATGTCAATTGGATCCTTCCTCATGTTGAATAACCACTTTTTAAACCCTCACAGTGACCAAAATTGCCATTTTTACAGAGTTTTGCTTACTCAAAAGCTTCAATTTTGACCCGTTTCAGGCACAGAAATGACTTTAAACACACTTATTTTAGTTGACAAAGTCATAATTCACATTCAACAGTCATTTAGAGTCAAAAGATTAAATGTTAAAATTTCATCCATATTGACCATTTTGGGATCGTTCGACAGGTCCGGAGTCATCGTTTTTCATCCGAAAATTGATTTTTTGGACTGTACCAAAAATGATTCAAAATGTCAATTGGATCGTGCCTCATGTTGAATAACCACTTTTTAAACCCTCACAGTGACCAAAATTGCCATTTTTACAGAGTTTTGCTTACTCAAAAGCTTCAATTTTGACCCGTTTCAGGCACAGAAATGACTTTAAACACACTTATTTTAGTTGACAAAGTCATAATTCACATCCAACAGTAATTTAGAGTCAAAAGAATAAATGTTAAAATTTCATCATTATAGACCATTTTGGGATCGTTCGACAGGTCCGGAGTCATCGTTTTTCATCCGAAAATTGATTTTTTGGACTGTACCAAAAATGATTCAAAATGTCAATTGGATCCTTCCTCATGTTGAATAACCACTTTTTAAACCCTCACAGTGACCAAAATTGCCATTTTTACAGAGTTTTGCTTACTCAAAAGCTTCAATTTTGACCCGTTTCAGGCACAGAAATGACTTTAAACACACTTATTTTAGTTGACAAAGTCATAATTCACATTCAACAGTCATTTAGAGTCAAAAGATTAAATGTTAAAATTTCATCCATATTGACCATTTTGGGATCGTTCGACAGGTCCGGAGTCATCGTTTTTCATCCGAAAATTGATTTTTTGGACTGTACCAAAAATGATTCAAAATGTCAATTGGATCGTGCCTCATGTTGAATAACCACTTTTTAAACCCTCACAGTGACCAAAATTGCCATTTTTACAGAGTTTTGCTTACTCAAAAGCTTCAATTTTGACCCGTTTCAGGCACAGAAATGACTTTAAACACACTTATTTTAGTTGACAAAGTCATAATTCACATCCAACAGTAATTTAGAGTCAAAAGAATAAATGTTAAAATTTCATCATTATAGACCATTTTGGGATCGTTCGACAGGTCCGGAGTCATCGTTTTTCATCCGAAAATTGATTTTTTGGACTGTACCAAAAATGATTCAAAATGTCAATTGGATCGTGCCTTATGTTGAATAACCACTTTTTAAACCCTCACAGTGACCAAAATTGCCATTTTTACAGAGTTTTGCTTGCTCAAAAGCTTCAATTTTGACCCGTTTCAGGCACAGAAATGACTTTAAACACACTTATTCTAGTTGACAAAGTCATAATTCACATCCAACAGTCATTTAGAGTCAAAAGATTAAATGTTAACATTTCATCATTATAGACCATTTTGGGAACGTTCGACAGGTCCGGAGTCATCGTTTTTCATCCGAAAATTGATTTTTTGGACTGTACCAAAAATGATTCAAAATGTCAATTGGATCGTTCCTCATGTTGAATAACCACTTTTTAAACCCTCACAGTGACCAAAATTGCCATTTTTACAGAGTTTTGCTTACTCAAAAGCTTCAATTTCGACCCGTTTCAGGCACAGAAATGACTTTAAACACACTTATTTTAGTTGACAAAGTCATAATTCACATCCAACAGTAATTTAGAGTCAAAAGAATAAATGTTAAAATTTCATCATTATAGACCATTTTGGGATCGTTCGACAGGTCCGGAGTCATCGTTTTTCATCCGAAATTGATTTTTTGGACTGTACCAAAAATGATTCAAAATGTCAATTGGATCATGCCTCGTGTTGAATAACCACTTTTTAAACCCTCACAGTGACCAAAATTGCAATTTTTACAGAGTTTTGCTTACTCAAAAGCTTCCATTTTGACCCGTTTCAGGCACAGAAATGACTTTAAACACACTTATTCTAGTTGACAAAGTCATAATTCACATCCAACAGTCATTTAGAGTCAAAAGATTAAATGTTGAAATTTCATCATTATAGACCATTTTGGGATCGTTCGACAGGTCCGGAGTCATCGTTTTTCATCCGAAAATTGATTTTTTGGACTGTACCAAAAATGATTCAAAATGTCAATTGGATCGTGCCTCATGTTGAATAACCACTTTTTAAACCCTCACAGTGACCAAAATTGCCATTTTTACAGAGTTTTGCTTGCTCAAAAGCTTCAATTTTGACTCGTTTCAGGCACAGATATGACTTTAAACACACTTATTCTAGTTGACAAAGTCATAATTCACATCCAACAGTCATTTAGAGTCAAAAGATTAAATGTTAACATTTCATCATTATAGACCATTTTGGGATCGTTCGACAGGTCCGGAGTCATCGTTTTTCATCCGAAAATTGATTTTTTAGACTGTACCAAAAATGATTCAAAATGTCAATTGGATCGTGCCTCATGTTGAATAACCACTTTTTAAACCCTCACAGTGACCAAAATTGCCATTTTTACAGAGTTTTGCTTACTCAAAAGCTTCAATTTTGACCCGTTTCAGGCACAGAAATGACTTTAAACACACTTATTTTAGTTGAAAAAGTCATAATTCACATCCAACAGTCATTTAGAGTCAAAAGATTAAATGTTGAACTTTCATCCATATTGACCATTTGGGATCGTTCGACAGGTCCGGAGTCATCGTTTTTCATCCGAAAATTGATTTTTTGGACTGTACCAAAAATGATTCAAAATGTCAATTGGATCGTGCCTCATGTTGAATAACCACTTTTTAAACCCTCACAGTGACCAAAATTGCCATTTTTACAGAGTTTTGCTTACTCTCAAAAGCTTTAATTTTGACCCGTTTCAGGCACAAAAATGACTTTAAACACACTTATTTTAGTTGACAAAGTCATAATTCACATCCAACAGTAATTTAGAGTCAAAAGAATAAATGTTAAAATTTCATCATTATAGACCATTTTGGGATCGTTCGACAGGTCCGGAGTCATCGTTTTTCATCCGAAAATTGATTTTTTGGACTGTACCAAAAATGATTAAAAATGTCAATTGGATCCTTCCTCATGTTGAATAACCACTTTTTAAACCCTCACAGTGACCAAAATTGCCATTTTTACAGAGTTTTGCTTACTCAAAAGCTTCAATTTTGACCCGTTTCAGGCACAGAAATGACTTTAAACACACTTATTCTAGTTGACAAAGTCATAATTCACATCCAACAGTCATTTAGAGTCAAAAGATTAAATGTTAAAATTTCATCCATATTGACCATTTTGGGATCGTTCGACAGGTCCGGAGTCATCGTTTTTCATCCGAAAATTGATTTTTTGGACTGTACCAAAAATGATTCAAAATGTCAATTGGATCGTGCCTCATGTTGAATAACCACTTTTTAAACCCTCACAGTGACCAAAATTGCCATTTTTACAGAGTTTTGCTTGCTCAAAAGCTTCAATGTTGACCCGTTTCAGGCACAGAAATGACTTTAAACACACTTATTCTAGTTGACAAAGTCATAATTCACATCCAACAGTCATTTAGAGTCAAAAGATTAAATGTTAACATTTCATCATTATAGACCATTTTGGGAACGTTCGACAGGTCCGGTGTCATCGTTTTTCATCCGAAAATTGATTTTTTGGACTGTACCAAAAATGATTCAAAATGTCAATTGGATCGTTCCTCATGTTGAATAACCACTTTTTAAACCCTCACAGTGACCAAAATTGCCATTTTTACAGAGTTTTGCTTACTCAAAAGCTTCAATTTTGACCCGTTTCAGGCACAGAAATGACTTTAAACACACTTATTTTAGTTGACAAAGTCATAATTCACATCCAACAGTAATTTAGAGTCAAAAGAATAAATGTTAAAATTTCATCATTATAGACCATTTTGGGATCGTTCGACAGGTCCGGAGTCATCGTTTTTCATCCGAAATTGATTTTTTGGACTGTACCAAAAATGATTCAAAATGTCAATTGGATCATGCCTCGTGTTGAATAACCACTTTTTAAACCCTCACAGTGACCAAAATTGCAATTTTTACAGAGTTTTGCTTACTCAAAAGCTTCAATTTTGACCCGTTTCAGGCACAGAAATGACTTTAAACACACTTATTTTAGTTGACAAAGTCATAATTCACATCCAACAGTCATTTAGAGTCAAAAGATTAAATGTTGAAATTTCATCAATATAGACCATTTTGGGATCGTTCGACAGGTCCGGAGTCATCGTTTTTCATCCGAAAATTGATTTTTTGGACTGTACCAAAAATGATTCAAAATGTCAATTGGATCGTGCCTCATGTTGAATAACCACTTTTTAAACCCTCACAGTGACCAAAATTGCCATTTTTACAGAGTTTTGCTTACTCAAAAGCTTCCATTTTGACCCGTTTCAGGCACAGAAATGACTTTAAACACACTTATTCTAGTTGACAAAGTCATAATTCACATCCAACAGTCATTTAGAGTCAAAAGATTAAATGTTGAAATTTCATCATTATAGACCATTTTGGGATCGTTCGACAGGTCCGGAGTCATCGTTTTTCATCCGAAAATTGATTTTTTGGACTGTACCAAAAATGATTCAAAATGTCAATTGGATCGTGCCTCATGTTGAATAACCACTTTTTAAACCCTCACAGTGACCAAAATTGCCATTTTTACAGAGTTTTGCTTGCTCAAAAGCTTCAATTTTGACTTGTTTCAGGCACAGATATGACTTTAAACACACTTATTCTAGTTGACAAAGTCATAATTCACATCCAACAGTCATTTAGAGTCAAAAGATTAAATGTTAACATTTCATCATTATAGACCATTTTGGGATCGTTCGACAGGTCCGGAGTCATCGTTTTTCATCCGAAAATTGATTTTTTGGACTGTACCAAAAATGATTCAAAATGTCAATTGGATCGTGCCTCATGTTGAATAACCACTTTTTAAACCCTCACAGTGACCAAAATTGCCATTTTTACAGAGTTTTGCTTACTCAAAAGCTTCAATTTTGACCCATTTCAGGCACAGAAATGACTTTAAACACACTTATTTTAGTTGAAAAAGTCATAATTCACATCCAACAGTCATTTAGAGTCAAAAGATTAAATGTTGAAATTTCATCCATATTGACCATTTGGGATCGTTCGACAGGTCCGGAGTCATCGTTTTTCATCCGAAAATTGATTTTTTGGACTGTACCAAAAATGATTCAAAATGTCAATTGGATCCTTCCTCATGTTGAATAACCACTTTTTAAACCCTCACAGTGACCAAAATTGCCATTTTTACAGAGTTTTGCTTACTCAAAAGCTTCAATTTTGACCCGTTTCAGGCACAGAAATGACTTTAAACACACTTATTTTAGTTGACAAAGTCATAATTCACATCCAACAGTCATTTAGAGTCAAAAGATTAAATGTTAAAATTTCATCCATATTGACCATTTTGGGATCGTTCGACAGGTCCGGAGTCATCGTTTTTCATCCGAAAATTGATTTTTTGGACTGTACCAAAAATGATTCAAAATGTCAATTGGATCGTGCCTCATGTTGAATAACAACTTTTTAAACCCTCTGAGTGACCAAAATTGCCATTTTTACAGAGTTTTGCTTACTCAAAAGCTTCAATTTTGACCCGTTTCAGGCACAGAAATGACTTTAAACACACTTATTTTAGTTGACAAAGTCATAATTCACATCCAACAGTAATTTAGAGTCAAAAGAATAAATGTTAAAATTTCATCATTATAGACCATTTTGGGATCGTTCGACAGGTCCGGAGTCATCGTTTTTCATCCGAAAATTGATTTTTTGGACTGTACCAAAAATGATTCAAAATGTCAATTGGATCGTGCCTCATGTTGAATAACCACTTTTTAAACCCTCACAGTGACCAACATTGCCATTTTTACAGAGTTTTGCTTGCTCAAAAGCTTCAATTTTGACCCGTTTCAGGCACAGAAATGACTTTAAACACACTTATTTTAGTTGACAAAGTCATAATTCACATCCAACAGTCATTTAGAGTCAAAAGAATAAATGTTAAAATTTCATCATTATAGACCATTTTGGGATCGTTCGACAGGTCCGGAGTCATCGTTTTTCATCCGAAAATTGATTTTTTGAACTGTACCAAAAATGATTCAAAATGTCAATTGGATCGTGTCTCATGTTGAATAACCACTTTTTAAACCCTCACAGTGACCAAAATTGCCATTTTTACAGAGTTTTGCTTGCTCAAAAGCTTCAATTTTGACCCGTTTCAGGCACAGAAATGACTTTAAACACACTTATTCTAGTTGACAAAGTCATAATTCACATCCAACAGTCATTTAGAGTCAAAAGATTAAATGTTAAAATTTCATCATTATAGACCATTTTGGGAACGTTCGACAGGTCCGGAGTCATCGTTTTTCATCCGAAAATTGATTTTTTGGACTGTACCAAAAATGATTCAAAATGTCAATTGGATCGTTCCTCATGTTGAATAATCACTTTTTAAACCCTCACAGTGACCAAAATTGCCATTTTTACAGAGTTTTGCTTACTCAAAAGCTTCAATTTTGACCCATTTCAGGCACAGAAATGACTTTAAACACACTTATTTTAGTTGACAAAGTCATAATTCACATCCAACAGTCATTTAGAGTCAAAAGATTAAATGTTAACATTTCATCCATATTGACCATTTTGGGATCGTTCGACAGGTCCGGAGTCATTGTTTTTCATCCGAAAATTGATTTTTTGGACTGTACCAAAAATTATTCAAAATGTCAATTGGATCGTGTCTCATGTTGAATAACCACTATTTAAACCCTCACAGTGACCAAAATTGCCATTTTTACAGAGTTTTGCTTACTCAAAAGCTTCAATTTTGACCCGTTTCAGGCACAGAAATGACTTTAAACACACTTATTTTAGTTGAAAAAGTCATAATTCACATCCAACAGTCATTTAGAGTCAAAAGATTAAATGTTGAAATTTCATCCATATTGACCATTTGGGATCGTTCGACAGGTCCGGAGTCATCGTTTTTCATCCGAAAATTGATTTTTTGGACTGTACCAAAAATGATTCAAAATGTCAATTGGATCGTGCCTCATGTTGAATAACCACTTTTTAAACCCTCACAGTGACCAAAATTGCCATTTTTACAGAGTTTTGCTTACTCAAAAGCTTTAATTTTGACCCGTTTCAGGCACAGAAATGACTTTAAACACACTTATTCTAGTTGACAAAGTCATAATTCACATCCAACAGTCATTTAGAGTCAAAAGAATAAATGTTAACATTTCATCATTATAGACCATTTTGGGAACGTTCGACAGGTCCGGAGTCATCGTTTTTCATCCGAAAATTGATTTTTTGGACTGTACCAAAAATGATTCAAAATGTCAATTGGATCGTTCCTCATGTTGAATAACCACTTTTTAAACCCTCACAGTGACCAAAATTGCCATTTTTACAGAGTTTTGCTTACTCAAAAGCTTCAATTTTGACCCGTTTCAGGCACAGAAATGACTTTAAACACAGTTATTTTAGTTGACAAAGTCATAATTCACATCCAACAGTAATTTAGAGTCAAAAGTATAAATGTTAAAATTTCATCATTATAGACCATTTTGGGATCGTTCGACAGGTCCGGAGTCATCGTTTTTCATCCGAAAATTGATTTTTTGGACTGTACCAAAAATGATTCAAAATGTCAATTGGATCATGCCTCATGTTGAATAACCACTTTTTAAACCCTCACAGTGACCAAAATTGACATTTTTACAGAGTTTTGCTTATTCAAAAGCTTCCATTTTGACCCGTTTCAGGCACAGAAATGACTTTAAACACACTTATTCTAGTTGACAAAGTCATAATTCACATCCAACAGTCATTTAGAGTCAAAAGATTAAATGTTGAAATTTCATCATTATAGACCATTTTGGGATCGTTCGACAGGTCAGGAGTCATCGTTTTTCATCCGAAAATTGATTTTTTGGACTGTACCAAAAATGATTCAAAATGTCAATTGGATCATGCCTCATGTTGAATAACCACTTTTTAAACCCTCACAGTGACCAAAATTGCCATTTTTACAGAGTTTTGCTTACTCAAAAGCTTCCATTTTGACCCGTTTCAGGCACAGAAATGACTTTAAACACACTTATTCTAGTTGACAAAGTCATAATTCACATCCAATAGTCATTTAGAGTCAAAAGATTAAATGTTAAAATTTCATCATTATAGACCATTTTGGGATCGTTCGACAGGTCCGGAGTCATCGTTTTTCATCCGAAAATTGATTTTTTGGACTGTACCAAAAATGATTCAAAATGTCAATTGGATCGTGCCTCATGTTGAATAACCACTTTTTAAACCCTCACAGTGACCAAAATTGCCATTTTTACAGAGTTTTGCTTGCTCAAAAGCTTCAATTTTGACCCGTTTCAGGCACAGAAATGACTTTAAACACACTTATTCTAGTTGACAAAGTCATAATTCACATCTAACAGTCATTTAGAGTCAAAAGATTAAATGTTAAAATTTCATCATTATAGACCATTTTGGGAACGTTCGACAGGTCCGGAGTCATCGTTTTTCATCCGAAAATTAATTTTTTGGACTGTACCAAATATGATTCAAAATGTCAATTGGATCGTGTCTCATGTTGAATAACCACTTTTTAAACCCTCACAGTGACCAAAATTGCCATTTTTACAGAGTTTTGCTTACTCAAAAGCTTCAATTTTGACCTGTTTCAGGCACAGAAATGACTTTAAACACACTTATTTTAGTTGACAAAGTCATAATTCACATCCAACAGTCATTTAGAGTCAAAAGATTAAATGTTAAAATTTCATCCATATTGACCATTTTGGGATCGTTCGACAGGTCCGGAGTCATCGTTTTTCATCCGAAAATTGATTTTTTGGACTGTACCAAAAATGATTCAAAATGTCAATTGGATCGTGCCTCATGTTGAATAACCACTTTTTAAACCCTCACAGTGACCAAAATTGCCATTTTTACAGAGTTTTGCTTACTCAAAAGCTTTAATTTTGACCCGTTTCAGGCACAGAAATGACTTTAAACACACGTATTCTAGTTGACAAAGTCATAATTCACATCCAACAGTCATTTAGAGTCAAAAGAATAATTGTTAACATTTCATCATTATGGACCATTTTGGGAACGTTCGACAGGTCCGGAGTCATCGTTTTTCATCTGAAAATTGATTTTTTGGACTGTACCAAAAATGATTCAAAATGTCAATTGGATCGTTCCTCATGTTGAATAACCACTTTTTAAACCCTCACAGTGACCAAAATTGCCATTTTTACAGAGTTTTGCTTACTCAAAAGCTTCAATTTTGACCCGTTTCAGGCACAGAAATGACTTTAAACACGCTTATTTTAGTTGACAAAGTCATAATTCACATCCAACAGTCATTTAGAGTCAAAAGATTAAATGTTAAAATTTCATCCATATTGACCATTTTGGGATCGTTCGACAGGTCCGGAGTCATCGTTTTTCATCCGAAAATTGATTTTTTGGACTGTACCAAAAATGATTCAAAATGTCAATTGGATCGTGCCTCATGTTGAATAACCACTTTTTAAACCCTCACAGTGACCAAAATTGCCATTTTTACAGAGTTTTGCTTACTCAAAAGCTTCAATTTTGACCCGTTTCAGGCACAGAAATGACTTTAAACACACTTATTTTAGTTGACAAAGTCATAATTCACATCCAACAGTAATTTAGAGTCAAAAGAATAAATGTTAAAATTTCATCATTATAGACCATTTTGGGATCGTTCGACAGGTCTGGAGTCATCGTTTTTCATCCGAAAATTGATTTTTTGGACTGTACCAAAAATGATTCAAAATGTCAATTGGATCATGCCTCATGTTGAATAACCACTTTTTAAGCCCTCACAGTGACCAAAATTGCCATTTTTACAGAGTTTTGCTTACTCAAAAGCTTGAATTTTGACCCGTTTCAGGCACAGAAATGACTTTAAACACACTTATTTTAGTTGACAAAGTCATAATTCACATCCAACAGTCATTTAGAGTCAAAAGATTAAATGTTGAAATTTCATCATTATAGACCATTTTGGGATCGTTCGACAGGTCCGGAGTCATCGTTTTTCATCCGAAAATTGATTTTTTGGACTGTACCAAAAATGATTCAAAATGTCAATTGGATCGTGCCTCATGTTGAATAACCACTTTTTAAACCCTCACAGCGACCAAAATTGCCATTTTTACAGAGTTTTGCTTACTCAAAAGCTTCAATTTTGACCCATTTCAGGCACAGAAATGACTTTAAACACACTTATTTTAGTTGACAAAGTCATAATTCACATCCAACAGTCATTTAGAGTCAAAAGATTAAATGTTAAAATTTCATCCATATTGACCATTTTGGGATCGTTCGACAGGTCCGGAGTCATCGTTTTTCATCCGAAAATTGATTTTTTTGGACTGTACCAAAAATGATTCAAAATGTCAATTGGATCGTGCCTCATGTTGAATAACCACTTTTTAAACCCTCACAGTGACCAAAATTGCCATTTTTACAGAGTTTTGCTTACTCAAAAGCTTGAATTTTGAACCGTTTCAGGCACAGAAATGACTTTAAACACACTTATTTTAGTTGACAAAGTCATAATTCACATCCAACAGTCATTTAGAGTCAAAAGATTAAATGTTGAAATTTCATCATTATAGACCATTTTGGGATCGTTCGACAGGTCCGGAGTCATCGTTTTTCATCCGAAAATTGATTTTTTGGACTGTACCAAAAATGATTCAAAATGTCAATTGGATCGTGCCTCATGTTGAATACCACTTTTTAAACCCTCACAGTGGCCAAAATTGTTATTTTTACAGAGTTTTGCTTGCTCAAAAGCTTCAATTTTGACCCGTTCAGGCACAGAAATGACTTTAAACACACTTATTTTAGTTGACAAGTCATAATTCACATCCAACAGTCATTTAGAGTCAAAAGATTAAATGTTAAAATTTCATCCATATTGACCATTTTGGGATCGTTCGACAGGTCCGGAGTCATCGTTTTTCATCCGAAAATTGATTTTTTGGACTGTACCAAAAATTATTCAAAATGTCAATTGGATCGTGCCTCATGTTGAATAACCACTTTTTAAACCCTCACAGTGGCCAAAATTGTTATTTTTACAGAGTTTTGCTTGCTCAAAAGCTTCAATTTTGACCCGTTTCAGGCACAGAAATGACTTTAAATACACTTATTCTAGTTGACAAAGTCATAATTCACATCCAACAGTCATTTAGAGTCAAAAGATTAAATGTTAACATTTCATCATTATAGACCATTTTGGGAACGTTCGACAGGTCCGGAGTCATCGTTTTTCATCCGAAAATTGATTTTTTGGACTGTACCAAAAATGATTCAAAATGTGAATTGGATCGTTCCTCATGTTGAATAACCACTTTTTAAACCCTCACAGTGACCAAAATTGCCATTTTTACAGAGTTTTGCTTACTCAAAAGCTTCCATTTTGACCCGTTTCAGGCACAGAAATGACTTTAAACACACTTATTCTAGTTGACAAAGTCATAATTCACATCCAACAGTCATTTAGAGTCAAAAGATTAAATGTTAAAATTTCATCATTATAGACCATTTTGGGATCGTTCGACAGGTCCGGAGTCATCGTTTTTCATCCGAAAATTGATTTTTTGGACTGTACCAAAAATGATTCAAAATGTCAATTGGATCGTGCCTCATGTTGAATAACCACTTTTTAAACCCTCACAGTGACCAAAATTGCCATTTTTACAGAGTTTTGCTTGCTCAAAAGCTTAAATTTTGACCCGTTTCAGGCACAGAAATGACTTTAAACACACTTATTCTAGTTGACAAAGTCATAATTCACATCCAACAGTCATTTAGAGTCAAAAGATTAAATGTTAAAATTTCATCATTATAGACCATTTTGGGAACGTTCGACAGGTCCGGAGTCATCGTTTTTCATCCGAAAATTGATTTTTTGGACTGTACCAAAAATGATTCAAAATGTCAATTGGATCGTGTCTCATGTTGAATAACCACTTTTTAAACCCTCACAGTGACCAAAATTGCCATTTTTACAGAGTTTTGCTTACTCAAAAGCTTCAATTTTGACCTGTTTCAGGCACAGAAATGACTTTAAACACACTTATTTTAGTTGAAAAAGTCATAATTCACATCCAACAGTCATTTAGAGTCAAAAGATTAAATGCTGAAATTTCATCCATATTGACCATTTGGGATCGTTCAACAGGTCCGGAGTCATCGTTTTTCATCCGAAAATTGATTTTTTGGACTGTACCAAAAATGATTCAAAATGTCAATTGGATCGTTCCTCATGTTGAATAACCACTTTTTAAACCCTCACAGTGACCAAAATTGCCATTTTTACAGAGTTTTGCTTACTCAAAAGCTTCAATTTTGACCCGTTTCAGGCACAGAAATGACTTTAAACACACTTATTTTAGTTGACAAAGTCATAATTCACATCCAACAGTCATTTAGAGTCAAAAGATTAAATGTTAAAATTTCATCCATATTGACCATTTTGGGATCGTTCGACAGGTCCGGAGTCATCGTTTTTCATCCGAAAATTGATTTTTTGGACTGTACCAAAAATGATTCAAAATGTCAATTGGATCGTGCCTCATGTTGAATAACCACTTTTTAAACCCTCACAGTGACCAAAATTGCCATTTTTACAGAGTTTTGCTTACTCAAAAGCTTCAATTTTGACCCGTTTCAGGCACAGAAATGACTTTAAACACACTTATTTTAGTTGACAAAGTCATAATTCACATCCAACAGTAATTTAGAGTCAAAAGAATAAATGTTAAAATTTCATCATTATAGACCATTTTGGGATCGTTCGACAGGTCTGGAGTCATCGTTTTTCATCCGAAAATTGATTTTTTGGACTGTACCAAAAATGATTCAAAATGTCAATTGGATCATGCCTCATGTTGAATAACCACTTTTTAAGCCCTCACAGTGACCAAAATTGCCATTTTTACAGAGTTTTGCTTACTCAAAAGCTTCAATTTTGACCCATTTCAGGCACAGAAATGACTTTAAACACACTTATTTTAGTTGACAAAGTCATAATTCACATCCAACAGTCATTTAGAGTCAAAAGATTAAATGTTAAAATTTCATCCATATTGACCATTTTGGGATCGTTCGACAGGTCCGGAGTCATCGTTTTTCATCCGAAAATTGATTTTTTGGACTGTACCAAAAATGATTCAAAATGTCAATTGGATCGTGCCTCATGTTGAATAACCACTTTTTAAACCCTCACAGTGGCCAAAATTGTTATTTTTACAGAGTTTTGCTTGCTCAAAAGCTTCAATTTTGACCCGTTTCAGGCACAGAAATGACTTTAAACACACTTATTCTAGTTGACAAAGTCATAATTCACATCCAACAGTCATTTAGAGTCAAAAGATTAAATGTTAACATTTCATCATTATAGACCATTTTGGGAACGTTCGACAGGTCCGGAGTCATCGTTTTTCATCCGAAAATTGATTTTTTGGACTGTACCAAAAATGATTCAAAATGTGAATTGGATCGTTCCTCATGTTGAATAACCACTTTTTAAACCCTCACAGTGACCAAAATTGCCATTTTTACAGAGTTTTGCTTACTCAAAAGCTTCCATTTTGACCCGTTTCAGGCACAGAAATGACTTTAAACACACTTATTCTAGTTGACAAAGTCATAATTCACATCCAACAGTCATTTAGAGTCAAAAGATTAAATGTTAAAATTTCATCATTATAGACCATTTTGGGATCGTTCGACAGGTCCGGAGTCATCGTTTTTCATCCGAAAATTGATTTTTTGGACTGTACCAAAAATGATTCAAAATGTCAATTGGATCGTGCCTCATGTTGAATAACCACTTTTTAAACCCTCACAGTGACCAAAATTGCCATTTTTACAGAGTTTTGCTTGCTCAAAAGCTTAAATTTTGACCCGTTTCAGGCACAGAAATGACTTTAAACACACTTATTCTAGTTGACAAAGTCATAATTCACATCCAACAGTCATTTAGAGTCAAAAGATTAAATGTTAAAATTTCATCATTATAGACCATTTTGGGAACGTTCGACAGGTCCGGAGTCATCGTTTTTCATCCGAAAATTGATTTTTTGGACTGTACCAAAAATGATTCAAAATGTCAATTGGATCGTGTCTCATGTTGAATAACCACTTTTTAAACCCTCACAGTGACCAAAATTGCCATTTTTACAGAGTTTTGCTTACTCAAAAGCTTCAATTTTGACCTGTTTCAGGCACAGAAATGACTTTAAACACACTTATTTTAGTTGAAAAAGTCATAATTCACATCCAACAGTCATTTAGAGTCAAAAGATTAAATGCTGAAATTTCATCCATATTGACCATTTGGGATCGTTCAACAGGTCCGGAGTCATCGTTTTTCATCCGAAAATTGATTTTTTGGACTGTACCAAAAATGATTCAAAATGTCAATTGGATCGTTCCTCATGTTGAATAACCACTTTTTAAACCCTCACAGTGACCAAAATTGCCATTTTTACAGAGTTTTGCTTACTCAAAAGCTTCAATTTTGACCCGTTTCAGGCACAGAAATGACTTTAAACACACTTATTTTAGTTGACAAAGTCATAATTCACATCCAACAGTCATTTAGAGTCAAAAGATTAAATGTTAAAATTTCATCCATATTGACCATTTTGGGATCGTTCGACAGGTCCGGAGTCATCGTTTTTCATCCGAAAATTGATTTTTTGGACTGTACCAAAAATGATTCAAAATGTCAATTGGATCGTGCCTCATGTTGAATAACCACTTTTTAAACCCTCACAGTGACCAAAATTGCCATTTTTACAGAGTTTTGCTTACTCAAAAGCTTCAATTTTGACCCGTTTCAGGCACAGAAATGACTTTAAACACACTTATTTTAGTTGACAAAGTCATAATTCACATCCAACAGTAATTTAGAGTCAAAAGAATAAATGTTAAAATTTCATCATTATAGACCATTTTGGGATCGTTCGACAGGTCTGGAGTCATCGTTTTTCATCCGAAAATTGATTTTTTGGACTGTACCAAAAATGATTCAAAATGTCAATTGGATCATGCCTCATGTTGAATAACCACTTTTTAAACCCTCACAGTGACCAAAATTGTCATTTTTACAGAGTTTCGCTTACTCAAAAGCTTCAATTTTGACCCGTTTCAGGCACAGAATGGACTTTAAGCACACTTATTTTAGTTGACAAAGTCATAATTCACATCCAACAGTAATTTAGAGTAAAAAGAATAAATGTTAAAATTTCATCATTATAGACCATTTTGGGATCGTTCGACAGGTCCGGAGTCATGGTTTTTCATCCGAAAATTGATTTTTTGGACTGTACCAAAAATGATTCAAAATGTCAATTGGATCATGCCTCATGTTGAATAACCACTTTTGAAACCCTCACAGTGACCAAAATTGCCATTTTTACAGAGTTTTGCTTACTCAAAAGCTTCAATTTTGACCCGTTTCAGGCACAGAAATGACTTTAAACACACTTATTTTAGTTGACAAAGTCATAATTCACATCCAACAGTCATTTAGAGTCAAAAGATTAAATGTTGAAATGTCATCATTATAGACCATTTTGGGATCGTTCGACAGGTCCGGAGTCATCGTTTTTCATCCGAAAATTGATTTTTTGGACTGTACCAAAAATGATTCAAAATGTCAATTGGATCGTGCCTCATGTTGAATAACCACTTTTTAAACCCTCACAGTGACCAAAATTGCCATTTTTACAGAGTTTTGCTTACTCAAAAGCTTCAATTTTGACCCGTTTCAGGCACAGAAATGACTTTAAACACACTTATTTTAGTTGAAAAAGTCATAATTCACTTCCAACAGAAATTTAGAGTCAAAAGATTAAATGTTGAAATTTCATCCATATTGACCATTTGGGATTGTTCGACAGGTCCGGAGTCATCGTTTTTCATCCGAAAATTGATTTTTTGGACTGTACCAAAAATGATTCATAATGTCAATTGGATCATGCCTCATGTTGAATAACCACTTTTTAAAACCTCACAGTGACCAAAATTGCCATTTTTACAGAGTTTTGCTTACTCAAAAGCTTCCATTTTGACCCGTTTCAGGCACAGAAATGACTTTAAACACACTTATTCTAGTTGACAAAGTCATAATTCACATCCAACAGTCATTTAGAGTCAAAAGATTAAATGTTAAAATTTCATCATTATAGACCATTTTGGGATCGTTCGACAGGTCCGGAGTCATCGTTTTTCATCCGAAAATTGATTTTTTGGACTGTACCAAAAATGATTCAAAATGTCAATTGGATCATGGCTCATGTTGAATAACCACTTTTTAAACCCTCACAGTGACCAAAATTGCCATTTTTACAGAGTTTTGCTTACTCAAAAGCTTCAATTTTGACCCGTTTCAGGCACAGAAATGACTTTAAACACACTTATTTTAGTTGACAAAGTCATAATTCACATCCAATAGTCATTTAGAGTCAAAAGATTAAATGTTGAAATTTCATCATTATAGACCATTTTGGGATCGTTCGACAGGTCTGGAGTCATCGTTTTTCATCCGAAAATGGATTTTTTGGACTGTACCAAAAATGATTCAAAATGTCAATTGGATCTTGCCTCATGTTGAATAACCACTTTTTAAACCCTCACAGTGACCAAAATTGCCATTTTTACAGAGTTTTGCTTTCTCAAAAGCTTCAATTTTGACCCGTTTCAGGCACAGAAATGACTTTAAACACACTTATTCTAGTTGACAAAGTCATAATTCACATCCAACAGTCATTTAGAGTCAAAAGATTAAATGTTAAAATTTCATCATTATAGACCATTTTGGGATCGTTCGACAGGTCCGGAGTCATCGTTTTTCATCCGAAAATTGATTTTTTGGACTGTACCAAAAATGATTCAAAATGTCAATTGGATCGTTCCTCATGTTGAATAACCACTTTTTAAACCCTCACAGTGACCAAAATTGCCATTTTTACAGAGTTTTGCTTACTCAAAAGCTTCAATTTTGACCCATTTCAGGCACAGAAATGACTTTAAACACACTTATTTTAGTTGACAAAGTCATAATTCACATCCAACAGTCATTTAGAGTCAAAAGATTAAATGTTAAAATTTCATCCATATTGACCATTTTGGGATCGTTCGACAGGTCCGGAGTCATCGTTTTTCATCCGAAAATTGATTTTTTAGACTGTACCAAAAATGATTCAAAATGTCAATTGGATCGAGCCTCATGTTGAATAACCACTTTTTAAACCCTCACAGTGACCAAAATTGCCATTTTTACAGAGTTTTGCTTACTCAAAAGCTTTAATTTTGACCCGTTTCAGGCACAGAAATGACTTTAAACACACTTATTCTAGTTGACAAAGTCATAATTCACATCCAACAGTCATTTAGAGTCAAAAGATTAAATGTTAAAATTTCATCCATATTGACCATTTTGGGATCGTTCGACAGGTCCGGAGTCATCGTTTTTCATCCGAAAAATGATTTTTTGGACTGTACCAAAAATGATTCAAAATGTCAATTGGATCGTGCCTCATGTTGAATAACCACTTTTTAAACCCTCACAGTGACCAAAATTGCCACTTTTACAGAGTTTTGCTTACTCAAAAGCTTCAATTTTGACCGGTTTCAGGCACAGAAATGACTTTAAACACACTTATTTTAGTTGACAAAGTCATAATTCACATCCAACAGTAATTTAGAGTCAAAAGAATAAATGTTAAAATTTCATCATTATAGACCATTTTGGGATCGTTCGATAGGTCCGGAGTCATCGTTTTTCATCCGAAAATTGATTTTTTGGACTGTACCAAAAATGATTCAAAATGTCAATTGGATCATGCCTCATGTTGAATAACCACTTTTTAAACCCTCACAGTGACCAAAATTGCCATTTTTACAGAGTTTTGCTAACTCAAAAGCTTCCATTTTGACCCGTTTCAGGCACAGAAATGACTTTAAACACACTTATTCTAGTTGACAAAGTCATAATTCACATCCAACAGTCATTTAGAGTCAAAAGATTAAATGTTGAAATTTCATCATTATAGACCATTTTGGGATCGTTCGACAGGTCCGGAGTCATCGTTTTTCATCCGAAAATTGATTTTTTGGACTGTACCAAAAATGATTCAAAATGTCAATTGGATCGTGCCTCATGTTGAATAACCACTTTTTAAACCCTCACAGTGACCAAAATTGCCATTTTTACAGAGTTTTGCTTGCTCAAAAGCTTCAATTTTGACCCGTTTCAGGCACAGAAATGACTTTAAACACACTTATTCTAGTTGACAAAGTCATAATTCACATCCAACAGTCATTTAGAGTCAAAAGATTAAATGTTGAAATTTCATCCATATTGACCATTTGGGATCGTTCGACAGGTCCGGAGTCATCGTTTTTCATCCGAAAATTGATTTTTGGACTGTACCAAAAATGATTCAAAATGTCAATTGGATCGTGCCTCATGGTGAATAACCACTTTTTAAACCCTCACAGTGACCAAAATTGCCATTTTTACAGAGTTTTGCTTACTCAAAAGCTTCAATTTTGACCCGTTTCAGGCACAGAAATGACTTTAAACACACTTATTTTAGTTGACAAAGTCATAATTCACATCCAACAGTCATTTAGAGTCAAAAGATTGAATGTTAAAATTTCATCCATATTGACCATTTTGGGATCGTTCGACAGGTCCGGAGTCATCGTTTTTCATCCGAAAATTGATTTTTTTGGACTGTACCAAAAATGATTCAAAATGTCAATTGGATCGTGCCTCATGTTGAATAACCACTTTTTAAACCCTCACAGTGACCAAAATTGCCATTTTTACAGAGTTTTGCTTACTCAAAAGCTTCAATTTTGACCCGTTTCAGGCACAGAAATGACTTTAAACACACTTATTTTAGTTGACAAAGTCATAATTCACATCCAACAGTAATTTAGAGTCAAAAGAATAAATGTTAAAATTTCATCATTATAGACCATTTTGGGATCGTTCGACAGGTCTGGAGTCATCGTTTTTCATCCGAAAATTGATTTTTTGGACTGTACCAAAAATGATTCAAAATGTCAATTGGATCATGCCTCATGTTGAATAACCACTTTTTAAGCCCTCACAGTGACCAAAATTGCCATTTTTACAGAGTTTTGCTTACTCAAAAGCTTGAATTTTGACCCGTTTCAGGCACAGAAATGACTTTAAACACACTTATTTTAGTTGACAAAGTCATAATTCACATCCAACAGTCATTTAGAGTCAAAAGATTAAATGTTGAAATTTCATCATTATAGACCATTTTGGGATCGTTCGACAGGTCCGGAGTCATCGTTTTTCATCCGAAAATTGATTTTTTGGACTGTACCAAAAATGATTCAAAATGTCAATTGGATCGTGCCTCATGTTGAATAACCACTTTTTAAACCCTCACAGCGACCAAAATTGCCATTTTTACAGAGTTTTGCTTACTCAAAAGCTTCAATTTTGACCCATTTCAGGCACAGAAATGACTTTAAACACACTTATTTTAGTTGAAAAAGTCATAATTCACATCCAACAGTCATTTAGAGTCAAAAGATTAAATGTTAAAATTTCATCCATATTGACCATTTTGGGATCGTTCGACAGGTCCGGAGTCATCGTTTTTCATCCGAAAATTGATTTTTTTGGACTGTACCAAAAATGATTCAAAATGTCAATTGGATCGTGCCTCATGTTGAATAACCACTTTTTAAACCCTCACAGTGACCAAAATTGCCATTTTTACAGAGTTTTGCTTACTCAAAAGCTTGAATTTTGACCCGTTTCAGGCACAGAAATGACTTTAAACACACTTATTTTAGTTGACAAAGTCATAATTCACATCCAACAGTCATTTAGAGTCAAAAGATTAAATGTTGAAATTTCATCATTATAGACCATTTTGGGATCGTTCGACAGGTCCGGAGTCATCGTTTTTCATCCGAAAATTGATTTTTTGGACTGTACCAAAAATGATTCAAAATGTCAATTGGATCGTGCCTCATGTTGAATAACCACTTTTTAAACCCTCACAGCGACCAAAATTGCCATTTTTACAGAGTTTTGCTTACTCAAAAGCTTCAATTTTGACCCATTTCAGGCACAGAAATGACTTTAAACACACTTATTTTAGTTGACAAAGTCATAATTCACATCCAACAGTCATTTAGAGTCAAAAGATTAAATGTTAAAATTTCATCCATATTGACCATTTTGGGATCGTTCGACAGGTCCGGAGTCATCGTTTTTCATCCGAAAATTGATTTTTTGGACTGTACCAAAAATGATTCAAAATGTCAATTGGATCGTGCCTCATGTTGAATAACCACTTTTTAAACCCTCACAGTGACCAAAATTGCCATTTTTACAGAGTTTTGCTTACTCAAAAGCTTCCATTTTGACCCGTTTCAGGCACAGAAATGACTTTAAACACACTTATTCTAGTTGACAAAGTCATAATTCACATCCAACAGTCATTTAGAGTCAAAAGATTAAATGTTAAAATTTCATCATTATAGACCATTTTGGGATCGTTCGACAGGTCCGGAGTCATCGTTTTTCATCCGAAAATTGATTTTTTGGACTGTACCAAAAATGATTCAAAATGTCAATTGGATCGTGCCTCATGTTGAATAACCACTTTTTAAACCCTCACAGTGACCAAAATTGCCATTTTTACAGAGTTTTGCTTGCTCAAAAGCTTAAATTTTGACCCGTTTCAGGCACAGAAATGACTTTAAACACACTTATTCTAGTTGACAAAGTCATAATTCACATCCAACAGTCATTTAGAGTCAAAAGATTAAATGTTAAAATTTCATCATTATAGACCATTTTGGGAACGTTCGACAGGTCCGGAGTCATCGTTTTTCATCCGAAAATTGATTTTTTGGACTGTACCAAAAATGATTCAAAATGTCAATTGGATCGTGTCTCATGTTGAATAACCACTTTTTAAACCCTCACAGTGACCAAAATTGCCATTTTTACAGAGTTTTGCTTACTCAAAAGCTTCAATTTTGACCTGTTTCAGGCACAGAAATGACTTTAAACACACTTATTTTAGTTGAAAAAGTCATAATTCACACCCAACAGTCATTTAGAGTCAAAAGATTAAATGTTGAAATTTCATCCATATTGACCATTTGGGATCGTTCGACAGGTCCGGAGTCATCGTTTTTCATCCGAAAATTGATTTTTGGACTGTACCAAAAATGATTCAAAATGTCAATTGGATCGTGCCTCATGTTGAATAACCACTTTTTAAACCCTCACAGTGACCAAAATTGCCATTTTTACAGAGTTTTGCTTACTCAAAAGCTTTAATTTTGACCCGTTTCAGGCACAGAAATGACTTTAAACACACGTATTCTAGTTGACAAAGTCATAATTCACATCCAACAGTCATTTAGAGTCAAAAGAATAATTGTTAACATTTCATCATTATAGACCATTTTGGGAACGTTCGACAGGTCCGGAGTCATCGTTTTTCATCCGAAAATTGATTTTTTGGACTGTACCAAAAATGATTCAAAATGTCAATTGGATCGTTCCTCATGTTGAATAACCACTTTTTAAACCCTCACAGTGACCAAAATTGCCATTTTTACAGAGTTTTTGCTTACTCAAAAGCTTCAATTTTGACCCGTTTCAGGCACAGAAATGACTTTAAACACACTTATTTTAGTTGACAAAGTCATAATTCACATCCAACAGTAATTTAGAGTCAAAAGATTAAATGTTAAAATTTCATCCATATTGACCATTTTGGGATCGTTCGACAGGTCCGGAGTCATCGTTTTTCATCCGAAAATTGATTTTTTGGACTGTACCAAAAATGATTCAAAATGTCAATTGGATCGTGCCTCATGTTGAATAACCACTTTTTAAACCCTCACAGTGACCAAAATTGCCATTTTTACAGAGTTTTGCTTACTCAAAAGCTCCAATTTTGACCCGTTTCAGGCACAGAAATGACTTTAAACACACTTATTTTAGTTGACAAAGTCATAATTCACATCCAACAGTAATTTAGAGTCAAAAGAATAAATGTTAAAATTTCATCATTATAGACCATTTTGGGATCGTTCGACAGGTCTGGAGTCATCGTTTTTCATCCGAAAATTGATTTTTTGGACTGTACCAAAAATGATTCAAAATGTCAATTGGATCATGCCTCATGTTGAATAACCACTTTTTAAGCCCTCACAGTGACCAAAATTGCCATTTTTACAGAGTTTTGCTTACTCAAAAGCTTGAATTTTGACCCGTTTCAGGCACAGAAATGACTTTAAACACACTTATTTTAGTTGACAAAGTCATAATTCACATCCAACAGTCATTTAGAGTCAAAAGATTAAATGTTGAAATTTCATCAGTATAGACCATTTTGGGATCGTTCGACAGGTCCGGAGTCATCGTTTTTCATCCGAAAATTGATTTTTTGGACTGTACCAAAAATGATTCAAAATGTCAATTGGATCGTGCCTCATGTTGAATAACCACTTTTTAAACCCTCACAGTGGCCAAAATTGTTATTTTTACAGAGTTTTGCTTGCTCAAAAGCTTCAATTTTGACCCGTTTCAGGCACAGAAATGACTTTAAACACACTTATTCTAGTTGACAAAGTCATAATTCACATCCAACAGTCATTTAGAGTCAAAAGATTAAATGTTAACATTTCATCATTATAGACCATTTTGGGAACGTTCGATAGGTCCGGAGTCATCGTTTTTCATCCGAAAATTGATTTTTTGGACTGTACCAAAAATGATTCAAAATGTGAATTGGATCGTTCCTCATGTTGAATAACCACTTTTTAAACCCTCACAGTGACCAAAATTGCCATTTTTACAGAGTTTTGCTTACTCAAAAGCTTCAATTTTTACCCGTTTCAGGCACAGAAATGACATTAAACACACTTATTTTAGTTGACAAAGTCATAATTCACATCCAACAGTCATTTAGAGTCAAAAGATTAAATGTTAAAATTTCATCATTATAGACCATTTTGGGAACGTTCGACAGGTCCGGAGTCATCGTTTTTCATCCGAAAATTGATTTTTTGGACTGTACCAAAAATGATTCAAAATGTCAATTGGATCGTGCCTCATGTTGAATAACCACTTTTTAAACCCTCACAGTGGCCAAAATTGTTATTTTTACAGAGTTTTGCTTGCTCAAAAGCTTCAATTTTGACCCGTTTCAGGCACAGAAATGACTTTAAACACACTTATTCTAGTTGACAAAGTCATAATTCACATCCAACAGTCATTTAGAGTCAAAAGATTAAATGTTAACATTTCATCATTATAGACCATTTTGGGAACGTTCGACAGGTCCGGAGTCATCGTTTTTCATCCGAAAATTGATTTTTTGGACTGTACCAAAAATGATTCAAAATGTGAATTGGATCGTTCCTCATGTTGAATAACCACTTTTTAAACCCTCACAGTGACCAAAATTGCCATTTTTACAGAGTTTTGCTTACTCAAAAGCTTCAATTTTTACCCGTTTCAGGCACAGAAATGACATTAAACACACTTATTTTAGTTGACAAAGTCATAATTCACATCCAACAGTCAATTTAGAGTCAAAAGATTAAATGTTGAAATTTCATCATTATAGACCATTTTGGGATCGTTCGACAGGTCCGGAGTCATCGTTTTTCATCCGAAAATTGATTTTTTGGACTGTACCAAAAATGATTCAAAATGTCAATTGGATCGTGCCTCATGTTGAATAACCACTTTTTAAACCCTCACAGCGACCAAAATTGCCATTTTTACAGAGTTTTGCTTACTCAAAAGCTTCAATTTTGACCCATTTCAGGCACAGAAATGACTTTAAACACACTTATTTTAGTTGACAAAGTCATAATTCACATCCAACAGTCATTTAGAGTCAAAAGATTAAATGTTAAAATTTCATCCATATTGACCATTTTGGGATCGTTCGACAGGTCCGGAGTCATCGTTTTTCATCCGAAAATTGATTTTTTTGGACTGTACCAAAAATGATTCAAAATGTCAATTGGATCGTGCCTCATGTTGAATAACCACTTTTTAAACCCTCACAGTGACCAAAATTGCCATTTTTACAGAGTTTTGCTTACTCAAAAGCTTCAATTTTGACCCGTTTCAGGCACAGAATGGACTTTAAGCACACTTATTTTAGTTGACAAAGTCATAATTCACATCCAACAGTAATTTAGAGTCAAAAGAATAAATGTTAAAATTTCATCATTATAGACCATTTTGGGATCGTTCGACAGGTCCGGAGTCATGGTTTTTCATCCGAAAATTGATTTTTTGGACTGTACCAAAAATGATTCAAAATGTCAATTGGATCATGCCTCATGTTGAATAACCACTTTTGAAACCCTCACAGTGACCAAAATTGCCATTTTTACAGAGTTTTGCTTACTCAAAAGCTTCAATTTTGACCCGTTTCAGGCACAGAAATGACTTTAAACACACTTATTTTAGTTGACAAAGTCATAATTCACATCCAACAGTCATTTAGAGTCAAAAGATTAAATGTTGAAATGTCATCATTATAGACCATTTTGGGATCGTTCGACAGGTCCGGAGTCATCGTTTTTCATCCGAAAATTGATTTTTTGGACTGTACCAAAAATGATTCAAAATGTCAATTGGATCGTGCCTCATGTTGAATAACCACTTTTTAAACCCTCACAGTGACCAAAATTGCCTTTTTTACAGAGTTTTGCTTGCTCAAAAGCTTAAATTTTGACCCGTTTCAGGCACAGAAATGACTTTAAACACACTTATTCTAGTTGACAAAGTCATAATTCACACCCAACAGTCATTTAGAGTCAAAAGATTAAATGTTAAAATTTCATCATTATAGACCATTTTGGGAACGTTCGACAGGTCCGGAGTCATCGTTTTTCATCCGAAAATTGATTTTTTGGACTGTACCAAAAATGATTCAAAATGTCAATTGGATCGTGTCTCATGTTGAATAACCACTTTTTAAACCCTCACAGTGACCAAAATTGCCATTTTTACAGAGTTTTGCTTACTCAAAAGCTTCAATTTTGACCTGTTTCAGGCACAGAAATGACTTTAAACACACTTATTTTAGTTGAAAAAGTCATAATTCACACCCAGCAGTCATTTAGAGTCAAAAGATTAAATGTTGAAATTTCATCCATATTGACCATTTGGGATCGTTCGACAGGTCCGGAGTCATCGTTTTTCATCCGAAAATTGATTTTTGGACTGTACCAAAAATGATTCAAAATGTCAATTGGATCGTGCCTCATGTTGAATAACCACTTTTTAAACCCTCACAGTGACCAAAATTGCCATTTTTACAGAGTTTTGCTTACTCAAAAGCTTTAATTTTGACCCGTTTCAGGCACAGAAATGACTTTAAACACACGTATTCTAGTTGACAAAGTCATAATTCACATCCAACAGTCATTTAGAGTCAAAAGAATAATTGTTAACATTTCATCATTATAGACCATTTTGGGAACGTTCGACAGGTCCGGAGTCATCGTTTTTCATCCGAAAATTGATTTTTTGGACTGTACCAAAAATGATTCATAATGTCAATTGGATCATGCCTCATGTTGAATAACCACTTTTTAAACCCTCACAGTGACCAAAATTGCCATTTTTACAGAGTTTTGCTTACTCAAAAGCTTCCATTTTGACCCGTTTCAGGCACAGAAATGACTTTAAACACACTTATTCTAGTTGACAAAGTCATAATTCACATCCAACAGTCATTTAGAGTCAAAAGATTAAATGTTAAAATTTCATCATTATAGACCATTTTGGGATCGTTCGACAGGTCCGGAGTCATCGTTTTTCATCCGAAAATTGATTTTTTGGACTGTACCAAAAATGATTCAAAATGTCAATTGGATCATGGCTCATGTTGAATAACCACTTTTTAAACCCTCACAGTGACCAAAATTGCCATTTTTACAGAGTTTTGCTTACTCAAAAGCTTCAATTTTGACCCGTTTCAGGCACAGAAATGACTTTAAACACACTTATTTTAGTTGACAAAGTCATAATTCACATCCAACAGTCATTTAGAGTCAAAAGATTAAATGTTGAAATTTCATCATTATAGACCATTTTGGGATCGTTCGACAGGTCCGGAGTCATCGTTTTTCATCCGAAAATTGATTTTTTGGACTGTACCAAAAATGATTCAAAATGTCAATTGGATCGTGCCTCATGTTGAATAACCACTTTTTAAACCCTCACAGCGACCAAAATTGCCATTTTTACAGAGTTTTGCTTACTCAAAAGCTTCAATTTTGACCCATTTCAGGCACAGAAATGACTTTAAACACACTTATTTTAGTTGACAAAGTCATAATTCACATCCAACAGTCATTTAGAGTCAAAAGATTAAATGTTAAAATTTCATCCATATTGACCATTTTGGGATCGTTCGACAGGTCCGGAGTCATCGTTTTTCATCCGAAAATTGATTTTTTTGGACTGTACCAAAAATGATTCAAAATGTCAATTGGATCGTGCCTCATGTTGAATAACCACTTTTTAAACCCTCACAGTGACCAAAATTGCCATTTTTACAGAGTTTTGCTTACTCAAAAGCTTCAATTTTGACCCGTTTCAGGCACAGAATGGACTTTAAGCACACTTATTTTAGTTGACAAAGTCATAATTCACATCCAACAGTAATTTAGAGTCAAAAGAATAAATGTTAAAATTTCATCATTATAGACCATTTTGGGATCGTTCGACAGGTCCGGAGTCATGGTTTTTCATCCGAAAATTGATTTTTTGGACTGTACCAAAAATGATTCAAAATGTCAATTGGATCATGCCTCATGTTGAATAACCACTTTTGAAACCCTCACAGTGACCAAAATTGCCATTTTTACAGAGTTTTGCTTACTCAAAAGCTTCAATTTTGACCCGTTTCAGGCACAGAAATGACTTTAAACACACTTATTTTAGTTGACAAAGTCATAATTCACATCCAACAGTCATTTAGAGTCAAAAGATTAAATGTTGAAATGTCATCATTATAGACCATTTTGGGATCGTTCGACAGGTCCGGAGTCATCGTTTTTCATCCGAAAATTGATTTTTTGGACTGTACCAAAAATGATTCAAAATGTCAATTGGATCGTGCCTCATGTTGAATAACCACTTTTTAAACCCTCACAGTGACCAAAATTGCCATTTTTACAGAGTTTTGCTTGCTCAAAAGCTTAAATTTTGACCCGTTTCAGGCACAGAAATGACTTTAAACACACTTATTCTAGTTGACAAAGTCATAATTCACATCCAACAGTCATTTAGAGTCAAAAGATTAAATGTTAAAATTTCATCATTATAGACCATTTTGGGAACGTTCGACAGGTCCGGAGTCATCGTTTTTCATCCGAAAATTGATTTTTTGGACTGTACCAAAAATGATTCAAAATGTCAATTGGATCGTGTCTCATGTTGAATAACCACTTTTTAAACCCTCACAGTGACCAAAATTGCCATTTTTACAGAGTTTTGCTTACTCAAAAGCTTCAATTTTGACCTGTTTCAGGCACAGAAATGACTTTAAACACACTTATTTTAGTTGAAAAAGTCATAATTCACACCCAACAGTCATTTAGAGTCAAAAGATTAAATGTTGAAATTTCATCCATATTGACCATTTGGGATCGTTCGACAGGTCCGGAGTCATCGTTTTTCATCCGAAAATTGATTTTTGGACTGTACCAAAAATGATTCAAAATGTCAATTGGATCGTGCCTCATGTTGAATAACCACTTTTTAAACCCTCACAGTGACCAAAATTGCCATTTTTACAGAGTTTTGCTTACTCAAAAGCTTTAATTTTGACCCGTTTCAGGCACAGAAATGACTTTAAACACACGTATTCTAGTTGACAAAGTCATAATTCACATCCAACAGTCATTTAGAGTCAAAAGAATAATTGTTAACATTTCATCATTATAGACCATTTTGGGAACGTTCGACAGGTCCGGAGTCATCGTTTTTCATCCGAAAATTGATTTTTTGGACTGTACCAAAAATGATTCAAAATGTCAATTGGATCGTTCCTCATGTTGAATAACCACTTTTTAAACCCTCACAGTGACCAAAATTGCCATTTTTACAGAGTTTTGCTTACTCAAAAGCTTCAATTTTGACCCGTTTCAGGCACAGAAATGACTTTAAACACACTTATTTTAGTTGACAAAGTCATAATTCACATCCAACAGTCATTTAGAGTCAAAAGATTAAATGTTAAAATTTCATCCATATTGACCATTTTGGGATCGTTCGACAGGTCCGGAGTCATCGTTTTTCATCCGAAAATTGATTTTTTGGACTGTACCAAAAATGATTCAAAATGTCAATTGGATCGTGCCTCATGTTGAATAACCACTTTTTAAACCCTCACAGTGACCAAAATTGCCATTTTTACAGAGTTTTGCTTACTCAAAAGCTTCAATTTTGACCCGTTTCAGGCACAGAAATGACTTTAAACACACTTATTTTAGTTGACAAAGTCATAATTCACATCCAACAGTAATTTAGAGTCAAAAGAATAAATGTTAAAATTTCATCATTATAGACCATTTTGGGATCGTTCGACAGGTCTGGAGTCATCGTTTTTCATCCGAAAATTGATTTTTTGGACTGTACCAAAAATGATTCAAAATGTCAATTGGATCATGCCTCATGTTGAATAACCACTTTTTAAGCCCTCACAGTGACCAAAATTGCCATTTTTACAGAGTTTTGCTTACTCAAAAGCTTGAATTTTGACGAGTTTCAGGCACAGAAATGACTTTAAACACACTTATTCTAGTTGACAAAGTCATAATTCACATCCAACAGTCATTTAGAGTCAAAAGATTAAATGTTAACATTTCATCATTATAGACCATTTTGGGAACGTTCGACAGGTCCGGAGTCATCGTTTTTCATCCGAAAATTGATTTTTTGGACTGTACCAAAAATGATTCATAATGTCAATTGGATCATGCCTCATGTTGAATAACCACTTTTGAAACCCTCACAGTGACCAAAATTGCCATTTTTACAGAGTTTTGCTTACTCAAAAGCTTCAATTTTGACCCGTTTCAGGCACAGAAATGACTTTAAACACACTTATTCTAGTTGACAAAGTCATAATTCACATCCAACAGTCATTTAGAGTCAAAAGATTAAATGTTAACATTTCATCATTATAGACCATTTTGGGAACGTTCGACAGGTCCGGAGTCATCGTTTTTCATCCGAAAATTGATTTTTTGGACTGTACCAAAAATGATTCAAAATGTCAATTGGATCGTGCCTCATGTTGAATAACCACTTTTTAAACCCTCACAGTGACCAAAATTGCCATTTTTACAGAGTTTTGCTTACTCAAAAGCTTCAATTTTGACCCGTTTCAGGCACAGAAATGACTTTAAACACACTTATTTTAGTTGACAAAGTCATAATTCACATCCAACAGTCATTTAGAGTCAAAAGATTAAATGTTAAAATTTCATCCATATTGACCATTTTGGGATCGTTCGACAGGTCCGGAGTCATCGTTTTTCATCCGAAAATTGATTTTTTGGACTGTACCAAAAATGATTCAAAATGTCAATTGGATCGTGCCTCATGTTGAATAACCACTTTTTAAACCCTCACAGTGACCAAAATTGCCATTTTTACAGAGTTTTGCTTACTCAAAAGCTTCAATTTTGACCCGTTTCAGGCACAGAAATGACTTTAAACACACTTATTTTAGTTGACAAAGTCATAATTCACATCCAACAGTAATTTAGAGTCAAAAGAATAAATGTTAAAATTTCATCATTATAGACCATTTTGGGATCGTTCGACAGGTCTGGAGTCATCGTTTTTCATCCGAAAATTGATTTTTTGGACTGTACCAAAAATGATTCAAAATGTCAATTGGATCATGCCTCATGTTGAATAACCACTTTTTAAGCCCTCACAGTGACCAAAATTGCCATTTTTACAGAGTTTTGCTTACTCAAAAGCTTGAATTTTGACCCGTTTCAGGCACAGAAATGACTTTAAACACACTTATTCTAGTTGACAAAGTCATAATTCACATCCAACAGTCATTTAGAGTCAAAAGATTAAATGTTAACATTTCATCATTATAGACCATTTTGGGAACGTTCGACAGGTCCGGAGTCATCGTTTTTCATCCGAAAATTGATTTTTTGGACTGTACCAAAAATGATTCATAATGTCAATTGGATCATGCCTCATGTTGAATAACCACTTTTGAAACCCTCACAGTGACCAAAATTGCCATTTTTACAGAGTTTTGCTTACTCAAAAGCTTCAATTTTGACCCGTTTCAGGCACAGAAATGACTTTAAACACACTTATTTTAGTTGACAAAGTCATAATTCACATCCAACAGTCATTTAGAGTCAAAAGATTAAATGTTGAAATGTCATCATTATAGACCATTTTGGGATCGTTCGACAGGTCCGGAGTCATCGTTTTTCATCCGAAAATTGATTTTTTGGACTGTACCAAAAATGATTCAAAATGTCAATTGGATCGTGCCTCATGTTGAATAACCACTTTTTAAACCCTCACAGTGACCAAAATTGCCATTTTTACAGAGTTTTGCTTACTCAAAAGCTTCAATTTTGACCCGTTTCAGGCACAGAAATGACTTTAAACACACTTATTTTAGTTGAAAAAGTCATAATTCACTTCCAACAGAAATTTAGAGTCAAAAGATTAAATGTTGAAATTTCATCCATATTGACCATTTGGGATTGTTCGACAGGTCCGGAGTCATCGTTTTTCATCCGAAAATTGATTTTTTGGACTGTACCAAAAATGATTCAAAATGTCAATTGGATCATGGCTCATGTTGAATAACCACTTTTTAAACCCTCACAGTGACCAAAATTGCCATTTTTACAGAGTTTTGCTTACTCAAAAGCTTCAATTTTGACCCGTTTCAGGCACAGAAATGACTTTAAACACACTTATTTTAGTTGACAAAGTCATAATTCACATCCAACAGTCATTTAGAGTCAAAAGATTAAATGTTGAAATTTCATCATTATAGACCATTTTGGGATCGTTCGACAGGTCCGGAGTCATCGTTTTTCATCCGAAAATTGATTTTTTGGACTGTACCAAAAATGATTCAAAATGTCAATTGGATCGTGCCTCATGTTGAATAACCACTTTTTAAACCCTCACAGCGACCAAAATTGCCATTTTTACAGAGTTTTGCTTACTCAAAAGCTTCAATTTTGACCCATTTCAGGCACAGAAATGACTTTAAACACACTTATTTTAGTTGACAAAGTCATAATTCACATCCAACAGTCATTTAGAGTCAAAAGATTAAATGTTAAAATTTCATCCATATTGACCATTTTGGGATCGTTCGACAGGTCCGGAGTCATCGTTTTTCATCCGAAAATTGATTTTTTTGGACTGTACCAAAAATGATTCAAAATGTCAATTGGATCGTGCCTCATGTTGAATAACCACTTTTTAAACCCTCACAGTGACCAAAATTGCCATTTTTACAGAGTTTTGCTTACTCAAAAGCTTCAATTTTGACCCGTTTCAGGCACAGAATGGACTTTAAGCACACTTATTTTAGTTGACAAAGTCATAATTCACATCCAACAGTAATTTAGAGTCAAAAGAATAAATGTTAAAATTTCATCATTATAGACCATTTTGGGATCGTTCGACAGGTCCGGAGTCATGGTTTTTCATCCGAAAATTGATTTTTTGGACTGTACCAAAAATGATTCAAAATGTCAATTGGATCATGCCTCATGTTGAATAACCACTTTTGAAACCCTCACAGTGACCAAAATTGCCATTTTTACAGAGTTTTGCTTACTCAAAAGCTTCAATTTTGACCCGTTTCAGGCACAGAAATGACTTTAAACACACTTATTTTAGTTGACAAAGTCATAATTCACATCCAACAGTCATTTAGAGTCAAAAGATTAAATGTTGAAATGTCATCATTATAGACCATTTTGGGATCGTTCGACAGGTCCGGAGTCATCGTTTTTCATCCGAAAATTGATTTTTTGGACTGTACCAAAAATGATTCAAAATGTCAATTGGATCGTGCCTCATGTTGAATAACCACTTTTTAAACCCTCACAGTGACCAAAATTGCCATTTTTACAGAGTTTTGCTTACTCAAAAGCTTCAATTTTGACCCGTTTCAGGCACAGAAATGACTTTAAACACACTTATTTTAGTTGAAAAAGTCATAATTCACTTCCAACAGAAATTTAGAGTCAAAAGATTAAATGTTGAAATTTCATCCATATTGACCATTTGGGATTGTTCGACAGGTCCGGAGTCATCGTTTTTCATCCGAAAATTGATTTTTTGGACTGTACCAAAAATGATTCATAATGTCAATTGGATCATGCCTCATGTTGAATAACCACTTTTTAAACCCTCACAGTGACCAAAATTGCCATTTTTACAGAGTTTTGCTTACTCAAAAGCTTCCATTTTGACCCGTTTCAGGCACAGAAATGACTTTAAACACACTTATTCTAGTTGACAAAGTCATAATTCACATCCAACAGTCATTTAGAGTCAAAAGATTAAATGTTAACATTTCATCATTATAGACCATTTTGGGAACGTTCGACAGGTCCGGAGTCATCGTTTTTCATCCGAAAATTGATTTTTTGGACTGTACCAAAAATGATTCAAAATGTGAATTGGATCGTTCCTCATGTTGAATAACCACTTTTTAAACCCTCACAGTGACCAAAATTGCCATTTTTACAGAGTTTTGCTTACTCAAAAGCTTCAATTTTTACCCGTTTCAGGCACAGAAATGACATTAAACACACTTATTTTAGTTGACAAAGTCATAATTCACATCCAACAGTCATTTAGAGTCAAAAGATTAAATGTTGAAATTTCATCATTATAGACCATTTTGGGATCGTTCGACAGGTCCGGAGTCATCGTTTTTCATCCGAAAATTGATTTTTTGGACTGTACCAAAAATGATTCAAAATGTCAATTGGATCGTGCCTCATGTTGAATAACCACTTTTAAACCCTCACAGCGACCAAAATTGCCATTTTTACAGAGTTTTGCTTACTCAAAAGCTTCAATTTTGACCCATTTCAGGCACAGAAATGACTTTAAACACACTTATTTTAGTTGACAAAGTCATAATTCACATCCAACAGTCATTTAGAGTCAAAAGATTAAATGTTAAAATTTCATCCATATTGACCATTTTGGGATCGTTCGACAGGTCCGGAGTCATCGTTTTTCATCCGAAAATTGATTTTTTTGGACTGTACCAAAAATGATTCAAAATGTCAATTGGATCGTGCCTCATGTTGAATAACCACTTTTTAAACCCTCACAGTGACCAAAATTGCCATTTTTACAGAGTTTTGCTTACTCAAAAGCTTCAATTTTGACCCGTTTCAGGCACAGAATGGACTTTAAGCACACTTATTTTAGTTGACAAAGTCATAATTCACATCCAACAGTAATTTAGAGTCAAAAGAATAAATGTTAAAATTTCATCATTATAGACCATTTTGGGATCGTTCGACAGGTCCGGAGTCATGGTTTTTCATCCGAAAATTGATTTTTTGGACTGTACCAAAAATGATTCAAAATGTCAATTGGATCATGCCTCATGTTGAATAACCACTTTTGAAACCCTCACAGTGACCAAAATTGCCATTTTTACAGAGTTTTGCTTACTCAAAAGCTTCAATTTTGACCCGTTTCAGGCACAGAAATGACTTTAAACACACTTATTTTAGTTGACAAAGTCATAATTCACATCCAACAGTCATTTAGAGTCAAAAGATTAAATGTTGAAATGTCATCATTATAGACCATTTTGGGATCGTTCGACAGGTCCGGAGTCATCGTTTTTCATCCGAAAATTGATTTTTTGGACTGTACCAAAAATGATTCAAAATGTCAATTGGATCGTGCCTCATGTTGAATAACCACTTTTTAAACTCTCACAGTGACCAAAATTGCCATTTTTACAGAGTTTTGCTTGCTCAAAAGCTTAAATTTTGACCCGTTTCAGGCACAGAAATGACTTTAAACACACTTATTCTAGTTGACAAAGTCATAATTCACATCCAACAGTCATTTAGAGTCAAAAGATTAAATGTTAAAATTTCATCATTATAGACCATTTTGGGAACGTTCGACAGGTCCGGAGTCATCGTTTTTCATCCGAAAATTGATTTTTTGGACTGTACCAAAAATGATTCAAAATGTCAATTGGATCGTGTCTCATGTTGAATAACCACTTTTTAAACCCTCACAGTGACCAAAATTGCCATTTTTACAGAGTTTTGCTTACTCAAAAGCTTCAATTTTGACCTGTTTCAGGCACAGAAATGACTTTAAACACACTTATTTTAGTTGAAAAAGTCATAATTCACACCCAACAGTCATTTAGAGTCAAAAGATTAAATGTTGAAATTTCATCCATATTGACCATTTGGGATCGTTCGACAGGTCCGGAGTCATCGTTTTTCATCCGAAAATTGATTTTTGGACTGTACCAAAAATGATTCAAAATGTCAATTGGATCGTGCCTCATGTTGAATAACCACTTTTTAAACCCTCACAGTGACCAAAATTGCCATTTTTACAGAGTTTTGCTTACTCAAAAGCTTTAATTCTGACCCGTTTCAGGCACAGAAATGACTTTAAACACACGTATTCTAGTTGACAAAGTCATAATTCACATCCAACAGTCATTTAGAGTCAAAAGAATAATTGTTAACATTTCATCATTATAGACCATTTTGGGAACGTTCGACAGGTCCGGAGTCATCGTTTTTCATCCGAAAATTGATTTTTTGGACTGTACCAAAAATGATTCAAAATGTCAATTGGATCGTTCCTCATGTTGAATACCCACTTTTTAAACCCTCACAGTGACCAAAATTGCCATTTTTACAGAGTTTTGCTTACTCAAAAGCTTCAATTTTGACCCGTTTCAGGCACAGAAATGACTTTAAACACACTTATTTTAGTTGACAAAGTCATAATTCACATCCAACAGTCATTTAGAGTCAAAAGATTAAATGTTAAAATTTCATCCATATTGACCATTTTGGGATCGTTCGACAGGTCCGGAGTCATCGTTTTTCATCCGAAAATTGATTTTTTGGACTGTACCAAAAATGATTCAAAATGTCAATTGGATCGTGCCTCATGTTGAATAACCACTTTTTAAACCCTCACAGTGACCAAAATTGCCATTTTTACAGAGTTTTGCTTACTCAAAAGCTTCAATTTTGACCCGTTTCAGGCACAGAAATGACTTTAAACACACTTATTTTAGTTGACAAAGTCATAATTCACATCCAACAGTAATTTAGAGTCAAAAGAATAAATGTTAAAATTTCATCATTATAGACCATTTTGGGATCGTTCGACAGGTCTGGAGTCATCGTTTTTCATCCGAAAATTGATTTTTTGGACTGTACCAAAAATGATTCAAAATGTCAATTGGATCATGCCTCATGTTGAATAACCACTTTTTAAGCCCTCACAGTGACCAAAATTGCCATTTTTACAGAGTTTTGCTTACTCAAAAGCTTGAATTTTGACCCGTTTCAGGCACAGAAATGACTTTAAACACACTTATTCTAGTTGACAAAGTCATAATTCACATCCAACAGTCATTTAGAGTCAAAAGATTAAATGTTAACATTTCATCATTATAGACCATTTTGGGAACGTTCGACAGGTCCGGAGTCATCGTTTTTCATCCGAAAATTGATTTTTTGGACTGTACCAAAAATGATTCATAATGTCAATTGGATCATGCCTCATGTTGAATAACCACTTTTTAAACCCTCACAGTGACCAAAATTGCCATTTTTACAGAGTTTTGCTTACTCAAAAGCTTCCATTTTGACCCGTTTCAGGCACAGAAATGACTTTAAACACACTTATTCTAGTTGACAAAGTCATAATTCACATCCAACAGTCATTTAGAGTCAAAAGATTAAATGTTAAAATTTCATCATTATAGACCATTTCGGGATCGTTCGACAGGTCCGGAGTCATCGTTTTTCATCCGAAAATTGATTTTTTGGACTGTACCAAAAATGATTCAAAATGTCAATTGGATCATGGCTCATGTTGAATAACCACTTTTTAAACCCTCACAGTGACCAAAATTGCCATTTTTACAGAGTTTTGCTTACTCAAAAGCTTCAATTTTGACCCGTTTCAGGCACAGAAATGACTTTAAACACACTTATTTTAGTTGACAAAGTCATAATTCACATCCAACAGTCATTTAGAGTCAAAAGATTAAATGTTGAAATTTCATCATTATAGACCATTTTGGGATCGTTCGACAGGTCCGGAGTCATCGTTTTTCATCCGAAAATTGATTTTTTGGACTGTACCAAAAATGATTCAAAATGTCAATTGGATCGTGCCTCATGTTGAATAACCACTTTTTAAACCCTCACAGCGACCAAAATTGCCATTTTTACAGAGTTTTGCTTACTCAAAAGCTTCAATTTTGACCCATTTCAGGCACAGAAATGACTTTAAACACACTTATTTTAGTTGACAAGGTCATAATTCACATCCAACAGTCATTTAGAGTCAAAAGATTAAATGTTAAAATTTCATCCATATTGACCATTTTGGGATCGTTCGACAGGTCCGGAGTCATCGTTTTTCATCCGAAAATTGATTTTTTTGGACTGTACCAAAAATGATTCAAAATGTCAATTGGATCGTGTCTCATGTTGAATAACCACTTTTTAAACCCTCACAGTGACCAAAATTGCCATTTTTACAGAGTTTTGCTTACTCAAAAGCTTCAATTTTGACCCGTTTCAGGCACAGAATGGACTTTAAGCACACTTATTTTAGTTGACAAAGTCATAATTCACATCCAACAGTAATTTAGAGTCAAAAGAATAAATGTTAAAATTTCATCATTATAGACCATTTTGGGATCGTTCGACAGGTCCGGAGTCATGGTTTTTCATCCGAAAATTGATTTTTTGGACTGTACCAAAAATGATTCAAAATGTCAATTGGATCATGCCTCATGTTGAATAACCACTTTTGAAACCCTCACAGTGACCAAAATTGCCATTTTTACAGAGTTTTGCTTACTCAAAAGCTTCAATTTTGACCCGTTTCAGGCACAGAAATGACTTTAAACACACTTATTTTAGTTGACAAAGTCATAATTCACATCCAACAGTCATTTAGAGTCAAAAGATTAAATGTTGAAATGTCATCATTATAGACCATTTTGGGATCGTTCGACAGGTCCGGAGTCATCGTTTTTCATCCGAAAATTGATTTTTTGGACTGTACCAAAAATGATTCAAAATGTCAATTGGATCGTGCCTCATGTTGAATAACCACTTTTTAAACCCTCACAGTGACCAAAATTGCCATTTTTACAGAGTTTTGCTTGCTCAAAAGCTTAAATTTTGACCCGTTTCAGGCACAGAAATGACTTTAAACACACTTATTCTAGTTGACAAAGTCATAATTCACATCCAACAGTCATTTAGAGTCAAAAGATTAAATGTTAAAATTTCATCATTATAGACCATTTTGGGAACGTTCGACAGGTCCGGAGTCATCGTTTTTCATCCGCAAAATTGATTTTTTGGACTGTACCAAAAATGATTCAAAATGTCAATTGGATCGTGTCTCATGTTGAATAACCACTTTTTAAACCCTCACAGTGACCAAAATTGCCATTTTTACAAAGTTTTGCTTACTCAAAAGCTTCAATTTTGACCTGTTTCAGGCACAGAAATGACTTTAAACACACTTATTTTAGTTGAAAAAGTCATAATTCACACCCAACAGTCATTTAGAGTCAAAAGATTAAATGTTGAAATTTCATCCATATTGACCATTTGGGATCGTTCGACAGGTCCGGAGTCATCGTTTTTCATCCGAAAATTGATTTTTGGACTGTACCAAAAATGATTCAAAATGTCAATTGGATCGTGCCTCATGTTGAATAACCACTTTTTAAACCCTCACAGTGACCAAAATTGCCATTTTTACAGAGTTTTGCTTACTCAAAAGCTTTAATTTTGACCCGTTTCAGGCACAGAAATGACTTTAAACACACGTATTCTAGTTGACAAAGTCATAATTCACATCCAACAGTCATTTAGAGTCAAAAGAATAATTGTTAACATTTCATCATTATAGACCATTTTGGGAACGTTCGACAGGTCTGGAGTCATCGTTTTTCATCCGAAAATTGATTTTTTGGACTGTACCAAAAATGATTCAAAATGTCAATTGGATCGTTCCTCATGTTGAATAACCACTTTTTAAACCCTCACAGTGACCAAAATTGCCATTTTTACAGAGTTTTGCTCACTCAAAAGCTTCAATTTTGACCCGTTTCAGGCACAGAAATGACTTTAAACACACTTATTTTAGTTGACAAAGTCATAATTCACATCCAACAGTAATTTAGAGTCAAAAGAATAAATGTTAAAATTTCATCATTATAGACCATTTTGGGATCGTTCGACAGGTCTGGAGTCATCGTTTTTCATCCGAAAATTGATTTTTTGGACTGTACCAAAAATGATTCAAAATGTCAATTGGATCATGCCTCATGTTGAATAACCACTTTTTAAGCCCTCACAGTGACCAAAATTGCCATTTTTACAGAGTTTTGCTTACTCAAAAGCTTGAATTTTGACCCGTTTCAGGCACAGAAATGACTTTAAACACACTTATTCTAGTTGACAAAGTCATAATTCACATCCAACAGTCATTTAGAGTCAAAAGATTAAATGTTAACATTTCATCATTATAGACCATTTTGGGAACGTTCGACAGGTCCAGAGTCATCGTTTTTCATCCGAAAATTGATTTTTTGGACTGTACCAAAAATGATTCATAATGTCAATTGGATCATGCCTCATGTTGAATAACCACTTTTGAAACCCTCACAGTGACCAAAATTGCCATTTTTACAGAGTTTTGCTTACTCAAAAGCTTCAATTTTGACCCGTTTCAGGCACAGAAATGACTTTAAACACACTTATTTTAGTTGACAAAGTCATAATTCACATCCAACAGTCATTTAGAGTCAAAAGATTAAATGTTGAAATGTCATCATTATAGACCATTTTGGGATCGTTCGACAGGTCCGGAGTCATCGTTTTTCATCCGAAAATTGATTTTTTGGACTGTACCAAAAATGATTCAAAATGTCAATTGGATCGTGCCTCATGTTGAATAACCACTTTTTAAACCCTCACAGTGACCAAAATTGCCATTTTTACAGAGTTTTGCTTACTCAAAAGCTTCAATTTTGACCCGTTTCAGGCACAGAAATGACTTTAAACACACTTATTTTAGTTGACAAAGTCATAATTCACATCCAACAGTCATTTAGAGTCAAAAGATTAAATGTTGAAATTTCATCATTATAGACCATTTTGGGATCGTTCGACAGGTCCGGAGTCATCGTTTTTCATCCGAAAATTGATTTTTTGGACTGTACCAAAAATGATTCAAAATGTCAATTGGATCGTGCCTCATGTTGAATAACCACTTTTAAACCCTCACAGCGACCAAAATTGCCATTTTTACAGAGTTTTGCTTACTCAAAAGCTTCAATTTTGACCCATTTCAGGCACAGAAATGACTTTAAACACACTTATTTTAGTTGACAAAGTCATAATTCACATCCAACAGTCATTTAGAGTCAAAAGATTAAATGTTAAAATTTCATCCATATTGACCATTTTGGGATCGTTCGACAGGTCCGGAGTCATCGTTTTTCATCCGAAAATTGATTTTTTTGGACTGTACCAAAAATGATTCAAAATGTCAATTGGATCGTGCCTCATGTTGAATAACCACTTTTTAAACCCTCACAGTGACCAAAATTGCCATTTTTACAGAGTTTTGCTTACTCAAAAGCTTCAATTTTGACCCGTTTCAGGCACAGAATGGACTTTAAGCACACTTATTTTAGTTGACAAAGTCATAATTCACATCCAACAGTAATTTAGAGTCAAAAGAATAAATGTTAAAATTTCATCATTATAGACCATTTTGGGATCGTTCGACAGGTCCGGAGTCATGGTTTTTCATCCGAAAATTGATTTTTTGGACTGTACCAAAAATGATTCAAAATGTCAATTGGATCATGCCTCATGTTGAATAACCACTTTTGAAACCCTCACAGTGACCAAAATTGCCATTTTTACAGAGTTTTGCTTACTCAAAAGCTTCAATTTTGACCCGTTTCAGGCACAGAAATGACTTTAAACACACTTATTTTAGTTGACAAAGTCATAATTCACATCCAACAGTCATTTAGAGTCAAAAGATTAAATGTTGAAATGTCATCATTATAGACCATTTTGGGATCGTTCGACAGGTCCGGAGTCATCGTTTTTCATCCGAAAATTGATTTTTTGGACTGTACCAAAAATGATTCAAAATGTCAATTGGATCGTGCCTCATGTTGAATAACCACTTTTTAAACCCTCACAGTGACCAAAATTGCCATTTTTACAGAGTTTTGCTTACTCAAAAGCTTCAATTTTGACCCGTTTCAGGCACAGAAATGACTTTAAACACACTTATTTTAGTTGAAAAAGTCATAATTCACTTCCAACAGAAATTTAGAGTCAAAAGATTAAATGTTGAAATTTCATCCATATTGACCATTTGGGATTGTTCGACAGGTCCGGAGTCATCGTTTTTCATCCGAAAATTGATTTTTTGGACTGTACCAAAAATGATTCATAATGTCAATTGGATCATGCCTCATGTTGAATAACCACTTTTTAAACCCTCACAGTGACCAAAATTGCCATTTTTACAGAGTTTTGCTTACTCAAAAGCTTCCATTTTGACCCGTTTCAGGCACAGAAATGACTTTAAACACACTTATTCTAGTTGACAAAGTCATAATTCACATCCAACAGTCATTTAGAGTCAAAAGATTAAATGTTAAAATTTCATCATTATAGACCATTTTGGGATCGTTCGACAGGTCCGGAGTCATCGTTTTTCATCCGAAAATTGATTTTTTGGACTGTACCAAAAATGATTCAAAATGTCAATTGGATCATGGCTCATGTTGAATAACCACTTTTTAAACCCTCACAGTGACCAAAATTGCCATTTTTACAGAGTTTTGCTTACTCAAAAGCTTCAATTTTGACCCGTTTCAGGCACAGAAATGACTTTAAACACACTTATTTTAGTTGACAAAGTCATAATTCACATCCAACAGTCATTTAGAGTCAAAAGATTAAATGTTGAAATTTCATCATTATAGACCATTTTGGGATCGTTCGACAGGTCCGGAGTCATCGTTTTTCATCCGAAAATTGATTTTTTGGACTGTACCAAAAATGATTCAAAATGTCAATTGGATCGTGCCTCATGTTGAATAACCACTTTTTAAACCCTCACAGCGACCAAAATTGCCATTTTTACAGAGTTTTGCTTACTCAAAAGCTTCAATTTTGACCCATTTCAGGCACAGAAATGACTTTAAACACACTTATTTTAGTTGACAAAGTCATAATTCACATCCAACAGTCATTTAGAGTCAAAAGATTAAATGTTAAAATTTCATCCATATTGACCATTTTGGGATCGTTCGACAGGTCCGGAGTCATCGTTTTTCATCCGAAAATTGATTTTTTTGGACTGTACCAAAAATGATTCAAAATGTCAATTGGATCGTGCCTCATGTTGAATAACCACTTTTTAAACCCTCACAGTGACCAAAATTGCCATTTTTACAGAGTTTTGCTTACTCAAAAGCTTGAATTTTGACCCGTTTCAGGCACAGAAATGACTTTAAACACACTTATTTTAGTTGACAAAGTCATAATTCACATCCAACAGTCATTTAGAGTCAAAAGATTAAATGTTGAAATTTCATCATTATAGACCATTTTGGGATCGTTCGACAGGTCCGGAGTCTTCGTTTTTCATCCGAAAATTGATTTTTTTGGACTGTACCAAAAATGATTCAAAATGTCAATTGGATCGTGCCTCATGTTGAATAACCACTTTTTAAACCCTCACAGCGACCAAAATTGCCATTTTTACAGAGTTTTGCTTACTCAAAAGCTTCAATTTTGACCCATTTCAGGCACAGAAATGACTTTAAACACACTTATTTTAGTTGACAAAGTCATAATTCACATCCAACAGTCATTTAGAGTCAAAAGATTAAATGTTAAAATTTCATCCATATTGACCATTTTGGGATCGTTCGACAGGTCCGGAGTCATCGTTTTTCATCCGAAAATTGATTTTTTGGACTGTACCAAAAATGATTCAAAATGTCAATTGGATCGTGCCTCATGTTGAATAACCACTTTTTAAACCCTCACAGTGACCAAAATTGCCATTTTTACAGAGTTTTGCTTACTCAAAAGCTTCCATTTTGACCCGTTTCAGGCACAGAAATGACTTTAAACACACTTATTCTAGTTGACAAAGTCATAATTCACATCCAACAGTCATTTAGAGTCAAAAGATTAAATGTTAAAATTTCATCATTATAGACCATTTTGGGATCGTTCGACAGGTCCGGAGTCATCGTTTTTCATCCGAAAATTGATTTTTTGGACTGTACCAAAAATGATTCAAAATGTCAATTGGATCGTGCCTCATGTTGAATAACCACTTTTTAAACCCTCACAGTGACCAAAATTGCCATTTTTACAGAGTTTTGCTTGCTCAAAAGCTTAAATTTTGACCCGTTTCAGGCACAGAAATGACTTTAAACACACTTATTCTAGTTGACAAAGTCATAATTCACATCCAACAGTCATTTAGAGTCAAAAGATTAAATGTTAAAATTTCATCATTATAGACCATTTTGGGAACGTTCGACAGGTCCGGAGTCATCGTTTTTCATCCGAAAATTGATTTTTTGGACTGTACCAAAAATGATTCAAAATGTCAATTGGATCGTGTCTCATGTTGAATAACCACTTTTTAAACCCTCACAGTGACCAAAATTGCCATTTTTACAGAGTTTTGCTTACTCAAAAGCTTCAATTTTGACCTGTTTCAGGCACAGAAATGACTTTAAACACACTTATTTTAGTTGAAAAAGTCATAATTCACACCCAACAGTCATCTAGAGTCAAAAGATTAAATGTTGAAATTTCATCCATATTGACCATTTGGGATCGTTCGACAGGTCCGGAGTCATCGTTTTTCATCCGAAAATTGATTTTTGGACTGTACCAAAAATGATTCAAAATGTCAATTGGATCGTGCCTCATGTTGAATAACCACTTTTTAAACCCTCACAGTGACCAAAATTGCCATTTTTACAGAGTTTTGCTTACTCAAAAGCTTTAATTTTGACCCGTTTCAGGCACAGAAATGATTTTAAACACACGTATTCTAGTTGACAAAGTCATAATTCACATCCAACAGTCATTTAGAGTCAAAAGAATAATTGTTAACATTTCATCATTATAGACCATTTTGGGAACGTTCGACAGGTCCGGAGTCATCGTTTTTCATCCGAAAATTGATTTTTTGGACTGTACCAAAAATGATTCAAAATGTCAATTGGATCGTTCCTCATGTTGAATAACCACTTTTTAAACCCTCACAGTGACCAAAATTGCCATTTTTACAGAGTTTTGCTTACTCAAAAGCTTCAATTTTGACCCGTTTCAGGCACAGAAATGACTTTAAACACACTTATTTTAGTTGACAAAGTCATAATTCACATCCAACAGTCATTTAGAGTCAAAAGATTAAATGTTAAAATTTCATCCATATTGACCATTTTGGGATCGTTCGACAGGTCCGGAGTCATCGTTTTTCATCCGAAAATTGATTTTTTGGACTGTACCAAAAATGATTCAAAATGTCAATTGGATCGTGCCTCATGTTGAATAACCACTTTTTAAACCCTCACAGTGACCAAAATTGCCATTTTTACAGAGTTTTGCTTACTCAAAAGCTTCAATTTTGACCCGTTTCAGGCACAGAAATGACTTTAAACACACTTATTTTAGTTGACAAAGTCATAATTCACATCCAACAGTAATTTAGAGTCAAAAGAATAAATGTTAAAATTTCATCATTATAGACCATTTTGGGATCGTTCGACAGGTCTGGAGTCATCGTTTTTCATCCGAAAATTGATTTTTTGGACTGTACCAAAAATGATTCAAAATGTCAATTGGATCATGCCTCATGTTGAATAACCACTTTTTAAGCCCTCACAGTGACCAAAATTGCCATTTTTACAGAGTTTTGCTTACTCAAAAGCTTGAATTTTGACCCGTTTCAGGCACAGAAATGACTTTAAACACACTTATTTTAGTTGACAAAGTCATAATTCACATCCAACAGTCATTTATCGTCAAAAGATTAAATGTTGAAATTTCATCATTATAGACCATTTTGGGATCGTTCGACAGGTCCGGAGTCATCGTTTTTCATCCGAAAATTGATTTTTTGGACTGTACCAAAAATGATTCAAAATGTCAATTGGATCGTGCCTCATGTTGAATAACCACTTTTTAAACCCTCACAGCGACCAAAATTGCCATTTTTACAGAGTTTTGCTTACTCAAAAGCTTCAATTTTGACCCATTTCAGGCACAGAAATGACTTTAAACACACTTATTTTAGTTGACAAAGTCATAATTCACATCCAACAGTCATTTAGAGTCAAAAGATTAAATGTTAACATTTCATCATTATAGACCATTTTGGGAACGTTCGACAGGTCCGGAGTCATCGTTTTTCATCCGAAAATTGATTTTTTGGACTGTACCAAAAATGATTCAAAATGTGAATTGGATCGTTCCTCATGTTGAATAACCACTTTTTAAACCCTCACAGTGACCAAAATTGCCATTTTTACAGAGTTTTGCTTACTCAAAAGCTTCAATTTTTACCCGTTTCAGGCACAGAAATGACATTAAACACACTTATTTTAGTTGACAAAGTCATAATTCACATCCAACAGTCATTTAGAGTCAAAAGATTAAATGTTAAAATTTCATCATTATAGACCATTTTGGGAACGTTCGACAGGTCCGGAGTCATCGTTTTTCATCCGAAAATTGATTTTTTGGACTGTACCAAAAATGATTCAAAATGTCAATTGGATCATGCCTCATGTTGAATAACCACTTTTTAAACCCTCACAGTGACCAAAATTGTCATTTTTACAGAGTTTCGCTTACTCAAAAGCTTCACTTTTGACCCGTTTCAGGCACAGAATGGACTTTAAGCACACTTATTTTAGTTGACAAAGTCATAATTCACATCCAACAGTAATTTAGAGTCAAAAGAATAAATGTTAAAATTTCATCATTATAGACCATTTTGGGATCGTTCGACAGGTCCGGAGTCATGGTTTTTCATCCGAAAATTGATTTTTTGGACTGTACCAAAAATGATTCAAAATGTCAATTGGATCATGCCTCATGTTGAATAACCACTTTTGAAACCCTCACAGTGACCAAAATTGCCATTTTTACAGAGTTTTGCTTACTCAAAAGCTTCAATTTTGACCCGTTTCAGGCACAGAAATGACTTTAAACACACTTATTTTAGTTGACAAAGTCATAATTCACATCCAACAGTCATTTAGAGTCAAAAGATTAAATGTTGAAATGTCATCATTATAGACCATTTTGGGATCGTTCGACAGGTCCGGAGTCATCGTTTTTCATCCGAAAATTGATTTTTTGGACTGTACCAAAAATGATTCAAAATGTCAATTGGATCGTGCCTCATGTTGAATAACCACTTTTTAAACCCTCACAGTGACCAAAATTGCCATTTTTACAGAGTTTTGCTTACTCAAAAGCATCAATTTTGACCCGTTTCAGGCACAGAAATGACTTTAAACACACTTATTTTAGTTGAAAAAGTCATAATTCACTTCCAACAGAAATTTAGAGTCAAAAGATTAAATGTTGAAATTTCATCCATATTGACCATTTGGGATTGTTCGACAGGTCCGGATTCATCGTTTTTCATCCGAAAATTGATTTTTTGGACTGTACCAAAAATGATTCATAATGTCAATTGGATCATGCCTCATGTTGAATAACCACTTTTTAAACCCTCACAGTGACCAAAATTGCCATTTTTACAGAGTTTTGCTTACTCAAAAGCTTCAATTTTGACCCGTTTCAGGCACAGAAATGACTTTAAACACACTTATTTTAGTTGACAAAGTCATAATTCACATCCAACAGTCATTTAGAGTCAAAAGATTAAATGTTAAAATTTCATCATTATAGACCATTTTGGGATCGTTCGACAGGTCCGGAGTCATCGTTTTTCATCCGAAAATTGATTTTTTGGACTGTACCAAAAATGATTCAAAATGTCAATTGGATCGTTCCTCATGTTGAATAACCACTTTTTAAACCCTCACAGTGACCAAAATTGCCATTTTTACAGAGTTTTGCTTACTCAAAAGCTTCAATTTTGACCCATTTCAGGCACAGAAATGACTTTAAACACACTTATTTTAGTTGACAAAGTCATAATTCACATCCAACAGTCATTTAGAGTCAAAAGATTAAATGTTAAAATTTCATCCATATTGACCATTTTGGGATCGTTCGACAGGTCCGGAGTCATCGTTTTTCATCCGAAAATTGATTTTTTAGACTGTACCAAAAATGATTCAAAATGTCAATTGGATCGAGCCTCATGTTGAATAACCACTTTTTAAACCCTCACAGTGACCAAAATTGCCATTTTTACAGAGTTTTGCTTACTCAAAAGCTTTAATTTTGACCCGTTTCAGGCACAGAAATGACTTTAAACACACTTATTCTAGTTGACAAAGTCATAATTCACATCCAACAGTCATTTAGAGTCAAAAGAATAAATGTTAACATTTCATCATTATAGACCATTTTGGGAACGTTCGACAGGTCCGGAGTCATCGTTTTTCATCCGAAAATTGATTTTTTGGACTGTACCAAAAATGATTCAAAATGTCAATTGGATCGTGCCTCATGTTGAATAACCACTTTTTAAACTCTCACAGTGACCAAAATTGCCATTTTTACCGAGTTTTGCTTACTCAAAAGCTTTAATTTTGACCCGTTTCAGGCACAGAAATGACTTTAAACACACGTATTCTAGTTGACAAAGTCATAATTCACATCCAACAGTCATTTAGAGTCAAAAGAATAAATGTTAACATTTCATCATTATAGACCATTTTGGGAACGTTCGACAGGTCCGGAGTCATCGTTTTTCATCCGAAAATTGATTTTTTGGACTGTACCAAAAATGATTCAAAATGTCAATTGGATCGTGCCTCATGTTGAATAACCACTTTTTAAACCCTCACAGTGACCAAAATTGCCATTTTTACAGAGTTTTGCTTACTCAAAAGCTTCAATTTTGACCCGTTTCAGGCACAGAAATGACTTTAAACACACTTATTTTAGTTGACAAAGTCATAATTCACATCCAACAGTCATTTAGAGTCAAAAGATTAAATGTTAAAATTTCATCATTATAGACCATTTTGGGATCGTTCGACAGGTCCGGAGTCATCGTTTTTCATCCGAAAATTGATTTTTTGGACTGTACCAAAAATGATTCAAAATGTCAATTGGATCGTGCCTCATGTTGAATAACCACTTTTTAAACCCTCACAGTGACCAAAATTGCCATTTTTACAGAGTTTTGCTTGCTCAAAAGCTTAAATTTTGACCCGTTTCAGGCACAGAAATGACTTTAAACACACTTATTCTAGTTGACAAAGTCATAATTCACATCCAACAGTCATTTAGAGTCAAAAGATTAAATGTTAAAATTTCATCATTATAGACCATTTTGGGAACGTTCGACAGGTCCGGAGTCATCGTTTTTCATCCGAAAATTGATTTTTTGGACTGTACCAAAAATGATTCAAAATGTCAATTGGATCGTGTCTCATGTTGAATAACCACTTTTTAAACCCTCACAGTGACCAAAATTGCCATTTTTACAGAGTTTTGCTTACTCAAAAGCTTCAATTTTGACCTGTTTCAGGCACAGAAATGACTTTAAACACACTTATTTTAGTTGAAAAAGTCATAATTCACACCCAACAGTCATCTAGAGTCAAAAGATTAAATGTTGAAATTTCATCCATATTGACCATTTGGGATCGTTCGACAGGTCCGGAGTCATCGTTTTTCATCCGAAAATTGATTTTTGGACTGTACCAAAAATGATTCAAAATGTCAATTGGATCGTGCCTCATGTTGAATAACCACTTTTTAAACCCTCACAGTGACCAAAATTGCCATTTTTACAGAGTTTTGCTTACTCAAAAGCTTTAATTTTGACCCGTTTCAGGCACAGAAATGACTTTAAACACACGTATTCTAGTTGACAAAGTCATAATTCACATCCAACAGTCATTTAGAGTCAAAAGAATGATTGTTAACATTTCATCATTATAGACCTTTTTGGGAACGTTCGACAGGTCCGGAGTCATCGTTTTTCATCCGAAAATTGATTTTTTGGACTGTACCAAAAATGATTCAAAATGTCAATTGGATCGTTCCTCATGTTGAATAACCACTTTTTAAACCCTCACAGTGACCAAAATTGCCATTTTTACAGAGTTTTGCTTACTCAAAAGCTTCAATTTTGACCCGTTTCAGGCACAGGAATGACTTTAAACACACTTATTTTAGTTGACAAAGTCATAATTCACATCCAACAGTCATTTAGAGTCAAAAGATTAAATGTTAAAATTTCATCCATATTGACCATTTTGGGATCGTTCGACAGGTCCGGAGTCATCGTTTTTCATCCGAAAATTGATTTTTTGGACTGTACCAAAAATGATTCAAAATGTCAATTGGATCGTGCCTCATGTTGAATAACCACTTTTTAAACCCTCACAGTGACCAAAATTGCCATTTTTACAGAGTTTTGCTTACTCAAAAGCTTCAATTTTGACCCGTTTCAGGCACAGAAATGACTTTAAACACACTTATTTTAGTTGACAAAGTCATAATTCACATCCAACAGTAATTTAGAGTCAAAAGAATAAATGTTAAAATTTCATCATTATAGACCATTTTGGGATCGTTCGACAGGTCTGGAGTCATCGTTTTTCATCCGAAAATTGATTTTTTGGACTGTACCAAAAATGATTCAAAATGTCAATTGGATCATGCCTCATGTTGAATAACCACTTTTTAAGCCCTCACAGTGACCAAAATTGCAATTTTTACAGAGTTTTGCTTACTCAAAAGCTTGAATTTTGACCCGTTTCAGGCACAGAAATGACTTTAAACACACTTATTTTAGTTGACAAAGTCATAATTCACATCCAACAGTCATTTATCGTCAAAAGATTAAATGTTGAAATTTCATCATTATAGACCATTTTGGGATCGTTCGACAGGTCCGGAGTCATCGTTTTTCATCCGAAAATTGATTTTTTGGACTGTACCAAAAATGATTCAAAATGTCAATTGGATCGTGCCTCATGTTGAATAACCACTTTTTAAACCCTCACAGCGACCAAAATTGCCATTTTTACAGAGTTTTGCTTACTCAAAAGCTTCAATTTTGACCCATTTCAGGCACAGAAATGACTTTAAACACACTTATTTTAGTTGACAAAGTCATAATTCACATCCAACAGTCATTTAGAGTCAAAAGATTAAATGTTAACATTTCATCATTATAGACCATTTTGGGAACGTTCGACAGGTCCGGAGTCATCGTTTTTCATCCGAAAATTGATTTTTTGGACTGTACCAAAAATGATTCAAAATGTCAATTGGATCGTGCCTCATGTTGAATAACCACTTTTTAAACTCTCACAGTGACCAAAATTGCCATTTTTACCGAGTTTTGCTTACTCAAAAGCTTTAATTTTGACCCGTTTCAGGCACAGAAATGACTTTAAACACACGTATTCTAGTTGACAAAGTCATAATTCACATCCAACAGTCATTTAGAGTCAAAAGAATAAATGTTAACATTTCATCATTATAGACCATTTTGGGAACGTTCGACAGGTCCGGAGTCATCGTTTTTCATCCGAAAATTGATTTTTTGGACTGTACCAAAAATGATTCAAAATGTCAATTGGATCGTGCCTCATGTTGAATAACCACTTTTTAAACCCTCACAGTGACCAAAATTGCCATTTTTACAGAGTTTTGCTTACTCAAAAGCTTCAATTTTGACCCGTTTCAGGCACAGAAATGACTTTAAACACACTTATTTTAGTTGACAAAGTCATAATTCACATCCAACAGTCATTTAGAGTCAAAAGATTAAATGTTAAAATTTCATCATTATAGACCATTTTGGGATCGTTCGACAGGTCCGGAGTCATCGTTTTTCATCCGAAAATTGATTTTTTGGACTGTACCAAAAATGATTCAAAATGTCAATTGGATCGTTCCTCATGTTGAATAACCACTTTTTAAACCCTCACAGTGACCAAAATTGCCATTTTTACAGAGTTTTGCTTACTCAAAAGCTTCAATTTTGACCCATTTCAGGCACAGAAATGACTTTAAACACACTTATTTTAGTTGACAAAGTCATAATTCACATCCAACAGTCATTTAGAGTCAAAAGATTAAATGTTAAAATTTCATCCATATTGACCATTTTGGGATCGTTCGACAGGTCCGGAGTCATCGTTTTTCATCCGAAAATTGATTTTTTAGACTGTACCAAAAATGATTCAAAATGTCAATTGGATCGAGCCTCATGTTGAATAACCACTTTTTAAACCCTCACAGTGACCAAAATTGCCATTTTTACAGAGTTTTGCTTACTCAAAAGCTTTAATTTTGACCCGTTTCAGGCACAGAAATGACTTTAAACACACTTATTCTAGTTGACAAAGTCATAATTCACATCCAACAGTCATTTAGAGTCAAAAGAATAAATGTTAACATTTCATCATTATAGACCATTTTGGGAACGTTCGACAGGTCCGGAGTCATCGTTTTTCATCCGAAAATTGATTTTTTGGACTGTACCAAAAATGATTCAAAATGTCAATTGGATCGTGCCTCATGTTGAATAACCACTTTTTAAACTCTCACAGTGACCAAAATTGCCATTTTTACCGAGTTTTGCTTACTCAAAAGCTTTAATTTTGACCCGTTTCAGGCACAGAAATGACTTTAAACACACGTATTCTAGTTGACAAAGTCATAATTCACATCCAACAGTCATTTAGAGTCAAAAGAATAAATGTTAACATTTCATCATTATAGACCATTTTGGGAACGTTCGACAGGTCCGGAGTCATCGTTTTTCATCCGAAAATTGATTTTTTGGACTGTACCAAAAATGATTCAAAATGTCAATTGGATCGTGCCTCATTTTGAATAACCACTTTTTAAACCCTCACAGTGACCAAAATTGCCATTTTTACAGAGTTTTGCTTACTCAAAAGCTTCAATTTTGACCCGTTTCAGGCACAGAAATGACTTTAAACACACTTATTTTAGTTGACAAAGTCATAATTCACATCCAACAGTCATTTAGAGTCAAAAGATTAAATGTTAAAATTTCATCATTATAGACCATTTTGGGATCGTTCGACAGGTCCGGAGTCATCGTTTTTCATCCGAAAATTGATTTTTTGGACTGTACCAAAAATGATTCAAAATGTCAATTGGATCGTGCCTCATGTTGAATAACCACTTTTTAAACCCTCACAGTGACCAAAATTGCCATTTTTACAGAGTTTTGCTTGCTCAAAAGCTTAAATTTTGACCCGTTTCAGGCACAGAAATGACTTTAAACACACTTATTCTAGTTGACAAAGTCATAATTCACATCCAACAGTCATTTAGAGTCAAAAGATTAAATGTTAAAATTTCATCATTATAGACCATTTTGGGAACGTTCGACAGGTCCGGAGTCATCGTTTTTCATCCGAAAATTGATTTTTTGGACTGTACCAAAAATGATTCAAAATGTCAATTGGATCGTGTCTCATGTTGAATAACCACTTTTTAAACCCTCACAGTGACCAAAATTGCCATTTTTACAGAGTTTTGCTTACTCAAAAGCTTCAATTTTGACCTGTTTCAGGCACAGAAATGACTTTAAACACACTTATTTTAGTTGAAAAAGTCATAATTCACACCCAACAGTCATCTAGAGTCAAAAGATTAAATGTTGAAATTTCATCCATATTGACCATTTGGGATCGTTCGACAGGTCCGGAGTCATCGTTTTTCATCCGAAAATTGATTTTTGGACTGTACCAAAAATGATTCAAAATGTCAATTGGATCGTGCCTCATGTTGAATAACCACTTTTTAAACCCTCACAGTGACCAAAATTGCCATTTTTACAGAGTTTTGCTTACTCAAAAGCTTTAATTTTGACCCGTTTCAGGCACAGAAATGACTTTAAACACACGTATTCTAGTTGACAAAGTCATAATTCACATCCAACAGTCATTTAGAGTCAAAAGAATAATTGTTAACATTTCATCATTATAGACCATTTTGGGAACGTTCGACAGGTCCGGAGTCATCGTTTTTCATCCGAAAATTGATTTTTTGGACTGTACCAAAAATGATTCAAAATGTCAATTGGATCGTTCCTCATGTTGAATAACCACTTTTTAAACCCTCACAGTGACCAAAATTGCCATTTTTACAGAGTTTTGCTTACTCAAAAGCTTCAATTTTGACCCGTTTCAGGCACAGAAATGACTTTAAACACACTTATTTTAGTTGACAAAGTCATAATTCACATCCAACAGTCATTTAGAGTCAAAAGATTAAATGTTAAAATTTCATCCATATTGACCATTTTGGGATCGTTCGACAGGTCCGGAGTCATCGTTTTTCATCCGAAAATTGATTTTTTGGACTGTACCAAAAATGATTCAAAATGTCAATTGGATCGTGCCTCATGTTGAATAACCACTTTTTAAACCCTCACAGTGACCAAAATTGCCATTTTTACAGAGTTTTGCTTACTCAAAAGCTTCAATTTTGACCCGTTTCAGGCACAGAAATGACTTTAAACACACTTATTTTAGTTGACAAAGTCATAATTCACATCCAACAGTAATTTAGAGTCAAAAGAATAAATGTTAAAATTTCATCATTATAGACCATTTTGGGATCGTTCGACAGGTCTGGAGTCATCGTTTTTCATCCGAAAATTGATTTTTTGGACTGTACCAAAAATGATTCAAAATGTCAATTGGATCATGCCTCATGTTGAATAACCACTTTTTAAGCCCTCACAGTGACCAAAATTGCCATTTTTACAGAGTTTTGCTTACTCAAAAGCTTGAATTTTGACCCGTTTCAGGCACAGAAATGACTTTAAACACACTTATTTTAGTTGACAAAGTCATAGTTCACATCCAACAGTCATTTATCGTCAAAAGATTAAATGTTGAAATTTCATCATTATAGACCATTTTGGGATCGTTCGACAGGTCCGGAGTCATCGTTTTTCATCCGAAAATTGATTTTTTGGACTGTACCAAAAATGATTCAAAATGTCAATTGGATCGTGCCTCATGTTGAATAACCACTTTTTAAACCCTCACAGCGACCAAAATTGCCATTTTTACAGAGTTTTGCTTACTCAAAAGCTTCAATTTTGACCCATTTCAGGCACAGAAATGACTTTAAACACACTTATTTTAGTTGACAAAGTCATAATTCACATCCAACAGTCATTTAGAGTCAAAAGATTAAATGTTAACATTTCATCATTATAGACCATTTTGGGAACGTTCGACAGGTCCGGAGTCATCGTTTTTCATCCGAAAATTGATTTTTTGGACTGTACCAAAAATGATTCAAAATGTCAATTGGATCGTGCCTCATGTTGAATAACCACTTTTTAAACTCTCACAGTGACCAAAATTGCCATTTTTACCGAGTTTTGCTTACTCAAAAGCTTTAATTTTGACCCGTTTCAGGCACAGAAATGACTTTAAACACACGTATTCTAGTTGACAAAGTCATAATTCACATCCAACAGTCATTTAGAGTCAAAAGAATAAATGTTAACATTTCATCATTATAGACCATTTTGGGAACGTTCGACAGGTCCGGAGTCATCGTTTTTCATCCGAAAATTGATTTTTTGGACTGTACCAAAAATGATTCAAAATGTCAATTGGATCGTGCCTCATGTTGAATAACCACTTTTTAAACCCTCACAGTGACCAAAATTGCCATTTTTACAGAGTTTTGCTTACTCAAAAGCTTCAATTTTGACCCGTTTCAGGCACAGAAATGACTTTAAACACACTTATTTTAGTTGACAAAGTCATAATTCACATCCAACAGTCATTTAGAGTCAAAAGATTAAATGTTAAAATTTCATCATTATAGACCATTTTGGGATCGTTCGACAGGTCCGGAGTCATCGTTTTTCATCCGAAAATTGATTTTTTGGACTGTACCAAAAATGATTCAAAATGTCAATTGGATCGTGCCTCATGTTGAATAACCACTTTTTAAACCCTCACAGTGACCAAAATTGCCATTTTTACAGAGTTTTGCTTGCTCAAAAGCTTAAATTTTGACCCGTTTCAGGCACAGAAATGACTTTAAACACACTTATTCTAGTTGACAAAGTCATAATTCACATCCAACAGTCATTTAGAGTCAAAAGATTAAATGTTAAAATTTCATCATTATAGACCATTTTGGGAACGTTCGACAGGTCCGGAGTCATCGTTTTTCATCCGAAAATTGATTTTTTGGACTGTACCAAAAATGATTCAAAATGTCAATTGGATCGTGTCTCATGTTGAATAACCACTTTTTAAACCCTCACAGTGACCAAAATTGCCATTTTTACAGAGTTTTGCTTACTCAAAAGCTTCAATTTTGACCTGTTTCAGGCACAGAAATGACTTTAAACACACTTATTTTAGTTGAAAAAGTCATAATTCACACCCAACAGTCATCTAGAGTCAAAAGATTAAATGTTGAAATTTCATCCATATTGACCATTTGGGATCGTTCGACAGGTCCGGAGTCATCGTTTTTCATCCGAAAATTGATTTTTGGACTGTACCAAAAATGATTCAAAATGTCAATTGGATCGTGCCTCATGTTGAATAACCACTTTTTAAACCCTCACAGTGACCAAAATTGCCATTTTTACAGAGTTTTGCTTACTCAAAAGCTTTAATTTTGACCCGTTTCAGGCACAGAAATGACTTTAAACACACGTATTCTAGTTGACAAAGTCATAATTCACATCCAACAGTCATTTAGAGTCAAAAGAATAATTGTTAACATTTCATCATTATAGACCATTTTGGGAACGTTCGACAGGTCCGGAGTCATCGTTTTTCATCCGAAAATTGATTTTTTGGACTGTACCAAAAATGATTCAAAATGTCAATTGGATCGTTCCTCATGTTGAATAACCACTTTTTAAACCCTCACAGTGACCAAAATTGCCATTTTTACAGAGTTTTGCTTACTCAAAAGCTTCAATTTTGACCCGTTTCAGGCACAGAAATGACTTTAAACACACTTATTTTAGTTGACAAAGTCATAATTCACATCCAACAGTCATTTAGAGTCAAAAGATTAAATGTTAAAATTTCATCCATATTGACCATTTTGGGATCGTTCGACAGGTCCGGAGTCATCGTTTTTCATCCGAAAATTGATTTTTTGGACTGTACCAAAAATGATTCAAAATGTCAATTGGATCGTGCCTCATGTTGAATAACCACTTTTTAAACCCTCACAGTGACCAAAATTGCCATTTTTACAGAGTTTTGCTTACTCAAAAGCTTCAATTTTGACCCGTTTCAGGCACAGAAATGACTTTAAACACACTTATTTTAGTTGACAAAGTCATAATTCACATCCAACAGTAATTTAGAGTCAAAAGAATAAATGTTAAAATTTCATCATTATAGACCATTTTGGGATCGTTCGACAGGTCTGGAGTCATCGTTTTTCATCCGAAAATTGATTTTTTGGACTGTACCAAAAATGATTCAAAATGTCAATTGGATCATGCCTCATGTTGAATAACCACTTTTTAAGCCCTCACAGTGACCAAAATTGCCATTTTTACAGAGTTTTGCTTACTCAAAAGCTTGAATTTTGACCCGTTTCAGGCACAGAAATGACTTTAAACACACTTATTTTAGTTGACAAAGTCATAATTCACATCCAACAGTCATTTATCGTCAAAAGATTAAATGTTGAAATTTCATCATTATAGACCATTTTGGGATCGTTCGACAGGTCCGGAGTCATCGTTTTTCATCCGAAAATTGATTTTTTGGACTGTACCAAAAATGATTCAAAATGTCAATTGGATCGTGCCTCATGTTGAATAACCACTTTTTAAACCCTCACAGCGACCAAAATTGCCATTTTTACAGAGTTTTGCTTACTCAAAAGCTTCAATTTTGACCCATTTCAGGCACAGAAATGACTTTAAACACACTTATTTTAGTTGACAAAGTCATAATTCACATCCAACAGTCATTTAGAGTCAAAAGATTAAATGTTAACATTTCATCATTATAGACCATTTTGGGAACGTTCGACAGGTCCGGAGTCATCGTTTTTCATCCGAAAATTGATTTTTTGGACTGTACCAAAAATGATTCAAAATGTGAATTGGATCGTTCCTCATGTTGAATAACCACTTTTTAAACCCTCACAGTGACCAAAATTGCCATTTTTACAGAGTTTTGCTTACTCAAAAGCTTCAATTTTTACCCGTTTCAGGCACAGAAATGACATTAAACACACTTATTTTAGTTGACAAAGTCATAATTCACATCCAACAGTCATTTAGAGTCAAAAGATTAAATGTTAAAATTTCATCATTATAGACCATTTTGGGAACGTTCGACAGGTCCGGAGTCATCGTTTTTCATCCGAAAATTGATTTTTTGGACTGTACCAAAAATGATTCAAAATGTCAATTGGATCATGCCTCATGTTGAATAACCACTTTTTAAACCCTCACAGTGACCAAAATTGTCATTTTTACAGAGTTTCGCTTACTCAAAAGCTTCAATTTTGACCCGTTTCAGGCACAGAATGGACTTTAAGCACACTTATTTTAGTTGACAAAGTCATAATTCACATCCAACAGTAATTTAGAGTCAAAAGAATAAATGTTAAAATTTCATCATTATAGACCATTTTGGGATCGTTCGACAGGTCCGGAGTCATGGTTTTTCATCCGAAAATTGATTTTTTGGACTGTACCAAAAATGATTCAAAATGTCAATTGGATCATGCCTCATGTTGAATAACCACTTTTGAAACCCTCACAGTGACCAAAATTGCCATTTTTACAGAGTTTTGCTTACTCAAAAGCTTCAATTTTGACCCGTTTCAGGCACAGAAATGACTTTAAACACACTTATTTTAGTTGACAAAGTCATAATTCACATCCAACAGTCATTTAGAGTCAAAAGATTAAATGTTGAAATGTCATCATTATAGACCATTTTGGGATCGTTCGACAGGTCCGGAGTCATCGTTTTTCATCCGAAAATTGATTTTTTGGACTGTACCAAAAATGATTCAAAATGTCAATTGGATCGTGCCTCATGTTGAATAACCACTTTTTAAACCCTCACAGTGACCAAAATTGCCATTTTTACAGAGTTTTGCTTACTCAAAAGCATCAATTTTGACCCGTTTCAGGCACAGAAATGACTTTAAACACACTTATTTTAGTTGAAAAAGTCATAATTCACTTCCAACAGAAATTTAGAGTCAAAAGATTAAATGTTGAAATTTCATCCATATTGACCATTTGGGATTGTTCGACAGGTCCGGATTCATCGTTTTTCATCCGAAAATTGATTTTTTGGACTGTACCAAAAATGATTCATAATGTCAATTGGATCATGCCTCATGTTGAATAACCACTTTTTAAACCCTCACAGTGACCAAAATTGCCATTTTTACAGAGTTTTGCTTACTCAAAAGCTTCCATTTTGACCCGTTTCAGGCACAGAAATGACTTTAAACACACTTATTCTAGTTGACAAAGTCATAATTCACATCCAACAGTCATTTAGAGTCAAAAGATTAAATGTTAAAATTTCATCATTATAGACCATTTTGGGATCGTTCGACAGGTCCGGAGTCATCGTTTTTCATCCGAAAATTGATTTTTTGGACTGTACCAAAAATGATTCAAAATGTCAATTGGATCATGGCTCATGTTGAATAACCACTTTTTAAACCCTCACAGTGACCAAAATTGCCATTTTTACAGAGTTTTGCTTACTCAAAAGCTTCAATTTTGACCCGTTTCAGGCACAGAAATGACTTTAAACACACTTATTTTAGTTGACAAAGTCATAATTCACATCCAACAGTCATTTAGAGTCAAAAGATTAAATGTTAAAATTTCATCATTATAGACCATTTTGGGATCGTTCGACAGGTCCGGAGTCATCGTTTTTCATCCGAAAATTGATTTTTTGGACTGTACCAAAAATGATTCAAAATGTCAATTGGATCGTTCCTCATGTTGAATAACCACTTTTTAAACCCTCACAGTGACCAAAATTGCCATTTTTACAGAGTTTTGCTTACTCAAAAGCTTCAATTTTGACCCATTTCAGGCACAGAAATGACTTTAAACACACTTATTTTAGTTGACAAAGTCATAATTCACATCCAACAGTCATTTAGAGTCAAAAGATTAAATGTTAAAATTTCATCCATATTGACCATTTTGGGATCGTTCGACAGGTCCGGAGTCATCGTTTTTCATCCGAAAATTGATTTTTTAGACTGTACCAAAAATGATTCAAAATGTCAATTGGATCGAGCCTCATGTTGAATAACCACTTTTTAAACCCTCACAGTGACCAAAATTGCCATTTTTACAGAGTTTTGCTTACTCAAAAGCTTTAATTTTGACCCGTTTCAGGCACAGAAATGACTTTAAACACACTTATTCTAGTTGACAAAGTCATAATTCACATCCAACAGTCATTTAGAGTCAAAAGAATAAATGTTAACATTTCATCATTATAGACCATTTTGGGAACGTTCGACAGGTCCGGAGTCATCGTTTTTCATCCGAAAATTGATTTTTTGGACTGTACCAAAAATGATTCAAAATGTCAATTGGATCGTGCCTCATGTTGAATAACCACTTTTTAAACTCTCACAGTGACCAAAATTGCCATTTTTACAGAGTTTTGCTTACTCAAAAGCTTTAATTTTGACCCGTTTCAGGCACAGAAATGACTTTAAACACACGTATTCTAGTTGACAAAGTCATAATTCACATCCAACAGTCATTTAGAGTCAAAAGAATAAATGTTAACATTTCATCATTATAGACCATTTTGGGAACGTTCGACAGGTCCGGAGTCATCGTTTTTCATCCGAAAATTGATTTTTTGGACTGTACCAAAAATGATTCAAAATGTCAATTGGATCGTGCCTCATGTTGAATAACCACTTTTTAAACCCTCACAGTGACCAAAATTGCCATTTTTACAGAGTTTTGCTTACTCAAAAGCTTCAATTTTGACCCGTTTCAGGCACAGAAATGACTTTAAACACACTTATTTTAGTTGACAAAGTCATAATTCACATCCAACAGTCATTTAGAGTCAAAAGATTAAATGTTAAAATTTCATCATTATAGACCATTTTGGGATCGTTCGACAGGTCCGGAGTCATCGTTTTTCATCCGAAAATTGATTTTTTGGACTGTACCAAAAATGATTCAAAATGTCAATTGGATCGTGTCTCATGTTGAATAACCACTTTTTAAACCCTCACAGTGACCAAAATTGCCATTTTTACAGAGTTTTGCTTACTCAAAAGCTTCAATTTTGACCTGTTTCAGGCACAGAAATGACTTTAAACACACTTATTTTAGTTGAAAAAGTCATAATTCACACCCAACAGTCATCTAGAGTCAAAAGATTAAATGTTGAAATTTCATCCATATTGACCATTTGGGATCGTTCGACAGGTCCGGAGTCATCGTTTTTCATCCGAAAATTGATTTTTGGACTGTACCAAAAATGATTCAAAATGTCAATTGGATCGTGCCTCATGTTGAATAACCACTTTTTAAACCCTCACAGTGACCAAAATTGCCATTTTTACAGAGTTTTGCTTACTCAAAAGCTTTAATTTTGACCCGTTTCAGGCACAGAAATGACTTTAAACACACGTATTCTAGTTGACAAAGTCATAATTCACATCCAACAGTCATTTAGAGTCAAAAGAATAATTGTTAACATTTCATCATTATAGACCATTTTGGGAACGTTCGACAGGTCCGGAGTCATCGTTTTTCATCCGAAAATTGATTTTTTGGACTGTACCAAAAATGATTCAAAATGTCAATTGGATCGTTCCTCATGTTGAATAACCACTTTTTAAACCCTCACAGTGACCAAAATTGCCATTTTTACAGAGTTTTGCTTACTCAAAAGCTTCAATTTTGACCCGTTTCAGGCACAGAAATGACTTTAAACACACTTATTTTAGTTGACAAAGTCATAATTCACATCCAACAGTCATTTAGAGTCAAAAGATTAAATGTTAAAATTTCATCCATATTGACCATTTTGGGATCGTTCGACAGGTCCGGAGTCATCGTTTTTCATCCGAAAATTGATTTTTTGGACTGTACCAAAAATGATTCAAAATGTCAATTGGATCGTGCCTCATGTTGAATAACCACTTTTTAAACCCTCACAGTGACCAAAATTGCCATTTTTACAGAGTTTTGCTTACTCAAAAGCTTCAATTTTGACCCGTTTCAGGCACAGAAATGACTTTAAACACACTTATTTTAGTTGACAAAGTCATAATTCACATCCAACAGTAATTTAGAGTCAAAAGAATAAATGTTAAAATTTCATCATTATAGACCATTTTGGGATCGTTCGACAGGTCTGGAGTCATCGTTTTTCATCCGAAAATTGATTTTTTGGACTGTACCAAAAATGATTCAAAATGTCAATTGGATCATGCCTCATGTTGAATAACCACTTTTTAAGCCCTCACAGTGACCAAAATTGCCATTTTTACAGAGTTTTGCTTACTCAAAAGCTTGAATTTTGACCCGTTTCAGGCACAGAAATGACTTTAAACACACTTATTTTAGTTGACAAAGTCATAATTCACATCCAACAGTCATTTATCGTCAAAAGATTAAATGTTGAAATTTCATCATTATAGACCATTTTGGGATCGTTCGACAGGTCCGGAGTCATCGTTTTTCATCCGAAAATTGATTTTTTGGACTGTACCAAAAATGATTCAAAATGTCAATTGGATCGTGCCTCATGTTGAATAACCACTTTTTAAACCCTCACAGCGACCAAAATTGCCATTTTTACAGAGTTTTGCTTACTCAAAAGCTTCAATTTTGACCCATTTCAGGCACAGAAATGACTTTAAACACACTTATTTTAGTTGACAAAGTCATAATTCACATCCAACAGTCATTTAGAGTCAAAAGATTAAATGTTAACATTTCATCATTATAGACCATTTTGGGAACGTTCGACAGGTCCGGAGTCATCGTTTTTCATCCGAAAATTGATTTTTTGGACTGTACCAAAAATGATTCAAAATGTGAATTGGATCGTTCCTCATGTTGAATAACCACTTTTTAAACCCTCACAGTGACCAAAATTGCCATTTTTACAGAGTTTTGCTTACTCAAAAGCTTCAATTTTTACCCGTTTCAGGCACAGAAATGACATTAAACACACTTATTTTAGTTGACAAAGTCATAATTCACATCCAACAGTCATTTAGAGTCAAAAGATTAAATGTTAAAATTTCATCATTATAGACCATTTTGGGAACGTTCGACAGGTCCGGAGTCATCGTTTTTCATCCGAAAATTGATTTTTTGGACTGTACCAAAAATGATTCAAAATGTCAATTGGATCATGCCTCATGTTGAATAACCACTTTTTAAACCCTCACAGTGACCAAAATTGTCATTTTTACAGAGTTTCGCTTACTCAAAAGCTTCAATTTTGACCCGTTTCAGGCACAGAATGGACTTTAAGCACACTTATTTTAGTTGACAAAGTCATAATTCACATCCAACAGTAATTTAGAGTCAAAAGAATAAATGTTAAAATTTCATCATTATAGACCATTTTGGGATCGTTCGACAGGTCCGGAGTCATGGTTTTTCATCCGAAAATTGATTTTTTGGACTGTACCAAAAATGATTCAAAATGTCAATTGGATCATGCCTCATGTTGAATAACCACTTTTGAAACCCTCACAGTGACCAAAATTGCCATTTTTACAGAGTTTTGCTTACTCAAAAGCTTCAATTTTGACCCGTTTCAGGCACAGAAATGACTTTAAACACACTTATTTTAGTTGACAAAGTCATAATTCACATCCAACAGTCATTTAGAGTCAAAAGATTAAATGTTGAAATGTCATCATTATAGACCATTTTGGGATCGTTCGACAGGTCCGGAGTCATCGTTTTTCATCCGAAAATTGATTTTTTGGACTGTACCAAAAATGATTCAAAATGTCAATTGGATCGTGCCTCATGTTGAATAACCACTTTTTAAACCCTCACAGTGACCAAAATTGCCATTTTTACAGAGTTTTGCTTACTCAAAAGCATCAATTTTGACCCGTTTCAGGCACAGAAATGACTTTAAACACACTTATTTTAGTTGAAAAAGTCATAATTCACTTCCAACAGAAATTTAGAGTCAAAAGATTAAATGTTGAAATTTCATCCATATTGACCATTTGGGATTGTTCGACAGGTCCGGATTCATCGTTTTTCATCCGAAAATTGATTTTTTGGACTGTACCAAAAATGATTCATAATGTCAATTGGATCATGCCTCATGTTGAATAACCACTTTTTAAACCCTCACAGTGACCAAAATTGCCATTTTTACAGAGTTTTGCTTACTCAAAAGCTTCCATTTTGACCCGTTTCAGGCACAGAAATGACTTTAAACACACTTATTCTAGTTGACAAAGTCATAATTCACATCCAACAGTCATTTAGAGTCAAAAGATTAAATGTTAAAATTTCATCATTATAGACCATTTTGGGATCGTTCGACAGGTCCGGAGTCATCGTTTTTCATCCGAAAATTGATTTTTTGGACTGTACCAAAAATGATTCAAAATGTCAATTGGATCATGGCTCATGTTGAATAACCACTTTTTAAACCCTCACAGTGACCAAAATTGCCATTTTTACAGAGTTTTGCTTACTCAAAAGCTTCAATTTTGACCCGTTTCAGGCACAGAAATGACTTTAAACACACTTATTTTAGTTGACAAAGTCATAATTCACATCCAACAGTCATTTAGAGTCAAAAGATTAAATGTTGAAATTTCATCATTATAGACCATTTTGGGATCGTTCGACAGGTCTGGAGTCATCGTTTTTCATCCGAAAATGGATTTTTTGGACTGTACCAAAAATGATTCAAAATGTCAATTGGATCTTGCCTCATGTTGAATAACCACTTTTTAAACCCTCACAGTGACCAAAATTGCCATTTTTACAGAGTTTTGCTTTCTCAAAAGCTTCAATTTTGACCCGTTTCAGGCACAGAAATGACTTTAAACACACTTATTCTAGTTGACAAAGTCATAATTCACATCCAACAGTCATTTAGAGTCAAAAGATTAAATGTTAAAATTTCATCATTATAGACCATTTTGGGATCGTTCGACAGGTCCGGAGTCATCGTTTTTCATCCGAAAATTGATTTTTTGGACTGTACCAAAAATGATTCAAAATGTCAATTGGATCGTTCCTCATGTTGAATAACCACTTTTTAAACCCTCACAGTGACCAAAATTGCCATTTTTACAGAGTTTTGCTTACTCAAAAGCTTCAATTTTGACCCATTTCAGGCACAGAAATGACTTTAAACACACTTATTTTAGTTGACAAAGTCATAATTCACATCCAACAGTCATTTAGAGTCAAAAGATTAAATGTTAAAATTTCATCCATATTGACCATTTTGGGATCGTTCGACAGGTCCGGAGTCATCGTTTTTCATCCGAAAATTGATTTTTTAGACTGTACCAAAAATGATTCAAAATGTCAATTGGATCGAGCCTCATGTTGAATAACCACTTTTTAAACCCTCACAGTGACCAAAATTGCCATTTTTACAGAGTTTTGCTTACTCAAAAGCTTTAATTTTGACCCGTTTCAGGCACAGAAATGACTTTAAACACACTTATTCTAGTTGACAAAGTCATAATTCACATCCAACAGTCATTTAGAGTCAAAAGAATAAATGTTAACATTTCATCATTATAGACCATTTTGGGAACGTTCGACAGGTCCGGAGTCATCGTTTTTCATCCGAAAATTGATTTTTTGGACTGTACCAAAAATGATTCAAAATGTCAATTGGATCGTGCCTCATGTTGAATAACCACTTTTTAAACTCTCACAGTGACCAAAATTGCCATTTTTACAGAGTTTTGCTTACTCAAAAGCTTTAATTTTGACCCGTTTCAGGCACAGAAATGACTTTAAACACACTTATTCTAGTTGACAAAGTCATAATTCACATCCAACAGTCATTTAGAGTCAAAAGAATAAATGTTAACATTTCATCATTATAGACCATTTTGGGAACGTTCGACAGGTCCGGAGTCATCGTTTTTCATCCGAAAATTGATTTTTTGGACTGTACCAAAAATGATTCAAAATGTCAATTGGATCGTGCCTCATGTTGAATAACCACTTTTTAAACCCTCACAGTGACCAAAATTGCCATTTTTACAGAGTTTTGCTTACTCAAAAGCTTCAATTTTGACCCGTTTCAGGCACAGAAATGACTTTAAACACACTTATTTTAGTTGACAAAGTCATAATTCACATCCAACAGTCATTTAGAGTCAAAAGATTAAATGTTAAAATTTCATCCATATTGACCATTTTGGGATCGTTCGACAGGTCCGGAGTCATCGTTTTTCATCCGAAAAATGATTTTTTGGACTGTACCAAAAATGATTCAAAATGTCAATTGGATCGCGCCTCATGTTGAATAACCACTTTTTAAACCCTCACGGTGACCAAAATTGCCACTTTTACAGAGTTTTGCTTACTCAAAAGCTTCAATTTTGACCGGTTTCAGGCACAGAAATGACTTTAAACACACTTATTTTAGTTGACAAAGTCATAATTCACATCCAACAGTAATTTAGAGTCAAAAGAATAAATGTTAAAATTTCATCATTATAGACCATTTTGGGATCGTTCGACAGGTCCGGAGTCATCGTTTTTCATCCGAAAATTGATTTTTTGGACTGTACCAAAAATGATTCAAAATGTCAATTGGATCATGCCTCATGTTGAATAACCACTTTTTAAACCCTCACAGTGACCAAAATTGCCATTTTTACAGAGTTTTGCTTACTCAAAAGCTTCCATTTTGACCCGTTTCAGGCACAGAAATTACTTTAAACATATGGCTGAGATACCCGCCACCCCCTCTCAACACAATCCCCAAAGGAGGGAAACCGGAAACAGTTCTTCAAGTTTTTGGATGTGGGAGGGAGTGACCCTCCCGGCCGTATTTATTAAAACAAAAAATTAAGACATTAAACGTTTCATGTTATGTACAATTTCATTATCACATTGCGATGTTTGGCTAACCTTAACATATTCTCTAATACAGAGGTTCTCCTAGCCGAACTAGCATCCTACAAAAACATTCTCTAGAAACACTGAAATTGTACATCCTAACGTTTAAGGGCCAACGGCAAGGTCATAACCGGTGTCAAGATCCCTAACCAGACTTACCCCTCCCACTTGGGAGGGGCGACAGCACAGAGGCTTACCTCAAGTGCAACTACTAACAATTTCCCTTGACTTGACGGGGGCACTTAAGACTCGACGCCATTTAAAGGTCGTTCGAAGACTTGTGTGTGGTAACTAGAAGGTATCGTGGACCTCCCCCCACCCCACACAACTTACCTCATCTGCCGTCGCAGATGACACTGGCCCCGGGAAATTCCCCAGGAGGGGGCTGTAACCCCTCCTACAAAGGAAGGGGCCTTGACCGCCTTTCCTTTACTTCCGGCGACCCGCCCTTAGACGGGACCGCCTCCCCATTGAGGGGCCAATGGCCACCTCTCCCGAGCGCTCCCATCCGTGTTGGGTGACGCCCACTCATAGGGATCTACCAATTAGTGCTCACCGATCATGACCTTACCGCCTACCAAATTAAATACGACAATTCTTACTCAAACCTATGAAAACATTGGTCGCTACGACCGAAAGAACATGCTTAAAATGCAACAACACATATAATCATTTTAATCGTAACAGCTTAAACGATATTCACCATACTTTATTATGATCAACAACAAACTGATACTTTCACAGCCTGTAAACGAAACGGAAAACATACTTATACAATTCACTTTATTGCACAACAACTTGCTGTCCTCAGGGGCTGGTGGGTGGGTCAAAATTGGCTCTTCGTTCTGTCCCGAGCTCACGGGTAGCGAGGAGGTGCAGCTTCGGAGCACAAGAACAAGAGGACGTCTTCTGGTCTTGCGTCTCTTTTTATCCGTCTTCAGGGCGGGCGAGAACCCGCCCCTGCCTGCCCCTGGGGCGGGGCTGGCTACGTCAGTGTCTAGGCCAGCCCACTCTAGGGCGGGAAAAAGCGCGCCCCGGCTACGCCGCTTCGGGCATACCAGCCGAGACGCGCCTCCCGCCCAAAAATGGCTTCCCGGGGGGATCGAGGCACTCCGCCATACGTTCGGGGGGACCGAGTGGTCGCCCCTTTCCATATGGCTGAGATACCCGCCACCCCCTCTCAACACAATCCCCAAAGGAGGGAAACCGGAAACAGTTCTTCAAGTTTTTGGATGTGGGAGGGAGTGACCCTCCCGCCCGTATTTATTAAAACAAAAAATTAAGACATTAAACGTTTCATGTTATGTACAATTTCATTATCACATTGCGATGTTTGGCTAACCTTAACATATTCTCTAATACAGAGGTTCTCCTAGCCGAACTAGCATCCTACAAAAACATTCTCTAGAAACACTGAAATTGTACATCCTAACGTTTAAGGGCCAACGGCAAGGTCATAACCGGTGTCAAGATCCCTAACCAGACTTACCCCTCCCACTTGGGAGGGGCGACAGCACAGAGGCTTACCTCAAGTGCAACTACTAACAATTTCCCTTGACTTGACGGGGGCACTTAAGACTCGACGCCATTTAAAGGTCGTTCGAAGACTTGTGTGTGGTAACTAGAAGGTATCGTGGACCTCCCCCCACCCCACACAACTTACCGCATCTGCCGTCGCAGATGACACTGGCCCCGGGAAATTCCCCAGGAGGGGGCTGTAACCCCTCCTACAAAGGAAGGGGCCTTGACCGCCTTTCCTTTACTTCCGGCGACCCGCCCTTAGACGGGACCGCCTCCCCATTGAGGGGCCAATGGCCACCTCTCCCGAGCGCTCCCATCCGTGTTGGGTGTCGCCCACTCATAGGGATCTACCAATTAGTGCTCACCGATCATGACCTTACCGCCACAGGTCCGGATAGTTGACCGGCTATCCGGACCCCCCACAAAACTCCTACCTAAAGGTCATGTTTCAACGATTTTAACCAAGCTAAGAAGTCTCCTATGAGTAACTCATTCCCCACCCTTGACAAATGCACACCATCCCCCAGATACATACTGTCATCATTAATACAACTATGCGAGATCGAATGCAATGTCTTGGCACGGAACAACCTACTCACTTTGTTATTCAGTTTTCTAACAGAATGATTCAAAGCAGGGATCGAGATAGCCCCCCGCCACACTTTTCGTGGAATCATATGAGACCACGCGATTATGCACCCCGGAACTCTCCTCGCTAACCAACTTACCGTGGAAAGCATAGCCTCCAGGAGAAGTCGTCTACCGGTGGTGACCAAATCATTGCCCCCCAAATGCACTATGACTATGGACGGCGGTGACCTTATCCGCTCTAACAGACCCTCAAAGAATGCCTGAAACTGGTCAATACAGAGACCGCCCCTTCCGTAGAAGGACACTCTGTACCCGTATTCCCCAGGTACGTGAATCATGTCACCTGCTTTGAATACGTCTGCGGCCCGTCTCACGTATGAGTGGCCCACGACCCACACCTCCTTCCTCACAGCCGGTGACGTGCGACCACTGTCCTGGTGTTGGGTCGACTGCACAGTCCGCCCTGCCGCGTAGGCTTGCGCAACTGAAAACAAACAAAAGACAAGAAGCGTGAGTACATGATTACAGCTTCACAACATGTGCAATCGCACGTACCTCTTATAACAATTGGAGGACCAGCGCCCCACACGTTTCACTTGTTCTACATTAAGACCCCTGGCTGTAGCTTCGGTGGCAGCCCCTATTCGGAAGGAATGGGTCCCAAATTCGCCCGGGTCCAAGCCCGCTGCGGCAATGGCCATTGCAAGCACCCGCTGAAACTGAAACCTCGTCAGCGGGGTGGCGTCTGCATGCCTTAACAATGTCCCCCCCCATGATGCCACCCTTCGTGCTAGGTAATCTTCTAAGCACTGTACCGGACACATGGATGACCCGGGGATCCTGCGAATGATCGTGCAGTCCCCCCTCCCATCTTGGTCGGTCTTTGACCTGAGAAAGGAGACAATCATCGCATCGCCCCTGATCTGAACATGTTCCCTGCACAAGCCCCCCGCCACATCCTGCTTGTTCCTTGCAACCAGCTCACTCACTCTCATAGCCCCGTGAAATGCTAGCGTAAATGCAGTCCGGAACAAACAGGTCTCGAAAGGAGACGAGCATGTGCTAGGGAGTGAGGCCAGTAACTGGGACAACCTATCTAGACCTATCGGTCGTCGTACGTCAACTCTGCGACCCTCTAGGCGTTGCCACCCCCGCAGCGCTTTTTGTACTGTAAAAGACGCTGTCGGGTCCTGGATGCCATGGGCCCTGGCAACAAAGGAAATGGCGGCACGATGCCTTTGGGCCGTAGCCACCGATTTCCCAGCCCTACGTAAGGACATCAGAAAAAGTACTACCCACTCTTCCTGACCCCAAAGTCCCCCTCTCTCTGCCCCCAAAAAGGCTAAATAGGCCCGAAACGCCCCTTCATATGCCTTCTTTGTCCTGGGTGCTAGACTCTCTCCCACGAGGTGACGAAGTTCGGGGCACCGAGAGACCAGAGAGCTTCGGGGAAGGGTGCCGGCTCTGGGTCCGCTGAAGGAAGGAAACCCGAGAAAGCCTGCATGTGAAAACGAGACAGTGCATCAGCAGCCTGATTCATCACCCCTGGGACATGTTTTGCTCTGAATATCACGTTCAGTTGCATACACAGTAGGACAATTTCTTTGAGCAGCCTCAAAATCATTTTACAACGGGCTGCCTGACTATTGATGCATTCTACCACGGTCATATTGTCGGACCAGAACACGACAGAATGATCTCTGAACCCTTCTGGCCAGGTTCTCAGGGCCACCAGAATGGGAAATAGTTCGAGGAAAGCAATATTACTCGTCAGCCCCTTCTCGTGCCACCATAGGGGCCACCTTTGTGCAGACCATTTTGTGCCGAAGATGGCGCCAAAGCCTATGCTTCCTGCTGAATCCGTCCATAGCCCAAGCTCTTCGGAGGACACGGCTGGCTTGTTCCAGACGACCCGGCCATTGAAGTCCGCCAAAAATGCTAACCAAATCCGCATGTCCTGGCGGACCTCAGCCGATAACCTCGTGCGATGATGACCCTCCTTTAGGCCAGCCATCGATTGGGCAATTGAGCGGGAAAAGGGGCGAGCCATTGGGATCACCCTCAAGGCAAAGTTCAACTTTCCCACTAATTGTTGCAACTGATGCAGTGTAACCTTAGATGCATTTAAACATACTTGGAGGGCTGTCCTGAATTTCAACACTTTGCTAGCTGGTAAACGGAAACACCCCTCCCTTGAGTCCAACTCAATCCCCAAAAACTCGAGGCAAGTCGTGGGACCCATAGTTTTACCCGGTGCCAATGGCACGCCAAAATGACCCATCAACACACAGAATTCAGCTAAGGCCTGGGTACATTCGGGATTTCCGGCGGGGCCAAGGAACAAAAAGTCGTCAAGGTAGTGCATTACATTTCGGAAACCCGTTTTCTTAGTAAACACCCATTGCAGGAAAGTACTGAATTGCTCAAAATAAGCACATGATATAGAGCATCCCATTGGCATACACCTATCCATGTAAAATGACCCCTGAAACCCGAATCCCAGAAGACGCTGATCGTCTGGGTGTACCGGGAGCAACCGGAACGCTGACTCGATATCTGATTTCGCCATCAACGTCCCGGGCCCCAGGCGATTCAAGATGGCTACTGCCTCATCAAACGATGCGTATCGCACCGAACAAACTTCTGGATCAATTGCATCGTTCACCGAAAGGCCGTGTGGAGCAGACAGATTATGGATCAAACGAAACTCACCTGGGTCCTTCTTGGGGACCACCCCTAACGGAGAACAAACAAAATCCGGTACCGGGGGTACACTAAACGGGCCGGCGACCCGTCCCCGGCTAACCTCTTTCTGAATTTTTTCTTGCACCACAGATGTATGTTGTAAAACGGAAAGTTGATTTTTGCAAATCCCTACACCCTGAAAGTCCCCCACCGGGATGCGGAAACCATGTGTAAAACCGTTCCGCAGCACCCCAGCAGAAGTACGATCCGGGTATTCACTGAGCCAGGGAATCATTGCCAAGGTATCAATCGGGGTTGGTAAAGGCGCCCCTCGGACTAGTTCAGACCTGTTTGGCGCCTCCCTTACCCCCATTCTCACCCGTTCTGGCTCTGCACGATGACTCAGGATGGGACGACCCACACGTACTACACTCATGTTTGAATTTACACGATCCCGGAGGTCTGGTACATTTCCCTTTGTTAAAATTAAAGCAGAAACCCTTCCTCCCTGTATTGCCTGCGGGCCTTGACTGATCGTCGGTGCTCGTACTTGGTCGAAAGGGCGTCCCCACATTTTGGCGGGAGTAATCTACAACATTGCTCCCAACCAATGGCATTTTTAACATCCCCGATTCTTTCATTTTATCCCATGTTACAGAATCGTAACAATCCCAAGTCAAACCCTTGTTATGTTCCTTTTCTTTCCTGAACAGATTGTCATAACAAAACCAATGGTTCCCTTGATACGCTGTCGAGTAACCCATAATTCGTGATTGATAAATGGGAAATTCAGGAAGCAACTCGGGCCTACGTTCCCCCAAAATCGATGTAAAAATACCCCACGCATTGCCCCAGTTGCCAATATTCTCATTTACCTTGAAGGCGGCCATTTTTGCGCGCCAAACACTCGGATGCATTAGGTCCTTCTGACTTTTAACATGCTCCACCTCATAATGATCAACAAGCAAGGAGAAAATATTCACGTACTCCCCAGCCCAGATCTTTTCCTTTATAGCTAAAGGCACATGTTGTCCCAATCTCTCTCTACGAGAGGGTGCTGACTCGTCCCTTGCAATCGGCAATGGCCGCTTACCTGCACCGGACGCAGCTTCGGCCGCTTGCGGCTTGTCTATTCCCGCCAACGGCGCAGTCACTTTAGCTGCATCTCTCTTCTCACGAAGCCCTTTTATCAGCGCCTGTGCCTCGGCAGCCGTGGCGCCATCACTACTATCCCCCAACCAAGCTGCTAGCTGTGCTGCCAGCTCGGGGGGCATGTCTTCCTTGGATGTCGGGGTGACGACAACGGGGATTGGATTTCCCTCCATTGGTACTGGGGTCGGCGCCTCGAGCGGTGCAGAGGGAACCGGGACGTCTCCACCGGCTGGAACCCTTCTCGGCCTCTTAGGTCTCCCTCCAGCCGGCGCAGGGCCCGAACCCTCCTCCCCGTCTCGCTCCGCCAACCGTTTCTTTATGTCGGACACCTCTTTGCAAAGGGCCCGCACCATCTGGTCGGTCGTCATTCTCTTTGCGACTTTCTTTGGCATCTCTCCGACGAAGTATCTAGAAGACAAAGAAAAAGATCAAAACGCTCAAAATTGGCTCTTCGTTCTGTCCCGAGCTCACGGGTAGCGAGGAGGTGCAGCTTCGGAGCACAAGAACAAGAGGACGTCTTCTGGTCTTGCGTCTCTTTTTATCCGTCTTCAGGGCGGGCGAGAACCCGCCCCTGCCTGCCCCTGGGGCGGGGCTGGCTACGTCAGTGTCTAGGCCAGCCCACTCTAGGGCGGGAAAAAGCGCGCCCCGGCTACGCCGCTTCGGGCATACCAGCCGAGACGCGCCTCCCGCCCAAAAATGGCTTCCCGGGGGGATCGAGGCACTCCGCCATACGTTCGGGGGGACCGAGTGGTCGCCCCTTTCCACACTTATTCTAGTTGACAAAGTCATAATTCACATCCAACAGTCATTTAGAGTCAAAAGATTAAATGTTGAAATTTCATCATTATAGACCATTTTGGGATCGTTCGACAGGTCCGGAGTCATCGTTTTTCATCCGAAAATTGATTTTTTGGACTGTACCAAAAATGATTCAAAATGTCAATTGGATCGTGCCTCATGTTGAATAACCACTTTTTAAACCCTCACAGTGACCAAAATTGCCATTTTTACAGAGTTTTGCTTACTCAAAAGCTTCCATTTTGACCCGTTTCAGGCACAGAAATGACTTTAAACACACTTATTCTAGTTGACAAAGTCATAATTCACATCCAACAGTCATTTAGAGTCAAAAGATTAAATGTTGAAATTTCATCATTATAGACCATTTTGGGATCGTTCGACAGGTCCGGAGTCATCGTTTTTCATCCGAAAATTGATTTTTTGGACCGTACCAAAAATGATTCAAAATGTCAATTGGATCGTGCCTCATGTTGAATAACCACTTTTTAAACCCTCACAGTGACCAAAATTGCCATTTTTACAGAGTTTTGCTTGCTCAAAAGCTTCAATTTTGACCCGTTTCAGGCACAGAAATGACTTTAAACACACTTATTCTAGTTGACAAAGTCATAATTCACATCCAACAGTCATTTAGAGTCAAAAGATTAAATGTTAAAATTTCATCATTATAGACCATTTTGGGAACGTTCGACAGGTCCGGAGTCATCGTTTTTCATCCGAAAATTGATTTTTTGGACTGTACCAAAAATGATTCAAAATGTCAATTGGATCGTGTCTCATGTTGAATAACCACTTTTTAAACCCTCACAGTGACCAAAATTGCCATTTTTACAGAGTTTTGCTTACTCAAAAGCTTCAATTTTGACCCGTTTCAGGCACAGAAATGACTTTAAACACACTTATTTTAGTTGACAAAGTCATAATTCACATCCAACAGTCATTTAGAGTCAAAAGATTAAATGTTAAAATTTCATCCATATTGACCATTTTGGGATCGTTCGACAGGTCCGGAGTCATCGTTTTTCATCCGAAAAATGATTTTTTGGACTGTACCAAAAATGATTCAAAATGTCAATTGGATCGTGCCTCATGTTGAATAACCACTTTTTAAACCCTCACAGTGACCAAAATTGCCACTTTTACAGAGTTTTGCTTACTCAAAAGCTTCAATTTTGACCGGTTTCAGGCACAGAAATGACTTTAAACACACTTATTTTAGTTGACAAAGTCATAATTCACATCCAACAGTAATTTAGAGTCAAAAGAATAAATGTTAAAATTTCATCATTATAGACCATTTTGGGATCGTTCGACAGGTCCGGAGTCATCGTTTTTCATCCGAAAATTGATTTTTTGGACTGTACCAAAAATGATTCAAAATGTCAATTGGATCATGCCTCATGTTGAATAACCACTTTTTAAACCCTCACAGTGACCAAAATTGCCATTTTTACAGAGTTTTGCTTACTCAAAAGCTTCCATTTTGACCCGTTTCAGGCACAGAAATGACTTTAAACACACTTATTCTAGTTGACAAAGTCATAATTCACATCCAACAGTCATTTAGAGTCAAAAGATTAAATGTTGAAATTTCATCATTATAGACCATTTTGGGATCGTTCGACAGGTCCGGAGTCATCGTTATTTATCCGAAAATTGATTTTTTGGACTGTACCAAAAATGATTCAAAATGTCAATTGGATCGTGCCTCATGTTGAATAACCACTTTTTAAACCCTCACAGTGACCAAAATTGCCATTTTTACAGAGTTTTGCTTGCTCAAAAGCTTCAATTTTGACCCGTTTCAGGCACAGAAATGACTTTAAACACACTTATTCTAGTTGACAAAGTCATAATTCACATCCAACAGTCATTTAGAGTCAAAAGATTAAATGTTAAAATTTCATCATTATAGACCATTTTGGGAACGTTCGACAGGTCCGGAGTCATCGTTTTTCATCCGAAAATTGATTTTTTGGACTGTACCAAAAATGATTCAAAATGTCAATTGGATCGTGTCTCATGTTGAATAACCACTTTTTAAACCCTCACAGTGACCAAAATTGCCATTTTTACAGAGTTTTGCTTACTCAAAAGCTTCAATTTTGACCTGTTTCAGGCACAAAAATGACTTTAAACACACTTATTTTAGTTGAAAAAGTCATAATTCACATCCAACAGTCATTTAGAGTCAAAAGATTAAATGTTGAAATTTCATCCATATTGACCATTTGGGATCGTTCGACAGGTCCGGAGTCATCGTTTTCATCCGAAAATTGATTTTTGGACTGTACCAAAAATGATTCAAAATGTCAATTGGATCGTGCCTCATGTTGAATAACCACTTTTTAAACCCTCACAGTGACCAAAATTGCCATTTTTACAGAGTTTTGCTTACTCAAAAGCTTTAATTTTGACCCGTTTCAGGCACAGAAATGACTTCAAACACATGTATTCTAGTTGACAAAGTCATAATTCACATCCAACAGTCATTTAGAGTCAAAAGAATAATTGTTAACATTTCATCATTATAGACCATTTTGGGAACGTTCGACAGGTCCGGAGTCATCGTTTTTCATCCGAAAATTGATTTTTTGGACTGTACCAAAAATGATTCAAAATGTCAATTGGATCGTTCCTCATGTTGAATAACCACTTTTTAAACCCTCACAGTGACTAAAATTGCCATTTTTACAGAGTTTTGCTTACTCAAAAGCTTCAATTTTGACCCGTTTCAGGCACAGAAATGACTTTAAACACACTTATTTTAGTTGACAAAGTCATAATTCACATCCAACAGTCATTTAGAGTCAAAAGATTAAATGTTAAAATTTCATCCATATTGACCATTTTGGGATCGTTCGACAGGTCCGGAGTCATCGTTTTTCATCCGAAAATTGATTTTTTGGACTGTACCAAAAATGATTCAAAATGTCAATTGGATCGTGCCTCATGTTGAATAACCACTTTTTAAACCCTCACAGTGACCAAAATTGCCATTTTTACAGAGTTTTGCTTACTCAAAAGCTTCAATTTTGACCCGTTTCAGGCACAGAAATGACTTTAAACACACTTATTTTAGTTGACAAAGTCATAATTCACATCCAACAGTAATTTAGAGTCAAAAGAATAAATGTTAAAATTTCATCATTATAGACCATTTTGGGATCGTTCGACAGGTCTGGAGTCATCGTTTTTCATCCGAAAATTGATTTTTTGGACTGTACCAAAAATGATTCAAAATGTCAATTGGATCATGCCTCATGTTGAATAACCACTTTTTAAGCCCTCACAGTGACCAAAATTGCCATTTTTACAGAGTTTTGCTTACTCAAAAGCTTGAATTTTGACCCGTTTCAGGCACAGAAATGACTTTAAACACACTTATTTTAGTTGACAAAGTCATAATTCACATCCAACAGTCATTTAGAGTCAAAAGATTAAATGTTGAAATTTCATCATTATAGACCATTTTGGGATCGTTCGACAGGTCCGGAGTCATCGTTTTTCATCCGAAAATTGATTTTTTGGACTGTACCAAAAATGATTCAAAATGTCAATTGGATCGTGCCTCATGTTGAATAACCACTTTTTAAACCCTCACAGCGACCAAAATTGCCATTTTTACAGAGTTTTGCTTACTCAAAAGCTTCAATTTTGACCCATTTCAGGCACAGAAATGACTTTAAACACACTTATTTTAGTTGACAAAGTCATAATTCACATCCAACAGTCATTTAGAGTCAAAAGATTAAATGTTAAAATTTCATCCATATTGACCATTTTGGGATCGTTCGACAGGTCCGGAGTCATCGTTTTTCATCCGAAAATTGATTTTTTTGGACTGTACCAAAAATGATTCAAAATGTCAATTGGATCGTGCCTCATGTTGAATAACCACTTTTTAAACCCTCACAGTGACCAAAATTGCCATTTTTACAGAGTTTTGCTTACTCAAAAGCTTGAATTTTGACCCGTTTCAGGCACAGAAATGACTTTAAACACACTTATTTTAGTTGACAAAGTCATAATTCACATCCAACAGTCATTTAGAGTCAAAAGATTAAATGTTGAAATTTCATCATTATAGACCATTTTGGGATCGTTCGACAGGTCCGGAGTCATTGTTTTTCATCCGAAAATTGATTTTTTGGACTGTACCAAAAATGATTCAAAATGTCAATTGGATCGTGCCTCATGTTGAATAACCACTTTTTAAACCCTCACAGCGACCAAAATTGCCATTTTTACAGAGTTTTGCTTACTCAAAAGCTTCAATTTTGACCCATTTCAGGCACAGAAATGACTTTAAACACACTTATTTTAGTTGACAAAGTCATAATTCACATCCAACAGTCATTTAGAGTCAAAAGATTAAATGTTAAAATTTCATCCATATTGACCATTTTGGGATCGTTCGACAGGTCCGGAGTCATCGTTTTTCATCCGAAAATTGATTTTTTGGACTGTACCAAAAATGATTCAAAATGTCAATTGGATCGTGCCTCATGTTGAATAACCACTTTTTAAACCCTCACAGTGGCCAAAATTGTTATTTTTAAAGAGTTTTGCTTGCTCAAAAGCTTCAATTTTGACCCGTTTCAGGCACAGAAATGACTTTAAACACACTTATTCTAGTTGACAAAGTCATAATTCACATCCAACAGTCATTTAGAGTCAAAAGATTAAATGTTAACATTTCATCATTATAGACCATTTTGGGAACGTTCGACAGGTCCGGAATCATCGTTTTTCATCCGAAAATTGATTTTTTGGACTGTACCAAAAATGATTCAAAATGTGAATTGGATCGTTCCTCATGTTGAATAACCACTTTTTAAACCCTCACAGTGACCAAAATTGCCATTTTTACAGAGTTTCGCTTACTCAAAAGCTTCAATTTTTACCCGTTTCAGGCACAGAAATGACTTTAAACACACTTATTTTAGTTGACAAAGTCATAATTCACATCCAACAGTCATTTAGAGTCAAAAGATTAAATGTTAAAATTTCATCATTATAGACCATTTTGGGAACGTTCGACAGGTCCGGAGTCATCGTTTTTCATCCGAAAATTGATTTTTTGGACTGTACCAAAAATGATTCAAAATGTCAATTGGATCATGCCTCATGTTGAATAACCACTTTTTAAACCCTCACAGTGACCAAAATTGTCATTTTTACAGAGTTTCGCTTACTCAAAAGCTTCAATTTTGACCCGTTTCAGGCACAGAATGGACTTTAAGCACACTTATTTTAGTTGACAAAGTCATAATTCACATCCAACAGTAATTTAGAGTCAAAAGATTAAATGTTAAAATTTCATCATTATAGACCATTTTGGGATCGTTCGACAGGTCCGGAGTCATGGTTTTTCATCCGAAAATTGATTTTTTGGACTGTACCAAAAATGATTCAAAATGTCAATTGGATCATGCCTCATGTTGAATAACCACTTTTGAAACCCTCACAGTGACCAAAATTGCCATTTTTACAGAGTTTTGCTTACTCAAAAGCTTCAATTTTGACCCGTTTCAGGCACAGAAATGACTTTAAACACACTTATTTTAGTTGACAAAGTCATAATTCACATCCAACAGTCATTTAGAGTCAAAAGATTAAATGTTGAAATTTCATCATTATAGACCATTTTGGGATCGTTCGACAGGTCCGGAGTCATCGTTTTTCATCCGAAAATTGATTTTTTGGACTGTACCAAAAATGATTCAAAATGTCAATTGGATCGTGCCTCATGTTGAATAACCACTTTTTAAACCCTCACAGTGACCAAAATTGCCATTTTTACAGAGTTTTGCTTACTCAAAAGCTTCAATTTTGACCCGTTTCAGGCACAGAAATGACTTTAAACACACTTATTTTAGTTGAAAAAGTCATAATTCACTTCCAACAGAAATTTAGAGTCAAAAGATTAAATGTTGAAATTTCATCCATATTGACCATTTGGGATCGTTCGACAGGTCCGGAGTCATCGTTTTTCATCCGAAAATTGATTTTTTGGACTGTACCAAAAATGATTCAAAATGTCAATTGGATCGTGCCTCATGTTGAATAACCACTTTTTAAACCCTCACAGTGACCAAAATTGCCACTTTTACAGAGTTTTGCTTACTCAAAAGCTTCAATTTTGACCGGTTTCAGGCACAGAAATGACTTTAAACACACTTATTTTAGTTGACAAAGTCATAATTCACATCCAACAGTAATTTAGAGTCAAAAGAATAAATGTTAAAATTTCATCATTATAGACCATTTTGGGATCGTTCGACAGGTCCGGAGTCATCGTTTTTCATCCGAAAATTGATTTTTTGGACTGTACCAAAAATGATTCAAAATGTCAATTGGATCATGCCTCATGTTGAATAACCACTTTTTAAACCCTCACAGTGACCAAAATTGCCATTTTTACAGAGTTTTGCTTACTCAAAAGCTTCCATTTTGACCCGTTTCAGGCACAGAAATGACTTTAAACACACTTATTCTAGTTGACAAAGTCATAATTCACATCCAACAGTCATTTAGAGTCAAAAGATTAAATGTTGAAATTTCATCATTATAGACCATTTTGGGATCGTTCGACAGGTCCGGAGTCATCGTTTTTCATCCGAAAATTGATTTTTTGGACTGTACCAAAAATGATTCAAAATGTCAATTGGATCGTGTCTCATGTTGAATAACCACTTTTTAAACCCTCACAGTGACCAAAATTGCCATTTTTACAGAGTTTTGCTTACTCAAAAGCTTCAATTTTGACCTGTTTCAGGCACAGAAATGACTTTAAACACACTTATTTTAGTTGAAAAAGTCATAATTCACATCCAACAGTCATTTAGAGTCAAAAGATTAAATGTTGAAATTTCATCCATATTGACCATTTGGGATCGTTCGACAGGTCCGGAGTCATCGTTTTTCATCCGAAAATTGATTTTTGGACTGTACCAAAAATGATTCAAAATGTCAATTGGATCGTGCCTCATGTTGAATAACCACTTTTTAAACCCTCACAGTGACCAAAATTGCCATTTTTACAGAGTTTTGCTTACTCAAAAGCTTTAATTTTGACCTGTTTCAGGCACAGAAATGACTTCAAACACACGTATTCTAGTTGACAAAGTCATAATTCACATCCAACAGTCATTTAGAGTCAAAAGAATAATTGTTAACATTTCATCATTATAGACCATTTTGGGAACGTTCGACAGGTCCGGAGTCATCGTTTTTCATCCGAAAATTGATTTTTTGGACTGTACCAAAAATGATTCAAAATGTCAATTGGATCATTCCTCATGTTGAATAACCACTTTTTAAACCCTCACAGTGACCAAAATTGCCATTTTTACAGAGTTTTGCTTACTCAAAAGCTTCAATTTTGACCCGTTTCAGGCACAGAAATGACTTTAAACACACTTATTTTAGTTGACAAAGTCATAATTCACATCCAACAGTAATTTAGAGTCAAAAGAATAAATGTTAAAATTTCATCATCATAGACCATTTTGGGATCGTTCGACAGGTCTGGAGTCATCGTTTTTCATCCGAAAATTGATTTTTTGGACTGTACCAAAAATGATTCAAAATGTCAATTGGATCATGCCTCATGTTGAATAACCACTTTTTAAGCCCTCACAGTGACCAAAATTGCCATTTTTACAGAGTTTTGCTTACTCAAAAGCTTGAATTTTGACCCGTTTCAGGCACAGAAATGACTTTAAACACACTTATTTTAGTTGACAAAGTCATAATTCACATCCAACAGTCATTTAGAGTCAAAAGATTAAATGTTGAAATTTCATCATTATAGACCATTTTGGGATCGTTCGACAGGTCCGGAGTCATCGTTTTTCATCCGAAAATTGATTTTTTGGACTGTACCAAAAATGATTCAAAATGTCAATTGGATCGTGCCTCATGTTGAATAACCACTTTTTAAACCCTCACAGCGACCAAAATTGCCATTTTTACAGAGTTTTGCTTACTCAAAAGCTTCAATTTTGACCCATTTCAGGCACAGAAATGACTTTAAACACACTTATTTTAGTTGACAAAGTCATAATTCACATCCAACAGTCATTTAGAGTCAAAAGATTAAATGTTAAAATTTCATCCATATTGACCATTTTGGGATCGTTCGATAGGTCCGGAGTCATCGTTTTTCATCCGAAAATTGATTTTTTTGGACTGTACCAAAAATGATTCAAAATGTCAATTGGATCGTGCCTCATGTTGAATAACCACTTTTTAAACCCTCACAGTGACCAAAATTGCAATTTTTACAGAGTTTTGCTTACTCAAAAGCTTGAATTTTGACCCGTTTCAGGCACAGAAATGACTTTAAACACACTTATTTTAGTTGACAAAGTCATAATTCACATCCAACAGTCATTTAGAGTCAAAAGATTAAATGTTGAAATTTCATCATTATAGACCATTTTGGGATCGTTCGACAGGTCCGGAGTCATCGTTTTTCATCCGAAAATTGATTTTTTGGACTGTACCAAAAATGATTCAAAATGTCAATTGGATCGTGCCTCATGTTGAATAACCACTTTTTAAACCCTCACAGAGACCAAAATTGCCATTTTTACAGAGTTTTGCTTACTCAAAAGCTTCAATTTTGACCCATTTCAGGCACAGAAATGACTTTAAACACACTTATTTTAGTTGACAAAGTCATAATTCACATCCAACAGTCATTTAGAGTCAAAAGATTAAATGTTAAAATTTCATCCATATTGACCATTTTGGGATCGTTCGACAGGTCCGGAGTCATCGTTTTTCATCCGAAAATTGATTTTTTGGACTGTACCAAAAATGATTCAAAATGTCAATTGGATCGTGCCTCATGTTGAATAACCACTTTTTAAACCCTCACAGTGGCCAAAATTGTTATTTTTACAGAGTTTTGCTTGCTCAAAAGCTTCAATTTTGACCCGTTTCAGGCACAGAAATGACTTTAAACACACTTATTCTAGTTGACAAAGTCATAATTCACATCCAACAGTCATTTAGAGTCAAAAGATTAAATGTTAACATTTCATCATTATAGACCATTTTGGGAACGTTCGACAGGTCCGGAATCATCGTTTTTCATCCGAAAATTGATTTTTTGGACTGTACCAAAAATGATTCAAAATGTGAATTGGATCGTTCCTCATGTTGAATAACCACTTTTTAAACCCTCACAGTGACCAAAATTGCCATTTTTACAGAGTTTCGCTTACTCAAAAGCTTCAATTTTTACCCGTTTCAGGCACAGAAATGACTTTAAACACACTTATTTTAGTTGACAAAGTCATAATTCATATCCAACAGTCATTTAGAGTCAAAAGATTAAATGTTAAAATTTCATCATTATAGACCATTTTGGGAACGTTCGACAGGTCCGGAGTCATCGTTTTTCATCCGAAAATTGATTTTTTGGACTGTACCAAAAATGATTCAAAATGTCAATTGGATCATGCCTCATGTTGAATAACCACTTTTTAAACCCTCACAGTGACCAAAATTGTCATTTTTACAGAGTTTCGCTTACTCAAAAGCTTCAATTTTGACCCGTTTCAGGCACAGAATGGACTTTAAGCACACTTATTTTAGTTGACAAAGTCATAATTCACATCCAACAGTCATTTAGAGTCAAAAGATTAAATGTTACAATTTCATCATTATAGACCATTTTGTGATCGTTCGACAGGTCCGGAGTCATGGTTTTTCATCCGAAAATTGATTTTTTGGACTGTACCAAAAATGATTCAAAATGTCAATTGGATCATGCCTCATGTTGAATAACCACTTTTGAAACCCTCACAGTGACCAAAATTGCCATTTTTACAGAGTTTTGCTTACTCAAAAGCTTCAATTTTGACCCGTTTCAGGCACAGAAATGACTTTAAACACACTTATTTTAGTTGACAAAGTCATAATTCACATCCAACAGTCATTTAGAGTCAAAAGATTAAATGTTGAAATTTCATCATTATAGACCATTTTGGGATCGTTCGACAGGTCCGGAGTCATCGTTTTTCATCCGAAAATTGATTTTTTGGACTGTACCAAAAATGATTCAAAATGTCAATTGGATCGTGCCTCATGTTGAATAACCACTTTTTAAACCCTCACAGTGACCAAAATTGCCATTTTTACAGAGTTTTGCTTACTCAAAAGCTTCAATTTTGACCCGTTTCAGGCACAGAAATGACTTTAAACACACTTATTTTAGTTGAAAAAGTCATAATTCACTTCCAACAGAAATTTAGAGTCAAAAGATTAAATGTTGAAATTTCATCCATATTGACCATTTGGGATCGTTCGACAGGTCCGGAGTCATCGTTTTTCATCCGAAAATTGATTTTTTGGACTGTACCAAAAATGATTCAAAATGTCAATTGGATCGTGCCTCATGTTGAATAACCACTTTTTAAACCCTCACAGTGACCAAAATTGCCATTTTTACAGAGTTTTGCTTACTCAAAAGCTTCAATTTTGACCCGTTTCAGGCACAGAAATGACTTTAAACACACTTATTTTAGTTGACAAAGTCATAATTCACATCCAACAGTAATTTAGAGTCAAAAGAATAAATGTTAAAATTTCATCATTATAGACCATTTTGGGATTGTTCGACAGGTCCGGAGTCATCGTTTTTCATCCGAAAATTGATTTTTTGGACTGTACCAAAAATGATTCAAAATGTCAATTGGATCATGCCTCATGTTGAATAACCACTTTTTAAACCCTCACAGTGACCAAAATTGCCATTTTTACAGAGTTTTGCTTACTCAAAAGCTTCCATTTTGACCCGTTTCAGGCACAGAAATGACTTTAAACACACTTATTCTAGTTGACAAAGTCATAATTCACATCCAACAGTCATTTAGAGTCAAAAGATTAAATGTTAAAATTTCATCATTATAGACCATTTTGGGATCGTTCGACAGGTCCGGAGTCATCGTTTTTCATCCGAAAATTGATTTTTTGGACTGTACCAAAAATGATTCAAAATGTCAATTGGATCATGGCTCATGTTGAATAACCACTTTTTAAACCCTCACAGTGACCAAAATTGCCATTTTCTACAGAGTTTTGCTTACTCAAAAGCTTCCATTTTGACCCGTTTCAGGCACAGAAATGACTTTAAACACACTTATTCTAGTTGACAAAGTCATAATTCACATCCAACAGTCATTTAGAGTCAAAAGATTAAATGTTAAAATTTCATCATTATAGACCATTTTGGGATCGTTCGACAGGTCCGGAGTCATCGTTTTTCATCCGAAAATTGATTTTTTGGACTGTACCAAAAATGATTCAAAATGTCAATTGGGTCATGGCTCATGTTGAATAACCACTTTTTAAACCCTCACAGTGACCAAAATTGCCATTTTTACAGAGTTTTGCTTACTCAAAAGCTTCAATTTTGACCCGTTTCAGGCACAGAAATGACTTTAAACACACTTATTTTAGTTGACAAAGTCATAATTCACATCCAACAGTCATTTAGAGTCAAAAGATTAAATGTTAAAATTTCATCCATATTGACCATTTTGGGATCGTTCGACAGGTCCGGAGTCATCGTTTTTCATCCGAAAATTGATTTTTTGGACTGTACCAAAAATGATTCAAAATGTCAATTGGATCGTGCCTCATGTTGAATAACCACTTTTTAAACCCTCACAGTGGCCAAAATTGTTATTTTTACAGAGTTTTGCTTGCTCAAAAGCTTCAATTTTGACCCGTTTCAGGCACAGAAATGACTTTAAACACACTTATTCTAGTTGACAAAGTCATAATTCACATCCAACAGTCATTTAGAGTCAAAAGATTAAATGTTAACATTTCATCATTATAGACCATTTTGGGATCGTTCGACAGGTCCGGAGTCATCGTTTTTCATCCGAAAATTGATTTTTTGGACTGTACCAAAAATGATTCAAAATGTCAATTGGATCGTGCCTCATGTTGAATAACCACTTTTTAAACCCTCACAGTGACCAAAATTGCCATTTTTACAGAGTTTTGCTTACTCAAAAGCTTCAATTTTGACCCGTTTCAGGCACAGAAATGACTTTAAACACACTTATTTTAGTTGACAAAGTCATAATTCACATCCAACAGTAATTTAGAGTCAAAAGAATAAATGTTAAAATTTCATCATTATAGACCATTTTGGGATTGTTCGACAGGTCCGGAGTCATCGTTTTTCATCCGAAAATTGATTTTTTGGACTGTACCAAAAATGATTCAAAATGTCAATTGGATCATGCCTCATGTTGAATAACCACTTTTTAAACCCTCACAGTGACCAAAATTGCCATTTTTACAGTTTTGCTTACTCAAAAGCTTCCATTTTGACCCGTTTCAGGCACAGAAATGACTTTAAACACACTTATTCTAGTTGACAAAGTCATAATTCACATCCAACAGTCATTTAGAGTCAAAAGATTAAATGTTAAAATTTCATCATTATAGACCATTTTGGGATCGTTCGACAGGTCCGGAGTCATCGTTTTTCATCCGAAAATTGATTTTTTGGACTGTACCAAAAATGATTCAAAATGTCAATTGGATCATGGCTCATGTTGAATAACCACTTTTTAAACCCTCACAGTGACCAAAATTGCCATTTTCTACAGAGTTTTGCTTACTCAAAAGCTTCCATTTTGACCCGTTTCAGGCACAGAAATGACTTTAAACACACTTATTCTAGTTGACAAAGTCATAATTCACATCCAACAGTCATTTAGAGTCAAAAGATTAAATGTTAAAATTTCATCATTATAGACCATTTTGGGATCGTTCGACAGGTCCGGCGTCATCGTTTTTCATCCGAAAATTGATTTTTTGGACTGTACCAAAAATGATTCAAAATGTCAATTGGGTCATGGCTCATGTTGAATAACCACTTTTTAAACCCTCACAGTGACCAAAATTGCCATTTTTACAGAGTTTTGCTTACTCAAAAGCTTCAATTTTGACCCGTTTCAGGCACAGAAATGACTTTAAACACACTTATTTTAGTTGACAAAGTCATAATTCACATCCAACAGTCATTTAGAGTCAAAAGATTAAATGTTAAAATTTCATCCATATTGACCATTTTGGGATCGTTCGACAGTCCGGAGTCATCGTTTTTCATCCGAAAATTGATTTTTTGGACTGTACCAAAAATGATTCAAAATGTCAATTGGATCGTGCCTCATGTTGAATAACCACTTTTTAAACCCTCACAGTGGCCAAAATTGTTATTTTTACAGAGTTTTGCTTGCTCAAAAGCTTCAATTTTGACCCGTTTCAGGCACAGAAATGACTTTAAACACACTTATTCTAGTTGACAAAGTCATAATTCACATCCAACAGTCATTTAGAGTCAAAAGATTAAATGTTAACATTTCATCATTATAGACCATTTTGGGAACGTTCGACAGGTCCGGAATCATCGTTTTTCATCCGAAAATTGATTTTTTGGACTGTACCAAAAATGATTCAAAATGTGAATTGGATCGTTCCTCATGTTGAATAACCACTTTTTAAACCCTCACAGTGACCAAAATTGCCATTTTTACAGAGTTTCGCTTACTCAAAAGCTTCAATTTTTACCCGTTTCAGGCACAGAAATGACTTTAAACACACTTATTTTAGTTGACAAAGTCATAATTCACATCCAACAGTCATTTAGAGTCAAAAGATTAAATGTTAAAATTTCATCATTATAGACCATTTTGGGAACGTTCGACAGGTCCGGAGTCATCGTTTTTCATCCGAAAATTGATTTTTTGGACTGTACCAAAAATGATTCAAAATGTCAATTGGATCATGCCTCATGTTGAATAACCACTTTTTAAACCCTCACAGTGACCAAAATTGTCATTTTTACAGAGTTTCGCTTACTCAAAAGCTTCAATTTTGACCCGTTTCAGGCACAGAATGGACTTTAAGCACACTTATTTTAGTTGACAAAGTCATAATTCACATCCAACAGTAATTTAGAGTCAAAAGATTAAATGTTAAAATTTCATCATTATAGACCATTTTGGGATCGTTCGACAGGTCCGGAGTCATGGTTTTTCATCCGAAAATTGATTTTTTGGACTGTACCAAAAATGATTCAAAATGTCAATTGGATCATGCCTCATGTTGAATAACCACTTTTGAAACCCTCACAGTGACCAAAATTGCCATTTTTACAGAGTTTTGCTTACTCAAAAGCTTCAATTTTGACCCGTTTCAGGCACAGAAATGACTTTAAACACACTTATTTTAGTTGACAAAGTTATAATTCACATCCAACAGTCATTTAGAGTCAAAAGATTAAATGTTGAAATTTCATCATTATAGACCATTTTGGGATCGTTCGACAGGTCCGGAGTCATCGTTTTTCATCCGAAAATTGATTTTTTGGACTGTACCAAAAATGATTCAAAATGTCAATTGGATCGTGCCTCATGTTGAATAACCACTTTTTAAACCCTCACAGTGACCAAAATTGCCATTTTTACAGAGTTTTGCTTACTCAAAAGCTTCAATTTTGACCCGTTTCAGGCACAGAAATGACTTTAAACACACTTATTTTAGTTGAAAAAGTCATAATTCACTTCCAACAGAAATTTAGAGTCAAAAGATTAAATGTTGAAATTTCATCCATATTGACCATTTGGGATCGTTCGACAGGTCCGGAGTCATCGTTTTTCATCCAAAAATTGATTTTTTGGACTGTACCAAAAATGATTCAAAATGTCAATTGGATCGTGCCTCATGTTGAATAACCACTTTTTAAACCCTCACAGTGACCAAAATTGCCATTTTTACAGAGTTTTGCTTACTCAAAAGCTTCAATTTTGACCCGTTTCAGGCACAGAAATGACTTTAAACACACTTATTTTAGTTGACAAAGTCATAATTCACATCCAACAGTAATTTAGAGTCAAAAGAATAAATGTTAAAATTTCATCATTATAGACCATTTTGGGATTGTTCGACAGGTCCGGAGTCATCGTTTTTCATCCGAAAATTGATTTTTTGGACTGTACCAAAAATGATTCAAAATGTCAATTGGATCATGCCTCATGTTGAATAACCACTTTTTAAACCCTCACAGTGACCAAAATTGCCATTTTTACAGAGTTTTGCTTACTCAAAAGCTTCCATTTTGACCCGTTTCAGGCACAGAAATGACTTTAAACACACTTATTCTAGTTGACAAAGTCATAATTCACATCCAACAGTCATTTAGAGTCAAAAGATTAAATGTTAAAATTTCATCATTATAGACCATTTTGGGATCGTTCGACAGGTCCGGAGTCATCGTTTTTCATCCGAAAATTGATTTTTTGGACTGTACCAAAAATGATTCAAAATGTCAATTGGATCATGGCTCATGTTGAATAACCACTTTTTAAACCCTCACAGTGACCAAAATTGCCATTTTCTACAGAGTTTTGCTTACTCAAAAGCTTCCATTTTGACCCGTTTCAGGCACAGAAATGACTTTAAACACACTTATTCTAGTTGACAAAGTCATAATTCACATCCAACAGTCATTTAGAGTCAAAAGATTAAATGTTAAAATTTCATCATTATAGACCATTTTGGGATCGTTCGACAGGTCCGGAGTCATCGTTTTTCATCCGAAAATTGATTTTTTGGACTGTACCAAAAATGATTCAAAATGTCAATTGGATCATGGCTCATGTTGAATAACCACTTTTTAAACCCTCACAGTGACCAAAATTGCCATTTTTACAGAGTTTTGCTTACTCAAAAGCTTCAATTTTGACCCGTTTCAGGCACAGAAATGACTTTAAACACACTTATTTTAGTTGACAAAGTCATAATTCACATCCAACAGTCATTTAGAGTCAAAAGATTAAATGTTAAAATTTCATCCATATTGACCATTTTGGGATCGTTCGACAGGTCCGGAGTCATCGTTTTTCATCCGAAAATTGATTTTTTGGACTGTACCAAAAATGATTCAAAATGTCAATTGGATCGTGCCTCATGTTGAATAACCACTTTTTAAACCCTCACAGTGGCCAAAATTGTTATTTTTACAGAGTTTTGCTTGCTCAAAAGCTTCAATTTTGACCCGTTTCAGGCACAGAAATGACTTTAAACACACTTATTCTAGTTGACAAAGTCATAATTCACATCCAACAGTCATTTAGAGTCAAAAGATTAAATGTTAACATTTCATCATTATAGACCATTTTGGGAACGTTCGACAGGTCCGGAATCATCGTTTTTCATCCGAAAATTGATTTTTTGGACTGTACCAAAAATGATTCAAAATGTGAATTGGATCGTTCCTCATGTTGAATAACCACTTTTTAAACCCTCACAGTGACCAAAATTGCCATTTTTACAGAGTTTCGCTTACTCAAAAGCTTCAATTTTTACCCGTTTCAGGCACAGAAATGACTTTAAACACACTTATTTTAGTTGACGAAGTCATAATTCACATCCAACAGTCATTTAGAGTCAAAAGATTAAATGTTAAAATTTCATCATTATAGACCATTTTGGGAACGTTCGACAGGTCCGGAGTCATCGTTTTTCATCCGAAAATTGATTTTTTGGACTGTACCAAAAATGATTCAAAATGTCAATTGGATCATGCCTCATGTTGAATAACCACTTTTTAAACCCTCACAGTGACCAAAATTGTCATTTTTACAGAGTTTCGCTTACTCGAAAGCTTCAATTTTGACCCGTTTCAGGCACAGAATGGACTTTAAGCACACTTATTTTAGTTGACAAAGTCATAATTCACATCCAACAGTAATTTAGAGTCAAAAGATTAAATGTTAAAATTTCATCATTATAGACCATTTTGGGATCGTTCGACAGGTCCGGAGTCATGGTTTTTCATCCGAAAATTGATTTTTTGGACTGTACCAAAAATGATTCAAAATGTCAATTGGATCATGCCTCATGTTGAATAACCACTTTTGAAACCCTCACAGTGACCAAAATTGCCATTTTTACAGAGTTTTGCTTACTCAAAAGCTTCAATTTTGACCCGTTTCAGGCACAGAAATGACTTTAAACACACTTATTTTAGTTGACAAAGTCATAATTCACATCCAACAGTCATTTAGAGTCAAAAGATTAAATGTTGAAATTTCATCATTATAGACCATTTTGGGATCGTTCGACAGGTCCGGAGTCATCGTTTTTCATCCGAAAATTGATTTTTTGGACTGTACCAAAAATGATTCAAAATGTCAATTGGATCGTGCCTCATGTTGAATAACCACTTTTTAAACCCTCACAGTGACCAAAATTGCCATTTTTACAGAGTTTTGCTTACTCAAAAGCTTCAATTTTGACCCGTTTCAGGCACAGAAATGACTTTAAACACACTTATTTTAGTTGACAAAGTCATAATTCACATCCAACAGTAATTTAGAGTCAAAAGAATAAATGTTAAAATTTCATCATTATAGACCATTTTGGGATCGTTCGACAGGTCCGGAGTCATCGTTTTTCATCCGAAAATTGATTTTTTGGACTGTACCAAAAATGATTCAAAATGTCAATTGGATCATGGCTCATGTTGAATAACCACTTTTTAAACCCTCACAGTGACCAAAATTGCCATTTTCTACAGAGTTTTGCTTACTCAAAAGCTTCAATTTTGACCCGTTTCAGGCACAGAAATGACTTTAAACACACTTATTTTAGTTGACAAAGTCATAATTCACATCCAACAGTCATTTAGAGTCAAAAGATTAAATGTTGAAATTTCATCATTATAGACCATTTTGGGATCGTTCGACAGGTCTGGAGTCATCGTTTTTCATCCGAAAATGGATTTTTTGGACTGTACCAAAAATGATTCAAAATGTCAATTGGATCTTGCCTCATGTTGAATAACCACTTTTTAAACCCTCACAGTGACCAAAATTGCCATTTTTACAGAGTTTTGCTTTCTCAAAAGCTTCAATTTTGACCCGTTTCAGGCACAGAAATGACTTTAAACACACTTATTCTAGTTGACAAAGTCATAATTCACATCCAACAGTCATTTAGAGTCAAAAGATTAAATGTTAAAATTTCATCATTATAGACCATTTTGGGATCGTTCGACAGGTCCGGAGTCATCGTTTTTCATCCGAAAATTAATTTTTTGGACTGTACCAAAAATGATTCAAAATGTCAATTGGATCGTTCCTCATGTTGAATAACCACTTTTTAAACCCTCACAGTGACCAAAATTGCCATTTTTACAGAGTTTTGCTTACTCAAAAGCTTCAATTTTGACCCATTTCAGGCACAGAAATGACTTTAAACACACTTATTTTAGTTGACAAAGTCATAATTCACATCCAACAGTCATTTAGAGTCAAAAGATTAAATGTTAAAATTTCATCCATATTGACCATTTTGGGATCGTTCGACAGGTCCGGAGTCATCGTTTTTCATCCGAAAATTGATTTTTTAGACTGTACCAAAAATGATTCAAAATGTCAATTGGATCGAGCCTCATGTTGAATAACCACTTTTTAAACCCTCACAGTGACCAAAATTGCCATTTTTACAGAGTTTTGCTTACTCAAAAGCTTTAATTTTGACCCGTTTCAGGCACAGAAATGACTTTAAACACACTTATTCTAGTTGACAAAGTCATAATTCACATCCAACAGTCATTTAGAGTCAAAAGAATAAATGTTAACATTTCATCATTATAGACCATTTTGGGAACGTTCGACAGGTCCGGAGTCATCGTTTTTCATCCGAAAATTGATTTTTTGGACTGTACCAAAAATGATTCAAAATGTCAATTGGATCGTGCCTCATGTTGAATAACCACTTTTTAAACTCTCACAGTGACCAAAATTGCCATTTTTACAGAGTTTTGCTTACTCAAAAGCTTTAATTTTGACCCGTTTCAGGCACAGAAATGACTTTAAACACACTTATTCTAGTTGACAAAGTCATAATTCACATCCAACAGTCATTTAGAGTCAAAAGAATAAATGTTAACATTTCATCATTATAGAACATTTTGGGAACGTTCGACAGGTCCGGAGTCATCGTTTTTCATCCGAAAATTGATTTTTTGGACTGTACCAAAAATGATTCAAAATGTCAATTGGATCGTGCCTCATGTTGAATAACCACTTTTTAAACCCTCACAGTGACCAAAATTGCCATTTTTACAGAGTTTTGCTTACTCAAAAGCTTCAATTTTGACCCGTTTCAGGCACAGAAATGACTTTAAACACACTTATTTTAGTTGACAAAGTCATAATTCACATCCAACAGTCATTTAGAGTCAAAAGATTAAATGTTAAAATTTCATCCATATTGACCATTTTGGGATCGTTCGACAGGTCCGGAGTCATCGTTTTTCATCCGAAAAATGATTTTTTGGACTGTACCAAAAATGATTCAAAATGTCAATTGGATCGTGCCTCATGTTGAATAACCACTTTTTAAACCCTCACAGTGACCAAAATTGCCACTTTTACAGAGTTTTGCTTACTCAAAAGCTTCAATTTTGACCGGTTTCAGGCACAGAAATGACTTTAAACACACTTATTTTAGTTGACAAAGTCATAATTCACATCCAACAGTAATTTAGAGTCAAAAGAATAAATGTTAAAATTTCATCATTATAGACCATTTTGGGATCGTTCGACAGGTCCGGAGTCATCGTTTTTCATCCGAAAATTGATTTTTTGGACTGTACCAAAAATGATTCAAAATGTCAATTGGATCATGCCTCATGTTGAATAACCACTTTTTAAACCCTCACAGTGACCAAAATTGCCATTTTTACAGAGTTTTGCTTACTCAAAAGCTTCCATTTTGACCCGTTTCAGGCACAGAAATGACTTTAAACACACTTATTCTAGTTGACAAAGTCATAATTCACATCCAACAGTCATTTAGAGTCAAAAGATTAAATGTTGAAATTTCATCATTATAGACCATTTTGGGATCGTTCGACAGGTCCGGAGTCATCGTTTTTCATCCGAAAATTGATTTTTTGGACTGTACCAAAAATGATTCAAAATGTCAATTGGATCGTGCCTCATGTTGAATAACCACTTTTTAAACCCTCACAGTGACCAAAATTGCCATTTTTACAGAGTTTTGCTTGCTCAAAAGCTTCAATTTTGACCCGTTTCAGGCACAGAAATGACTTTAAACACACTTATTCTAGTTGACAAAGTCATAATTCACATCCAACAGTCATTTAGAGTCAAAAGATTAAATGTTAAAGTTTCATCATTATAGACCATTTTGGGAACGTTCGACAGGTCCGGAGTCATCGTTTTTCATCCGAAAATTGATTTTTTGGACTGTACCAAAAATGATTCAAAATGTCAATTGGATCGTGTCTCATGTTGAATAACCACTTTTTAAACCCTCACAGTGACCAAAATTGCCATTTTTACAGAGTTTTGCTTACTCAAAAGCTTCAATTTTGACCCGTTTCAGGCACAGAAATGACTTTAAACACACTTATTTTAGTTGACAAAGTCATAATTCACATCCAACAGTCATTTAGAGTCAAAAGATTAAATGTTGAAATTTCATCATTATAGACCATTTTGGGATCGTTCGACAGGTCCGGAGTCATCGTTTTTCATCCGAAAATTGATTTTTTGGACTGTACCAAAAATGATTCAAAATGTCAATTGGATCGTGCCTCATGTTGAATAACCACTTTTTAAACCCTCACAGTGACCAAAATTGCCATTTTTACAGAGTTTTGCTTACTCAAAAGCTTCAATTTTGACCCGTTTCAGGCACAGAAATGACTTTAAACACACTTATTTTAGTTGAAAAAGTCATAATTCACTTCCAACAGAAATTTAGAGTCAAAAGATTAAATGTTGAAATTTCATCCATATTGACCATTTGGGATCGTTCGACAGGTCCGGAGTCATCGTTTTTCATCCGAAAATTGATTTTTTTGGACTGTACCAAAAATGATTCAAAATGTCAATTGGATCGTGTCTCATGTTGAATAACCACTTTTTAAACCCTCACAGTGACCAAAATTGCCATTTTTACAGAGTTTTGCTTACTCAAAAGCTTCAATTTTGACCCGTTTCAGGCACAGAAATGACTTTAAACACACTTATTTTAGTTGACAAAGTCATAATTCACATCCAACAGTAATTTAGAGTCAAAAGAATAAATGTTAAAATTTCATCATTATAGACCATTTTGGGATTGTTCGACAGGTCCGGAGTCATCGTTTTTCATCCGAAAATTGATTTTTTGGACTGTACCAAAAATGATTCATAATGTCAATTGGATCATGCCTCATGTTGAATAACCACTTTTTAAACCCTCACAGTGACCAAAATTGCCATTTTTACAGAGTTTTGCTTACTCAAAAGCTTCCATTTTGACCCGTTTCAGGCACAGAAATGACTTTAAACACACTTATTCTAGTTGACAAAGTCATAATTCACATCCAACAGTCATTTAGAGTCAAGAGATTAAATGTTAAAATTTCATCATTATAGACCATTTTGGGATCATTCGACAGGTCCGGAGTCATCGTTTTTCATCCGAAAATTGATTTTTTGGACTGTACCAAAAATGATTCAAAATGTCAATTGGATCATGGCTCATGTTGAATAACCACTTTTTAAACCCTCACAGTGACCAAAATTGCCATTTTCTACAGAGTTTTGCTTACTCAAAAGCTTCAATTTTGACCCGTTTCAGGCACAGAAATGACTTTAAACACACTTATTTTAGTTGACAAAGTCATAATTCACATCCAACAGTCATTTAGAGTCAAAAGATTAAATGTTGAAATTTCATCGTTATAGACCATTTTGGGATCGTTCGACAGGTCTGGAGTCATCGTTTTTCATCCGAAAATGGATTTTTTGGACTGTACCAAAAATGATTCAAAATGTCAATTGGATCTTGCCTCATGTTGAATAACCACTTTTTAAACCCTCACAGTGACCAAAATTGCCATTTTTACAGAGTTTTGCTTTCTCAAAAGCTTCAATTTTGACCCGTTTCAGGCACAGAAATGACTTTAAATACACTTATTCTAGTTGACAAAGTCATAATTCACATCCAACAGTCATTTAGAGTCAAAAGATTAAATGTTAAAATTTCATCATTATAGACCATTTTGGGATCGTTCGACAGGTCCGGAGTCATCGTTTTTCATCCGAAAATTAATTTTTTGGACTGTACCAAAAATGATTCAAAATGTCAATTGGATCGTTCCTCATGTTGAATAACCACTTTTTAAACCCTCACAGTGACCAAAATTGCCATTTTTACAGAGTTTTGCTTACTCAAAAGCTTCAATTTTGACCCATTTCAGGCACAGAAATGACTTTAAACACACTTATTTTAGTTGACAAAGTCATAATTCACATCCAACAGTCATTTAGAGTCAAAAGATTAAATGTTAAAATTTCATCCATATTGACCTTTTTGGGATCGTTCGACAGGTCCGGAGTCATCGTTTTTCATCCGAAAATTGATTTTTTAGACTGTACCAAAAATGATTCAAAATGTCAATTGGATCGAGCCTCATGTTGAATAACCACTTTTTAAACCCTCACAGTGACCAAAATTGCCATTTTTACAGAGTTTTGCTTACTCAAAAGCTTTAATTTTGACCCGTTTCAGGCACAGAAATGACTTTAAACACACTTATTCTAGTTGACAAAGTCATAATTCACATCCAACAGTCATTTAGAGTCAAAAGAATAAATGTTAACATTTCATCATTATAGACCATTTTGGGAACGTTCGACAGGTCCGGAGTCATCGTTTTTCATCCGAAAATTGATTTTTGGGACTGTACCAAAAATGATTCAAAATGTCAATTGGATCGTGCCTCATGTTGAATAACCACTTTTTAAACTCTCACAGTGACCAAAATTGCCATTTTTACAGAGTTTTGCTTACTCAAAAGCTTTAATTTTGACCCGTTTCAGGCACAGAAATGACTTTAAACACACTTATTCTAGTTGACAAAGTCATAATTCACATCCAACAGTCATTTAGAGTCAAAAGAATAAATGTTAACATTTCATCATTATAGACCATTTTGGGAACGTTCGACAGGTCCGGAGTCATCGTTTTTCATCCGAAAATTGATTTTTTGGACTGTACCAAAAATGATTCAAAATGTCAATTGGATCGTGCCTCATGTTGAATAACCACTTTTTAAACCCTCACAGTGACCAAAATTGCCATTTTTACAGAGTTTTGCTTACTCAAAAGCTTCAATTTTGACCCGTTTCAGGCACAGAAATGACTTTAAACACACTTATTTTAGTTGACAAAGTCATAATTCACATCCAACAGTCATTTAGAGTCAAAAGATTAAATGTTAAAATTTCATCCATATTGACCATTTTGGGATCGTTCGACAGGTCCGGAGTCATCGTTTTTCATCCGAAAAATGATTTTTTGGACTGTACCAAAAATGATTCAAAATGTCAATTGGATCGTGCCTCATGTTGAATAACCACTTTTTAAACCCTCACAGTGACCAAAATTGCCACTTTTACAGAGTTTTGCTTACTCAAAAGCATCAATTTTGACCGGTTTCAGGCACAGAAATGACTTTAAACACACTTATTTTAGTTGACAAAGTCATAATTCACATCCAACAGTAATTTAGAGTCAAAAGAATAAATGTTAAAATTTCATCATTATAGACCATTTTGGGATCGTTCGACAGGTCCGGAGTCATCGTTTTTCATCCGAAAATTGATTTTTTGGACTGTACCAAAAATGATTCAAAATGTCAATTGGATCATGCCTCATGTTGAATAACCACTTTTTAAACCCTCACAGTGACCAAAATTGCCATTTTTACAGAGTTTTGCTTACTCAAAAGCTTCCATTTTGACCCGTTTCAGGCACAGAAATGACTTTAAACACACTTATTCTAGTTGACAAAGTCATAATTCACATCCAACAGTCATTTAGAGTCAAAAGATTAAATGTTGAAATTTCATCATTATAGACCATTTTGGGATCGTTCGACAGGTCCGGAGTCATCGTTTTTCATCCGAAAATTGATTTTTTGGACTGTACCAAAAATGATTCAAAATGTCAATTGGATCGTGCCTCATGTTGAATAACCACTTTTTAAACCCTCACAGTGACCAAAATTGCCATTTTTACAGAGTTTTGCTTGCTCAAAAGCTTCAATTTTGACCCGTTTCAGGCACAGAAATGACTTTAAACACACTTATTCTAGTTGACAAAGTCATAATTCACATCCAACAGTCATTTAGAGTCAAAAGAATAATTGTTAACATTTCATCATTATAGACCATTTTGGGAACGTTCGACAGGTCCGGAGTCATCGTTTTTCATCCGAAAATTGATTTTTTGGACTGTACCAAAAATGATTCAAAATGTCAATTGGATCGTTCCTCATGTTGAATAACCACTTTTTAAACCCTCACAGTGACCAAAATTGCCATTTTTACAGAGTTTTGCTTACTCAAAAGCTTCAATTTTGACCGGTTTCAGGCACAGAAATGACTTTAAACACACTTATTTTAGTTGACAAAGTCATAATTCACATCCAACAGTCATTTAGAGTCAAAAGATTAAATGTTAAAATTTCATCCATATTGACCATTTTGGGATCGTTCGACAGGTCCGGAGTCATCGTTTTTCATCCGAAAATTGATTTTTTGGACTGTACCAAAAATGATTCAAAATGTCAATTGGATCGTGCCTCATGTTGAATAACCACTTTTTAAACCCTCACAGTGACCAAAATTGCCATTTTTACAGAGTTTTGCTTACTCAAAAGCTTCAATTTTGACCCGTTTCAGGCACAGAAATGACTTTAAACACACTTATTTTAGTTGACAAAGTCATAATTCACATCCAACAGTAATTTAGAGTCAAAAGAATAAATGTTAAAATTTCATCATTATAGACCATTTTGGGATCGTTCGACAGGTCTGGAGTCATCGTTTTTCATCCGAAAATTGATTTTTTGGACTGTACCAAAAATGATTCAAAATGTCAATTGGATCGTGCCTCATGTTGAATAACCACTTTTTAAACCCTCACAGTGACCAAAATTGCCATTTTTACAGAGTTTTGCTTACTCAAAAGCTTTAATTTTGACCCGTTTCAGGCACAGAAATGACTTCAAACACACGTATTCTAGTTGACAAAGTCATAATTCACATCCAACAGTCATTTAGAGTCAAAAGAATAATTGTTAACATTTCATCATTATAGACCATTTTGGGAACGTTCGACAGGTCCGGAGTCATCGTTTTTCATCCAAAAAATTGATTTTTTGGACTGTACCAAAAATGATTCAAAATGTCAATTGGATCATGCCTCATGTTGAATAACCACTTTTTAAACCCTCACAGTGACCAAAATTGCAATTTTTACAGAGTTTTGCTTACTCAAAAGCTTCAATTTTGACCGGTTTCAGGCACAGAAATGACTTTAAACACACTTATTTTAGTTGACAAAGTCATAATTCACATCCAACAGTCATTTAGAGTCAAAAGATTAAATGTTAAAATTTCATCCATATTGACCATTTTGGGATCGTTCGACAGGTCCGGAGTCATCGTTTTTCATCCGAAAATTGATTTTTTGGACTGTACCAAAAATGATTCAAAATGTCAATTGGATCGTGCCTCATGTTGAATAACCACTTTTTAAACCCTCACAGTGACCAAAATTGCCATTTTTACAGAGTTTTGCTTACTCAAAAGCTTCAATTTTGACCCGTTTCAGGCACAGAAATGACTTTAAACACACTTATTTTAGTTGACAAAGTCATAATTCACATCCAACAGTAATTTAGAGTCAAAAGAATAAATGTTAAAATTTCATCATTATAGACCATTTTGGGATCGTTCGACAGGTCTGGAGTCATCGTTTTTCATCCGAAAATTGATTTTTTGGACTGTACCAAAAATGATTCAAAATGTCAATTGGATCATGCCTCATGTTGAATAACCACTTTTTAAGCCCTCACAGTGACCAAAATTGCCATTTTTACAGAGTTTTGCTTACTCAAAAGCTTGAATTTTGACCCGTTTCAGGCACAGAAATGACTTTAAACACACTTATTTTAGTTGACAAAGTCATAATTCACATCCAACAGTCATTTAGAGTCAAAAGATTAAATGTTGAAATTTCATCATTATAGACCATTTTGGGATCGTTCGACAGGTCCGGAGTCATCGTTTTTCATCCGAAAATTGATTTTTTGGACTGTACCAAAAATGATTCAAAATGTCAATTGGATCGTGCCTCATGTTGAATAACCACTTTTTAAACCCTCACAGCGACCAAAATTGCCATTTTTACAGAGTTTTGCTTACTCAAAAGCTTCAATTTTGACCCATTTCAGGCACAGAAATGACTTTAAACACACTTATTTTAGTTGACGAAGTCATAATTCACATCCAACAGTCATTTAGAGTCAAAAGATTAAATGTTAAAATTTCATCCATATTGACCATTTTGGGATCGTTCGACAGGTCCGGAGTCATCGTTTTTCATCCGAAAATTGATTTTTTGGACTGTACCAAAAATGATTCAAAATGTCAATTGGATCGTGCCTCATGTTGAATAACCACTTTTTAAACCCTCACAGTGACCAAAATTGCCATTTTTACAGAGTTTTGCTTACTCAAAAGCTTCAATTTTGACCCGTTTCAGGCACAGAAATGACTTTAAACACACTTATTTTAGTTGACAAAGTCATAATTCACATCCAACAGTAATTTAGAGTCAAAAGAATAAATGTTAAAATTTCATCATTATAGACCATTTTGGGATTGTTCGACAGGTCCGGAGTCATCGTTTTTCATCCGAAAATTGATTTTTTGGACAGTACCAAAAATGATTCAAAATGTCAATTGGATCGTGCCTCATGTTGAATAACCACTTTTTAAACCCTCACAGCGACCAAAATTGCCATTTTTACAGAGTTTTGCTTACTCAAAAGTTTCAATTTTGACCCATTTCAGGCACAGAAATGACTTTAAACACACTTATTTTAGTTGACAAAGTCATAATTCACATCCAACAGTCATTTAGAGTCAAAAGATTAAATGTTAAAATTTCATCCATATTGACCATTTTGGGATCGTTCGACAGGTCCGGAGTCATCGTTTTTCATCCGAAAATTGATTTTTTTGGACTGTACCAAAAATGATTCAAAATGTCAATTGGATCGTGCCTCATGTTGAATAACCACTTTTTAAACCCTCACAGTGACCAAAATTGCCATTTTTACAGAGTTTTGCTTACTCAAAAGCTTGAATTTTGACCCGTTTCAGGCACAGAAATGACTTTAAACACACTTATTTTAGTTGACAAAGTCATATTTCACATCCAACAGTCATTTAGAGTCAAAAGATTAAATGTTGAAATTTCATCATTATAGACCATTTTGGGATCGTTCGACAGGTCCGGAGTCATCGTTTTTCATCCGAAAATTGATTTTTTGGACTGTACCAAAAATGATTCAAAATGTCAATTGGATCGTGCCTCATGTTGAATAACCACTTTTTAAACCCTCACAGCGACCAAAATTGCCATTTTTACAGAGTTTTGCTTACTCAAAAGCTTCAATTTTGACCCATTTCAGGCACAGAAATGACTTTAAACACACTTATTTTAGTTGACAAAGTCATAATTCACATCCAACAGTCATTTAGAGTCAAAAGATTAAATGTTAAAATTTCATCCATATTGACCATTTTGGGATCGTTCGACAGGTCCGGAGTCATCGTTTTTCATCCGAAAATGGATTTTTTGGACTGTACCAAAAATGATTCAAAATGTCAATTGGATCGTGCCTCATGTTGAATAACCACTTTTTAAACCCTCACAGTGGCCAAAATTGTTATTTTTACAGAGTTTTGCTTGCTCAAAAGCTTCAATTTTGACCCGTTTCAGGCACAGAAATGACTTTAAACACACTTATTCTAGTTGACAAAGTCATAATTCACATCCAACAGTCATTTAGAGTCAAAAGATTAAATGTTAACATTTCATCATTATAGACCATTTTGGGAACGTTCGACAGGTCCGGAATCATCGTTTTTCATCCGAAAATTGATTTTTTGGACTGTACCAAAAATGATTCAAAATGTGAATTGGATCGTTCCTCATGTTGAATAACCACTTTTTAAACCCTCACAGTGACCAAAATTGCCATTTTTACAGAGTTTCGCTTACTCAAAAGCTTCAATTTTTACCCGTTTCAGGCACAGAAATGACTTTAAACACACTTATTTTAGTTGACAAAGTCATAATTCACATCCAACAGTCATTTAGAGTCAAAAGATTAAATGTTAAAATTTCATCATTATAGACCATTTTGGGAACGTTCGACAGGTCCGGAGTCATCGTTTTTCATCCGAAAATTGATTTTTTGGACTGTACCAAAAATGATTCAAAATGTCAATTGGATCGTGCCTCATGTTGAATAACCACTTTTTAAACCCTCACAGCGACCAAAATTGCCATTTTTACAGAGTTTTGCTTACTCAAAAGCTTCAATTTTGACCCATTTCAGGCACAGAAATGACTTTAAACACACTTATTTTAGTTGACAAAGTCATAATTCACATCCAACAGTCATTTAGAGTCAAAAGATTAAATGTTAAAATTTCATCCATATTGACCATTTTGGGATCGTTCGACAGGTCCGGAGTCATCGTTTTTCATCCGAAAATTGATTTTTTGGACTGTACCAAAAATGATTCAAAATGTCAATTGGATCGTGCCTCATGTTGAATAACCACTTTTTAAACCCTCACAGTGACCAAAATTGCCATTTTTACAGAGTTTTGCTTACTCAAAAGCTTCAATTTTGACCTGTTTCAGGCACAGAAATGACTTTAAACACACTTATTTTAGTTGACAAAGTCATAATTCACATCCAACAGTAATTTAGAGTCAAAAGAATAAATGTTAAAATTTCATCATTATAGACCATTTTGGGATTGTTCGACAGGTCCGGAGTCATCGTTTTTCATCCGAAAATTGATTTTTTGGACAGTACCAAAAATGATTCAAAATGTCAATTGGATCGTGCCTCATGTTGAATAACCACTTTTTAAACCCTCACAGCGACCAAAATTGCCATTTTTACAGAGTTTTGCTTACTCAAAAGTTTCAATTTTGACCCATTTCAGGCACAGAAATGACTTTAAACACACTTATTTTAGTTGACAAAGTCATAATTCACATCCAACAGTCATTTAGAGTCAAAAGATTAAATGTTAAAATTTCATCATTATAGACCATTTTGGGATTGTTCGACAGGTCCGGAGTCATCGTTTTTCATCCGAAAATTGATTTTTTGGACTGTACCAAAAATGATTCATAATGTCAATTGGATCATGCCTCATGTTGAATAACCACTTTTTAAACCCTCACAGTGACCAAAATTGCCATTTTTACAGAGTTTTGCTTACTCAAAAGCTTCCATTTTGACCCGTTTCAGGCACAGAAATGACTTTAAACACACTTATTCTAGTTGACAAAGTCATAATTCACATCCAACAGTCATTTAGAGTCAAGAGATTAAATGTTAAAATTTCATCATTATAGACCATTTTGGGATCATTCGACAGGTCCGGAGTCATCGTTTTTCATCCGAAAATTGATTTTTTGGACTGTACCAAAAATGATTCAAAATGTCAATTGGATCATGGCTCATGTTGAATAACCACTTTTTAAACCCTCACAGTGACCAAAATTGCCATTTTCTACAGAGTTTTGCTTACTCAAAAGCTTCAATTTTGACCCGTTTCAGGCACAGAAATGACTTTAAACACACTTATTTTAGTTGACAAAGTCATAATTCACATCCAACAGTCATTTAGAGTCAAAAGATTAAATGTTGAAATTTCATCATTATAGACCATTTTGGGATCGTTCGACAGGTCTGGAGTCATCGTTTTTCATCCGAAAATGGATTTTTTGGACTGTACCAAAAATGATTCAAAATGTCAATTGGATCTTGCCTCATGTTGAATAACCACTTTTTAAACCCTCACAGTGACCAAAATTGCCATTTTTACAGAGTTTTGCTTTCTCAAAAGCTTCAATTTTGACCCGTTTCAGGCACAGAAATGACTTTAAATACACTTATTCTAGTTGACAAAGTCATAATTCACATCCAACAGTCATTTAGAGTCAAAAGATTAAATGTTAAAATTTCATCATTATAGACCATTTTGGGATCGTTCGACAGGTCCGGAGTCATCGTTTTTCATCCGAAAATTAATTTTTTGGACTGTACCAAAAATGATTCAAAATGTCAATTGGATCGTTCCTCATGTTGAATAACCACTTTTTAAACCCTCACAGTGACCAAAATTGCCATTTTTACAGAGTTTTGCTTACTCAAAAGCTTCAATTTTGACCCATTTCAGGCACAGAAATGACTTTAAACACACTTATTTTAGTTGACAAAGTCATAATTCACATCCAACAGTCATTTAGAGTCAAAAGATTAAATGTTAAAATTTCATCCATATTGACCTTTTTGGGATCGTTCGACAGGTCCGGAGTCATCGTTTTTCATCCGAAAATTGATTTTTTAGACTGTACCAAAAATGATTCAAAATGTCAATTGGATCGAGCCTCATGTTGAATAACCACTTTTTAAACCCTCACAGTGACCAAAATTGCCATTTTTACAGAGTTTTGCTTACTCAAAAGCTTTAATTTTGACCCGTTTCAGGCACAGAAATGACTTTAAACACACTTATTCTAGTTGACAAAGTCATAATTCACATCCAACAGTCATTTAGAGTCAAAAGAATAAATGTTAACATTTCATCATTATAGACCATTTTGGGAACGTTCGACAGGTCCGGAGTCATCGTTTTTCATCCGAAAATTGATTTTTTGGACTGTACCAAAAATGATTCAAAATGTCAATTGGATCGTGCCTCATGTTGAATAACCACTTTTTAAACTCTCACAGTGACCAAAATTGCCATTTTTACAGAGTTTTGCTTACTCAAAAGCTTTAATTTTGACCCGTTTCAGGCACAGAAATGACTTTAAACACACTTATTCTAGTTGACAAAGTCATAATTCACATCCAACAGTCATTTAGAGTCAAAAGAATAAATGTTAACATTTCATCATTATAGACCATTTTGGGAACGTTCGACAGGTCCGGAGTCATCGTTTTTCATCCGAAAATTGATTTTTTGGACTGTACCAAAAATGATTCAAAATGTCAATTGGATCGTGCCTCATGTTGAATAACCACTTTTTAAACCCTCACAGTGACCAAAATTGCCATTTTTACAGAGTTTTGCTTACTCAAAAGCTTCAATTTTGACCCGTTTCAGGCACAGAAATGACTTTAAACACACTTATTTTAGTTGACAAAGTCATAATTCACATCCAACAGTCATTTAGAGTCAAAAGATTAAATGTTAAAATTTCATCCATATTGACCATTTTGGGATCGTTCGACAGGTCCGGAGTCATCGTTTTTCATCCGAAAAATGATTTTTTGGACTGTACCAAAAATGATTCAAAATGTCAATTGGATCGTGCCTCATGTTGAATAACCACTTTTTAAACCCTCACAGTGACCAAAATTGCCACTTTTACAGAGTTTTGCTTACTCAAAAGCTTCAATTTTGACCGGTTTCAGGCACAGAAATGACTTTAAACACACTTATTTTAGTTGACAAAGTCATAATTCACATCCAACAGTAATTTAGAGTCAAAAGAATAAATGTTAAAATTTCATCATTATAGACCATTTTGGGATCGTTCGACAGGTCCGGAGTCATCGTTTTTCATCCGAAAATTGATTTTTTGGACTGTACCAAAAATGATTCAAAATGTCAATTGGATCATGCCTCATGTTGAATAACCACTTTTTAAACCCTCACAGTGACCAAAATTGCCATTTTTACAGAGTTTTGCTTACTCAAAAGCTTCCATTTTGACCCGTTTCAGGCACAGAAATGACTTTAAACACACTTATTCTAGTTGACAAAGTCATAATTCACATCCAACAGTCATTTAGAGTCAAAAGATTAAATGTTGAAATTTCATCATTATAGACCATTTTGGGATCGTTCGACAGGTCCGGAGTCATCGTTTTTCATCCGAAAATTGATTTTTTGGACTGTACCAAAAATGATTCAAAATGTCAATTGGATCGTGCCTCATGTTGAATAACCACTTTTTAAACCCTCACAGTGACCAAAATTGCCATTTTTACAGAGTTTTGCTTGCTCAAAAGCTTCAATTTTGACCCGTTTCAGGCACAGAAATGACTTTAAACACACTTATTCTAGTTGACAAAGTCATAATTCACATCCAACAGTCATTTAGAGTCAAAAGAATAATTGTTAACATTTCATCATTATAGACCATTTTGGGAACGTTCGACAGGTCCGGAGTCATCGTTTTTCATCCGAAAATTGATTTTTTGGACTGTACCAAAAATGATTCAAAATGTCAATTGGATCGTTCCTCATGTTGAATAACCACTTTTTAAACCCTCACAGTGACCAAAATTGCCATTTTTACAGAGTTTTGCTTACTCAAAAGCTTCAATTTTGACCGGTTTCAGGCACAGAAATGACTTTAAACACACTTATTTTAGTTGACAAAGTCATAATTCACATCCAACAGTCATTTAGAGTCAAAAGATTAAATGTTAAAATTTCATCCATATTGACCATTTTGGGATCGTTCGACAGGTCCGGAGTCATCGTTTTTCATCCGAAAATTGATTTTTTGGACTGTACCAAAAATGATTCAAAATGTCAATTGGATCGTGCCTCATGTTGAATAACCACTTTTTAAACCCTCACAGTGACCAAAATTGCCATTTTTACAGAGTTTTGCTTACTCAAAAGCTTCAATTTTGACCCGTTTCAGGCACAGAAATGACTTTAAACACACTTATTTTAGTTGACAAAGTCATAATTCACATCCAACAGTAATTTAGAGTCAAAAGAATAAATGTTAAAATTTCATCATTATAGACCATTTTGGGATCGTTCGACAGGTCTGGAGTCATCGTTTTTCATCCGAAAATTGATTTTTTGGACTGTACCAAAAATGATTCAAAATGTCAATTGGATCGTGCCTCATGTTGAATAACCACTTTTTAAACCCTCACAGTGACCAAAATTGCCATTTTTACAGAGTTTTGCTTACTCAAAAGCTTTAATTTTGACCCGTTTCAGGCACAGAAATGACTTCAAACACACGTATTCTAGTTGACAAAGTCATAATTCACATCCAACAGTCATTTAGAGTCAAAAGAATAATTGTTAACATTTCATCATTATAGACCATTTTGGGAACGTTCGACAGGTCCGGAGTCATCGTTTTTCATCCAAAAAATTGATTTTTTGGACTGTACCAAAAATGATTCAAAATGTCAATTGGATCATGCCTCATGTTGAATAACCACTTTTTAAACCCTCACAGTGACCAAAATTGCAATTTTTACAGAGTTTTGCTTACTCAAAAGCTTCAATTTTGACCGGTTTCAGGCACAGAAATGACTTTAAACACACTTATTTTAGTTGACAAAGTCATAATTCACATCCAACAGTCATTTAGAGTCAAAAGATTAAATGTTAAAATTTCATCCATATTGACCATTTTGGGATCGTTCGACAGGTCCGGAGTCATCGTTTTTCATCCGAAAATTGATTTTTTGGACTGTACCAAAAATGATTCAAAATGTCAATTGGATCGTGCCTCATGTTGAATAACCACTTTTTAAACCCTCACAGTGACCAAAATTGTCATTTTTACAGAGTTTTGCTTACTCAAAAGCTTCAATTTTGACCCGTTTCAGGCACAGAAATGACTTTAAACACACTTATTTTAGTTGACAAAGTCATAATTCACATCCAACAGTAATTTAGAGTCAAAAGAATAAATGTTAAAATTTCATCATTATAGACTATTTTGGGATCGTTCGACAGGTCTGGAGTCATCGTTTTTCATCCGAAAATTGATTTTTTGGACTGTACCAAAAATGATTCAAAATGTCAATTGGATCATGCCTCATGTTGAATAACCACTTTTTAAGCCCTCACAGTGACCAAAATTGCCATTTTTACAGAGTTTTGCTTACTCAAAAGCTTGAATTTTGACCCGTTTCAGGCACAGAAATGACTTTAAACACACTTATTTTAGTTGACAAAGTCATAATTCACATCCAACAGTCATTTAGAGTCAAAAGATTAAATGTTGAAATTTCATCATTATAGACCATTTTGGGATCGTTCGACAGGTCCGGAGTCATCGTTTTTCATCCGAAAATTGATTTTTTGGACTGTACCAAAAATGATTCAAAATGTCAATTGGATCGTGCCTCATGTTGAATAACCACTTTTTAAACCCTCACAGCGACCAAAATTGCCATTTTTACAGAGTTTTGCTTACTCAAAAGCTTCAATTTTGACCCATTTCAGGCACAGAAATGACTTTAAACACACTTATTTTAGTTGACGAAGTCATAATTCACATCCAACAGTCATTTAGAGTCAAAAGATTAAATGTTAAAATTTCATCCATATTGACCATTTTGGGATCGTTCGACAGGTCCGGAGTCATCGTTTTTCATCCGAAAATTGATTTTTTGGACTGTACCAAAAATGATTCAAAATGTCAATTGGATCGTGCCTCATGTTGAATAACCACTTTTTAAACCCTCACAGTGACCAAAATTGCCATTTTTACAGAGTTTTGCTTACTCAAAAGCTTCAATTTTGACCCGTTTCAGGCACAGAAATGACTTTAAACACACTTATTTTAGTTGACAAAGTCATAATTCACATCCAACAGTAATTTAGAGTCAAAAGAATAAATGTTAAAATTTCATCATTATAGACCATTTTGGGATTGTTCGACAGGTCCGGAGTCATCGTTTTTCATCCGAAAATTGATTTTTTGGACAGTACCAAAAATGATTCAAAATGTCAATTGGATCGTGCCTCATGTTGAATAACCACTTTTTAAACCCTCACAGCGACCAAAATTGCCATTTTTACAGAGTTTTGCTTACTCAAAAGTTTCAATTTTGACCCATTTCAGGCACAGAAATGACTTTAAACACACTTATTTTAGTTGACAAAGTCATAATTCACATCCAACAGTCATTTAGAGTCAAAAGATTAAATGTTAAAATTTCATCCATATTGACCATTTTGGGATCGTTCGACAGGTCCGGAGTCATCGTTTTTCATCCGAAAATTGATTTTTTTGGACTGTACCAAAAATGATTCAAAATGTCAATTGGATCGTGCCTCATGTTGAATAACCACTTTTTAAACCCTCACAGTGACCAAAATTGCCATTTTTACAGAGTTTTGCTTACTCAAAAGCTTGAATTTTGACCCGTTTCAGGCACAGAAATGACTTTAAACACACTTATTTTAGTTGACAAAGTCATATTTCACATCCAACAGTCATTTAGAGTCAAAAGATTAAATGTTGAAATTTCATCATTATAGACCATTTTGGGATCGTTCGACAGGTCCGGAGTCATCGTTTTTCATCCGAAAATTGATTTTTTGGACTGTACCAAAAATGATTCAAAATGTCAATTGGATCGTGCCTCATGTTGAATAACCACTTTTTAAACCCTCACAGCGACCAAAATTGCCATTTTTACAGAGTTTTGCTTACTCAAAAGCTTCAATTTTGACCCATTTCAGGCACAGAAATGACTTTAAACACACTTATTTTAGTTGACAAAGTCATAATTCACATCCAACAGTCATTAGAGTCAAAAGATTAAATGTTAAAATTTCATCCATATTGACCATTTTGGGATCGTTCGACAGGTCCGGAGTCATCGTTTTTCATCCGAAAATTGATTTTTTGGACTGTACCAAAAATGATTCAAAATGTCAATTGGATCGTGCCTCATGTTGAATAACCACTTTTTAAACCCTCACAGTGGCCAAAATTGTTATTTTTACAGAGTTTTGCTTGCTCAAAAGCTTCAATTTTGACCCGTTTCAGGCACAGAAATGACTTTAAACACACTTATTCTAGTTGACAAAGTCATAATTCACATCCAACAGTCATTTAGAGTCAAAAGATTAAATGTTAACATTTCATCATTATAGACCATTTTGGGAACGTTCGACAGGTCCGGAATCATCGTTTTTCATCCGAAAATTGATTTTTTGGACTGTACCAAAAATGATTCAAAATGTGAATTGGATCGTTCCTCATGTTGAATAACCACTTTTTAAACCCTCACAGTGACCAAAATTGCCATTTTTACAGAGTTTCGCTTACTCAAAAGCTTCAATTTTTACCCGTTTCAGGCACAGAAATGACTTTAAACACACTTATTTTAGTTGACAAAGTCATATTTCACATCCAACAGTCATTTAGAGTCAAAAGATTAAATGTTGAAATTTCATCATTATAGACCATTTTGGGATCGTTCGACAGGTCCGGAGTCATCGTTTTTCATCCGAAAATTGATTTTTTGGACTGTACCAAAAATGATTCAAAATGTCAATTGGATCGTGCCTCATGTTGAATAACCACTTTTTAAACCCTCACAGCGACCAAAATTGCCATTTTTACAGAGTTTTGCTTACTCAAAAGCTTCAATTTTGACCCATTTCAGGCACAGAAATGACTTTAAACACACTTATTTTAGTTGACAAAGTCATAATTCACATCCAACAGTCATTTAGAGTCAAAAGATTAAATGTTAAAATTTCATCCATATTGACCATTTTGGGATCGTTCGACAGGTCCGGAGTCATCGTTTTTCATCCGAAAATGGATTTTTTGGACTGTACCAAAAATGATTCAAAATGTCAATTGGATCGTGCCTCATGTTGAATAACCACTTTTTAAACCCTCACAGTGGCCAAAATTGTTATTTTTACAGAGTTTTGCTTGCTCAAAAGCTTCAATTTTGACCCGTTTCAGGCACAGAAATGACTTTAAACACACTTATTCTAGTTGACAAAGTCATAATTCACATCCAACAGTCATTTAGAGTCAAAAGATTAAATGTTAACATTTCATCATTATAGACCATTTTGGGAACGTTCGACAGGTCCGGAATCATCGTTTTTCATCCGAAAATTGATTTTTTGGACTGTACCAAAAATGATTCAAAATGTGAATTGGATCGTTCCTCATGTTGAATAACCACTTTTTAAACCCTCACAGTGACCAAAATTGCCATTTTTACAGAGTTTCGCTTACTCAAAAGCTTCAATTTTTACCCGTTTCAGGCACAGAAATGACTTTAAACACACTTATTTTAGTTGACAAAGTCATAATTCACATCCAACAGTCATTTAGAGTCAAAAGATTAAATGTTAAAATTTCATCATTATAGACCATTTTGGGAACGTTCGACAGGTCCGGAGTCATCGTTTTTCATCCGAAAATTGATTTTTTGGACTGTACCAAAAATGATTCAAAATGTCAATTGGATCGTGCCTCATGTTGAATAACCACTTTTTAAACCCTCACAGCGACCAAAATTGCCATTTTTACAGAGTTTTGCTTACTCAAAAGCTTCAATTTTGACCCATTTCAGGCACAGAAATGACTTTAAACACACTTATTTTAGTTGACAAAGTCATAATTCACATCCAACAGTCATTTAGAGTCAAAAGATTAAATGTTAAAATTTCATCCATATTGACCATTTTGGGATCGTTCGACAGGTCCGGAGTCATCGTTTTTCATCCGAAAATTGATTTTTTGGACTGTACCAAAAATGATTCAAAATGTCAATTGGATCGTGCCTCATGTTGAATAACCACTTTTTAAACCCTCACAGTGACCAAAATTGCCATTTTTACAGAGTTTTGCTTACTCAAAAGCTTCAATTTTGACCTGTTTCAGGCACAGAAATGACTTTAAACACACTTATTTTAGTTGACAAAGTCATAATTCACATCCAACAGTAATTTAGAGTCAAAAGAATAAATGTTAAAATTTCATCATTATAGACCATTTTGGGATTGTTCGACAGGTCCGGAGTCATCGTTTTTCATCCGAAAATTGATTTTTTGGACAGTACCAAAAATGATTCAAAATGTCAATTGGATCGTGCCTCATGTTGAATAACCACTTTTTAAACCCTCACAGCGACCAAAATTGCCATTTTTACAGAGTTTTGCTTACTCAAAAGTTTCAATTTTGACCCATTTCAGGCACAGAAATGACTTTAAACACACTTATTTTAGTTGACAAAGTCATAATTCACATCCAACAGTCATTTAGAGTCAAAAGATTAAATGTTAAAATTTCATCATTATAGACCATTTTGGGATTGTTCGACAGGTCCGGAGTCATCGTTTTTCATCCGAAAATTGATTTTTTGGACTGTACCAAAAATGATTCATAATGTCAATTGGATCATGCCTCATGTTGAATAACCACTTTTTAAACCCTCACAGTGACCAAAATTGCCATTTTTACAGAGTTTTGCTTACTCAAAAGCTTCCATTTTGACCCGTTTCAGGCACAGAAATGACTTTAAACACACTTATTCTAGTTGACAAAGTCATAATTCACATCCAACAGTCATTTAGAGTCAAGAGATTAAATGTTAAAATTTCATCATTATAGACCATTTTGGGATCATTCGACAGGTCCGGAGTCATCGTTTTTCATCCGAAAATTGATTTTTTGGACTGTACCAAAAATGATTCAAAATGTCAATTGGATCATGGCTCATGTTGAATAACCACTTTTTAAACCCTCACAGTGACCAAAATTGCCATTTTCTACAGAGTTTTGCTTACTCAAAAGCTTCAATTTTGACCCGTTTCAGGCACAGAAATGACTTTAAACACACTTATTTTAGTTGACAAAGTCATAATTCACATCCAACAGTCATTTAGAGTCAAAAGATTAAATGTTGAAATTTCATCATTATAGACCATTTTGGGATCGTTCGACAGGTCTGGAGTCATCGTTTTTCATCCGAAAATGGATTTTTTGGACTGTACCAAAAATGATTCAAAATGTCAATTGGATCTTGCCTCATGTTGAATAACCACTTTTTAAACCCTCACAGTGACCAAAATTGCCATTTTTACAGAGTTTTGCTTTCTCAAAAGCTTCAATTTTGACCCGTTTCAGGCACAGAAATGACTTTAAATACACTTATTCTAGTTGACAAAGTCATAATTCACATCCAACAGTCATTTAGAGTCAAAAGATTAAATGTTAAAATTTCATCATTATAGACCATTTTGGGATCGTTCGACAGGTCCGGAGTCATCGTTTTTCATCCGAAAATTAATTTTTTGGACTGTACCAAAAATGATTCAAAATGTCAATTGGATCGTTCCTCATGTTGAATAACCACTTTTTAAACCCTCACAGTGACCAAAATTGCCATTTTTACAGAGTTTTGCTTACTCAAAAGCTTCAATTTTGACCCATTTCAGGCACAGAAATGACTTTAAACACACTTATTTTAGTTGACAAAGTCATAATTCACATCCAACAGTCATTTAGAGTCAAAAGATTAAATGTTAAAATTTCATCCATATTGACCTTTTTGGGATCGTTCGACAGGTCCGGAGTCATCGTTTTTCATCCGAAAATTGATTTTTTAGACTGTACCAAAAATGATTCAAAATGTCAATTGGATCGAGCCTCATGTTGAATAACCACTTTTTAAACCCTCACAGTGACCAAAATTGCCATTTTTACAGAGTTTTGCTTACTCAAAAGCTTTAATTTTGACCCGTTTCAGGCACAGAAATGACTTTAAACACACTTATTCTAGTTGACAAAGTCATAATTCACATCCAACAGTCATTTAGAGTCAAAAGAATAAATGTTAACATTTCATCATTATAGACCATTTTGGGAACGTTCGACAGGTCCGGAGTCATCGTTTTTCATCCGAAAATTGATTTTTTGGACTGTACCAAAAATGATTCAAAATGTCAATTGGATCGTGCCTCATGTTGAATAACCACTTTTTAAACTCTCACAGTGACCAAAATTGCCATTTTTACAGAGTTTTGCTTACTCAAAAGCTTTAATTTTGACCCGTTTCAGGCACAGAAATGACTTTAAACACACTTATTCTAGTTGACAAAGTCATAATTCACATCCAACAGTCATTTAGAGTCAAAAGAATAAATGTTAACATTTCATCATTATAGACCATTTTGGGAACGTTCGACAGGTCCGGAGTCATCGTTTTTCATCCGAAAATTGATTTTTTGGACTGTACCAAAAATGATTCAAAATGTCAATTGGATCGTGCCTCATGTTGAATAACCACTTTTTAAACCCTCACAGTGACCAAAATTGCCATTTTTACAGAGTTTTGCTTACTCAAAAGCTTCAATTTTGACCCGTTTCAGGCACAGAAATGACTTTAAACACACTTATTTTAGTTGACAAAGTCATAATTCACATCCAACAGTCATTTAGAGTCAAAAGATTAAATGTTAAAATTTCATCCATATTGACCATTTTGGGATCGTTCGACAGGTCCGGAGTCATCGTTTTTCATCCGAAAAATGATTTTTTGGACTGTACCAAAAATGATTCAAAATGTCAATTGGATCGTGCCTCATGTTGAATAACCACTTTTTAAACCCTCACAGTGACCAAAATTGCCACTTTTACAGAGTTTTGCTTACTCAAAAGCTTCAATTTTGACCGGTTTCAGGCACAGAAATGACTTTAAACACACTTATTTTAGTTGACAAAGTCATAATTCACATCCAACAGTAATTTAGAGTCAAAAGAATAAATGTTAAAATTTCATCATTATAGACCATTTTGGGATCGTTCGACAGGTCCGGAGTCATCGTTTTTCATCCGAAAATTGATTTTTTGGACTGTACCAAAAATGATTCAAAATGTCAATTGGATCATGCCTCATGTTGAATAACCACTTTTTAAACCCTCACAGTGACCAAAATTGCCATTTTTACAGAGTTTTGCTTACTCAAAAGCTTCCATTTTGACCCGTTTCAGGCACAGAAATGACTTTAAACACACTTATTCTAGTTGACAAAGTCATAATTCACATCCAACAGTCATTTAGAGTCAAAAGATTAAATGTTGAAATTTCATCATTATAGACCATTTTGGGATCGTTCGACAGGTCCGGAGTCATCGTTTTTCATCCGAAAATTGATTTTTTGGACTGTACCAAAAATGATTCAAAATGTCAATTGGATCGTGCCTCATGTTGAATAACCACTTTTTAAACCCTCACAGTGACCAAAATTGCCATTTTTACAGAGTTTTGCTTGCTCAAAAGCTTCAATTTTGACCCGTTTCAGGCACAGAAATGACTTTAAACACACTTATTCTAGTTGACAAAGTCATAATTCACATCCAACAGTCATTTAGAGTCAAAAGAATAATTGTTAACATTTCATCATTATAGACCATTTTGGGAACGTTCGACAGGTCCGGAGTCATCGTTTTTCATCCGAAAATTGATTTTTTGGACTGTACCAAAAATGATTCAAAATGTCAATTGGATCGTTCCTCATGTTGAATAACCACTTTTTAAACCCTCACAGTGACCAAAATTGCCATTTTTACAGAGTTTTGCTTACTCAAAAGCTTCAATTTTGACCGGTTTCAGGCACAGAAATGACTTTAAACACACTTATTTTAGTTGACAAAGTCATAATTCACATCCAACAGTCATTTAGAGTCAAAAGATTAAATGTTAAAATTTCATCCATATTGACCATTTTGGGATCGTTCGACAGGTCCGGAGTCATCGTTTTTCATCCGAAAATTGATTTTTTGGACTGTACCAAAAATGATTCAAAATGTCAATTGGATCGTGCCTCATGTTGAATAACCACTTTTTAAACCCTCACAGTGACCAAAATTGCCATTTTTACAGAGTTTTGCTTACTCAAAAGCTTCAATTTTGACCCGTTTCAGGCACAGAAATGACTTTAAACACACTTATTTTAGTTGACAAAGTCATAATTCACATCCAACAGTAATTTAGAGTCAAAAGAATAAATGTTAAAATTTCATCATTATAGACCATTTTGGGATCGTTCGACAGGTCTGGAGTCATCGTTTTTCATCCGAAAATTGATTTTTTGGACTGTACCAAAAATGATTCAAAATGTCAATTGGATCGTGCCTCATGTTGAATAACCACTTTTTAAACCCTCACAGTGACCAAAATTGCCATTTTTACAGAGTTTTGCTTACTCAAAAGCTTTAATTTTGACCCGTTTCAGGCACAGAAATGACTTCAAACACACGTATTCTAGTTGACAAAGTCATAATTCACATCCAACAGTCATTTAGAGTCAAAAGAATAATTGTTAACATTTCATCATTATAGACCATTTTGGGAACGTTCGACAGGTCCGGAGTCATCGTTTTTCATCCAAAAAATTGATTTTTTGGACTGTACCAAAAATGATTCAAAATGTCAATTGGATCATGCCTCATGTTGAATAACCACTTTTTAAACCCTCACAGTGACCAAAATTGCAATTTTTACAGAGTTTTGCTTACTCAAAAGCTTCAATTTTGACCGGTTTCAGGCACAGAAATGACTTTAAACACACTTATTTTAGTTGACAAAGTCATAATTCACATCCAACAGTCATTTAGAGTCAAAAGATTAAATGTTAAAATTTCATCCATATTGACCATTTTGGGATCGTTCGACAGGTCCGGAGTCATCGTTTTTCATCCGAAAATTGATTTTTTGGACTGTACCAAAAATGATTCAAAATGTCAATTGGATCGTGCCTCATGTTGAATAACCACTTTTTAAACCCTCACAGTGACCAAAATTGTCATTTTTACAGAGTTTTGCTTACTCAAAAGCTTCAATTTTGACCCGTTTCAGGCACAGAAATGACTTTAAACACACTTATTTTAGTTGACAAAGTCATAATTCACATCCAACAGTAATTTAGAGTCAAAAGAATAAATGTTAAAATTTCATCATTATAGACTATTTTGGGATCGTTCGACAGGTCTGGAGTCATCGTTTTTCATCCGAAAATTGATTTTTTGGACTGTACCAAAAATGATTCAAAATGTCAATTGGATCATGCCTCATGTTGAATAACCACTTTTTAAGCCCTCACAGTGACCAAAATTGCCATTTTTACAGAGTTTTGCTTACTCAAAAGCTTGAATTTTGACCCGTTTCAGGCACAGAAATGACTTTAAACACACTTATTTTAGTTGACAAAGTCATAATTCACATCCAACAGTCATTTAGAGTCAAAAGATTAAATGTTGAAATTTCATCATTATAGACCATTTTGGGATCGTTCGACAGGTCCGGAGTCATCGTTTTTCATCCGAAAATTGATTTTTTGGACTGTACCAAAAATGATTCAAAATGTCAATTGGATCGTGCCTCATGTTGAATAACCACTTTTTAAACCCTCACAGCGACCAAAATTGCCATTTTTACAGAGTTTTGCTTACTCAAAAGCTTCAATTTTGACCCATTTCAGGCACAGAAATGACTTTAAACACACTTATTTTAGTTGACGAAGTCATAATTCACATCCAACAGTCATTTAGAGTCAAAAGATTAAATGTTAAAATTTCATCCATATTGACCATTTTGGGATCGTTCGACAGGTCCGGAGTCATCGTTTTTCATCCGAAAATTGATTTTTTGGACTGTACCAAAAATGATTCAAAATGTCAATTGGATCGTGCCTCATGTTGAATAACCACTTTTTAAACCCTCACAGTGACCAAAATTGCCATTTTTACAGAGTTTTGCTTACTCAAAAGCTTCAATTTTGACCCGTTTCAGGCACAGAAATGACTTTAAACACACTTATTTTAGTTGACAAAGTCATAATTCACATCCAACAGTAATTTAGAGTCAAAAGAATAAATGTTAAAATTTCATCATTATAGACCATTTTGGGATTGTTCGACAGGTCCGGAGTCATCGTTTTTCATCCGAAAATTGATTTTTTGGACAGTACCAAAAATGATTCAAAATGTCAATTGGATCGTGCCTCATGTTGAATAACCACTTTTTAAACCCTCACAGCGACCAAAATTGCCATTTTTACAGAGTTTTGCTTACTCAAAAGTTTCAATTTTGACCCATTTCAGGCACAGAAATGACTTTAAACACACTTATTTTAGTTGACAAAGTCATAATTCACATCCAACAGTCATTTAGAGTCAAAAGATTAAATGTTAAAATTTCATCCATATTGACCATTTTGGGATCGTTCGACAGGTCCGGAGTCATCGTTTTTCATCCGAAAATTGATTTTTTTGGACTGTACCAAAAATGATTCAAAATGTCAATTGGATCGTGCCTCATGTTGAATAACCACTTTTTAAACCCTCACAGTGACCAAAATTGCCATTTTTACAGAGTTTTGCTTACTCAAAAGCTTGAATTTTGACCCGTTTCAGGCACAGAAATGACTTTAAACACACTTATTTTAGTTGACAAAGTCATATTTCACATCCAACAGTCATTTAGAGTCAAAAGATTAAATGTTGAAATTTCATCATTATAGACCATTTTGGGATCGTTCGACAGGTCCGGAGTCATCGTTTTTCATCCGAAAATTGATTTTTTGGACTGTACCAAAAATGATTCAAAATGTCAATTGGATCGTGCCTCATGTTGAATAACCACTTTTTAAACCCTCACAGCGACCAAAATTGCCATTTTTACAGAGTTTTGCTTACTCAAAAGCTTCAATTTTGACCCATTTCAGGCACAGAAATGACTTTAAACACACTTATTTTAGTTGACAAAGTCATAATTCACATCCAACAGTCATTAGAGTCAAAAGATTAAATGTTAAAATTTCATCCATATTGACCATTTTGGGATCGTTCGACAGGTCCGGAGTCATCGTTTTTCATCCGAAAATTGATTTTTTGGACTGTACCAAAAATGATTCAAAATGTCAATTGGATCGTGCCTCATGTTGAATAACCACTTTTTAAACCCTCACAGTGGCCAAAATTGTTATTTTTACAGAGTTTTGCTTGCTCAAAAGCTTCAATTTTGACCCGTTTCAGGCACAGAAATGACTTTAAACACACTTATTCTAGTTGACAAAGTCATAATTCACATCCAACAGTCATTTAGAGTCAAAAGATTAAATGTTAACATTTCATCATTATAGACCATTTTGGGAACGTTCGACAGGTCCGGAATCATCGTTTTTCATCCGAAAATTGATTTTTTGGACTGTACCAAAAATGATTCAAAATGTGAATTGGATCGTTCCTCATGTTGAATAACCACTTTTTAAACCCTCACAGTGACCAAAATTGCCATTTTTACAGAGTTTCGCTTACTCAAAAGCTTCAATTTTTACCCGTTTCAGGCACAGAAATGACTTTAAACACACTTATTTTAGTTGACAAAGTCATAATTCACATCCAACAGTCATTTAGAGTCAAAAGATTAAATGTTAAAATTTCATCATTATAGACCATTTTGGGAACGTTCGACAGGTCCGGAGTCATCGTTTTTCATCCGAAAATTGATTTTTTGGACTGTACCAAAAATGATTCAAAATGTCAATTGGATCGTGCCTCATGTTGAATAACCACTTTTTAAACCCTCACAGCGACCAAAATTGCCATTTTTACAGAGTTTTGCTTACTCAAAAGCTTCAATTTTGACCCATTTCAGGCACAGAAATGACTTTAAACACACTTATTTTAGTTGACAAAGTCATAATTCACATCCAACAGTCATTTAGAGTCAAAAGATTAAATGTTAAAATTTCATCCATATTGACCATTTTGAGATCGTTCGACAGGTCCGGAGTCATCGTTTTTCATCCGAAAATTGATTTTTTGGACTGTACCAAAAATGATTCAAAATGTCAATTGGATCGTGCCTCATGTTGAATAACCACTTTTTAAACCCTCACAGTGACCAAAATTGCCATTTTTACAGAGTTTTGCTTACTCAAAAGCTTCAATTTTGACCTGTTTCAGGCACAGAAATGACTTTAAACACACTTATTTTAGTTGACAAAGTCATAATTCACATCCAACAGTAATTTAGAGTCAAAAGAATAAATGTTAAAATTTCATCATTATAGACCATTTTGGGATTGTTCGACAGGTCCGGAGTCATCGTTTTTCATCCGAAAATTGATTTTTTGGACAGTACCAAAAATGATTCAAAATGTCAATTGGATCGTGCCTCATGTTGAATAACCACTTTTTAAACCCTCACAGCGACCAAAATTGCCATTTTTACAGAGTTTTGCTTACTCAAAAGTTTCAATTTTGACCCATTTCAGGCACAGAAATGACTTTAAACACACTTATTTTAGTTGACAAAGTCATAATTCACATCCAACAGTCATTTAGAGTCAAAAGATTAAATGTTAAAATTTTATCCATATTGACCATTTTGGGATCGTTCGACAGGTCCGGAGTCATCGTTTTTCATCCGAAAATTGATTTTTTTGGACTGTACCAAAAATGATTCAAAATGTCAATTGGATCGTGCCTCATGTTGAATAACCATTTTTTAAACCCTCACAGTGACCAAAATTGTCATTTTTACAGAGTTTCGCTTACTCAAAAGCTTCAATTTTGACCCGTTTCAGGCACAGAATGGACTTTAAGCACACTTATTTTAGTTGACAAAGTCATAATTCACATCCAACAGTAATTTAGAGTCAAAAGATTAAATGTTAAAATTTCATCATTATAGACCATTTTGGGATCGTTCGACAGGTCCGGAGTCATGGTTTTTCATCCGAAAATTGATTTTTTGGACTGTACCAAAAATGATTCAAAATGTCAATTGGATCATGCCTCATGTTGAATAACCACTTTTGAAACCCTCACAGTGACCAAAATTGCCATTTTTACAGAGTTTTGCTTACTCAAAAGCTTCAATTTTGACCCGTTTCAGGCACAGAAATGACTTTAAACACACTTATTTTAGTTGACAAAGTCATAATTCACATCCAACAGTCATTTAGAGTCAAAAGATTAAATGTTGAAATTTCATCATTATAGACCATTTTGGGATCGTTCGACAGGTCCGGAGTCATCGTTTTTCATCTGAAAATTGATTTTTTGGACTGTACCAAAAATGATTCAAAATGTCAATTGGATCGTGCCTCATGTTGAATAACCACTTTTTAAACCCTCACAGTGACCAAAATTGCCATTTTTACAGAGTTTTGCTTACTCAAAAGCTTCAATTTTGACCCGTTTCAGGCACAGAAATGACTTTAAACACACTTATTTTAGTTGAAAAAGTCATAATTCACTTCCAACAGAAATTTAGAGTCAAAAGATTAAATGTTGAAATTTCATCCATATTGACCATTTGGGATCGTTCGACAGGTCCGGAGTCATCGTTTTTCATCCGAAAATTGATTTTTTGGACTGTACCAAAAATGATTCAAAATGTCAATTGGATCATGCCTCATGTTGAATAACCACTTTTTAAACCCTCACAGTGACCAAAATTGCCATTTTTACAGAGTTTTGCTTACTCAAAAGCTTCCATTTTGACCCGTTTCAGGCACAGAAATGACTTTAAACACACTTATTCTAGTTGACAAAGTCATAATTCACATCCAACAGTCATTTAGAGTCAAAAGAATAAATGTTGAAATTTCATCATTATAGACCATTTTGGGATTGTTCGACAGGTCGGGAGTCATCGTTTTTCATCCGAAAATTGATTTTTTGGACTGTACCAAAAATGATTCAAAATGTCAATTGGATCATGCCTCATGTTGAATAACCACTTTTTAAACCATCACAGTGACCAAAATTGCCATTTTTACAGAGTTTTGCTTACTCAAAAGCTTCAATTTTGACCAGTTTCAGGCACAGAAATGACTTTAAACACACTTATTCTAGTTGACAAAGTCCTAATTCACATCCAACAGTCATTTAGAGTCAAAAGAATAAATGTTGAAATTTCATCATTATAGACCATTTTGGGATCGTTCGACAGGTCGGGAGTCATCGTTTTTCATCCGAAAATTGATTTTTTGGACTGTACCAAAAATGATTCAAAATGTCAATTGGATCATGCCTCATGTTGAATAACCACTTTTTAAACCCTCACAGTGACCAAAATTGCCATTTTTACAGAGTTTTGCTTACTCAAAAGCTTCAATTTTGACCAGTTTCAGGCACAGAAATGACTTTAAACACACTTATTTTAGTTGACAAAGTCCTAATTCACATCCATCAGTAATTTAGAGTCAAAAGATTAAATGTTAATATTTCATCATTATAGACCATTTTGGGATCGTTCGACAGGTCCGGAGTCATCGTTTTTCATCCGAAAATTGATTTTTTGGACTGTACCAAAAATGATTCAAAATGTCAATTGGATCATACCTCATGTTGAATAACCACTTTTTAAACCCTCACAGTGACCAAAATTGCCATTTTTACAGAGTTTTGCTTACTCAAAAGCTTCCATTTTGACCCGTTTCAGGCACAGAAATGACTTTAAACACACTTATTCTAGTTGACAAAGTCATAATTCACATCCAACAGTCATTTAGAGTCAAAAGAATAAATGTTGAAATTTCATCATTATAGACCATTTTGGGATCGTTCGACAGGTCCGGAGTCATCGTTTTTCATCCGAAAATTGATTTTTTGGACTGTACCAAAAATGATTCAAAATGTCAATTGGATCATGCCTCATGTTGAATAACCACTTTTTAAACCCTCAGAGTGACCAAAATTCCCATTTTTACAGAGTTTTGCTTACTCAAAAGCTTCCATTTTGACCCGTTTCAGGCACAGAAATGACTTTAAACACACTTATTCTAGTTGACAAAGTCATAATTCACATCCAACAGTCATTTAGAGTCAAAAGCTTAAATGTTGAAATTTCATCATTATAGACCATTTTGGGATCGTTTGACAGGTCCGGAGTCATCGTTTTTCATCCGAAAATTGATTTTTTGGACTGTACCAAAAATGATTCAAAATGTCAATTGGATCATGCCTCATGTTGAATAACCACTTTTTAAACCCTCACAGTGACCAAAATTGCCATTTTTACAGAGTTTCGCTTACTCAAAAGCTTCCATTTTGACCCGTTTCAGGCACAGAAATGACTTTAAACACACGTATTCTAGTTGACAAAGTCATAATTCACATCCAACAGTCATTTAGAGTCAAAAGAATAAATGTTGAAATTTCATCATTATAGACCATTTTGGGATCGTTCGACAGGTCGGGAGTCATCGTTTTTCATCCGAAAATTGATTTTTTGGACTGTACCAAAAATGATTCAAAATGTCAATTGGATCATGCCTCATGTTGAACAACCACTTTTTAAACCCTCACAGTGACCAAAATTGCCATTTTTACAGAGTTTTGCTTACTCAAAAGCTTCAATTTTGACCAGTTTCAGGCACAGAAATGACTTTAAACACACTTATTTTAGTTGACAAAGTCCTAATTCACATCCAACAGTAATTTAGAGTCAAAAGATTAAATGTTGAAATTTAATCATTATAGACCATTTTATGATCGTTCGACAGGTCTGGAGTCATCGTTTTTCATCCGAAAATTGATTTTTTGGACTGTACCAAAAATGATTCAAAATGTCAATTGGATCATGCCTCATGTTGAATAACTACTTTTTAAACCCTCACAGTGACCAAAATTGCCATTTTTACAGAGTTTTGCTTACTCAAAAGCTTCAATTTTGACCCGTTTCAGGCACAGAAATGACTTTAAACACACTTATTCTAGTTGACAAAGTCATAATTCACATCCAACAGTCATTTAGAGTCAAAAGATTAAATGTTGAAATTTCATCATTATAGACCATTTTGGGATCGTTCGACAGGTCCGGAGTCATCGTTTTTCATCCGAAAATTGATTTTTTGGACTGTACCAAAAATGATTCAAAATGTCAATTGGATCATGCCTCATGTTGAATAACCACTTTTTAAACCCTCACAGTGACCAAAATTGCCATTTTTACAGAGTTTTGCTTACTCAAAAGCTTCCATTTTGACCCGTTTCAGGCACAGAAATGACTTTAAACACACTTATTCTAGTTGACAAAGTCATAATTCACATCCAACAGTCATTTAGAGTCAAAAGAATAAATGTTGAAATTTCATCATTATAGACCATTTTGGGATTGTTCGACAGGTCGGGAGTCATCGTTTTTCATCCGAAAATTGATTTTTTGGACTGTACCAAAAATGATTCAAAATGTCAATTGGATCATGCCTCATGTTGAATAACCACTTTTTAAACCCTCACAGTGACCAAAATTGCCATTTTTACAGAGTTTTGCTTACTCAAAAGCTTCAATTTTGACCAGTTTCAGGCACAGAAATGACTTTAAACACACTTATTTTAGTTGACAAAGTCCTAATTCACATCCATCAGTAATTTAGAGTCAAAAGATTAAATGTTAATATTTCATCATTATAGACCATTTTGGGATCGTTCGACAGGTCCGGAGTCATCGTTTTTCATCCGAAAATTGATTTTTTGGACTGTACCAAAAATGATTCAAAATGTCAATTGGATCATACCTCATGTTGAATAACCACTTTTTAAACCCTCACAGTGACCAAAATTGCCATTTTTACAGAGTTTTGCTTACTCAAAAGCTTCCATTTTGACCCGTTTCAGGCACAGAAATGACTTTAAACACACTTATTCTAGTTGACAAAGTCATAATTCACATCCAACAGTCATTTAGAGTCAAAAGAATAAATGTTGAAATTTCATCATTATAGACCATTTTGGGATCGTTCGACAGGTCCGGAGTCATCGTTTTTCATCCGAAAATTGATTTTTTGGACTGTACCAAAAATGATTCAAAATGTCAATTGGATCATGCCTCATGTTGAATAACCACTTTTTAAACCCTCAGAGTGACCAAAATTCCCATTTTTACAGAGTTTTGCTTACTCAAAAGCTTCCATTTTGACCCGTTTCAGGCACAGAAATGACTTTAAACACACTTATTCTAGTTGACAAAGTCATAATTCACATCCAACAGTCATTTAGAGTCAAAAGCTTAAATGTTGAAATTTCATCATTATAGACCATTTTGGGATCGTTTGACAGGTCCGGAGTCATCGTTTTTCATCCGAAAATTGATTTTTTGGACTGTACCAAAAATGATTCAAAATGTCAATTGGATCATGCCTCATGTTGAATAACCACTTTTTAAACCCTCACAGTGACCAAAATTGCCATTTTTACAGAGTTTCGCTTACTCAAAAGCTTCCATTTTGACCCGTTTCAGGCACAGAAATGACTTTAAACACACGTATTCTAGTTGACAAAGTCATAATTCACATCCAACAGTCATTTAGAGTCAAAAGAATAAATGTTGAAATTTCATCATTCTAGACCATTTTGGGATCGTTCGACAGGTCGGGAGTCATCGTTTTTCATCCGAAAATTGATTTTTTGGACTGTACCAAAAATGATTCAAAATGTCAATTGGATCATGCCTCATGTTGAACAACCACTTTTTAAACCCTCACAGTGACCAAAATTGCCATTTTTACAGAGTTTTGCTTACTCAAAAGCTTCAATTTTGACCAGTTTCAGGCACAGAAATGACTTTAAACACACTTATTTTAGTTGACAAAGTCCTAATTCACATCCAACAGTAATTTAGAGTCAAAAGATTAAATGTTGAAATTTAATCATTATAGACCATTTTATGATCGTTCGACAGGTCCGGAGTCATCGTTTTTCATCCGAAAATTGATTTTTTGGACTGTACCAAAAATGATTCAAAATGTCAATTGGATCATGCCTCATGTTGAATAACTACTTTTTAAACCCTCACAGTGACCAAAATTGCCATTTTTACAGAGTTTTGCTTACTCAAAAGCTTCAATTTTGACCCGTTTCAGGCACAGAAATGACTTTAAACACACTTATTCTAGTTGACAAAGTCCTAATTCACATCCAACAGTAATTTAGAGTCAAAAGATTAAATGTTAAAATTTCATCATAAAAGACCATTTTGGGATCGTTTGACAGGTCCGGAGTCATCGTTTTTCATCCGAAAATTGATTTTTTGGACTGTACCAAAAATGATTCAAAATGTCAATTGGATCATGCCTCATGTTGAATAACCACTTTTTAAACCCTCACAGTGACCAAAATTGCCATTTTTACAGAGTTTTGCTTACTCAAAAGCTTCAATTTTGACCAGTTTCAGGCACAGAAATGACTTTAAACACACTTATTTTAGTTGACAAAGTCCTAATTCACATCCATCAGTAATTTAGAGTCAAAAGATTAAATGTTAATATTTCATCATTATAGACCATTTTGGGATCGTTCGACAGGTCCGGAGTCATCGTTTTTCATCCGAAAATTGATTTTTTGGACTGTACCAAAAATGATTCAAAATGTCAATTGGATCATACCTCATGTTGAATAACCACTTTTTAAACCCTCACAGTGACCAAAATTGCCATTTTTACAGAGTTTTGCTTACTCAAAAGCTTCCATTTTGACCCGTTTCAGGCACAGAAATGACTTTAAACACACTTATTCTAGTTGACAAAGTCATAATTCACATCCAACAGTCATTTAGAGTCAAAAGAATAAATGTTGAAATTTCATCATTATAGACCATTTTGGGATCGTTCGACAGGTCCGGAGTCATCGTTTTTCATCCGAAAATTGATTTTTTGGACTGTACCAAAAATGATTCAAAATGTCAATTGGATCATGCCTCATGTTGAATAACCACTTTTTAAACCCTCAGAGTGACCAAAATTCCCATTTTTACAGAGTTTTGCTTACTCAAAAGCTTCCATTTTGACCCGTTTCAGGCACAGAAATGACTTTAAACACACTTATTCTAGTTGACAAAGTCATAATTCACATCCAACAGTCATTTAGAGTCAAAAGCTTAAATGTTGAAATTTCATCATTATAGACCATTTTGGGATCGTTTGACAGGTCCGGAGTCATCGTTTTTCATCCGAAAATTGATTTTTTGGACTGTACCAAAAATGATTCAAAATGTCAATTGGATCATGCCTCATGTTGAATAACCACTTTTTAAACCCTCACAGTGACCAAAATTGCCATTTTTACAGAGTTTCGCTTACTCAAAAGCTTCCATTTTGACCCGTTTCAGGCACAGAAATGACTTTAAACACACGTATTCTAGTTGACAAAGTCATAATTCACATCCAACAGTCATTTAGAGTCAAAAGAATAAATGTTGAAATTTCATCATTCTAGACCATTTTGGGATCGTTCGACAGGTCGGGAGTCATCGTTTTTCATCCGAAAATTGATTTTTTGGACTGTACCAAAAATGATTCAAAATGTCAATTGGATCATGCCTCATGTTGAACAACCACTTTTTAAACCCTCACAGTGACCAAAATTGCCATTTTTACAGAGTTTTGCTTACTCAAAAGCTTCAATTTTGACCAGTTTCAGGCACAGAAATGACTTTAAACACACTTATTTTAGTTGACAAAGTCCTAATTCACATCCAACAGTAATTTAGAGTCAAAAGATTAAATGTTGAAATTTAATCATTATAGACCATTTTATGATCGTTCGACAGGTCCGGAGTCATCGTTTTTCATCCGAAAATTGATTTTTTGGACTGTACCAAAAATGATTCAAAATGTCAATTGGATCATGCCTCATGTTGAATAACTACTTTTTAAACCCTCACAGTGACCAAAATTGCCATTTTTACAGAGTTTTGCTTACTCAAAAGCTTCAATTTTGACCCGTTTCAGGCACAGAAATGACTTTAAACACACTTATTCTAGTTGACAAAGTCCTAATTCACATCCAACAGTAATTTAGAGTCAAAAGATTAAATGTTAAAATTTCATCATAAAAGACCATTTTGGGATCGTTTGACAGGTCCGGAGTCATCGTTTTTCATCCGAAAATTGATTTTTTGGACTGTACCAAAAATGATTCAAAATGTCAATTGGATCATGCCTCATGTTGAATAACTACTTTTTAAACCCTCACAGTGACCAAAATTGCCATTTTTACAGAGTTTTGCTTACTCAAAAGCTTCCATTTTGACCCGTTTCAGGCACAGAAATGACTTTAAACACACTTATTCTAGTTGACAAAGTCATAATTCACATCCAACAGTCATTTAGAGTCAAAAGAATAAATGTTAACATTTCATCATTATAGACCATTTTGGGAACGTTCGACAGGTCCGGAGTCATCGTTTTTCATCCGAAAATTGATTTTTTGGACTGTACCAAAAATGATTCAAAATGTCAATTGGATCGTGCCTCATGTTGAATAACCACTTTTTAAACCCTCACAGTGACCGAAATTGCCATTTTTACAGAGTTTTGCTTACTCAAAAGCTTAAATTTTGACCCGTTTCAGGCACAGAAATGACTTTAAACACACTTACTCTAGTTGACAAAGTCATAATTCACATCCAACAGTCATTTAGAGTCAAAAGATTAAATGTTAACATTTCATCATTATAGACCATTTTGGGAACGTTCGACAGGTCCGGAATCATCGTTTTTCATCCGAAAATTGATTTTTTGGACTGTACCAAAAATGATTCAAAATGTGAATTGGATCGTTCCTCATGTTGAATAACCACTTTTTAAACCCTCACAGTGACCAAAATTGCCATTTTTACAGAGTTTCGCTTACTCAAAAGCTTCAATTTTTACCCGTTTCAGGCACAGAAATGACTTTAAACACACTTATTTTAGTTGACAAAGTCATAATTCACATCCAACAGTCATTTAGAGTCAAAAGATTAAATGTTAAAATTTCATCATTATAGACCATTTTGGGAACGTTCGACAGGTCCGGAGTCATCGTTTTTCATCCGAAAATTGATTTTTTGGACTGTACCAAAAATGATTCAAAATGTCAATTGGATCGTGCCTCATGTTGAATAACCACTTTTTAAACCCTCACAGCGACCAAAATTGCCATTTTTACAGAGTTTTGCTTACTCAAAAGCTTCAATTTTGACCCATTTCAGGCACAGAAATGACTTTAAACACACTTATTTTAGTTGACAAAGTCATAATTCACATCCAACAGTCATTTAGAGTCAAAAGATTAAATGTTAAAATTTCATCCATATTGACCATTTTGGGATCGTTCGACAGGTCCGGAGTCATCGTTTTTCATCCGAAAATTGATTTTTTGGACTGTACCAAAAATGATTCAAAATGTCAATTGGATCGTGCCTCATGTTGAATAACCACTTTTTAAACCCTCACAGTGACCAAAATTGCCATTTTTACAGAGTTTTGCTTACTCAAAAGCTTCAATTTTGACCCGTTTCAGGCACAGAAATGACTTTAAACACACTTATTTTAGTTGACAAAGTCATAATTCACATCCAACAGTAATTTAGAGTCAAAAGAATAAATGTTAAAATTTCATCATTATAGACCATTTTGGGATTGTTCGACAGGTCCGGAGTCATCGTTTTTCATCCGAAAATTGATTTTTTGGACAGTACCAAAAATGATTCAAAATGTCAATTGGATCGTGCCTCATGTTGAATAACCACTTTTTAAACCCTCACAGCGACCAAAATTGCCATTTTTACAGAGTTTTGCTTACTCAAAAGTTTCAATTTTGACCCATTTCAGGCACAGAAATGACTTTAAACACACTTATTTTAGTTGACAAAGTCATAATTCACATCCAACAGTAATTTAGAGTCAAAAGATTAAATGTTAAAATTTCATCATTATAGACCATTTTGGGATCGTTCGACAGGTCCGGAGTCATGGTTTTTCATCCGAAAATTGATTTTTTGGACTGTACCAAAAATGATTCAAAATGTCAATTGGATCATGCCTCATGTTGAATAACCACTTTTGAAACCCTCACAGTGACCAAAATTGCCATTTTTACAGAGTTTTGCTTACTCAAAAGCTTCAATTTTGACCCGTTTCAGGCACAGAAATGACTTTAAACACACTTATTTTAGTTGACAAAGTCATAATTCACATCCAACAGTCATTTAGAGTCAAAAGATTAAATGTTGAAATTTCATCATTATAGACCATTTTGGGATCGTTCGACAGGTCCGGAGTCATCGTTTTTCATCTGAAAATTGATTTTTTGGACTGTACCAAAAATGATTCAAAATGTCAATTGGATCGTGCCTCATGTTGAATAACCACTTTTTAAACCCTCACAGTGACCAAAATTGCCATTTTTACAGAGTTTTGCTTACTCAAAAGCTTCAATTTTGACCCGTTTCAGGCACAGAAATGACTTTAAACACACTTATTTTAGTTGAAAAAGTCATAATTCACTTCCAACAGAAATTTAGAGTCAAAAGATTAAATGTTGAAATTTCATCCATATTGACCATTTGGGATCGTTCGACAGGTCCGGAGTCATCGTTTTTCATCCGAAAATTGATTTTTTGGACTGTACCAAAAATGATTCAAAATGTCAATTGGATCGTGCCTCATGTTGAATAACCACTTTTTAAACCCTCACAGTGACCAAAATTGCCATTTTTACAGAGTTTTGCTTACTCAAAAGCTTCAATTTTGACCCGTTTCAGGCACAGAAATGACTTTAAACACACTTATTTTAGTTGACAAAGTCATAATTCACATCCAACAGTAATTTAGAGTCAAAAGATTAAATGTTAAAATTTCATCATTATAGACCATTTTGGGATCGTTCGACAGGTCCGGAGTCATCGTTTTTCATCCGAAAATTGATTTTTTGGACTGTACCAAAAATGATTCAAAATGTCAATTGGATCATGGCTCATGTTGAATAACCACTTTTTAAACCCTCACAGTGACCAAAATTGCCATTTTCTACAGAGTTTTGCTTACTCAAAAGCTTCCATTTTGACCCGTTTCAGGCACAGAAATGACTTTAAACACACTTATTCTAGTTGACAAAGTCATAATTCACATCCAACAGTCATTTAGAGTCAAAAGATTAAATGTTAAAATTTCATCATTATAGACCATTTTGGGATCATTCGACAGGTCCGGAGTCATCGTTTTTCATCCGAAAATTGATTTTTTGGACTGTACCAAAAATGATTCAAAATGTCAATTGGATCATGGCTCATGTTGAATAACCACTTTTTAAACCCTCACAGTGACCAAAATTGCCATTTTTACAGAGTTTTGCTTACTCAAAAGCTTTAATTTTGACCCGTTTCAGGCACAGAAATGACTTTAAACACACTTATTCTAGTTGACAAAGTCATAATTCACATCCAACAGTCATTTAGAGTCAAAAGAATAAATGTTAACATTTCATCATTATAGACCATTTTGGGAACGTTCGACAGGTCCGGAGTCATCGTTTTTCATCCGAAAATTGATTTTTTGGACTGTACCAAAAATGATTCAAAATGTCAATTGGATCGTGCCTCATGTTGAATTACCACTTTTTAAACCCTCACAGTGACCAAAATTGCCATTTTTACAGAGTTTTGCTTACTCAAAAGCTTCAATTTTGACCCGTTTCAGGCACAGAAATGACTTTAAACACACTTATTTTAGTTGACAAAGTCATAATTCACATCCAACAGTCATTTAGAGTCAAAAGATTAAATGTTAAAATTTCATCCATATTGACCATTTTGGGATCGTTCGACAGGTCCGGAGTCATCGTTTTTCATCCGAAAAATGATTTTTTGGACTGTACCAAAAATGATTCAAAATGTCAATTGGATCGTGCCTCATGTTGAATAACCACTTTTGAAACCCTCACAGTGACCAAAATTGCCACTTTTACAGAGTTTTGCTTACTCAAAAGCTTCAATTTTGACCGGTTTCAGGCACAGAAATGACTTTAAACACACTTATTTTAGTTGACAAAGTCATAATTCACATCCAACAGTAATTTAGAGTCAAAAGAATAAATGTTAAAATTTCATCATTATAGACCATTTTGGGATCGTTCGACAGGTCCGGAGTCATCGTTTTTCATCCGAAAATTGATTTTTTGGACTGTACCAAAAATGATTCAAAATGTCAATTGGATCATGCCTCATGTTGAATAACCACTTTTTAAACCCTCACAGTGACCAAAATTGCCATTTTTACAGAGTTTTGCTTACTCAAAAGCTTCCATTTTGACCCGTTTCAGGCACAGAAATGACTTTAAACACACTTATTCTAGTTGACAAAGTCATAATTCACATCCAACAGTCATTTAGAGTCAAAAGATTAAATGTTAAAATTTCATCATTATAGACCATTTTGGGAACGTTCGACAGGTCCGGAGTCATCGTTTTTCATCCGAAAATTGATTTTTTGGACTGTACCAAAAATGATTCAAAATGTCAATTGGATCGTGTCTCATGTTGAATAACCACTTTTTAAACCCTCACAGTGACCAAAATTGCCATTTTTACAGAGTTTTGCTTACTCAAAAGCTTCAATTTTGACCTGTTTCAGGCACAGAAATGACTTTAAACACACTTATTTTAGTTGAAAAAGTCATAATTCACATCCAACAGTCATTTAGAGTCAAAAGATTAAATGTTGAAATTTCATCCATATTGACCATTTGGGATCGTTCGACAGGTCCGGAGTCATCGTTTTTCATCCGAAAATTGATTTTTGGACTGTACCAAAAATGATTCAAAATGTCAATTGGATCGTGCCTCATGTTGAATAACCACTTTTCAAACCCTCACAGTGACCAAAATTGCCATTTTTACAGAGTTTTGCTTACTCAAAAGCTTTAATTTTGACCCGTTTCAGGCACAGAAATGACTTCAAACACACGTATTCTAGTTGACAAAATCATAATTCACATCCAACAGTCATTTAGAGTCAAAAGAATAATTGTTAACATTTCATCATTATAGACCATTTTGGGATCGTTCGACAGGTCCGGAGTCATCGTTTTTCATCCGAAAATTGATTTTTTGGACTGTACCAAAAATGATTCAAAATGTCAATTGGATCATGCCTCATGTTGAATAACCACTTTTTAAACCCTCACAGCGACCAAAATTGCCATTTTTACAGAGTTTTGCTTACTCAAAAGCTTCAATTTTGACCCATTTCAGGCACAGAAATGACTTTAAACACACTTATTTTAGTTGACAAAGTCATAATTCACATCCAACAGTCATTTAGAGTCAAAAGATTAAATGTTAAAATTTCATCCATATTGACCATTTTGGGATCGTTCGACAGGTCAGGAGTCATCGTTTTTCATCCGAAAATTGATTTTTTTGGACTGTACCAAAAATGATTCAAAATGTCAATTGGATCGTGCCTCATGTTGAATAACCACTTTTTAAACCCTCACAGTGACCAAAATTGCCATTTTTACAGAGTTTTGCTTACTCAAAAGCTTGAATTTTGACCCGTTTCAGGCACAGAAATGACTTTAAACACACTTATTTTAGTTGACAAAGTCATAATTCACATCCAACAGTCATTTAGAGTCAAAAGATTAAATGTTGAAATTTCATCATTATAGACCATTTTGGGATCGTTCGACAGGTCCGGAGTCATCGTTTTTCATCCGAAAATTGATTTTTTGGACTGTACCAAAAATGATTCAAAATGTCAATTGGATCGTGCCTCATGTTGAATAACCACTTTTTAAACCCTCACAGCGACCAAAATTGCCATTTTTACAGAGTTTTGCTTACTCAAAAGCTTCAATTTTGACCCATTTCAGGCACAGAAATGACTTTAAACACACTTATTTTAGTTGACAAAGTCACAATTCACATCCAACAGTCATTTAGAGTCAAAAGATTAAATGTTAAAATTTCATCCATATTGACCATTTTGGGATCGTTCGACAGGTCCGGAATCATCGTTTTTCATCCGAAAATTGATTTTTTGGACTGTACCAAAAATGATTCAAAATGTCAATTGGATCGTGCCTCATGTTGAATAACCACTTTTTAAACCCTCACAGTGGCCAAAATTGTTATTTTTACAGAGTTTTGCTTGCTCAAAAGCTTCAATTTTGACCCGTTTCAGGCACAGAAATGACTTTAAACACACTTATTCTAGTTGACAAAGTCATAATTCACATCCAACAGTCATTTAGAGTCACAAGATTAAATGTTAACATTTCATCATTATAGACCATTTTGGGAACGTTCGACAGGTCCGGAATCATCGTTTTTCATCCGAAAATTGATTTTTTGGACTGTACCAAATATGATTCAAAATGTGAATTGGATCGTTCCTCATGTTGAATAACCACTTTTTAAACCCTCACAGTGACCAAAATTGCCATTTTTACAGAGTTTCGCTTACTCAAAAGCTTCAATTTTTACCCGTTTCAGGCACAGAAATGACTTTAAACACACTTATTTTAGTTGACAAAGTCATAATTCACATCCAACAGTAATTTAGAGTCAAAAGATTAAATGTTAAAATTTCATCATTATAGACCATTTTGGGATCGTTCGACAGGTCCGGAGTCATGGTTTTTCATCCGAAAATTGATTTTTTGGACTGTACCAAAAATGATTCAAAATGTCAATTGGATCATGCCTCATGTTGAATAACCACTTTTGAAACCCTCACAGTGACCAAAATTGCCATTTTTACAGAGTTTTGCTTACTCAAAAGCTTCAATTTTGACCCGTTTCAGGCACAGAAATGACTTTAAACACACTTATTTTAGTTGAAAAAGTCATAATTCACTTCCAACAGAAATTTAGAGTCAAAAGATTAAATGTTGAAATTTCATCCATATTGACCATTTGGGATCGTTCGACAGGTCCGGAGTCATCGTTTTTCATCCGAAAATTGATTTTTTGGACTGTACCAAAAATGATTCAAAATGTCAATTGGATCGTGCCTCATGTTGAATAACCACTTTTTAAACCCTCACAGTGACCAAAATTGCCATTTTTACAGAGTTTTGCTTACTCAAAAGCTTCAATTTTGACCCGTTTCAGGCACAGAAATGACTTTAAACACACTTATTTTAGTTGACAAAGTCATAATTCACATTCAACAGTAATTTAGAGTCAAAAGAATAAATTTTAAAATTTCATCATTATAGACCATTTTGGGATTGTTCGACAGGTCCGGAGTCATCGTTTTTCATCCGAAAATTGATTTTTTGGACTGTACCAAAAATGATTCATAATGTCAATTGGATCATGCCTCATGTTGAATAACCACTTTTTAAACCCTCACAGTGACCAAAATTGCCATTTTTACAGAGTTTTGCTTACTCAAAAGCTTCCATTTTGACCCGTTTCAGGCACAGAAATGACTTTAAACACACTTATTCTAGTTGACAAAGTCATAATTCACATCCAACAGTCATTTAGAGTCAAAAGAATAAATGTTAACATTTCATCATTATAGACCATTTTGGGATCGTTCGACAGGTCCGGAGTCATCGTTTTTCATCCGAAAATTGATTTTTTGGACTGTACCTAAAATGATTCAAAATGTCAATTGGATCGTGCCTCATGTTGAATAACCACTTTTTAAACCCTCACAGTGACCAAAATTGCCATTTTTACAGAGTTTTACTTACTCAAAAGCTTCAATTTTGACCCGTTTCAGGCACAGAAATGACTTTAAACACACTTATTTTAGTTGACAAAGTCATAATTCACATCCAACAGTAATTTAGAGTCAAAAGAATAAATGTTAAAATTTCATCATCATAGACCATTTTGGGATCGTTCGACAGGTCCGGAGTCATCGTTTTTCATCCGAAAATTGATTTTTTGGACTGTACCAAAAATGATTCAAAATGTCAATTGGATCGTGCCTCATGTTGAATAACCACTTTTTAAACCCTCACAGTGACCAAAATTGCCATTTTTACAGAGTTTTGCTTGCTCAAAAGCTTCAAATTTGACCCGTTTCAGGCACAGAAATGACTTTAAACACACTTATTCTAGTTGACAAAGTCATAATTCACATCCAACAGTCATTTAGAGTCAAAAGATTAAATGTTAAAATTTCATCATTATAGACCATTTTGGGAACGTTCGAAAGGTCCGGAGTCATCGTTTTTCATCCGAAAATTGATTTTTTGGACTGTACCAAAAATGATTCAAAATGTCAATTGGATCGTGTCTCATGTTGAATAACCACTTTTTAAACCCTCACAGTGACCAAAATTGCCATTTTTACAGAGTTTTGCTTACTCAAAAGCTTCAATTTTGACCTGTTTCAGGCACAGAAATGACTTTAAACACACTTATTTTAGTTGAAAAAGTCATAATTCACATCCAACAGTCATTTAGAGTCAAAAGATTAAATGTTGAAATTTCATCCATATTGACCATTTGGGATCGTTCGACAGGTCCGGAGTCATCGTTTTTCATCCGAAAATTGATTTTCGGACTGTACCAAAAATGATTCAAAATGTCAATTGGATCGTGCCTCATGTTGAATAACCACTTTTTAAACCCTCACAGTGACCAAAATTGCCATTTTTACAGAGTTTTGCTTACTCAAAAGCTTTAATTTTGACCCGTTTCAGGCACAGAAATGACTTCAAACACACGTATTCTAGTTGACAAAGTCATAATTCACATCCAACAGTCATTTAGAGTCAAAAGAATAATTGTTAGCATTTCATCATTATAGACCATTTTGGGAACGTTCGACAGGTCCGGAGTCATCGTTTTTCAATCGCAAATTGATTTTTTGGACTGTACCAAAAATGATTCAAAATGTCAATTGGATCGTTCCTCATGTTGAATAACCACTTTTTAAACCCTCACAGTGACCAAAATTGCCATTTTTACAGAGTTTTGCTTACTCAAAAGCTTCAATTTTGACCCGTTTCAGGCACAGAAATGACTTTAAACACACTTATTTTAGTTGACAAAGTCATAATTCACATCCAACAGTCATTTAGAGTCAAAAGATTAAATGTTAAAATTTCATCCATATTGACCATTTTGGGATCGTTCGACAGGTCCGGAGTCATCGTTTTTCATCCGAAAATTGATTTTTTGGACTGTACCAAAAATGATTCAAAATGTCAATTGGATCGTGCCTCATGTTGAATAACCACTTTTTAAACCACCACAGTGACCAAAATTGCCATTTTTACAGAGTTTTGCTTACTCAAAAGCTTCAATTTTGACCCGTTTCAGGCACAGAAATGACTTTAAACACACTTATTTTAGTTGACAAAGTCATAATTCACATCCAACAGTAATTTAGAGTCAAAAGAATAAATGTTAAAATTTCATCATTATAGACCATTTTGGGATCGTTCGACAGGTCTGGAGTCATCGTTTTTCATCCGAAAATTGATTTTTTGGACTGTACCAAAAATGATTCAAAATGTCAATTGGATCATGCCTCATGTTGAATAACCACTTTTTAAGCCCTCACAGTGACCAAAATTGCCATTTTTACAGAGTTTTGCTTACTCAAAAGCTTGAATTTTGACCCGTTTCAGGCACAGAAATGACTTTAAACACACTTATTTTAGTTGACAAAGTCATAATTCACATCCAACAGTCATTTAGAGTCAAAAGATTAAATGTTGAAATTTCATCATTATAGACCATTTTGGGATCGTTCGACAGGTCCGGAGTCATCGTTTTTCATCCGAAAATTGATTTTTTGGACTGTACCAAAAATGATTCAAAATGTCAATTGGATCGTGCCTCATGTTGAATAACCACTTTTTAAACCCTCACAGCGACCAAAATTGCCATTTTTACAGAGTTTTGCTTACTCAAAAGCTTCAATTTTGACCCATTTCAGGCACAGAAATGACTTTAAACACACTTATTTTAGTTGACAAAGTCATAATTCACATCCAACAGTCATTTAGAGTCAAAAGATTAAATGTTAAAATTTCATCCATATTGACCATTTTGGGATCGTTCGACAGGTCCGGAGTCATCGTTTTTCATCCGAAAATTGATTTTTTTGGACTGTACCAAAAATGATTCAAAATGTCAATTGGATCGTGCCTCATGTTGAATAACCACTTTTTAAACCCTCACAGTGACCAAAATTGCCATTTTTACAGAGTTTTGCTTACTCAAAAGCTTGAATTTTGACCCGTTTCAGGCACAGAAATGACTTTAAACACACTTATTTTAGTTGACAAAGTCATAATTCACATCCAACAGTCATTTAGAGTCAAAAGATTAAATGTTGAAATTTCATCATTATAGACCATTTTGGGATCGTTCGACAGGTCCGGAGTCATCGTTTTTCATCCGAAAATTGATTTTTTGGACTGTACCAAAAATGATTCAAAATGTCAATTGGATCGTGCCTCATGTTGAATAACCACTTTTTAAACCCTCACAGCGACCAAAATTGCCATTTTTACAGAGTTTTGCTTACTCAAAAGCTTCAATTTTGACCCATTTCAGGCACAGAAATGACTTTAAACACACTTATTTTAGTTGACAAAGTCATAATTCACATCCAACAGTCATTTAGAGTCAAAAGATTAAATGTTAAAATTTCATCCATATTGACCATTTTGGGATCGTTCGACAGGTCCGGAGTCATCGCTTTTCATCCGAAAATTGTTTTTTTGGACTGTACCAAAAATGATTCAAAATGTCAATTGGATCGTGCCTCATGTTGAATAACCACTTTTTAAACCCTCACAGTGGCCAAAATTGTTATTTTTACAGAGTTTTGCTTGCTCAAAAGCTTCAATTTTGACCCGTTTCAGGCACAGAAATGACTTTAAACACACTTATTCTAGTTGACAAAGTCATAATTCACATCCAACAGTCATTTAGAGTCAAAAGATTAAATGTTAACATTTCATCATTATAGACCATTTTGGGAACGTTCGACAGGTCCGGAATCATCGTTTTTCATCCGAAAATTGATTTTTTGGACTGTACCAAAAATGATTCAAAATGTGAATTGGATCGTTCCTCATGTTGAATAACCACTTTTTAAACCCTCACAGTGACCAAAATTGCCATTTTTACAGAGTTTCGCTTACTCAAAAGCTTCAATTTTTACCCGTTTCAGGCACAGAAATGACTTTAAACACACTTATTTTAGTTGACAAAGTCATAATTCACATCCAACAGTCATTTAGAGTCAAAAGATTAAATGTTAAAATTTCATCATTATAGACCATTTGGGAACGTTCGACAGGTCCGGAGTCATTGTTTTTCATCCGAAAATTGATTTTTTGGACTGTACCAAAAATGATTCAAAATGTCAATTGGATCATGCCTCATGTTGAATAACCACTTTTTAAACCCTCACAGTGACCAAAATTGTCATTTTTACAGAGTTTCGCTTACTCAAAAGCTTCAATTTTGACCCGTTTCAGGCACAGAATGGACTTTAAGCACACTTATTTTAGTTGACAAAGTCATAATTCACATCCAACAGTAATTTAGAGTCAAAAGATTAAATGTTAAAATTTCATCATTATAGACCATTTTGGGATCGTTCGACAGGTCCGGAGTCATGGTTTTTCATCCGAAAATTGATTTTTTGGACTGTACCAAAAATGATTCAAAATGTCAATTGGATCATGCCTCATGTTGAATAACCACTTTTGAAACCCTCACAGTGACCAAAATTGCCATTTTTACAGAGTTTTGCTTACTCAAAAGCTTCAATTTTGACCCGTTTCAGGCACAGAAATGACTTTAAACACACTTATTTTAGTTGAAAAAGTCATAATTCACTTCCAACAGAAATTTAGAGTCAAAAGATTAAATGTTGAAATGTCATCAATATTGACCATTTGGGATCGTTCGACAGGTCCGGAGACATCGTTTTTCATCCGAAAATTGATTTTTTGGACTGTACCAAAAATGATTCAAAATGTCAATTGGATCGTGCCTCATGTTGAATAACCACTTTTTAAACCCTCACAGTGACCAAAATTGCCATTTTTACAGAGTTTTGCTTACTCAAAAGCTTCAATTTTGACCCGTTTCAGGCACAGAAATGACTTTAAACACACTTATTTTAGTTGACAAAGTCATAATTCACATTCAACAGTAATTTAGAGTCAAAAGAATAAATGTTAAAATTTCATCATTATAGACCATTTTGGGATTGTTCGACAGGTCCGGAGTCATCGTTTTTCATCCGAAAATTGATTTTTTGGACTGTACCAAAAATGACTCAAAATGTCAATTGGATCGTGGCTCATGTTGAATAACCACTTTTTAAACTCTCACAGTGACCAAAATTGCCATTTTCTACAGAGTTTTGCTTACTCAAAAGCTTCCATTTTGACCCGTTTCAGGCACAGAAATGACTTTAAACACACTTATTCTAGTTGACAAAGTCATAATTCACATCCAACAGTCATTTAGAGTCAAAAGAATAAATGTTAACATTTCATCATTATAGACCATTTTGGGATCGTTCGACAGGTCCGGAGTCATCGTTTTTCATCCGAAAATTGATTTTTTGGACTGTACCAAAAATGATTCAAAATGTCAATTGGATCGTGCCTCATGTTGAATAACCACTTTTTAAACCCTCACAGTGACCAAAATTGCCATTTTTACAGAGTTTTGCTTACTCAAAAGCTTCAATTTTGACCCGTTTCAGGCACAGAAATGACTTTAAACACACTTATTTTAGTTGACAAAGTCATAATTCACATTCAACAGTAATTTAGAGTCAAAAGAATAAATGTTAAAATTTCATCATTATAGACCATTTTGGGATTGTTCGACAGGTCCGGAGTCATCGTTTTTCATCCGAAAATTGATTTTTTGGACTGTACCAAAAATGACTCAAAATGTCAATTGGATCGTGGCTCAAGTTGAATAACCACTTTTTAAACTCTCACAGTGACCAAAATTGCCATTTTCTACAGAGTTTTGCTTACTCAAAAGCTTCCATTTTGACCCGTTTCAGGCACAGAAATGATTTTAAACACACTTATTCTAGTTGACAAAGTCATAATTCACATCCAACAGTCATTTAGAGTCAAAAGAATGTTAACATTTCATCATTATAGACCATTTTGGGATCGTTCGACAGGTCCGGAGTCATCGTTTTTCATCCGAAAATTGATTTTTTGGACTGTACCAAAAATGATTCAAAATGTCAATTGGATCGTGCCTCATGTTGAATAACCACTTTTTAAACCCTCACAGTGACCAAAATTGCCATTTTTACAGAGTTTTACTTACTCAAAAGCTTCAATTTTGACCCGTTTCAGGCACAGAAATGACTTTAAACACACTTATTTTAGTTGACAAAGTCATAATTCACATCCAACAGTAATTTAGAGTCAAAAGAATAAATGTTAAAATTTCATCATTATAGACCATTTTGGGATCGTTCAACAGGTCCGTAATCATCGTTTTTCATCCGAAAATTGATTTTTTGGACTGTACCAAAAATGATTCAAAATGTCAATTGGATCATGCCTCATGTTGAATAACCACTTTTTAAACCCTCACAGTGACCAAAATTGCCATTTTTACAGAGTTTTGCTTACTCAAAAGCTTCCATTTTGACCCGTTTCAGGCACAGAAATGACTTTAAACACACTTATTCTAGTTGACAAAGTCATAATTCACATCCAACAGTCATTTAGAGTCAAAAGATTAAATGTTGAAATTTCATCATTATAGACCATTTTGGGATCGTTCGACAGGTCCGGAGTCATCGTTTTTCATCCGAAAATTGATTTTTTGGACTGTACCAAAAATGATTCAAAATGTCAATTGGATCGTTCCTCATGTTGAATAACCACTTTTTAAACCCTCACAGTGACCAAAATTGCCGTTTTTACAGAGTTTTGCTTACTCAAAAGCTTCAATTTTGACCGATTTCAGGCACAGAAATGACTTTAAACACACTTATTTTAGTTGACAAAGTCATAATTCACATCCAACAGTCATTTAGAGTCAAAAGATTAAATGTTAAAATTTCATCCATATTGACCATTTTGGGATCGTTCGACAGGTCCGGATTCATCGTTTTTCATCCGAAAATGGATTTTTTGGACTGTACCAAAAATGATTCAAAATGTCAATTGGATCTTGCCTCATGTTGAATAACCACTTTTTAAACCCTCACAGTGACCAAAATTGCCATTTTTACAGAGTTTTGCTTTCTCAAAAGCTTCAATTTTGACCCGTTTCAGGCACAGAAATGACTTTAAACACACTTATTCTAGTTGACAAAGTCATAATTCACATCCAACAGTCATTTAGAGTCAAAAGATTAAATGTTAAAATTTCATCATTATAGACCATTTTGGGATCGTTCGACAGGTCCGGAGTCATCGTTTTTCATCCGAAAATTGATTTTTTGAACTGTACCAAAAATGATTCAAAATGTCAATTGGATCGTTCCTCATGTTGAATAACCACTTTTTAAACCCTCACAGTGACCAAAATTGCCATTTTTACAGAGTTTTGCTTACTCAAAAGCTTCAATTTTGACCCATTTCAGGCACAGAAATGACTTTAAACACGCTTATTTTAGTTGACAAAGTCATAATTCACATCCAACAGTCATTTAGAGTCAAAAGATTAAATGTCAAAATTTCATCCATATTGACCATTTTGGGATCGTTCGACAGGTCCGGAGTCATCGTTTTTCATCCGAAAATTGATTTTTTAGACTGTACCAAAAATGATTCAAAATGTCAATTGGATCGTGCCTCATGTTGAATAACCACTTTTTAAACCCTCACAGTGACCAAAATTGCCATTTTTACAGAGTTTTGCTTACTCAAAAGCTTTAATTTTGACCCGTTTCAGGCACAGAAATGACTTTAAACACACTTATTCTAGTTGACAAAGTCATAATTCACATCCAACAGTCATTTAGAGTCAAAAGAATAAATGTTAACATTTCATCATTATAGACCATTTTGGGAACGTTCGACAGGTCCGGAGTCATCGTTTTTCATCCGAAAATTGATTTTTTGGACTGTACCAAAAATGATTCAAAATGTCAATTGGATCGTGCCTCATGTTGAATAACCACTTTTTAAACTCTCACAGTGACCAAAATTGCCATTTTTACAGAGTTTTGCTTACTCAAAAGCTTTAATTTTGACCCGTTTCAGGCACAGAAATGACTTTAAACACACTTATTCTAGTTGACAAAGTCATAATTCACATCCAACAGTCATTTAGAGTCAAAAGAATAAATGTTAACATTTCATCATTATAGACCATTTTGGGAACGTTCGACAGGTCCGGAGTCATCGTTTTCCATCCGAAAATTGATTTTTTGGACTGTACCAAAAATGATTCAAAATGTCAATTGGATCGTGCCTCATGTTGAATAACCACTTTTTAAACCCTCACAGTGACCAAAATTGCCATTTTTACAGAGTTTTGCTTACTCAAAAGCTTCAATTTTGACCCGTTTCAGGCACAGAAATGACTTTAAACACACTTATTTTAGTTGACAAAGTCATAATTCACATCCAACAGTAATTTAGAGTCAAAAGAATAAATGTTAAAATTTCATCATTATAGACCATTTTGGGATCGTTCGACAGGTCCGGAGTCATCTTTTTTCATCCGAAAATTGATTTTTTGGACTGTACCAAAAATGATTCAAAATGTCAATTGGATCATGCCTCATGTTGAATAACCACTTTTTAAACCCTCACAGTGACCAAAATTGCCATTTTTACAGAGTTTTGCTTACTCAAAAGCTTCCATTTTGACCCGTTTCAGGCACAGAAATGACTTTAAACACACTTATTCTAGTTGACAAAGTCATAATTCACATCCAACAGTCATTTAGAGTCAAAAGATTAAATGTTGAAATTTCATCATTATAGACCATTTTGGGATCGTTCGACAGGTCCGGAGTCATCGTTTTTCATCCGAAAATTGATTTTTTGGACTGTACCAAAAATGATTCAAAATGTCAATTGGATCGTGCCTCATGTTGAATAACCACTTTTTAAACCCTCACAGCGACCAAAATTGCCATTTTTACAGAGTTTTGCTTACTCAAAAGCTTCAATTTTGACCCATTTCAGGCACAGAAATGACTTTAAACACACTTATTTTAGTTGACAAAGTCATAATTCACATCCAACAGTCATTTAGAGTCAAAAGATTAAATGTTAAAATTTCATCCATATTGACCATTTTGGGATTGTTCGACAGGTCCGGAGTCATCGTTTTTCATCCGAAAATTGATTTTTTTGGACTGTACCAAAAATGATTCAAAATGTCAATTGGATCGTGCCTCATGTTGAATAACCACTTTTTAAACCCTCACAGTGACCAAAATTGCCATTTTTACAGAGTTTTGCTTACTCAAAAGCTTGAATTTTGACCCGTTTCAGGCACAGAAATGACTTTAAACACACTTATTTTAGTTGACAAAGTCATAATTCACATCCAACAGTCATTTAGAGTCAAAAGATTAAATGTTGAAATTTCATCATTATAGACCATTTTGGGATCGTTCGACAGGTCCGGAGTCATCGTTTTTCATCCGAAAATTGATTTTTTGGACTGTACCAAAAATGATTCAAAATGTCAATTGGATCGTGCCTCATGTTGAATAACCACTTTTTAAACCCTCACAGCGACCAAAATTGCCATTTTTACAGAGTTTTGCTTACTCAAAAGCTTCAATTTTGACCCATTTCAGGCACAGAAATGACTTTAAACACACTTATTTTAGTTGACAAAGTCATAATTCACATCCAACAGTCATTTAGAGTCAAAAGATTAAATGTTAAAATTTCATCCATATTGACCATTTTGGGATCGTTCGACAGGTCCGGAGTCATCGCTTTTCATCCGAAAATTGATTTTTTGGACTGTACCAAAAATGATTCAAAATGTCAATTGGATCGTGCCTCATGTTGAATAACCACTTTTTAAACCCTCACAGTGGCCAAAATTGTTATTTTTACAGAGTTTTGCTTGCTCAAAAGCTTCAATTTTGACCCGTTTCAGGCACAGAAATGACTTTAAACACACTTATTCTAGTTGACAAAGTCATAATTCACATCCAACAGTCATTTAGAGTCAAAAGATTAAATGTTAACATTTCATCATTATAGACCATTTTGGGAACGTTCGACAGGTCCGGAATCATCGTTTTTCATCCGAAAATTGATTTTTTGGACTGTACCAAAAATGATTCAAAATGTGAATTGGATCGTTCCTCATGTTGAATAACCACTTTTTAAACCCTCACAGTGACCAAAATTGCCATTTTTACAGAGTTTCGCTTACTCAAAAGCTTCAATTTTTACCCGTTTCAGGCACAGAAATGACTTTAAACACACTTATTTTAGTTGACAAAGTCATAATTCACATCCAACAGTCATTTAGAGTCAAAAGATTAAATGTTAAAATTTCATCATTATAGACCATTTTGGGAACGTTCGACAGGTCCGGAGTCATTGTTTTTCATCCGAAAATTGATTTTTTGGACTGTACCAAAAATGATTCAAAATGTCAATTGGATCATGCCTCATGTTGAATAACCACTTTTTAAACCCTCACAGTGACCAAAATTGTCATTTTTACAGAGTTTCGCTTACTCAAAAGCTTCAATTTTGACCCGTTTCAGGCACAGAATGGACTTTAAGCACACTTATTTTAGTTGACAAAGTCATAATTCACATCCAACAGTAATTTAGAGTCAAAAGATTAAATGTTAAAATTTCATCATTATAGACCATTTTGGGATCGTTCGACAGGTCCGGAGTCATGGTTTTTCATCCGAAAATTGATTTTTTGGACTGTACCAAAAATGATTCAAAATGTCAATTGGATCATGCCTCATGTTGAATAACCACTTTTGAAACCCTCACAGTGACCAAAATTGCCATTTTTACAGAGTTTTGCTTACTCAAAAGCTTCAATTTTGACCCGTTTCAGGCACAGAAATGACTTTAAACACACTTATTTTAGTTGAAAAAGTCATAATTCACTTCCAACAGAAATTTAGAGTCAAAAGATTAAATGTTGAAATTTCATCAATATTGACCATTTGGGATCGTTCGACAGGTCCGGAGTCATCGTTTTTCATCCGAAAATTGATTTTTTGGACTGTACCAAAAATGATTCAAAATGTCAATTGGATCGTGCCTCATGTTGAATAACCACTTTTTAAACCCTCACAGTGACCAAAATTGCCATTTTTACAGAGTTTTGCTTACTCAAAAGCTTCAATTTTGACCCGTTTCAGGCACAGAAATGACTTTAAACACACTTATTTTAGTTGACAAAGTCATAATTCACATTCAACAGTAATTTAGAGTCAAAAGAATAAATGTTAAAATTTCATCATTATAGACCATTTTGGGATTGTTCGACAGGTCCGGAGTCATCGTTTTTCATCCGAAAATTGATTTTTTGGACTGTACCAAAAATGACTCAAAATGTCAATTGGATCGTGGCTCATGTTGAATAACCACTTTTTAAACTCTCACAGTGACCAAAATTGCCATTTTCTACAGAGTTTTGCTTACTCAAAAGCTTCCATTTTGACCCGTTTCAGGCACAGAAATGACTTTAAACACACTTATTCTAGTTGACAAAGTCATAATTCACATCCAACAGTCATTTAGAGTCAAAAGAATAAATGTTAACATTTCATCATTATAGACCATTTTGGGATCGTTCGACAGGTCCGGAGTCATCGTTTTTCATTCGAAAATTGATTTTTTGGACTGTACCAAAAATGATTCAAAATGTCAATTGGATCGTGCCTCATGTTGAATAACCACTTTTTAAACCCTCACAGTGACCAAAATTGCCATTTTTACAGAGTTTTGCTTACTCAAAAGCTTCAATTTTGACCCGTTTCAGGCACAGAAATGACTTTAAACACACTTATTTTAGTTGACAAAGTCATAATTCACATTCAACAGTAATTTAGAGTCAAAAGAATAAATGTTAAAATTTCATCATTATAGACCATTTTGGGATTGTTCGACAGGTCCGGAGTCATCGTTTTTCATCCGAAAATTGATTTTTTGGACTGTACCAAAAATGACTCAAAATGTCAATTGGATCGTGGCTCATGTTGAATAACCACTTTTTAAACTCTCACAGTGACCAAAATTGCCATTTTCTACAGAGTTTTGCTTACTCAAAAGCTTCCATTTTGACCCGTTTCAGGCACAGAAATGACTTTAAGCACACTTATTTTAGTTGACAAAGTCATAATTCACATCCAACAGTAATTTAGAGTCAAAAGATTAAATGTTAAAATTTCATCATTATAGACCATTTTGGGATCGTTCGACAGGTCCGGAGTCATGGTTTTTCATCCGAAAATTGATTTTTTGGACTGTACCAAAAATGATTCAAAATGTCAATTGGATCATGCCTCATGTTGAATAACCACTTTTGAAACCCTCACAGTGACCAAAATTGCCATTTTTACAGAGTTTTGCTTACTCAAAAGCTTCAATTTTGACCCGTTTCAGGCACAGAAATGACTTTAAACACACTTATTTTAGTTGAAAAAGTCATAATTCACTTCCAACAGAAATTTAGAGTCAAAAGATTAAATGTTGAAATTTCATCAATATTGACCATTTGGGATCGTTCGACAAGTCCGGAGTCATCGTTTTTCATCCGAAAATTGATTTTTTGGACTGTACCAAAAATGATTCAAAATGTCAATTGGATCGTGCCTCATGTTGAATAACCACTTTTTAAACCCTCACAGTGACCAAAATTGCCATTTTTACAGAGTTTTGCTTACTCAAAAGCTTCAATTTTGACCCGTTTCAGGCACAGAAATGACTTTAAACACACTTATTTTAGTTGACAAAGTCATAATTCACATTCAACAGTAATTTAGAGTCAAAAGAATAAATGTTAAAATTTCATCATTATAGACCATTTTGGGATTGTTCGACAGGTCCGGAGTCATCGTTTTTCATCCGAAAATTGATTTTTTGGACTGTACCAAAAATGACTCAAAATGTCAATTGGATCGTGGCTCATGTTGAATAACCACTTTTTAAACTCCCACAGTGACCAAAATTGCCATTTTCTACAGAGTTTTGCTTACTCAAAAGCTTCCATTTTGACCCGTTTCAGGCACAGAAATGACTTTAAACACACTTATTCTAGTTGACAAAGTCATAATTCACATCCAACAGTCATTTAGAGTCAAAAGAATAAATGTTAACATTTCATCATTATAGACCATTTTGGGATCGTTCGACAGGTCCGGAGTCATCGTTTTTCATCCGAAAATTGATTTTTTGGACTGTACCAAAAATGATTCAAAATGTCAATTGGATCGTGCCTCATGTTGAATAACCACTTTTTAAACCCTCACAGTGACCAAAATTGCCATTTTTACAGAGTTTTGCTTACTCAAAAGCTTCAATTTTGACCCGTTTCAGGCACAGAAATGACTTTAAACACACTTATTTTAGTTGACAAAGTCATAATTCACATTCAACAGTAATTTAGAGTCAAAAGAATAAATGTTAAAATTTCATCATTATAGACCATTTTGGGATTGTTCGACAGGTCCGGAGTCATCGTTTTTCATCCGAAAATTGATTTTTTGGACTGTACCAAAAATGACTCAAAATGTCAATTGGATCGTGGCTCATGTTGAATAACCACTTTTTAAACTCTCACAGTGACCAAAATTGCCATTTTCTACAGAGTTTTGCTTACTCAAAAGCTTCCATTTTGACCCGTTTCAGGCACAGAAATGATTTTAAACACACTTATTCTAGTTGACAAAGTCATAATTCACATCCAACAGTCATTTAGAGTCAAAAGAATGTTAACATTTCATCATTATAGACCATTTTGGGATCGTTCGACAGGTCCGGAGTCATCGTTTTTCATCCGAAAATTGATTTTTTGGACTGTACCAAAAATGATTCAAAATGTCAATTGGATCGTGCCTCATGTTGAATAACCACTTTTTAAACCCTCACAGTGACCAAAATTGCCATTTTTACAGAGTTTTACTTACTCAAAAGCTTCAATTTTGACCCGTTTCAGGCACAGAAATGACTTTAAACACACTTATTTTAGTTGAGAAAGTCATAATTCACATCCAACAGTAATTTAGAGTCAAAAGAATAAATGTTAAAATTTCATCATTATAGACCATTTTGGGATCGTTCAACAGGTCCGTAATCATCGTTTTTCATCCGAAAATTGATTTTTTGGACTGTACCAAAAATGATTCAAAATGTCAATTGGATCATGCCTCATGTTGAATAACCACTTTTTAACCCTCACAGTGACCAAAATTGCCATTTTTACAGAGTTTTGCTTACTCAAAAGCTTCCATTTTGACCCGTTTCAGGCACAGAAATGACTTTAAACACACTTATTCTAGTTGACAAAGTCATAATTCACATCCAACAGTCATTTAGAGTCAAAAGAATAAATGTTAACATTTCATCATTATAGACCATTTTGGGATCGTTCGACAGGTCCGGAGTCATCGTTTTTCATCCGAAAATTGATTTTTTGGACTGTACCAAAAATGATTCAAAATGTCAATTGGATCGTGCCTCATGTTGAATAACCACTTTTTAAACCCTCACAGTGACCAAAATTGCCATTTTTACAGAGTTTTGCTTACTCAAAAGCTTCAATTTTGACCCGTTTCAGGCACAGAAATGACTTTAAACACACTTATTTTAGTTGACAAAGTCATAATTCACATTCAACAGTAATTTAGAGTCAAAAGAATAAATGTTAAAATTTCATCATTATAGACCATTTTGGGATTGTTCGACAGGTCCGGAGTCATCGTTTTTCATCCGAAAATTGATTTTTTGGACTGTACCAAAAATGACTCAAAATGTCAATTGGATCGTGGCTCATGTTGAATAACCACTTTTTAAACTCTCACAGTGACCAAAATTGCCATTTTCTACAGAGTTTTGCTTACTCAAAAGCTTCCATTTTGACCCGTTTCAGGCACAGAAATGACTTTAAGCACACTTATTTTAGTTGACAAAGTCATAATTCACATCCAACAGTAATTTAGAGTCAAAAGATTAAATGTTAAAATTTCATCATTATAGACCATTTTGGGATCGTTCGACAGGTCCGGAGTCATGGTTTTTCATCCGAAAATTGATTTTTTGGACTGTACCAAAAATGATTCAAAATGTCAATTGGATCATGCCTCATGTTGAATAACCACTTTTGAAACCCTCACAGTGACCAAAATTGCCATTTTTACAGAGTTTTGCTTACTCAAAAGCTTCAATTTTGACCCGTTTCAGGCACAGAAATGACTTTAAACACACTTATTTTAGTTGAAAAAGTCATAATTCACTTCCAACAGAAATTTAGAGTCAAAAGATTAAATGTTGAAATTTCATCAATATTGACCATTTGGGATCGTTCGACAGGTCCGGAGTCATCGTTTTTCATCCGAAAATTGATTTTTTGGACTGTACCAAAAATGATTCAAAATGTCAATTGGATCGTGCCTCATGTTGAATAACCACTTTTTAAACCCTCACAGTGACCAAAATTGCCATTTTTACAGAGTTTTGCTTACTCAAAAGCTTCAATTTTGACCCGTTTCAGGCACAGAAATGACTTTAAACACACTTATTTTAGTTGACAAAGTCATAATTCACATTCAACAGTAATTTAGAGTCAAAAGAATAAATGTTAAAATTTCATCATTATAGACCATTTTGGGATTGTTCGACAGGTCCGGAGTCATCGTTTTTCATCCGAAAATTGATTTTTTGGACTGTACCAAAAATGACTCAAAATGTCAATTGGATCGTGGCTCATGTTGAATAACCACTTTTTAAACTCTCACAGTGACCAAAATTGCCATTTTCTACAGAGTTTTGCTTACTCAAAAGCTTCCATTTTGACCCGTTTCAGGCACAGAAATGACTTTAAACACACTTATTCTAGTTGACAAAGTCATAATTCACATCCAACAGTCATTTAGAGTCAAAAGAATAAATGTTAACATTTCATCATTATAGACCATTTTGGGATCGTTCGACAGGTCCGGAGTCATCGTTTTTCATCCGAAAATTGATTTTTTGGACTGTACCAAAAATGATTCAAAATGTCAATTGGATCGTGCCTCATGTTGAATAACCACTTTTTAAACCCTCACAGTGACCAAAATTGCCATTTTTACAGAGTTTTGCTTACTCAAAAGCTTCAATTTTGACCCGTTTCAGGCACAGAAATGACTTTAAACACACTTATTTTAGTTGACAAAGTCATAATTCACATTCAACAGTAATTTAGAGTCAAAAGAATAAATGTTAAAATTTCATCATTATAGACCATTTTGGGATTGTTCGACAGGTCCGGAGTCATCGTTTTTCATCCGAAAATTGATTTTTTGGACTGTACCAAAAATGACTCAAAATGTCAATTGGATCGTGCCTCATGTTGAATAACCACTTTTTAAACCCTCACAGTGACCAAAATTGCCATTTTTACAGAGTTTTGCTTACTCAAAAGCTTCCATTTTGACCCGTTTCAGGCACAGAAATGACTTTAAACACACTTATTCTAGTTGACAAAGTCATAATTCACATCCAACAGTCATTTAGAGTCAAAAGATTAAATGTTGAAATTTCATCATTATAGACCATTTTGGGATCGTTCGACAGGTCCGGAGTCATCGTTTTTCATCCGAAAATTGATTTTTTGGACTGTACCAAAAATGATTCAAAATGTCAATTGGATCGTGCCTCATGTTGAATAACCACTTTTTATACCCTCACAGTGACCAAAATTGCCATTTTTACAGAGTTTTGCTTGCTCAAAAGCTTCAATTTTGACCCGTTTCAGGCACAGAAATGACTTTAAACACACTTATTCTAGTTGACAAAGTCATAATTCACATCCAACAGTCATTTAGAGTCAAAAGATTAAATGTTAAAATTTCATCATTATAGACCATTTTGGGATCGTTCGACAGGTCCGGAGTCATGGTTTTTCATCCGAAAATTGATTTTTTGGACTGTACCAAAAATGATTCAAAATGTCAATTGGATCATGCCTCATGTTGAATAACCACTTTTGAAACCATCACAGTGACGAAAATTGCCATTTTTACAGAGTTTTGCTTACTCAAAAGCTTCAATTTTGACCCGTTTCAGGCACAGAAATGACTTTAAACACACTTATTTTAGTTGAAAAAGTCATAATTCACTTCCAACAGAAATTTAGAGTCAAAAGATTAAATGTTGAAATTTCATCAATATTGACCATTTGGGATCGTTCGACAGGTCCGGAGTCATCGTTTTTCATCCGAAAATTGATTTTTTGGACTGTACCAAAAATGATTCAAAATGTCAATTGGATCGTGCCTCATGTTGAATAACCACTTTTTAAACCCTCACAGTGACCAAAATTGCCATTTTTACAGAGTTTTGCTTACTCAAAAGCTTCAATTTTGACCCGTTTCAGGCACAGAAATGACTTTAAACACACTTATTTTAGTTGACAAAGTCATAATTCACATTCAACAGTAATTTAGAGTCAAAAGAATAAATGTTAAAATTTCATCATTATAGACCATTTTGGGATTGTTCGACAGGTCCGGAGTCATCGTTTTTCATCCGAAAATTGATTTTTTGGACTGTACCAAAAATGACTCAAAATGTCAATTGGATCGTGGCTCATGTTGAATAACCACTTTTTAAACTCTCACAGTGACCAAAATTGCCATTTTCTACAGAGTTTTGCTTACTCAAAAGCTTCCATTTTGACCCGTTTCAGGCACAGAAATGACTTTAAACACACTTATTCTAGTTGACAAAGTCATAATTCACATCCAACAGTCATTTAGAGTCAAAAGAATAAATGTTAACATTTCATCATTATAGACCATTTTGGGATCGTTCGACAGGTCCGGAGTCATCGTTTTTCATCCGAAAATTGATTTTTTGGACTGTACCAAAAATGATTCAAAATGTCAATTGGATCGTGCCTCATGTTGAATAACCACTTTTTAAACCCTCACAGTGACCAAAATTGCCATTTTTACAGAGTTTTGCTTACTCAAAAGCTTCAATTTTGACCCGTTTCAGGCACAGAAATGACTTTAAACACACTTATTTTAGTTGACAAAGTCATAATTCACATTCAACAGTAATTTAGAGTCAAAAGAATAAATGTTAAAATTTCATCATTATAGACCATTTTGGGATTGTTCGACAGGTCCGGAGTCATCGTTTTTCATCCGAAAATTGATTTTTTGGACTGTACCAAAAATGACTCAAAATGTCAATTGGATCGTGGCTCATGTTGAATAACCACTTTTTAAACTCTCACAGTGACCAAAATTGCCATTTTCTACAGAGTTTTGCTTACTCAAAAGCTTCCATTTTGACCCGTTTCAGGCACAGAAATGATTTTAAACACACTTATTCTAGTTGACAAAGTCATAATTCACATCCAACAGTCATTTAGAGTCAAAAGAATGTTAACATTTCATCATTATAGACCATTTTGGGATCGTTCGACAGGTCCGGAGTCATCGTTTTTCATCCGAAAATTGATTTTTTGGACTGTACCAAAAATGATTCAAAATGTCAATTGGATCGTGCCTCATGTTGAATAACCACTTTTTAAACCCTCACAGTGACCAAAATTGCCATTTTTACAGAGTTTTACTTACTCAAAAGCTTCAATTTTGACCCGTTTCAGGCACAGAAATGACTTTAAACACACTTATTTTAGTTGACAAAGTCATAATTCACATCCAACAGTAATTTAGAGTCAAAAGAATAAATGTTAAAATTTCATCATTATAGACCATTTTGGGATCGTTCAACAGGTCCGTAATCATCGTTTTTCATCCGAAAATTGATTTTTTGGACTGTACCAAAAATGATTCAAAATGTCAATTGGATCATGCCTCATGTTGAATAACCACTTTTTAAACCCTCACAGTGACCAAAATTGCCATTTTTACAGAGTTTTGCTTACTCAAAAGCTTCCATTTTGACCCGTTTCAGGCACAGAAATGACTTTAAACACACTTATTCTAGTTGACAAAGTCATAATTCACATCCAACAGTCATTTAGAGTCAAAAGATTAAATGTTGAAATTTCATCATTATAGACCATTTTGGGATCGTTCGACAGGTCCGGAGTCATCGTTTTTCATCCGAAAATTGATTTTTTGGACTGTACCAAAAATGATTCAAAATGTCAATTGGATCGTGCCTCATGTTGAATAACCACTTTTTATACCCTCACAGTGACCAAAATTGCCATTTTTACAGAGTTTTGCTTGCTCAAAAGCTTCAATTTTGACCCGTTTCAGGCACAGAAATGACTTTAAACACACTTATTCTAGTTGACAAAGTCATAATTCACATCCAACAGTCATTTAGAGTCAAAAGATTAAATGTTAACATTTCATCATTATAGACCAATTTGGGAACGTTCGACAGGTCCGGAGTCATCGTTTTTCATCCGAAAATTGATTTTTTGGACTGTACCAAAAATGATTCAAAATGTCAATTGGATCGTTCCTCATGTTGAATAACCACTTTTTAAACCCTCACAGTGACCAAAATTGCCGTTTTTACAGAGTTTTGCTTACTCAAAAGCTTCAATTTTGACCCATTTCAGGCACAGAAATGACTTTAAACACACTTATTTTAGTTGACAAAGTCATAATTCACATCCAACAGTCATTTAGAGTCAAAAGATTAAATGTTAAAATTTCATCCATATTGACCATTTTGGGATCGTTCGACAGGTCCGGATTCATCGTTTTTCATCCGAAAATGGATTTTTTGGACTGTACCAAAAATGATTCAAAATGTCAATTGGATCTTGCCTCATGTTGAATAACCACTTTTTAAACCCTCACAGTGACCAAAATTGCCATTTTTACAGAGTTTTGCTTTCTCAAAAGCTTCAATTTTGACCCGTTTCAGGCACAGAAATGACTTTAAACACACTTATTCTAGTTGACAAAGTCATAATTCACATCCAACAGTCATTTAGAGTCAAAAGATTAAATGTTAAAATTTCATCATTATAGACCATTTTGGGATCGTTCGACAGGTCCGGAGTCATCGTTTTTCATCCGAAAATTGATTTTTTGGACTGTACCAAAAATGATTCAAAATGTCAATTGGATCGTTCCTCATGTTGAATAACCACTTTTTAAACCCTCACAGTGACCAAAATTGCCATTTTTACAGAGTTTTGCTTACTCAAAAGCTTCAATTTTGACCCATTTCAGGCACAGAAATGACTTTAAACACGCTTATTTTAGTTGACAAAGTCATAATTCACATCCAACAGTCATTTAGAGTCAAAAGATTAAATGTCAAAATTTCATCCATATTGACCATTTTGGGATCGTTCGACAGGTCCGGAGTCATCGTTTTTCATCCGAAAATTGATTTTTTAGACTGTACCAAAAATGATTCAAAATGTCAATTGGATCGTGCCTCATGTTGAATAACCACTTTTTAAACCCTCACAGTGACCAAAATTGCCATTTTTACAGAGTTTTGCTTACTCAAAAGCTTTAATTTTGACCCGTTTCAGGCACAGAAATGACTTTAAACACACTTATTCTAGTTGACAAAGTCATAATTCACATCCAACAGTCATTTAGAGTCAAAAGAATAAATGTTAACATTTCATCATTATAGACCATTTTGGGAACTTTCGACAGGTCCGGAGTCATCGTTTTTCATCCGAAAATTGATTTTTTGGACTGTACCAAAAATGATTCAAAATGTCAATTGGATCGTGCCTCATGTTGAATAACCACTTTTTAAACTCTCACAGTGACCAAAATTGCCATTTTTACAGAGTTTTGCTTACTCAAAAGCTTTAATTTTGACCCGTTTCAGGCACAGAAATGACTTTAAACACACTTATTCTAGTTGACAAAGTCATAATTCACATCCAACAGTCATTTAGAGTCAAAAGAATAAATGTTAACATTTCATCATTATAGACCATTTTGGGAACGTTCGACAGGTCCGGAGTCATCGTTTTTCATCCGAAAATTGATTTTTTGGACTGTACCAAAAATGATTCAAAATGTCAATTGGATCGTGCCTCATGTTGAATAACCACTTTTTAAACCCTCACAGTGACCAAAATTGCCATTTTTACAGAGTTTTGCTTACTCAAAAGCTTCAATTTTGACCCGTTTCAGGCACAGAAATGACTTTAAACACACTTATTTTAGTTGACAAAGTCATAATTCACATCCAACAGTAATTTAGAGTCAAAAGAATAAATGTTAAAATTTCATCATTATAGACCATTTTGGGATCGTTCGACAGGTCCGGAGTCATCTTTTTTCATCCGAAAATTGATTTTTTGGACTGTACCAAAAATGATTCAAAATGTCAATTGGATCATGCCTCATGTTGAATAACCACTTTTTAAACCCTCACAGTGACCAAAATTGCCATTTTTACAGAGTTTTGCTTACTCAAAAGCTTCCATTTTGACCCGTTTCAGGCACAGAAATGACTTTAAACACACTTATTCTAGTTGACTAAGTCATAATTCACATCCAACAGTCATTTAGAGTCAAAAGATTAAATGTTGAAATTTCATCATTATAGACCATTTTGGGATCGTTCGACAGGTCCGGAGTCATCGTTTTTCATCCGAAAATTGATTTTTTGGACTGTACCGAAAATGATTCAAAATGTCAATTGGATCATGCCTCATGTTGAATAACCACTTTTTAAACCCTCACAGTGACCAAAATTGCCATTTTTACAGAGTTTTGCTTACTCAAAAGCTTCCATTTTGACCCGTTTCAGGCACAGAAATGACTTTAAACACACTTATTCTAGTTGACAAAGTCATAATTCACATCCAACAGTCATTTAGAGTCAAAAGAATAAATGTTAAAATGTCATCATTATAGACCATTTTGGGATCGTTCGACAGGTCCGGAGTCATCGTTTTTCATCCGAAAATTGATTTTTTGGACTGTACCAAAAATGATTCAAAATGTCAATTGGATCGTGCCTCATGTTGAATAACCACTTTTTAAACCCTCACAGTGACCAAAATTGCCATTTTTACAGAGTTTTGCTTGCTCAAAAGCTTCAATTTTGACCCGTTTCAGGCACAGAAATGACTTTAAACACACTTATTCTAGTTGACAAAGTCATAATTCACATCCAACAGTCATTTAGAGTCAAAAGATTAAATGTTAAAATTTCATCATTATAGACCATTTTGGGAACGTTCGACAGGTCCGGAGTCATCGTTTTTCATCCGAAAATTTATTTTTTGGACTGTACCAAAAATGATTCAAAATGTCAATTGGATCGTGTCTCATGTTGAATAACCACTTTTTAAACCCTCACAGTGACCAAAATTGCCATTTTTACAGAGTTTTGCTTACTCAAAAGCTTCAATTTTGACCTGTTTCAGGCACAGAAATGACTTTAAACACACTTATTTTAGTTGAAAAAGTCATAATTCACATCCAACAGTCATTTAGAGTCAAAAGAATAATTGTTAACATTTCATCATTATATACCATTTTGGGAACGTTCGACAGGTCCGGAGTCATCGTTTTTCATCCGAAAATTGATTTTTTGGACTGTACCAAAAATGATTCAAAATGTCAATTGGATCGTTCCTCATGTTGAATAACCACTTTTTAAACTCTCACAGTGACCAAAATTGCCATTTTTACAGAGTTTTGCTTACTCAAAAGCTTCAATTTTGACCTGTTTCAGGCACAGAAATGACTTTAAACACACTTATTTTAGTTGAAAAAGTCATAATTCACATCCAACAGTCATTTAGAGTCAAAAGATTAAATGTTGAAATTTCATCCATATTGACCATTTGGGATCGTTCGACAGGTCCGGAGTCATCGTTTTTCATCCGAAAATTGATTTTTGGACTGTACCAAAAATGATTCAAAATGTCAATTGGATCGTGCCTCATGTTGAATAACCACTTTTTAAACCCTCACAGTGACCCAAATTGCCATTTTTACAGAGTTTTGCTTACTCAAAAGCTTTAATTTTGACCCGTTTCAGGCACAGAAATGACTTTAAACACACGTATTCTAGTTGACAAAGTCATAATTCACATCCAACAGTCATTTAGAGTCAAAAGAATAATTGTTAAAATTTCATCATTATAGACCATTTTGGGAACGTTCGACAGGTCCGGAGTCATCGTTTTTCATCCGAAAATTGATTTTTTGGACTGTACCAAAAATGATTCAAAATGTCAATTGGATCGTTCCTCATGTTGAATAACCACTTTTTAAACCCTCACAGTGACCAAAATTGCCATTTTTACAGAGTTTTGCTTACTCAAAAGCTTCAATTTTGACCCGTTTCAGGCACAGAAATGACTTTAAACACACTTATTTTAGTTGACAAAGTCATAATTCACATCCAACAGTCATTTAGAGTCAAAAGATTAAATGTTAAAATTTCATCCATATTGACCATTTTGGGATCGTTCGACAGGTCCGGAGTCATCGTTTTTCATCCGAAAATTGATTTTTTGGACTGTACCAAAAATGATTCAAAATGTCAATTGGATCGTGCCTCATGTTGAATAACCACTTTTTAAACCCTCACAGTGACCAAAATTGCCATTTTTACAGAGTTTTGCTTACTCAAAAGCTTCAATTTTGACCCGTTTCAGGCACAGAAATGACTTTAAACACACTTATTTTAGTTGACAAAGTCATAATACACATCCAACAGTAATTTAGAGTCAAAAGAATAAATGTTAAAATTTCATCATTATAGACCATTTTGGGATCGTTCGACAGGTCTGGAGTCATCGTTTTTCATCCGAAAATTGATTTTTGGGACTGTACCAAAAATGATTCAAAATGTCAATTGGATCATGCCTCATGTTGAATAACCACTTTTTAAGCCCTCACAGTGACCAAGATTGCCATTTTTACAGAGTTTTGCTTACTCAAAAGCTTGAATTTTGACCCGTTTCAGGCACAGAAATGACTTTAAACACACTTATTTTAGTTGACAAAGTCATAATTCACATCCAACAGTCATTTAGAGTCAAAAGATTAAATGTTGAAATTTCATCATTATAGACCATTTTGGGATCGTTCGACAGGTCCGGAGTCATCGTTTTTCATCCGAAAATTGATTTTTTGGACTGTACCAAAAATGATTCAAAATGTCAATTGGATCGTGCCTCATGTTGAATAACCACTTTTTAAACTCTCACAGCGACCAAAATTGCCATTTTTACAGAGTTTTGCTTACTCAAAAGCTTCAATTTTGACCCATTTCAGGCACAGAAATGACTTTAAACACACTTATTTTAGTTGACAAAGTCATAATTCACATCCAACAGTAATTTAGAGTCAAAAGATTAAATGTTAAAATTTCATCCATATTGACCATTTTGGGATCGTTTGACAGGTCCGGAGTCATCGTTTTTCATCCGAAAATTGATTTTTTTGGACTGTACCAAAAATGATTCAAAATGTCAATTGGATCGTGCCTCATGTTGAATAACCACTTTTTAAACCCTCACAGTGACCAAAATTGCCATTTTTACAGAGTTTTGCTTACTCAAAAGCTTGAATTTTGACCCGTTTCAGGCACAGAAATGACTTTAAACACACTTATTTTAGTTGACAAAGTCATAATTCACATCCAACAGTCATTTAGAGTCAAAAGAATAAATGTTAACATTTCATCATTATAGACCATTTTGGGAACGTTTGACAGGTCCGGAGTCATCGTTTTTCATCCGAAAATTGATTTTTTGGACTGTACCAAAAATGATTCAAAATGTCAATTGGATCGTGCCTCATGTTGAATAACCACTTTTTAAACCCTCACAGCGACCAAAATTGCCATTTTTACAGAGTTTTGCTTACTCAAAAGCTTCAATTTTGACCCATTTCAGGCACAGAAATGACTTTAAACACACTTATTTTAGTTGACAAAGTCATAATTCACATCCAACAGTCATTTAGAGTCAAAAGATTAAATGTTAAAATTTCATCCATATTGACCATTTTGGGATCGTTCGACAGGTCCGGAGTCATCGTTTTTCATCCGAAAATTGATTTTTTGGACTGTACCAAAAATGATTCAAAATGTCAATTGGATCGTGCCTCATGTTGAATAACCACTTTTTAAACCCTCACAGTGGCCAAAATTGTTATTTTTACAGAGTTTTGCTTGCTCAAAAGCTTCAATTTTGACCCGTTTCAGGCACAGAAATGACTTTAAACACACTTATTCTAGTTGACAAAGTCATAATTCACATCCAACAGTCATTTAGAGTCAAAAGATTAAATGTTAACATTTCATCATTATAGACCATTTTGGGAACGTTCGACAGGTCCGGAGTCATCGTTTTTCATCCGAAAATTGATTTTTTGGACTGTACCAAAAATGATTCAAAATGTGAATTGAATCGTTCCTCATGTTGAATAACCACTTTTTAAACCCTCACAGTGACCAAAATTGCCATTTTTACAGAGTTTTGCTTACTCAAAAGCTTCAATTTTTACCCGTTTCAGGCACAGAAATGACTTTAAGCACACCTATTTTAGTTGACAAAGTCATAATTCACATCCAACAGTCATTTAGAGTCAAAAGATTAAATGTTAAAATTTCATCATTATAGACCATTTTGGGAACGTTCAACAGGTCCGGAGTCATCGTTTTTCATCCGAAAATTGATTTTTTGGACTGTACCAAAAATGATTCAAAATGTCAATTGGATCATGCCTCATGTTGAATAACCACTTTTTAAACCCTCACAGTGACCAAAATTGTCATTTTTACAGAGTTTCGCTTACTCAAAAGCTTCAATTTTGACCCGTTTCAGGCACAGAATGGACTTTAAGCACACTTATTTTAGTTGACAAAGTCATAATTCACATCCAACAGTAATTTAGAGTCAAAAGATTAAATGTTAAAATTTCATCATTATAGACCATTTTGGGATCGTTCGACAGGTCCGGAGTCATGGTTTTTCATCCGAAAATTGATTTTTTGGACTGTACCAAAAATGATTCAAAATGTCAATTGGATCATGCCTCATGTTGAATAACCACTTTTGAAACCCTCACAGTGACCAAAATTGCCATTTTTACAGAGTTTTGCTTACTCAAAAGCTTCCATTTTGACCCGTTTCAGGCACAGAAATGACTTTAAACACACTTATTCTAGTTGACAAAGTCATAATTCACATCCAACAGTCATTTAGAGTCAAAAGATTAAATGTTAAAATTTCATCATTATAGACCATTTTGGGATCGTTCGACAGGTCCGGAGTCATCGTTTTTCATCCGAAAATTGATTTTTTGGACTGTACCAAAAATGATTCAAAATGTCAATTGGATCATGGCTCATGTTGAATAACCACTTTTCAAACCCTCACAGTGACCAAAATTGTCATTTTTACAGAGTTATGCTTACTCAAAAGCTTCAATTTTGACCCGTTTCAGGCACAGAAATGACTTTAAACACACTTATTTTAGTTGACAAAGTCATAATTCACATCCAACAGTCATTTAGAGTCAAAAGATTCAAATGTTGAAATTTCATCATTATAGACCATTTTGGGATCGTTCGACAGGTCTGGAGTCATCGTTTTTCATCCGAAAATGGATTTTTTGGACTGTACCAAAAATGATTCAAAATGTCAATTGGATCTTGCCTCATGTTGAATAACCACTTTTTAAACCCTCACAGTGACCAAAATTGCTATTTTTACAGAGTTTTGCTTTCTCAAAAGCTTCAATTTTGACCCGTTTCAGGCACAGAAATGACTTTAAACACACTTATTCTAGTTGACAAAGTCATAATTCACATCCAACAGTCATTTAGAGTCAAAAGATTAAATGTTAAAATTTCATCATTATAGACCATTTTGGGATCGTTCGACAGGTCCGGAGTCATCGTTTTTCATCCGAAAATTGATTTTTTGGACTGTACCAAAAATGATTCAAAATGTCAATTGGATCGTGCCTCATGTTGAATAACCACTTTTGAAACCCTCACAGTGACCAAAATTGCCATTTTTACAGAGTTTTGCTTACTCAAAAGCTTCCATTTTGACCCGTTTCAGGCACAGAAATGACTTTAAACACACTTATTCTAGTTGACAAAGTCATAATTCACATCCAACAGTCATTTAGAGTCAAAAGATTAAATGTTAAAATTTCATCATTATAGACCATTTTGGGATCGTTCGACAGGTCCGGAGTCATCGTTTTTCATCCGAAAATTGATTTTTTGGACTGTACCAAAAATGATTCAAAATGTCAATTGGATCATGGCTCATGTTGAATAACCACTTTTCAAACCCTCACAGTGACCAAAATTGCCATTTTTACAGAGTTTTGCTTACTCAAAAGCTTCAATTTTGACCCGTTTCAGGCACAGAAATGACTTTAAACACACTTATTTTAGTTGACAAAGTCATAATTCACATCCAACAGTCATTTAGAGTCAAAAGATTCAAATGTTGAAATTTCATCATTATAGACCATTTTGGGATCGTTCGACAGGTCTGGAGTCATCGTTTTTCATCCGAAAATGGATTTTTTGGACTGTACCAAAAATGATTCAAAATGTCAATTGGATCTTGCCTCATGTTGAATAACCACTTTTTAAACCCTCACAGTGACCAAAATTGCCATTTTTACAGAGTTTTGCTTTCTCAAAAGCTTCAATTTTGACCCGTTTCAGGCACAGAAATGACTTTAAACACACTTATTCTAGTTGACAAAGTCATAATTCACATCCAACAGTCATTTAGAGTCAAAAGATTAAATGTTAAAATTTCATCATTATAGACCATTTTGGGATCGTTCGACAGGTCCGGAGTCATCGTTTTTCATCCGAAAATTGATTTTTTGGACTGTACCAAAAATGATTCAAAATGTCAATTGGATCGTGCCTCATGTTGAATAACCACTTTTTAAACCCTCACAGTGACCAAAATTGCCATTTTTACAGAGTTTTGCTTACTCAAAAGCTTCAATTTTGACCCGTTTCAGGCACAGAAATGACTTTAAACACACTTATTTTAGTTGACAAAGTCATAATTCACATCCAACAGTCATTTAGAGTCAAAAGATTAAATGTTAAAATTTCATCCATATTGACCATTTTGGGATCGTTCGACAGGTCCGGAGTCATCGTTTTTCATTCGAAAAATGATTTTTTGGACTGTACCAAAAATGATTCAAAATGTCAATTGGATCGTGCCTCATGTTGAATAACCACTTTTTAAACCCTCACAGAGACCAAAATTGCCACTTTTACAGAGTTTTGCTTACTCAAAAGCTTCAATTTTGACCGGTTTCAGGCACAGAAATGACTTTAAACACACTTATTTTAGTTGACAAAGTCATAATTCACATCCAACAGTAATTTAGAGTCAAAAGAATAAATGTTAAAATTTCATCATTATAGACCATTTTGGGATCGTTCGACAGGTCCGGAGTCATCGTTTTTCATCCGAAAATTGATTTTTTGGACTGTACCAAAAATGATTCAAAATGTCAATTGGATCATGCCTCATGTTGAATAACCACTTTTTAAACCCTCACAGTGACCAAAATTGCCATTTTTACAGAGTTTTGCTTACTCAAAAGCTTCCATTTTGACCCGTTTCAGGCACAGAAATGACTTTAAACACACTTATTCTAGTTGACAAAGTCATAATTCACATCCAACAGTCATTTAGAGTCAAAAGATTAAATGTTAAAATTTCATCATTATAGACCATTTTGGGATCGTTCGACAGGTCCGGAGTCATCGTTTTTGATCCGAAAATTGATTTTTTGGACTGTACCAAAAATGATTCAAAATGTCAATTGGATCATGGCTCATGTTGAATAACCACTTTTCAAACCCTCACAGTGACCAAAATTGCCATTTTTACAGAGTTTTGCTTACTCAAAAGCTTCAATTTTGACCCGTTTCAGGCACAGAAATGACTTTAAACACACTTATTTTAGTTGACAAAGTCATAATTCACATCCAACAGTCATTTAGAGTCAAAAGATTCAAATGTTGAAATTTCATCATTATAGACCATTTTGGGATCGTTCGACAGGTCTGGAGTCATCGTTTTTCATCCGAAAATGGATTTTTTGGACTGTACCAAAAATGATTCAAAATGTCAATTGGATCTTGCCTCATGTTGAATAACCACTTTTTAAACCCTCACAGTGACCAAAATTGCCATTTTTACAGAGTTTTGCTTTCTCAAAAGCTTCAATTTTGACCCGTTTCAGGCACAGAAATGACTTTAAACACACTTATTTTAGTTGACAAAGTCATAATACACATCCAACAGTAATTTAGAGTCAAAAGAATAAATGTTAAAATTTCATCATTATAGACCATTTTGGGATCGTTCGACAGGTCTGGAGTCATCGTTTTTCATCCGAAAATTGATTTTTTGGACTGTACCAAAAATGATTCAAAATGTCAATTGGATCATGCCTCATGTTGAATAACCACTTTTTAAACCCTCACAGTGACCAAAATTGCCATTTTTACAGAGTTTTGCTTACTCAAAAGCTTCCATTTTGACCCGTTTCAGGCACAGAAATGACTTTAAACACACTTATTCTAGTTGACAAAGTCATAATTCACATCCAACAGTCATTTAGAGTCAAAAGATTAAATGTTGAAATTTCATCATTATAGACCATTTTGGGATCGTTCGACAGGTCCGGAGTCATCGTTTTTCATCCGAAAATTGATTTTTTGGACTGTACCAAAAATGATTCAAAATGTCAATTGGATCGTGCCTCATGTTGAATAACCACTTTTTATACCCTCACAGTGACCAAAATTGCCATTTTTACAGAGTTTTGCTTGCTCAAAAGCTTCAATTTTGACCCGTTTCAGGCACAGAAATGACTTTAAACACACTTATTCTAGTTGACAAAGTCATAATTCACATCCAACAGTCATTTAGAGTCAAAAGATTAAATGTTAACATTTCATCATTATAGACCAATTTGGGAACGTTCGACAGGTCCGGAGTCATCGTTTTTCATCCGAAAATTGATTTTTTGGACTGTACCAAAAATGATTCAAAATGTCAATTGGATCGTTCCTCATGTTGAATAACCACTTTTTAAACCCTCACAGTGACCAAAATTGCCGTTTTTACAGAGTTTTGCTTACTCAAAAGCTTCAATTTTGACCCATTTCAGGCACAGAAATGACTTTAAACACACTTATTTTAGTTGACAAAGTCATAATTCACATCCAACAGTCATTTAGAGTCAAAAGATTAAATGTTAAAATTTCATCCATATTGACCATTTTGGGATCGTTCGACAGGTCCGGATTCATCGTTTTTCATCCGAAAATGGATTTTTTGGACTGTACCAAAAATGATTCAAAATGTCAATTGGATCTTGCCTCATGTTGAATAACCACTTTTTAAACCCTCACAGTGACCAAAATTGCCATTTTTACAGAGTTTTGCTTTCTCAAAAGCTTCAATTTTGACCCGTTTCAGGCACAGAAATGACTTTAAACACACTTATTCTAGTTGACAAAGTCATAATTCACATCCAACAGTCATTTAGAGTCAAAAGATTAAATGTTAAAATTTCATCATTATAGACCATTTTGGGATCGTTCGACAGGTCCGGAGTCATCGTTTTTCATCCGAAAATTGATTTTTTGGACTGTACCAAAAATGATTCAAAATGTCAATTGGATCGTTCCTCATGTTGAATAACCACTTTTTAAACCCTCACAGTGACCAAAATTGCCATTTTTACAGAGTTTTGCTTACTCAAAAGCTTCAATTTTGACCCATTTCAGGCACAGAAATGACTTTAAACACGCTTATTTTAGTTGACAAAGTCATAATTCACATCCAACAGTCATTTAGAGTCAAAAGATTAAATGTCAAAATTTCATCCATATTGACCATTTTGGGATCGTTCGACAGGTCCGGAGTCATCGTTTTTCATCCGAAAATTGATTTTTTAGACTGTACCAAAAATGATTCAAAATGTCAATTGGATCGTGCCTCATGTTGAATAACCACTTTTTAAACCCTCACAGTGACCAAAATTGCCATTTTTACAGAGTTTTGCTTACTCAAAAGCTTTAATTTTGACCCGTTTCAGGCACAGAAATGACTTTAAACACACTTATTCTAGTTGACAAAGTCATAATTCACATCCAACAGTCATTTAGAGTCAAAAGAATAAATGTTAACATTTCATCATTATAGACCATTTTGGGAACTTTCGACAGGTCCGGAGTCATCGTTTTTCATCCGAAAATTGATTTTTTGGACTGTACCAAAAATGATTCAAAATGTCAATTGGATCGTGCCTCATGTTGAATAACCACTTTTTAAACTCTCACAGTGACCAAAATTGCCATTTTTACAGAGTTTTGCTTACTCAAAAGCTTTAATTTTGACCCGTTTCAGGCACAGAAATGACTTTAAACACACTTATTCTAGTTGACAAAGTCATAATTCACATCCAACAGTCATTTAGAGTCAAAAGAATAAATGTTAACATTTCATCATTATAGACCATTTTGGGAACGTTCGACAGGTCCGGAGTCATCGTTTTTCATCCGAAAATTGATTTTTTGGACTGTACCAAAAATGATTCAAAATGTCAATTGGATCGTGCCTCATGTTGAATAACCACTTTTTAAACCCTCACAGTGACCAAAATTGCCATTTTTACAGAGTTTTGCTTACTCAAAAGCTTCAATTTTGACCCGTTTCAGGCACAGAAATGACTTTAAACACACTTATTTTAGTTGACAAAGTCATAATTCACATCCAACAGTAATTTAGAGTCAAAAGAATAAATGTTAAAATTTCATCATTATAGACCATTTTGGGATCGTTCGACAGGTCCGGAGTCATCTTTTTTCATCCGAAAATTGATTTTTTGGACTGTACCAAAAATGATTCAAAATGTCAATTGGATCATGCCTCATGTTGAATAACCACTTTTTAAACCCTCACAGTGACCAAAATTGCCATTTTTACAGAGTTTTGCTTACTCAAAAGCTTCAATTTTTACCCGTTTCAGGCACAGAAATGACTTTAAGCACACCTATTTTAGTTGACAAAGTCATAATTCACATCCAACAGTCATTTAGAGTCAAAAGATTAAATGTTAAAATTTCATCATTATAGACCATTTTGGGAACGTTCAACAGGTCCGGAGTCATCGTTTTTCATCCGAAAATTGATTTTTTGGACTGTACCAAAAATGATTCAAAATGTCAATTGGATCATGCCTCATGTTGAATAACCACTTTTTAAACCCTCACAGTGACCAAAATTGTCATTTTTACAGAGTTTCGCTTACTCAAAAGCTTCAATTTTGACCCGTTTCAGGCACAGAATGGACTTTAAGCACACTTATTTTAGTTGACAAAGTCATAATTCACATCCAACAGTAATTTAGAGTCAAAAGATTAAATGTTAAAATTTCATCATTATAGACCATTTTGGGATCGTTCGACAGGTCCGGAGTCATGGTTTTTCATCCGAAAATTGATTTTTTGGACTGTACCAAAAATGATTCAAAATGTCAATTGGATCATGCCTCATGTTGAATAACCACTTTTGAAACCCTCACAGTGACCAAAATTGCCATTTTTACAGAGTTTTGCTTACTCAAAAGCTTCCATTTTGACCCGTTTCAGGCACAGAAATGACTTTAAACACACTTATTCTAGTTGACAAAGTCATAATTCACATCCAACAGTCATTTAGAGTCAAAAGATTAAATGTTAAAATTTCATCATTATAGACCATTTTGGGATCGTTCGACAGGTCCGGAGTCATCGTTTTTCATCCGAAAATTGATTTTTTGGACTGTACCAAAAATGATTCAAAATGTCAATTGGATCATGGCTCATGTTGAATAACCACTTTTCAAACCCTCACAGTGACCAAAATTGTCATTTTTACAGAGTTATGCTTACTCAAAAGCTTCAATTTTGACCCGTTTCAGGCACAGAAATGACTTTAAACACACTTATTTTAGTTGACAAAGTCATAATTCACATCCAACAGTCATTTAGAGTCAAAAGATTCAAATGTTGAAATTTCATCATTATAGACCATTTTGGGATCGTTCGACAGGTCTGGAGTCATCGTTTTTCATCCGAAAATGGATTTTTTGGACTGTACCAAAAATGATTCAAAATGTCAATTGGATCTTGCCTCATGTTGAATAACCACTTTTTAAACCCTCACAGTGACCAAAATTGCCATTTTTACAGAGTTTTGCTTTCTCAAAAGCTTCAATTTTGACCCGTTTCAGGCACAGAAATGACTTTAAACACACTTATTCTAGTTGACAAAGTCATAATTCACATCCAACAGTCATTTAGAGTCAAAAGATTAAATGTTAAAATTTCATCATTATAGACCATTTTGGGATCGTTCGACAGGTCCGGAGTCATCGTTTTTCATCCGAAAATTGATTTTTTGGACTGTACCAAAAATGATTCAAAATGTCAATTGGATCGTGCCTCATGTTGAATAACCACTTTTGAAACCCTCACAGTGACCAAAATTGCCATTTTTACAGAGTTTTGCTTACTCAAAAGCTTCCATTTTGACCCGTTTCAGGCACAGAAATGACTTTAAACACACTTATTCTAGTTGACAAAGTCATAATTCACATCCAACAGTCATTTAGAGTCAAAAGATTAAATGTTAAAATTTCATCATTATAGACCATTTTGGGATCGTTCGACAGGTCCGGAGTCATCGTTTTTCATCCGAAAATTGATTTTTTGGACTGTACCAAAAATGATTCAAAATGTCAATTGGATCATGGCTCATGTTGAATAACCACTTTTCAAACCCTCACAGTGACCAAAATTGCCATTTTTACAGAGTTTTGCTTACTCAAAAGCTTCAATTTTGACCCGTTTCAGGCACAGAAATGACTTTAAACACACTTATTTTAGTTGACAAAGTCATAATTCACATCCAACAGTCATTTAGAGTCAAAAGATTCAAATGTTGAAATTTCATCATTATAGACCATTTTGGGATCGTTCGACAGGTCTGGAGTCATCGTTTTTCATCCGAAAATGGATTTTTTGGACTGTACCAAAAATGATTCAAAATGTCAATTGGATCTTGCCTCATGTTGAATAACCACTTTTTAAACCCTCACAGTGACCAAAATTGCCATTTTTACAGAGTTTTGCTTTCTCAAAAGCTTCAATTTTGACCCGTTTCAGGCACAGAAATGACTTTAAACACACTTATTCTAGTTGACAAAGTCATAATTCACATCCAACAGTCATTTAGAGTCAAAAGATTAAATGTTAAAATTTCATCATTATAGACCATTTTGGGATCGTTCGACAGGTCCGGAGTCATCGTTTTTCATCCGAAAATTGATTTTTTGGACTGTACCAAAAATGATTCAAAATGTCAATTGGATCGTGCCTCATGTTGAATAACCACTTTTTAAACCCTCACAGTGACCAAAATTGCCATTTTTACAGAGTTTTGCTTACTCAAAAGCTTCAATTTTGACCCGTTTCAGGCACAGAAATGACTTTAAACACACTTATTTTAGTTGACAAAGTCATAATTCACATCCAACAGTCATTTAGAGTCAAAAGATTAAATGTTAAAATTTCATCCATATTGACCATTTTGGGATCGTTCGACAGGTCCGGAGTCATCGTTTTTCATTCGAAAAATGATTTTTTGGACTGTACCAAAAATGATTCAAAATGTCAATTGGATCGTGCCTCATGTTGAATAACCACTTTTTAAACCCTCACAGAGACCAAAATTGCCACTTTTACAGAGTTTTGCTTACTCAAAAGCTTCAATTTTGACCGGTTTCAGGCACAGAAATGACTTTAAACACACTTATTTTAGTTGACAAAGTCATAATTCACATCCAACAGTAATTTAGAGTCAAAAGAATAAATGTTAAAATTTCATCATTATAGACCATTTTGGGATCGTTCGACAGGTCCGGAGTCATCGTTTTTCATCCGAAAATTGATTTTTTGGACTGTACCAAAAATGATTCAAAATGTCAATTGGATCATGCCTCATGTTGAATAACCACTTTTTAAACCCTCACAGTGACCAAAATTGCCATTTTTACAGAGTTTTGCTTACTCAAAAGCTTCCATTTTGACCCGTTTCAGGCACAGAAATGACTTTAAACACACTTATTCTAGTTGACAAAGTCATAATTCACATCCAACAGTCATTTAGAGTCAAAAGATTAAATGTTAAAATTTCATCATTATAGACCATTTTGGGATCGTTCGACAGGTCCGGAGTCATCGTTTTTGATCCGAAAATTGATTTTTTGGACTGTACCAAAAATGATTCAAAATGTCAATTGGATCATGGCTCATGTTGAATAACCACTTTTCAAACCCTCACAGTGACCAAAATTGCCATTTTTACAGAGTTTTGCTTACTCAAAAGCTTCAATTTTGACCCGTTTCAGGCACAGAAATGACTTTAAACACACTTATTTTAGTTGACAAAGTCATAATTCACATCCAACAGTCATTTAGAGTCAAAAGATTCAAATGTTGAAATTTCATCATTATAGACCATTTTGGGATCGTTCGACAGGTCTGGAGTCATCGTTTTTCATCCGAAAATGGATTTTTTGGACTGTACCAAAAATGATTCAAAATGTCAATTGGATCTTGCCTCATGTTGAATAACCACTTTTTAAACCCTCACAGTGACCAAAATTGCCATTTTTACAGAGTTTTGCTTTCTCAAAAGCTTCAATTTTGACCCGTTTCAGGCACAGAAATGACTTTAAACACACTTATTTTAGTTGACAAAGTCATAATACACATCCAACAGTAATTTAGAGTCAAAAGAATAAATGTTAAAATTTCATCATTATAGACCATTTTGGGATCGTTCGACAGGTCTGGAGTCATCGTTTTTCATCCGAAAATTGATTTTTTGGACTGTACCAAAAATGATTCAAAATGTCAATTGGATCATGCCTCATGTTGAATAACCACTTTTTAAACCCTCACAGTGACCAAAATTGCCATTTTTACAGAGTTTTGCTTACTCAAAAGCTTCCATTTTGACCCGTTTCAGGCACAGAAATGACTTTAAACACACTTATTCTAGTTGACAAAGTCATAATTCACATCCAACAGTCATTTAGAGTCAAAAGATTAAATGTTGAAATTTCATCATTATAGACCATTTTGGGATCGTTCGACAGGTCCGGAGTCATCGTTTTTCATCCGAAAATTGATTTTTTGGACTGTACCAAAAATGATTCAAAATGTCAATTGGATCGTGCCTCATGTTGAATAACCACTTTTTATACCCTCACAGTGACCAAAATTGCCATTTTTACAGAGTTTTGCTTGCTCAAAAGCTTCAATTTTGACCCGTTTCAGGCACAGAAATGACTTTAAACACACTTATTCTAGTTGACAAAGTCATAATTCACATCCAACAGTCATTTAGAGTCAAAAGATTAAATGTTAACATTTCATCATTATAGACCAATTTGGGAACGTTCGACAGGTCCGGAGTCATCGTTTTTCATCCGAAAATTGATTTTTTGGACTGTACCAAAAATGATTCAAAATGTCAATTGGATCGTTCCTCATGTTGAATAACCACTTTTTAAACCCTCACAGTGACCAAAATTGCCGTTTTTACAGAGTTTTGCTTACTCAAAAGCTTCAATTTTGACCCATTTCAGGCACAGAAATGACTTTAAACACACTTATTTTAGTTGACAAAGTCATAATTCACATCCAACAGTCATTTAGAGTCAAAAGATTAAATGTTAAAATTTCATCCATATTGACCATTTTGGGATCGTTCGACAGGTCCGGATTCATCGTTTTTCATCCGAAAATGGATTTTTTGGACTGTACCAAAAATGATTCAAAATGTCAATTGGATCTTGCCTCATGTTGAATAACCACTTTTTAAACCCTCACAGTGACCAAAATTGCCATTTTTACAGAGTTTTGCTTTCTCAAAAGCTTCAATTTTGACCCGTTTCAGGCACAGAAATGACTTTAAACACACTTATTCTAGTTGACAAAGTCATAATTCACATCCAACAGTCATTTAGAGTCAAAAGATTAAATGTTAAAATTTCATCATTATAGACCATTTTGGGATCGTTCGACAGGTCCGGAGTCATCGTTTTTCATCCGAAAATTGATTTTTTGGACTGTACCAAAAATGATTCAAAATGTCAATTGGATCGTTCCTCATGTTGAATAACCACTTTTTAAACCCTCACAGTGACCAAAATTGCCATTTTTACAGAGTTTTGCTTACTCAAAAGCTTCAATTTTGACCCATTTCAGGCACAGAAATGACTTTAAACACGCTTATTTTAGTTGACAAAGTCATAATTCACATCCAACAGTCATTTAGAGTCAAAAGATTAAATGTCAAAATTTCATCCATATTGACCATTTTGGGATCGTTCGACAGGTCCGGAGTCATCGTTTTTCATCCGAAAATTGATTTTTTAGACTGTACCAAAAATGATTCAAAATGTCAATTGGATCGTGCCTCATGTTGAATAACCACTTTTTAAACCCTCACAGTGACCAAAATTGCCATTTTTACAGAGTTTTGCTTACTCAAAAGCTTTAATTTTGACCCGTTTCAGGCACAGAAATGACTTTAAACACACTTATTCTAGTTGACAAAGTCATAATTCACATCCAACAGTCATTTAGAGTCAAAAGAATAAATGTTAACATTTCATCATTATAGACCATTTTGGGAACTTTCGACAGGTCCGGAGTCATCGTTTTTCATCCGAAAATTGATTTTTTGGACTGTACCAAAAATGATTCAAAATGTCAATTGGATCGTGCCTCATGTTGAATAACCACTTTTTAAACTCTCACAGTGACCAAAATTGCCATTTTTACAGAGTTTTGCTTACTCAAAAGCTTTAATTTTGACCCGTTTCAGGCACAGAAATGACTTTAAACACACTTATTCTAGTTGACAAAGTCATAATTCACATCCAACAGTCATTTAGAGTCAAAAGAATAAATGTTAACATTTCATCATTATAGACCATTTTGGGAACGTTCGACAGGTCCGGAGTCATCGTTTTTCATCCGAAAATTGATTTTTTGGACTGTACCAAAAATGATTCAAAATGTCAATTGGATCGTGCCTCATGTTGAATAACCACTTTTTAAACCCTCACAGTGACCAAAATTGCCATTTTTACAGAGTTTTGCTTACTCAAAAGCTTCAATTTTGACCCGTTTCAGGCACAGAAATGACTTTAAACACACTTATTTTAGTTGACAAAGTCATAATTCACATCCAACAGTAATTTAGAGTCAAAAGAATAAATGTTAAAATTTCATCATTATAGACCATTTTGGGATCGTTCGACAGGTCCGGAGTCATCTTTTTTCATCCGAAAATTGATTTTTTGGACTGTACCAAAAATGATTCAAAATGTCAATTGGATCATGCCTCATGTTGAATAACCACTTTTTAAACCCTCACAGTGACCAAAATTGCCATTTTTACAGAGTTTTGCTTACTCAAAAGCTTCCATTTTGACCCGTTTCAGGCACAGAAATGACTTTAAACACACTTATTCTAGTTGACTAAGTCATAATTCACATCCAACAGTCATTTAGAGTCAAAAGATTAAATGTTGAAATTTCATCATTATAGACCATTTTGGGATCGTTCGACAGGTCCGGAGTCATCGTTTTTCATCCGAAAATTGATTTTTTGGACTGTACCGAAAATGATTCAAAATGTCAATTGGATCATGCCTCATGTTGAATAACCACTTTTTAAACCCTCACAGTGACCAAAATTGCCATTTTTACAGAGTTTTGCTTACTCAAAAGCTTCCATTTTGACCCGTTTCAGGCACAGAAATGACTTTAAACACACTTATTCTAGTTGACAAAGTCATAATTCACATCCAACAGTCATTTAGAGTCAAAAGAATAAATGTTAAAATGTCATCATTATAGACCATTTTGGGATCGTTCGACAGGTCCGGAGTCATCGTTTTTCATCCGAAAATTGATTTTTTGGACTGTACCAAAAATGATTCAAAATGTCAATTGGATCGTGCCTCATGTTGAATAACCACTTTTTAAACCCTCACAGTGACCAAAATTGCCATTTTTACAGAGTTTTGCTTGCTCAAAAGCTTCAATTTTGACCCGTTTCAGGCACAGAAATGACTTTAAACACACTTATTCTAGTTGACAAAGTCATAATTCACATCCAACAGTCATTTAGAGTCAAAAGATTAAATGTTAAAATTTCATCATTATAGACCATTTTGGGAACGTTCGACAGGTCCGGAGTCATCGTTTTTCATCCGAAAATTTATTTTTTGGACTGTACCAAAAATGATTCAAAATGTCAATTGGATCGTGTCTCATGTTGAATAACCACTTTTTAAACCCTCACAGTGACCAAAATTGCCATTTTTACAGAGTTTTGCTTACTCAAAAGCTTCAATTTTGACCTGTTTCAGGCACAGAAATGACTTTAAACACACTTATTTTAGTTGAAAAAGTCATAATTCACATCCAACAGTCATTTAGAGTCAAAAGAATAATTGTTAACATTTCATCATTATATACCATTTTGGGAACGTTCGACAGGTCCGGAGTCATCGTTTTTCATCCGAAAATTGATTTTTTGGACTGTACCAAAAATGATTCAAAATGTCAATTGGATCGTTCCTCATGTTGAATAACCACTTTTTAAACTCTCACAGTGACCAAAATTGCCATTTTTACAGAGTTTTGCTTACTCAAAAGCTTCAATTTTGACCTGTTTCAGGCACAGAAATGACTTTAAACACACTTATTTTAGTTGAAAAAGTCATAATTCACATCCAACAGTCATTTAGAGTCAAAAGATTAAATGTTGAAATTTCATCCATATTGACCATTTGGGATCGTTCGACAGGTCCGGAGTCATCGTTTTTCATCCGAAAATTGATTTTTGGACTGTACCAAAAATGATTCAAAATGTCAATTGGATCGTGCCTCATGTTGAATAACCACTTTTTAAACCCTCACAGTGACCAAAATTGCCATTTTTACAGAGTTTTGCTTACTCAAAAGCTTTAATTTTGACCCGTTTCAGGCACAGAAATGATTTTAAACACACGTATTCTAGTTGACAAAGTCATAATTCACATCCAACAGTCATTTAGAGTCAAAAGAATAATTGTTAAAATTTCATCATTATAGACCATTTTGGGAACGTTCGACAGGTCCGGAGTCATCGTTTTTCATCCGAAAATTGATTTTTTGGACTGTACCAAAAATGATTCAAAATGTCAATTGGATCGTTCCTCATGTTGAATAACCACTTTTTAAACCCTCACAGTGACCAAAATTGCCATTTTTACAGAGTTTTGCTTACTCAAAAGCTTCAATTTTGACCCGTTTCAGGCACAGAAATGACTTTAAACACACTTATTTTAGTTGACAAAGTCATAATTCACATCCAACAGTCATTTAGAGTCAAAAGATTAAATGTTAAAATTTCATCCATATTGACCATTTTGGGATCGTTCGACAGGTCCGGAGTCATCGTTTTTCATCCGAAAATTGATTTTTTGGACTGTACCAAAAATGATTCAAAATGTCAATTGGATCGTGCCTCATGTTGAATAACCACTTTTTAAACCCTCACAGTGACCAAAATTGCCATTTTTACAGAGTTTTGCTTACTCAAAAGCTTCAATTTTGACCCGTTTCAGGCACAGAAATGACTTTAAACACACTTATTTTAGTTGACAAAGTCATAATACACATCCAACAGTAATTTAGAGTCAAAAGAATAAATGTTAAAATTTCATCATTATAGACCATTTTGGGATCGTTCGACAGGTCTGGAGTCATCGTTTTTCATCCGAAAATTGATTTTTGGGACTGTACCAAAAATGATTCAAAATGTCAATTGGATCATGCCTCATGTTGAATAACCACTTTTTAAGCCCTCACAGTGACCAAGATTGCCATTTTTACAGAGTTTTGCTTACTCAAAAGCTTGAATTTTGACCCGTTTCAGGCACAGAAATGACTTTAAACACACTTATTTTAGTTGACAAAGTCATAATTCACATCCAACAGTCATTTAGAGTCAAAAGATTAAATGTTGAAATTTCATCATTATAGACCATTTTGGGATCGTTCGACAGGTCCGGAGTCATCGTTTTTCATCCGAAAATTGATTTTTTGGACTGTACCAAAAATGATTCAAAATGTCAATTGGATCGTGCCTCATGTTGAATAACCACTTTTTAAACTCTCACAGCGACCAAAATTGCCATTTTTACAGAGTTTTGCTTACTCAAAAGCTTCAATTTTGACCCATTTCAGGCACAGAAATGACTTTAAACACACTTATTTTAGTTGACAAAGTCATAATTCACATCCAACAGTAATTTAGAGTCAAAAGATTAAATGTTAAAATTTCATCCATATTGACCATTTTGGGATCGTTTGACAGGTCCGGAGTCATCGTTTTTCATCCGAAAATTGATTTTTTTGGACTGTACCAAAAATGATTCAAAATGTCAATTGGATCGTGCCTCATGTTGAATAACCACTTTTTAAACCCTCACAGTGACCAAAATTGCCATTTTTACAGAGTTTTGCTTACTCAAAAGCTTGAATTTTGACCCGTTTCAGGCACAGAAATGACTTTAAACACACTTATTTTAGTTGACAAAGTCATAATTCACATCCAACAGTCATTTAGAGTCAAAAGAATAAATGTTAACATTTCATCATTATAGACCATTTTGGGAACGTTTGACAGGTCCGGAGTCATCGTTTTTCATCCGAAAATTGATTTTTTGGACTGTACCAAAAATGATTCAAAATGTCAATTGGATCGTGCCTCATGTTGAATAACCACTTTTTAAACCCTCACAGCGACCAAAATTGCCATTTTTACAGAGTTTTGCTTACTCAAAAGCTTCAATTTTGACCCATTTCAGGCACAGAAATGACTTTAAACACACTTATTTTAGTTGACAAAGTCATAATTCACATCCAACAGTCATTTAGAGTCAAAAGATTAAATGTTAAAATTTCATCCATATTGACCATTTTGGGATCGTTCGACAGGTCCGGAGTCATCGTTTTTCATCCGAAAATTGATTTTTTGGACTGTACCAAAAATGATTCAAAATGTCAATTGGATCGTGCCTCATGTTGAATAACCACTTTTTAAACCCTCACAGTGGCCAAAATTGTTATTTTTACAGAGTTTTGCTTGCTCAAAAGCTTCAATTTTGACCCGTTTCAGGCACAGAAATGACTTTAAACACACTTATTCTAGTTGACAAAGTCATAATTCACATCCAACAGTCATTTAGAGTCAAAAGATTAAATGTTAACATTTCATCATTATAGACCATTTTGGGAACGTTCGACAGGTCCGGAGTCATCGTTTTTCATCCGAAAATTGATTTTTTGGACTGTACCAAAAATGATTCAAAATGTGAATTGAATCGTTCCTCATGTTGAATAACCACTTTTTAAACCCTCACAGTGACCAAAATTGCCATTTTTACAGAGTTTTGCTTACTCAAAAGCTTCAATTTTTACCCGTTTCAGGCACAGAAATGACTTTAAGCACACCTATTTTAGTTGACAAAGTCATAATTCACATCCAACAGTCATTTAGAGTCAAAAGATTAAATGTTAAAATTTCATCATTATAGACCATTTTGGGAACGTTCAACAGGTCCGGAGTCATCGTTTTTCATCCGAAAATTGATTTTTTGGACTGTACCAAAAATGATTCAAAATGTCAATTGGATCATGCCTCATGTTGAATAACCACTTTTTAAACCCTCACAGTGACCAAAATTGTCATTTTTACAGAGTTTCGCTTACTCAAAAGCTTCAATTTTGACCCGTTTCAGGCACAGAATGGACTTTAAGCACACTTATTTTAGTTGACAAAGTCATAATTCACATCCAACAGTAATTTAGAGTCAAAAGATTAAATGTTAAAATTTCATCATTATAGACCATTTTGGGATCGTTCGACAGGTCCGGAGTCATGGTTTTTCATCCGAAAATTGATTTTTTGGACTGTACCAAAAATGATTCAAAATGTCAATTGGATCATGCCTCATGTTGAATAACCACTTTTGAAACCCTCACAGTGACCAAAATTGCCATTTTTACAGAGTTTTGCTTACTCAAAAGCTTCCATTTTGACCCGTTTCAGGCACAGAAATGACTTTAAACACACTTATTCTAGTTGACAAAGTCATAATTCACATCCAACAGTCATTTAGAGTCAAAAGATTAAATGTTAAAATTTCATCATTATAGACCATTTTGGGATCGTTCGACAGGTCCGGAGTCATCGTTTTTCATCCGAAAATTGATTTTTTGGACTGTACCAAAAATGATTCAAAATGTCAATTGGATCATGGCTCATGTTGAATAACCACTTTTCAAACCCTCACAGTGACCAAAATTGTCATTTTTACAGAGTTTTGCTTACTCAAAAGCTTCAATTTTGACCCGTTTCAGGCACAGAAATGACTTTAAACACACTTATTTTAGTTGACAAAGTCATAATTCACATCCAACAGTCATTTAGAGTCAAAAGATTCAAATGTTGAAATTTCATCATTATAGACCATTTTGGGATCGTTCGACAGGTCTGGAGTCATCGTTTTTCATCCGAAAATGGATTTTTTGGACTGTACCAAAAATGATTCAAAATGTCAATTGGATCTTGCCTCATGTTGAATAACCACTTTTTAAACCCTCACAGTGACCAAAATTGCCATTTTTACAGAGTTTTGCTTTCTCAAAAGCTTCAATTTTGACCCGTTTCAGGCACAGAAATGACTTTAAACACACTTATTCTAGTTGACAAAGTCATAATTCACATCCAACAGTCATTTAGAGTCAAAAGATTAAATGTTAAAATTTCATCATTATAGACCATTTTGGGATCGTTCGACAGGTCCGGAGTCATCGTTTTTCATCCGAAAATTGATTTTTTGGACTGTACCAAAAATGATTCAAAATGTCAATTGGATCGTGCCTCATGTTGAATAACCACTTTTGAAACCCTCACAGTGACCAAAATTGCCATTTTTACAGAGTTTTGCTTACTCAAAAGCTTCCATTTTGACCCGTTTCAGGCACAGAAATGACTTTAAACACACTTATTCTAGTTGACAAAGTCATAATTCACATCCAACAGTCATTTAGAGTCAAAAGATTAAATGTTAAAATTTCATCATTATAGACCATTTTGGGATCGTTCGACAGGTCCGGAGTCATCGTTTTTCATCCGAAAATTGATTTTTTGGACTGTACCAAAAATGATTCAAAATGTCAATTGGATCATGGCTCATGTTGAATAACCACTTTTCAAACCCTCACAGTGACCAAAATTGCCATTTTTACAGAGTTTTGCTTACTCAAAAGCTTCAATTTTGACCCGTTTCAGGCACAGAAATGACTTTAAACACACTTATTTTAGTTGACAAAGTCATAATTCACATCCAACAGTCATTTAGAGTCAAAAGATTCAAATGTTGAAATTTCATCATTATAGACCATTTTGGGATCGTTCGACAGGTCTGGAGTCATCGTTTTTCATCCGAAAATGGATTTTTTGGACTGTACCAAAAATGATTCAAAATGTCAATTGGATCTTGCCTCATGTTGAATAACCACTTTTTAAACCCTCACAGTGACCAAAATTGCCATTTTTACAGAGTTTTGCTTTCTCAAAAGCTTCAATTTTGACCCGTTTCAGGCACAGAAATGACTTTAAACACACTTATTCTAGTTGACAAAGTCATAATTCACATCCAACAGTCATTTAGAGTCAAAAGATTAAATGTTAAAATTTCATCATTATAGACAATTTTGGGATCGTTCGACAGGTCCGGAGTCATCGTTTTTCATTCGAAAAATGATTTTTTGGACTGTACCAAAAATGATTCAAAATGTCAATTGGATCGTGCCTCATGTTGAATAACCACTTTTTAAACCCTCACAGAGACCAAAATTGCCACTTTTACAGAGTTTTGCTTACTCAAAAGCTTCAATTTTGACCGGTTTCAGGCACAGAAATGACTTTAAACACACTTATTTTAGTTGACAAAGTCATAATTCACATCCAACAGTAATTTAGAGTCAAAAGAATAAATGTTAAAATTTCATCATTATAGACCATTTTGGGATCGTTCGACAGGTCCGGAGTCATCGTTTTTCATCCGAAAATTGATTTTTTGGACTGTACCAAAAATGATTCAAAATGTCAATTGGATCATGCCTCATGTTGAATAACCACTTTTTAAACCCTCACAGTGACCAAAATTGCCATTTTTACAGAGTTTTGCTTACTCAAAAGCTTCCATTTTGACCCGTTTCAGGCACAGAAATGACTTTAAACACACTTATTCTAGTTGACAAAGTCATAATTCACATCCAACAGTCATTTAGAGTCAAAAGATTAAATGTTAAAATTTCATCATTATAGACCATTTTGGGATCGTTCGACAGGTCCGGAGTCATCGTTTTTGATCCGAAAATTGATTTTTTGGACTGTACCAAAAATGATTCAAAATGTCAATTGGATCATGGCTCATGTTGAATAACCACTTTTCAAACCCTCACAGTGACCAAAATTGCCATTTTTACAGAGTTTTGCTTACTCAAAAGCTTCAATTTTGACCCGTTTCAGGCACAGAAATGACTTTAAACACACTTATTTTAGTTGACAAAGTCATAATTCACATCCAACAGTCATTTAGAGTCAAAAGATTCAAATGTTGAAATTTCATCATTATAGACCATTTTGGGATCGTTCGACAGGTCTGGAGTCATCGTTTTTCATCCGAAAATGGATTTTTTGGACTGTACCAAAAATGATTCAAAATGTCAATTGGATCTTGCCTCATGTTGAATAACCACTTTTTAAACCCTCACAGTGACCAAAATTGCCATTTTTACAGAGTTTTGCTTTCTCAAAAGCTTCAATTTTGACCCGTTTCAGGCACAGAAATGACTTTAAACACACTTATTCTAGTTGACAAAGTCATAATTCACATCCAACAGTCATTTAGAGTCAAAAGATTAAATGTTAAAATTTCATCATTATAGACCATTTTGGGATCGTTCGACAGGTCCGGAGTCATCGTTTTTCATCCGAAAATTGATTTTTTGGACTGTACCAAAAATGATTCAAAATGTCAATTGGATCGTGCCTCATGTTGAATAACCACTTTTTAAACCCTCACAGTGACCAAAATTGCCATTTTTACAGAGTTTTGCTTACTCAAAAGCTTCAATTTTGACCCGTTTCAGGCACAGAAATGACTTTAAACACACTTATTTTAGTTGACAAAGTCATAATTCACATCCAACAGTCATTTAGAGTCAAAAGATTAAATGTTAAAATTTCATCCATATTGACCATTTTGGGATCGTTCGACAGGTCCGGAGTCATCGTTTTTCATCCGAAAAATGATTTTTTGGACTGTACCAAAAATGATTCAAAATGTCAATTGGATCGTGCCTCATGTTGAATAACCACTTTTTAAACCCTCACAGTGACCAAAATTGCCACTTTTACAGAGTTTTGCTTACTCAAAAGCTTCAATTTTGACCGGTTTCAGGCACAGAAATGACTTTAAACACACTTATTTTAGTTGACAAAGTCATAATTCACATCCAACAGTAATTTAGAGTCAAAAGAATAAATGTTAAAATTTCATCATTACAGACCATTTTGGGATCGTTCGACAGGTCCGGAGTCATCGTTTTTCATCCGAAAATTGATTTTTTGGACTGTACCAAAAATGATTCAAAATGTCAATTGGATCATGCCTCATGTTGAATAACCACTTTTTAAACCCTCACAGTGACCAAAATTGCCATTTTTACAGAGTTTTGCTTACTCAAAAGCTTCCATTTTGACCCGTTTCAGGCACAGAAATGACTTTAAACACACTTATTCTAGTTGACAAAGTCATAATTCACATCCAACAGTCATTTAGAGTCAAAAGATTAAATGTTGAAATTTCATCATTATAGACCATTTTGGGATCGTTCGACAGGTCCGGAGTCATCGTTTTTCATCCGAAAATTGATTTTTTGGACTGTACCAAAAATGATTCAAAATGTCAATTGGATCATGCCTCATGTTGAATAACCACTTTTTAAACCCTCACAGTGACCAAAATTGCCATTTTTACAGAGTTTTGCTTACTCAAAAGCTTCCATTTTGACCCGTTTCAGGCACAGAAATGACTTTAAACACACTTATTCTAGTTGACAAAGTCATAATTTACATCCAACAGTCATTTAGAGTCAAAAGATTAAATGTTAAAATTTCATCATTATAGACCATTTTGGGATCGTTCGACAGGTCCGGAGTCATCGTTTTTCATCCGAAAATTGATTTTTTGGACTGTACCAAAAATGATTCAAAATGTCATTTGGATCGTGCCTCATGTTGAATAACCACTTTTTAAACCCTCACAGTGACCAAAATTGCCATTTTTACAGAGTTTTGCTTGCTCAAAAGCTTCAATTTTGACCCGTTTCAGGCACAGAAATGACTTTAAACACACTTATTCTAGTTGACAAAGTCATAATTCACATCCAACAGTCATTTAGAGTCAAAAGATTAAATGTTAAAATTTCATCATTATAGACCATTTTGGGAACGTTCGACAGGTCCGGAGTCATCGTTTTTCATCCGAAAATTGATTTTTTGGACTGTACCAAAAATGATTCAAAATGTCAATTGGATCGTGTCTCATGTTGAATAACCACTTTTTAAACCCTCACAGTGACCAAAATTGCCATTTTTACAGAGTTTTGCTTACTCAAAAGCTTCAATTTTGACCTGTTTCAGGCACAGAAATGACTTTAAACACACTTATTCTAGTTGACAAAGTCATAATTTACATCCAACAGTCATTTAGAGTCAAAAGATTAAATGTTAAAATTTCATCATTATAGACCATTTTGGGATCGTTCGACAGGTCCGGAGTCATTGTTTTTCATCCGAAAATTGATTTTTTGACTGTACCAAAAATGATTCAAAATGTCATTTGGATCGTGCCTCATGTTGAATAACCACTTTTTAAACCCTCACAGTGACCAAAATTGCCATTTTTACAGAGTTTTGCTTGCTCAAAAGCTTCAATTTTGACCCGTTTCAGGCACAGAAATGACTTTAAACACACTTATTCTAGTTGACAAAGTCATAATTCACATCCAACAGTCATTTAGAGTCAAAAGATTAAATGTTAAAATTTCATCATTATAGACCATTTTGGGAACGTTCGACAGGTCCGGAGTCATCGTTTTTCATCCGAAAATTGATTTTTTGGACTGTACCAAAAATGATTCAAAATGTCAATTGGATCGTGTCTCATGTTGAATAACCACTTTTTAAACCCTCACAGTGACCAAAATTGCCATTTTTACAGAGTTTTGCTTACTCAAAAGCTTCAATTTTGACCTGTTTCAGGCACAGAAATGACTTTAAACACACTTATTTTAGTTGAAAAAGTCATAATTCACATCCAACAGTCATTTAGAGTCAAAAGATTAAATGTTGAAATTTCATCCATATTGACCATTTGGGATCGTTCGACAGGTCCGGAGTCATCGTTTTTCATCCGAAAATTGATTTTTGGACTGTACCAAAAATGATTCAAAATGTCAATTGGATCGTGCCTCATGTTGAATAACCACTTTTTAAACCCTCACAGTGACCAAAATTGCCATTTTTACAGAGTTTTGCTTACTCAAAAGCTTTAATTTTGACCCGTTTCAGGCACAGAAATGACTTTAAACACACGTATTCTAGTTGACAAAGTCATAATTCACATCCAACAGTCATTTAGAGTCAAAAGAATAATTGTTAACATTTCATCATTATAGACCATTTTGGGAACGTTCGACAGGTCCGGAGTCATCGTTTTTCATCCGAAAATTGATTTTTTGGACTGTACCAAAAATGATTCAAAATGTGAATTGAATCGTTCCTCATGTTGAATAACCACTTTTTAAACCCTCACAGTGACCAAAATTGCCATTTTTACAGAGTTTTGCTTACTCAAAAGCTTCAATTTTTACCCGTTTCAGGCACAGAAATGACTTTAAGCACACCTATTTTAGTTGACAAAGTCATAATTCACATCCAACAGTCATTTAGAGTCAAAAGATTAAATGTTAAAATTTCATCATTATAGACCATTTTGGGAACGTTCAACAGGTCCGGAGTCATCGTTTTTCATCCGAAAATTGATTTTTTGGACTGTACCAAAAATGATTCAAAATGTCAATTGGATCATGCCTCATGTTGAATAACCACTTTTTAAACCCTCACAGTGACCAAAATTGTCATTTTTACAGAGTTTCGCTTACTCAAAAGCTTCAATTTTGACCCGTTTCAGGCACAGAATGGACTTTAAGCACACTTATTTTAGTTGACAAAGTCATAATTCACATCCAACAGTAATTTAGAGTCAAAAGATTAAATGTTAAAATTTCATCATTATAGACCATTTTGGGATCGTTCGACAGGTCCGGAGTCATGGTTTTTCATCCGAAAATTGATTTTTTGGACTGTACCAAAAATGATTCAAAATGTCAATTGGATCATGCCTCATGTTGAATAACCACTTTTGAAACCCTCACAGTGACCAAAATTGCCATTTTTACAGAGTTTTGCTTACTCAAAAGCTTCCATTTTGACCCGTTTCAGGCACAGAAATGACTTTAAACACACTTATTCTAGTTGACAAAGTCATAATTCACATCCAACAGTCATTTAGAGTCAAAAGATTAAATGTTAAAATTTCATCATTATAGACCATTTTGGGATCGTTCGACAGGTCCGGAGTCATCGTTTTTCATCCGAAAATTGATTTTTTGGACTGTACCAAAAATGATTCAAAATGTCAATTGGATCATGGCTCATGTTGAATAACCACTTTTCAAACCCTCACAGTGACCAAAATTGCCATTTTTACAGAGTTTTGCTTACTCAAAAGCTTCAATTTTGACCCGTTTCAGGCACAGAAATGACTTTAAACACACTTATTTTAGTTGACAAAGTCATAATTCACATCCAACAGTCATTTAGAGTCAAAAGATTCAAATGTTGAAATTTCATCATTATAGACCATTTTGGGATCGTTCGACAGGTCTGGAGTCATCGTTTTTCATCCGAAAATGGATTTTTTGGACTGTACCAAAAATGATTCAAAATGTCAATTGGATCTTGCCTCATGTTGAATAACCACTTTTTAAACCCTCACAGTGACCAAAATTGCCATTTTTACAGAGTTTTGCTTTCTCAAAAGCTTCAATTTTGACCCGTTTCAGGCACAGAAATGACTTTAAACACACTTATTCTAGTTGACAAAGTCATAATTCACATCCAACAGTCATTTAGAGTCAAAAGATTAAATGTTAAAATTTCATCATTATAGACCATTTTGGGATCGTTCGACAGGTCCGGAGTCATCGTTTTTCATCCGAAAATTGATTTTTTGGACTGTACCAAAAATGATTCAAAATGTCAATTGGATCGTGCCTCATGTTGAATAACCACTTTTGAAACCCTCACAGTGACCAAAATTGCCATTTTTACAGAGTTTTGCTTACTCAAAAGCTTCAATTTTGACCCGTTTCAGGCACAGAAATAACTTTAAACACACTTATTTTAGTTGACAAAGTCATAATTCACATCCAACAGTCATTTAGAGTCAAAAGATTCAAATGTTGAAATTTCATCATTATAGACCATTTTGGGATCGTTCGACAGGTCTGGAGTCATCGTTTTTCATCCGAAAATGGATTTTTTGGACTGTACCAAAAATGATTCAAAATGTCAATTGGATCTTGCCTCATGTTGAATAACCACTTTTTAAACCCTCACAGTGACCAAAATTGCCATTTTTACAGAGTTTTGCTTTCTCAAAAGCTTCAATTTTGACCCGTTTCAGGCACAGAAATGACTTTAAACACACTTATTCTAGTTGACAAAGTCATAATTCACATCCAACAGTCATTTAGAGTCAAAAGATTAAATGTTAAAATTTCATCATTATAGACCATTTTGGGATCGTTCGACAGGTCCGGAGTCATCGTTTTTCATCCGAAAATTGATTTTTTGGACTGTACCAAAAATGATTCAAAATGTCAATTGGATCGTGCCTCATGTTGAATAACCACTTTTTAAACCCTCACAGTGACCAAAATTGCCATTTTTACAGAGTTTTGCTTACTCAAAAGCTTCCATTTTGACCCGTTTCAGGCACAGAAATGACTTTAAACACACTTATTTTAGTTGACAAAGTCATAATTCACATCCAACAGTCATTTAGAGTCAAAAGATTAAATGTTAAAATTTCATCCATATTGACCATTTTGGGATCGTTCGACAGGTCCGGAGTCATCGTTTTTCATCCGAAAAATGATTTTTTGGACTGTACCAAAAATGATTCAAAATGTCAATTGGATCGTGCCTCATGTTGAATAACCACTTTTTAAACCCTCACAGAGACCAAAATTGCCACTTTTACAGAGTTTTGCTTACTCAAAAGCTTCAATTTTGACCGGTTTCAGGCACAGAAATGACTTTAAACACACTTATTTTAGTTGACAAAGTCATAATTCACATCCAACAGTAATTTAGAGTCAAAAGAATAAATGTTAAAATTTCATCATTATAGACCATTTTGGGATCGTTCGACAGGTCCGGAGTCATGGTTTTTCATCCGAAAATTGATTTTTTGGACTGTACCAAAAATGATTCAAAATGTCAATTGGATCATGCCTCATGTTGAATAACCACTTTTGAAACCCTCACAGTGACCAAAATTGCCATTTTTACAGAGTTTTGCTTACTCAAAAGCTTCCATTTTGACCCGTTTCAGGCACAGAAATGACTTTAAACACACTTATTCTAGTTGACAAAGTCATAATTCACATCCAACAGTCATTTAGAGTCAAAAGATTAAATGTTAAAATTTCATCATTATAGACCATTTTGGGATCGTTCGACAGGTCCGGAGTCATCGTTTTTCATCCGAAAATTGATTTTTTGGACTGTACCAAAAATGATTCAAAATGTCAATTGGATCATGGCTCATGTTGAATAACCACTTTTCAAACCCTCACAGTGACCAAAATTGCCATTTTTACAGAGTTTTGCTTACTCAAAAGCTTCAATTTTGACCCGTTTCAGGCACAGAAATGACTTTAAACACACTTATTTTAGTTGACAAAGTCATAATTCACATCCAACAGTCATTTAGAGTCAAAAGATTCAAATGTTGAAATTTCATCATTATAGACCATTTTGGGATCGTTCGACAGGTCTGGAGTCATCGTTTTTCATCCGAAAATGGATTTTTTGGACTGTACCAAAAATGATTCAAAATGTCAATTGGATCTTGCCTCATGTTGAATAACCACTTTTTAAACCCTCACAGTGACCAAAATTGCCATTTTTACAGAGTTTTGCTTTCTCAAAAGCTTCAATTTTGACCCGTTTCAGGCACAGAAATGACTTTAAACACACTTATTCTAGTTGACAAAGTCATAATTCACATCCAACAGTCATTTAGAGTCAAAAGATTAAATGTTAAAATTTCATCATTATAGACCATTTTGGGATCGTTCGACAGGTCCGGAGTCATCGTTTTTCATCCGAAAATTGATTTTTTGGACTGTACCAAAAATGATTCAAAATGTCAATTGGATCGTGCCTCATGTTGAATAACCACTTTTGAAACCCTCACAGTGACCAAAATTGCCATTTTTACAGAGTTTTGCTTACTCAAAAGCTTCAATTTTGACCCGTTTCAGGCACAGAAATAACTTTAAACACACTTATTTTAGTTGACAAAGTCATAATTCACATCCAACAGTCATTTAGAGTCAAAAGATTCAAATGTTGAAATTTCATCATTATAGACCATTTTGGGATCGTTCGACAGGTCTGGAGTCATCGTTTTTCATCCGAAAATGGATTTTTTGGACTGTACCAAAAATGATTCAAAATGTCAATTGGATCTTGCCTCATGTTGAATAACCACTTTTTAAACCCTCACAGTGACCAAAATTGCCATTTTTACAGAGTTTTGCTTTCTCAAAAGCTTCAATTTTGACCCGTTTCAGGCACAGAAATGACTTTAAACACACTTATTCTAGTTGACAAAGTCATAATTCACATCCAACAGTCATTTAGAGTCAAAAGATTAAATGTTAAAATTTCATCATTATAGACCATTTTGGGATCGTTCGACAGGTCCGGAGTCATCGTTTTTCATCCGAAAATTGATTTTTTGGACTGTACCAAAAATGATTCAAAATGTCAATTGGATCGTGCCTCATGTTGAATAACCACTTTTTAAACCCTCACAGTGACCAAAATTGCCATTTTTACAGAGTTTTGCTTACTCAAAAGCTTCCATTTTGACCCGTTTCAGGCACAGAAATGACTTTAAACACACTTATTTTAGTTGACAAAGTCATAATTCACATCCAACAGTCATTTAGAGTCAAAAGATTAAATGTTAAAATTTCATCCATATTGACCATTTTGGGATCGTTCGACAGGTCCGGAGTCATCGTTTTTCATCCGAAAAATGATTTTTTGGACTGTACCAAAAATGATTCAAAATGTCAATTGGATCGTGCCTCATGTTGAATAACCACTTTTTAAACCCTCACAGAGACCAAAATTGCCACTTTTACAGAGTTTTGCTTACTCAAAAGCTTCAATTTTGACCGGTTTCAGGCACAGAAATGACTTTAAACACACTTATTTTAGTTGACAAAGTCATAATTCACATCCAACAGTAATTTAGAGTCAAAAGAATAAATGTTAAAATTTCATCATTATAGACCATTTTGGGATCGTTCGACAGGTCCGGAGTCATCGTTTTTCATCCGAAAATTGATTTTTTGGACTGTACCAAAAATGATTCAAAATGTCAATTGGATCATGCCTCATGTTGAATAACCACTTTTTAAACCCTCACAGTGACCAAAATTGCCATTTTTACAGAGTTTTGCTTACTCAAAAGCTTCCATTTTGACCCGTTTCAGGCACAGAAATGACTTTAAACACACTTATTCTAGTTGACAAAGTCATAATTCACATCCAACAGTCATTTAGAGTCAAAAGATTAAATGTTAAAATTTCATCATTATAGACCATTTTGGGATCGTTCGACAGGTCCGGAGTCATCGTTTTTCATCCGAAAATTGATTTTTTGGACTGTACCAAAAATGATTCAAAATGTCAATTGGATCATGGCTCATGTTGAATAACCACTTTTCAAACCCTCACAGTGACCAAAATTGCCATTTTTACAGAGTTTTGCTTACTCAAAAGCTTCAATTTTGACCCGTTTCAGGCACAGAAATGACTTTAAACACACTTATTTTAGTTGACAAAGTCATAATTCACATCCAACAGTCATTTAGAGTCAAAAGATTCAAATGTTGAAATTTCATCATTATAGACCATTTTGGGATCGTTCGACAGGTCTGGAGTCATCGTTTTTCATCCGAAAATGGATTTTTTGGACTGTACCAAAAATGATTCAAAATGTCAATTGGATCTTGCCTCATGTTGAATAACCACTTTTTAAACCCTCACAGTGACCAAAATTGCCATTTTTACAGAGTTTTGCTTTCTCAAAAGCTTCAATTTTGACCCGTTTCAGGCACAGAAATGACTTTAAACACACTTATTCTAGTTGACAAAGTCATAATTCACATCCAACAGTCATTTAGAGTCAAAAGATTAAATGTTAAAATTTCATCATTATAGACCATTTTGGGATCGTTCGACAGGTCCGGAGTCATCGTTTTTCATCCGAAAATTGATTTTTTGGACTGTACCAAAAATGATTTAAAATGTCAATTGGATCGTGCCTCATGTTGAATAACCACTTTTTAAACCCTCACAGTGACCAAAATTGCCATTTTTACAGAGTTTTGCTTACTCAAAAGCTTCAATTTTGACCCGTTTCAGGCACAGAAATGACTTTAAACACACTTATTTTAGTTGACAAAGTCATAATTCACATCCAACAGTCATTTAGAGTCAAAAGATTAAATGTTAAAATTTCATCCATATTGACCATTTTGGGATCGTTCGACAGGTCCGGAGTCATCGTTTTTCATCCGAAAAATGATTTTTTGGACTGTACCAAAAATGATTCAAAATGTCAATTGGATCGTGCCTCATGTTGAATAACCACTTTTTAAACCCTCACAGTGACCAAAATTGCCACTTTTACAGAGTTTTGCTTACTCAAAAGCTTCAATTTTGACCGGTTTCAGGCACAGAAATGACTTTAAACACACTTATTTTAGTTGACAAAGTCATAATTCACATCCAACAGTAATTTAGAGTCAAAAGAATAAATGTTAAAATTTCATCATTACAGACCATTTTGGGATCGTTCGACAGGTCCGGAGTCATCGTTTTTCATCCGAAAATTGATTTTTTGGACTGTACCAAAAATGATTCAAAATGTCAATTGGATCATGCCTCATGTTGAATAACCACTTTTTAAACCCTCACAGTGACCAAAATTGCCATTTTTACAGAGTTTTGCTTACTCAAAAGCTTCCATTTTGACCCGTTTCAGGCACAGAAATGACTTTAAACACACTTATTCTAGTTGACAAAGTCATAATTCACATCCAACAGTCATTTAGAGTCAAAAGATTAAATGTTGAAATTTCATCATTATAGACCATTTTGGGATCGTTCGACGGGTCCGGAGTCATCGTTTTTCATCCGAAAATTGATTTTTTGGACTGTACCAAAAATGATTCAAAATGTCAATTGGATCATGCCTCATGTTGAATAACCACTTTTTAAACCCTCACAGTGACCAAAATTGCCATTTTTACAGAGTTTTGCTTACTCAAAAGCTTCCATTTTGACCCGTTTCAGGCACAGAAATGACTTTAAACACACTTATTCTAGTTGACAAAGTCATAATTTACATCCAACAGTCATTTAGAGTCAAAAGATTAAATGTTAAAATTTCATCATTATAGACCATTTTGGGATCGTTCGACAGGTCCGGAGTCATCGTTTTTCATCCGAAAATTGATTTTTTGGACTGTACCAAAAATGATTCAAAATGTCATTTGGATCGTGCCTCATGTTGAATAACCACTTTTTAAACCCTCACAGTGACCAAAATTGCCATTTTTACAGAGTTTTGCTTGCTCAAAAGCTTCAATTTTGACCCGTTTCAGGCACAGAAATGACTTTAAACACACTTATTCTAGTTGACAAAGTCATAATTCACATCCAACAGTCATTTAGAGTCAAAAGATTAAATGTTAAAATTTCATCATTATAGACCATTTTGGGAACGTTCGACAGGTCCGGAGTCATCGTTTTTCATCCGAAAATTGATTTTTTGGACTGTACCAAAAATGATTCAAAATGTCAATTGGATCGTGTCTCATGTTGAATAACCACTTTTTAAACCCTCACAGTGACCAAAATTGCCATTTTTACAGAGTTTTGCTTACTCAAAAGCTTCAATTTTGACCTGTTTCAGGCACAGAAATGACTTTAAACACACTTATTCTAGTTGACAAAGTCATAATTTACATCCAACAGTCATTTAGAGTCAAAAGATTAAATGTTAAAATTTCATCATTATAGACCATTTTGGGATCGTTCGACAGGTCCGGAGTCATCGTTTTTCATCCGAAAATTGATTTTTTGGACTGTACCAAAAATGATTCAAAATGTCATTTGGATCGTGCCTCATGTTGAATAACCACTTTTTAAACCCTCACAGTGACCAAAATTGCCATTTTTACAGAGTTTTGCTTGCTCAAAAGCTTCAATTTTGACCCGTTTCAGGCACAGAAATGACTTTAAACACACTTATTCTAGTTGACAAAGTCATAATTCACATCCAACAGTCATTTAGAGTCAAAAGATTAAATGTTAAAATTTCATCATTATAGACCATTTTGGGAACGTTCGACAGGTCCGGAGTCATCGTTTTTCATCCGAAAATTGATTTTTTGGACTGTACCAAAAATGATTCAAAATGTCAATTGGATCGTGTCTCATGTTGAATAACCACTTTTTAAACCCTCACAGTGACCAAAATTGCCATTTTTACAGAGTTTTGCTTACTCAAAAGCTTCAATTTTGACCTGTTTCAGGCACAGAAATGACTTTAAACACACTTATTTTAGTTGAAAAAGTCATAATTCACATCCAACAGTCATTTAGAGTCAAAAGATTAAATGTTGAAATTTCATCCATATTGACCATTTGGGATCGTTCGACAGGTCCGGAGTCATCGTTTTTCATCCGAAAATTGATTTTTGGACTGTACCAAAAATGATTCAAAATGTCAATTGGATCGTGCCTCATGTTGAATAACCACTTTTTAAACCCTCACAGTGACCAAAATTGCCATTTTTACAGAGTTTTGCTTACTCAAAAGCTTTAATTTTGACCCGTTTCAGGCACAGAAATGACTTTAAACACACGTATTCTAGTTGACAAAGTCATAATTCACATCCAACAGTCATTTAGAGTCAAAAGAATAATTGTTAACATTTCATCATTATAGACCATTTTGGGAACGTTCGACAGGTCCGGAGTCATCGTTTTTCATCCGAAAATTGATTTTTTGGACTGTACCAAAAATGATTCAAAATGTCAATTGGATCGTTCCTCATGTTGAATAACCACTTTTTAAAACCTCACAGTGACCAAAATTGCCATTTTTACAGAGTTTTGCTTACTCAAAAGCTTCAATTTTGACCCGTTTCAGGCACAGAAATGACTTTAAACACACTTATTTTAGTTGACAAAGTCATAATTCACATCCAACAGTCATTTAGAGTCAAAAGATTAAATGTTAAAATTTCATCCATATTGACCATTTTGGGATCGTTCGACAGGTCCGGAGTCATCGTTTTTCATCCGAAAATTGATTTTTTGGACTGTACCAAAAATGATTCAAAATGTCAATTGGATCGTGCCTCATGTTGAATAACCACTTTTTAAACCCTCACAGTGACCAAAATTGCCATTTTTACAGAGTTTTGCTTACTCAAAAGCTTGAATTTTGACCCGTTTCAGGCACAGAAATGACTTTAAACACACTTATTTTAGTTGACAAAGTCATAATTCACATCCAACAGTAATTTAGAGTCAAAAGAATAAATGTTAAAATTTCATCATTATAGACCATTTTGGGATCGTTCGACAGGTCCGGAGTCATCGTTTTTCATCCGAAAATTGATTTTTTGGACTGTACCAAAAATGATTCAAAATGTCAATTGGATCATGCCTCATGTTGAATAACCACTTTTTAAACCCTCACAGTGACCAAAATTGCCATTTTTACAGAGTTTTGCTTACTCAAAAGCTTCCATTTTGACCCGTTTCAGGCACAGAAATGACTTTAAACACACTTATTCTAGTTGACAAAGTCATAATTCACATCCAACAGTCATTTAGAGTCAAAAGATTAAATGTTGAAATTTCATCATTATAGACCATTTTGGGATCGTTCGACAGGTCCGGAGTCATCGTTTTTCATCCGAAAATTGATTTTTTGGACTGTACCAAAAATGATTCAAAATGTCAATTGGATCATGCCTCATGTTGAATAACCACTTTTTAAACCCTCACAGTGACCAAAATTGCCATTTTTACAGAGTTTTGCTTACTCAAAAGCTTCCATTTTGACCCGTTTCAGGCACAGAAATGACTTTAAACACACTTATTCTAGTTGACAAAGTCATAATTTACATCCAACAGTCATTTAGAGTCAAAAGATTAAATGTTAAAATTTCATCATTATAGACCATTTTGGGATCGTTCGACAGGTCCGGAGTCATCGTTTTTCATCCGAAAATTGATTTTTTGGACTGTACCAAAAATGATTCAAAATGTCATTTGGATCGTGCCTCATGTTGAATAACCACTTTTTAAACCCTCACAGTGACCAAAATTGCCATTTTTACAGAGTTTTGCTTGCTCAAAAGCTTCAATTTTGACCCGTTTCAGGCACAGAAATGACTTTAAACACACTTATTCTAGTTGACAAAGTCATAATTCACATCCAACAGTCATTTAGAGTCAAAAGATTAAATGTTAAAATTTCATCATTATAGACCATTTTGGGAACGTTCGACAGGTCCGGAGTCATCGTTTTTCATCCGAAAATTGATTTTTTGGACTGTACCAAAAATGATTCAAAATGTCAATTGGATCGTGTCTCATGTTGAATAACCACTTTTTAAACCCTCACAGTGACCAAAATTGCCATTTTTACAGAGTTTTGCTTACTCAAAAGCTTCAATTTTGACCTGTTTCAGGCACAGAAATGACTTTAAACACACTTATTCTAGTTGACAAAGTCATAATTTACATCCAACAGTCATTTAGAGTCAAAAGATTAAATGTTAAAATTTCATCATTATAGACCATTTTGGGATCGTTCGACAGGTCCGGAGTCATCGTTTTTCATCCGAAAATTGATTTTTTGGACTGTACCAAAAATGATTCAAAATGTCAATTGGATCATGCCTCATGTTGAATAACCACTTTTTAAACCCTCACAGTGACCAAAATTGCCATTTTTACAGAGTTTTGCTTACTCAAAAGCTTCCATTTTGACCCGTTTCAGGCACAGAAATGACTTTAAACACACTTATTCTAGTTGACAAAGTCATAATTCACATCCAACAGTCATTTAGAGTCAAAAGATTAAATGTTGAAATTTCATCATTATAGACCATTTTGGGATCGTTCGACAGGTCCGGAGTCATCGTTTTTCATCCGAAAATTGATTTTTTGGACTGTACCAAAAATGATTCAAAATGTCAATTGGATCATGCCTCATGTTGAATAACCACTTTTTAAACCCTCACAGTGACCAAAATTGCCATTTTTACAGAGTTTTGCTTACTCAAAAGCTTCCATTTTGACCCGTTTCAGGCACAGAAATGACTTTAAACACACTTATTCTAGTTGACAAAGTCATAATTTACATCCAACAGTCATTTAGAGTCAAAAGATTAAATGTTAAAATTTCATCATTATAGACCATTTTGGGATCGTTCGACAGGTCCGGAGTCATCGTTTTTCATCCGAAAATTGATTTTTTGGACTGTACCAAAAATGATTCAAAATGTCATTTGGATCGTGCCTCATGTTGAATAACCACTTTTTAAACCCTCACAGTGACCAAAATTGCCATTTTTACAGAGTTTTGCTTGCTCAAAAGCTTCAATTTTGACCCGTTTCAGGCACAGAAATGACTTTAAACACACTTATTCTAGTTGACAAAGTCATAATTCACATCCAACAGTCATTTAGAGTCAAAAGATTAAATGTTAAAATTTCATCATTATAGACCATTTTGGGAACGTTCGACAGGTCCGGAGTCATCGTTTTTCATCCGAAAATTGATTTTTTGGACTGTACCAAAAATGATTCAAAATGTCAATTGGATCGTGTCTCATGTTGAATAACCACTTTTTAAACCCTCACAGTGACCAAAATTGCCATTTTTACAGAGTTTTGCTTACTCAAAAGCTTCAATTTTGACCTGTTTCAGGCACAGAAATGACTTTAAACACACTTATTCTAGTTGACAAAGTCATAATTTACATCCAACAGTCATTTAGAGTCAAAAGATTAAATGTTAAAATTTCATCATTATAGACCATTTTGGGATCGTTCGACAGGTCCGGAGTCATCGTTTTTCATCCGAAAATTGATTTTTTGGACTGTACCAAAAATGATTCAAAATGTCATTTGGATCGTGCCTCATGTTGAATAACCACTTTTTAAACCCTCACAGTGACCAAAATTGCCATTTTTACAGAGTTTTGCTTGCTCAAAAGCTTAAATTTTGACCCGTTTCAGGCACAGAAATGACTTTAAACACACTTATTCTAGTTGACAAAGTCATAATTCACATCCAACAGTCATTTAGAGTCAAAAGATTAAATGTTGAAATTTCATCCATATTGACCATTTGGGATCGTTCGACAGGTCCGGAGTCATCGTTTTTCATCCGAAAATTGATTTTTGGACTGTACCAAAAATGATTCAAAATGTCAATTGGATCGTGCCTCATGTTGAATAACCACTTTTTAAACCCTCACAGTGACCAAAATTGCCATTTTTACAGAGTTTTGCTTACTCAAAAGCTTTAATTTTGACCCGTTTCAGGCACAGAAATGACTTTAAACACACGTATTCTAGTTGACAAAGTCATAATTCACATCCAACAGTCGTTTAGAGTCAAAAGAATAATTGTTAACATTTCATCATTATAGACCATTTTGGGAACGTTCGACAGGTCCGGAGTCATCGTTTTTCATCCGAAAATTGATTTTTTGGACTGTACCAAAAATGATTCAAAATGTCAATTGGATCGTTCCTCATGTTGAATAACCACTTTTTAAAACCTCACAGTGACCAAAATTGCCATTTTTACAGAGTTTTGCTTACTCAAAAGCTTCAATTTTGACCCGTTTCAGGCACAGAAATGACTTTAAACACACTTATTTTAGTTGACAAAGTCATAATTCACATCCAACAGTCATTTAGAGTCAAAAGATTAAATGTTAAAATTTCATCCATATTGACCATTTTGGGATCGTTCGACAGGTCCGGAGTCATCGTTTTTCATCCGAAAATTGATTTTTTGGACTGTACCAAAAATGATTCAAAATGTCAATTGGATCGTGCCTCATGTTGAATAACCACTTTTTAAACCCTCACAGTGACCAAAATTGCCATTTTTACAGAGTTTTGCTTACTCAAAAGCTTCAATTTTGACCCGTTTCAGGCACAGAAATGACTTTAAACACACTTATTTTAGTTGACAAAGTCATAATTCACATCCAACAGTAATTTAGAGTCAAAAGAATAAATGTTAAAATTTCATCATTATAGACCATTTTGGGATCGTTCGACAGGTCTGGAGTCATCGTTTTTCATCCGAAAATTGATTTTTTGGACTGTACCAAAAATGATTCAAAATGTCAATTGGATCATGCCTCATGTTGAATAACCACTTTTTAATCCCTCACAGTGACCAAAATTGCCATTTTTACAGAGTTTTGCTTACTCAAAAGCTTGAATTTTGACCCGTTTCAGGCACAGAAATGACTTTAAACACACTTATTTTAGTTGACAAAGTCATAATTCACATCCAACAGTAATTTAGAGTCAAAAGAATAAATGTTAAAATTTCATCATTATAGACCATTTTGGGATCGTTCGACAGGTCCAGAGTCATCGTTTTTCATCCGAAAATTGATTTTTTGGACTGTACCAAAAATGATTCAAAATGTCAATTGGATCATGCCTCATGTTGAATAACCACTTTTTAAACCCTCACAGTGACCAAAATTGCCATTTTTACAGAGTTTTGCTTACTCAAAAGCTTCCATTTTGACCCATTTCAGGCACAGAAATGACTTTAAACACACTTATTCTAGTTGACAAAGTCATAATTCACATCCAACAGTCATTTAGAGTCAAAAGATTAAATGTTGAAATTTCATCATTATAGACCATTTTGGGATCGTTCGACAGGTCCGGAGTCATCGTTTTTCATCCGAAAATTGATTTTTTGGACTGTACCAAAAATGATTCAAAATGTCAATTGGATCATGCCTCATGTTGAATAACCACTTTTTAAACCCTCACAGTGACCAAAATTGCCATTTTTACAGAGTTTTGCTTACTCAAAAGCTTCCATTTTGACCCGTTTCAGGCACAGAAATGACTTTAAACACACTTATTCTAGTTGACAAAGTCATAATTCACATCCAACAGTCATTTAGAGTCAAAAGAATAAATGTTAAAATGTCATCATTATAGACCATTTTGGGATCGTTCGACAGGTCCGGAGTCATCGTTTTTCATCCGAAAATTGATTTTTTGGACTGTACCAAAAATGATTCAAAATGTCAATTGGATCGTGCCTCATGTTGAATAACCACTTTTTAAACCCTCACAGTGACCAAAATTGCCATTTTTACAGAGTTTTGCTTGCTCAAAAGCTTCAATTTTGACCCGTTTCAGGCACAGAAATGACTTTAAACACACTTATTCTAGTTGACAAAGTCATAATTCACATCCAACAGTCATTTAGAGTCAAAAGATTAAATGTTAAAATTTCATCATTATAGACCATTTTGGGAACGTTCGACAGGTCCGGAGTCATCGTTTTTCATCCGAAAATTGATTTTTTGGACTGTACCAAAAATGATTCAAAATGTCAATTGGATCGTGTCTCATGTTGAATAACCACTTTTTAAACCCTCACAGTGACCAAAATTGCCATTTTTACAGAGTTTTGCTTACTCAAAAGCTTCAATTTTGACCTGTTTCAGGCACAGAAATGACTTTAAACACACTTATTTTAGTTGAAAAAGTCATAATTCACATCCAACAGTCATTTAGAGTCAAAAGAATAATTGTTAACATTTCATCATTATAGACCATTTTGGGAACGTTCGACAGGTCCGGAGTCATCGTTTTTCATCCGAAAATTGATTTTTTGGACTGTACCAAAAATGATTCAAAATGTCAATTGGATCGTTCCTCATGTTGAATAACCACTTTTTAAACCCTCACAGTGACCAAAATTGCCATTTTTACAGAGTTTTGCTTACTCAAAAGCTTCAATTTTGACCTGTTTCAGGCACAGAAATGACTTTAAACACACTTATTTTAGTTGAAAAAGTCATAATTCACATCCAACAGTCATTTAGAGTCAAAAGATTAAATGTTGAAATTTCATCCATATTGACCATTTGGGATCGTTCGACAGGTCCGGAGTCATCGTTTTTCATCCGAAAATTGATTTTTGGACTGTACCAAAAATGATTCAAAATGTCAATTGGATCGTGCCTCATGTTGAATAACCACTTTTTAAACCCTCACAGTGACCAAAATTGCCATTTTTACAGAGTTTTGCTTACTCAAAAGCTTTAATTTTGACCCGTTTCAGGCACAGAAATGACTTTAAACACACGTATTCTAGTTGACAAAGTCATAATTCACATCCAACAGTCATTTAGAGTCAAAAGATTAAATGTTAAAATTTCATCCATATTGACCATTTGGGATCGTTCGACAGGTCCGGAGTCATCGTTTTTCATCCGAAAATTGATTTTTGGACTGTACCAAAAATGATTCAAAATGTCAATTGGATCGTGCCTCATGTTGAATAACCACTTTTTAAACCCTCACAGTGACCAAAATTGCCATTTTTACAGAGTTTTGCTTACTCAAAAGCTTTAATTTTGACCCGTTTCAGGCACAGAAATGACTTTAAACACACGTATTCTAGTTGACAAAGTCATAATTCACATCCAACAGTCATTTAGAGTCAAAAGAATAATTGTTAACATTTCATCATTATAGACCATTTTGGGAACGTTCGACAGGTCCGGAGTCATCGTTTTTCATCCGAAAATTGATTTTTTGGACTGTACCAAAAATGATTCAAAATGTCAATTGGATCGTTCCTCATGTTGAATAACCACTTTTTAAAACCTCACAGTGACCAAAATTGCCATTTTTACAGAGTTTTGCTTACTCAAAAGCTTCAATTTTGACCCGTTTCAGGCACAGAAATGACTTTAAACACACTTATTTTAGTTGACAAAGTCATAATTCACATCCAACAGTCATTTAGAGTCAAAAGATTAAATGTTAAAATTTCATCCATATTGACCATTTTGGGATCGTTCGACAGGTCCGGAGTCATCGTTTTTCATCCGAAAATTGATTTTTTGGACTGTACCAAAAATGATTCAAAATGTCAATTGGATCGTGCCTCATGTTGAATAACCACTTTTTAAACCCTCACAGTGACCAAAATTGCCATTTTTACAGAGTTTTGCTTACTCAAAAGCTTCAATTTTGACCCGTTTCAGGCACAGAAATGACTTTAAACACACTTATTTTAGTTGACAAAGTCATAATTCACATCCAACAGTAATTTAGAGTCAAAAGAATAAATGTTAAAATTTCATCATTATAGACCATTTTGGGATCGTTCGACAGGTCTGGAGTCATCGTTTTTCATCCGAAAATTGATTTTTTGGACTGTACCAAAAATGATTCAAAATGTAAATTGGATCATGCCTCATGTTGAATAACCACTTTTTAAGCCCTCACAGTGACCAAAATTGCCATTTTTACAGAGTTTTGCTTACTCAAAAGCTTGAATTTTGACCCGTTTCAGGCACAGAAATGACTTTAAACACACTTATTTTAGTTGACAAAGTCATAATTCACATCCAACAGTAATTTAGAGTCAAAAGAATAAATGTTAAAATTTCATCATTATAGACCATTTTGGGATCGTTCGACAGGTCCAGAGTCATCGTTTTTCATCCGAAAATTGATTTTTTGGACTGTACCAAAAATGATTCAAAATGTCAATTGGATCATGCCTCATGTTGAATAACCACTTTTTAAACCCTCACAGTGACCAAAATTGCCATTTTTACAGAGTTTTGCTTACTCAAAAGCTTCCATTTTGACCCATTTCAGGCACAGAAATGACTTTAAACACACTTATTCTAGTTGACAAAGTCATAATTCACATCCAACAGTCATTTAGAGTCAAAAGATTAAATGTTGAAATTTCATCATTATAGACCATTTTGGGATCGTTCGACAGGTCCGGAGTCATCGTTTTTCATCCGAAAATTGATTTTTTGGACTGTACCAAAAATGATTCAAAATGTCAATTGGATCATGCCTCATGTTGAATAACCACTTTTTAAACCCTCACAGTGACCAAAATTGCCATTTTTACAGAGTTTTGCTCACTCAAAAGCTTCCATTTTGACCCGTTTCAGGCACAGAAATGACTTTAAACACACTTATTCTAGTTGACAAAGTCATAATTCACATCCAACAGTCATTTAGAGTCAAAAGAATAAATGTTAAAATGTCATCATTATAGACCATTTTGGGATCGTTCGACAGGTCCGGAGTCATCGTTTTTCATCCGAAAATTGATTTTTTGGACTGTACCAAAAATGATTCAAAATGTCAATTGGATCGTGCCTCATGTTGAATAACCACTTTTTAAACCCTCACAGTGACCAAAATTGCCATTTTTACAGAGTTTTGCTTGCTCAAAAGCTTCAATTTTGACCCGTTTCAGGCACAGAAATGACTTTAAACACACTTATTCTAGTTGACAAAGTCATAATTCACATCCAACAGTCATTTAGAGTCAAAAGATTAAATGTTAAAATTTCATCATTATAGACCATTTTGGGAACGTTCGACAGGTCCGGAGTCATCGTTTTTCATCCGAAAATTGATTTTTTGGACTGTACCAAAAATGATTCAAAATGTCAATTGGATCGTGTCTCATGTTGAATAACCACTTTTTAAACCCTCACAGTGACCAAAATTGCCATTTTTACAGAGTTTTGCTTACTCAAAAGCTTCAATTTTGACCTGTTTCAGGCACAGAAATGACTTTAAACACACTTATTTTAGTTGAAAAAGTCATAATTCACATCCAACAGTCATTTAGAGTCAAAAGAATAATTGTTAACATTTCATCATTATAGACCATTTTGGGAACGTTCGACAGGTCCGGAGTCATCGTTTTTCATCCGAAAATTGATTTTTTGGACTGTACCAAAAATGATTCAAAATGTCAATTGGATCGTTCCTCATGTTGAATAACCACTTTTTAAACCCTCACAGTGACCAAAATTGCCATTTTTACAGAGTTTTGCTTACTCAAAAGCTTCAATTTTGACCTGTTTCAGGCACAGAAATGACTTTAAACACACTTATTTTAGTTGAAAAAGTCATAATTCACATCCAACAGTCATTTAGAGTCAAAAGATTAAATGTTGAAATTTCATCCATATTGACCATTTGGGATCGTTCGACAGGTCCGGAGTCATCGTTTTTCATCCGAAAATTGATTTTTGGACTGTACCAAAAATGATTCAAAATGTCAATTGGATCGTGCCTCATGTTGAATAACCACTTTTTAAACCCTCACAGTGACCAAAATTGCCATTTTTACAGAGTTTTGCTTACTCAAAAGCTTTAATTTTGACCCGTTTCAGGCACAGAAATGACTTTAAACACACGTATTCTAGTTGACAAAGTCATAATTCACATCCAACAGTCATTTAGAGTCAAAAGATTAAATGTTAAAATTTCATCCATATTGACCATTTTGGGATCGTTCGACAGGTCCGGAGTCATCGTTTTTCATCCGAAAATTGATTTTTTGGACTGTACCAAAAATGATTCAAAATGTCAATTGGATCGTGCCTCATGTTGAATAACCACTTTTTAAACCCTCACAGTGACCAAAATTGCCATTTTTACAGAGTTTTGCTTACTCAAAAGCTTCAATTTTGACCCGTTTCAGGCACAGAAATGACTTTAAACACACTTATTTTAGTTGACAAAGTCATAATTCACATCCAACAGTAATTTAGAGTCAAAAGAATAAATGTTAAAATTTCATCATTATAGACCATTTTGGGATCGTTCGACAGGTCTGGAGTCATCGTTTTTCATCCGAAAATTGATTTTTGGGACTGTACCAAAAATGATTCAAAATGTCAATTGGATCATGCCTCATGTTGAATAACCACTTTTTAAGCCCTCACAGTGACCAAAATTGCCATTTTTACAGAGTTTTGCTTACTCAAAAGCTTGAATTTTGACCCGTTTCAGGCACAGAAATGACTTTAAACACACTTATTTTAGTTGACAAAGTCATAATTCACATCCAACAGTCATTTAGAGTCAAAAGATTAAATGTTGAAATTTCATCATTATAGACCATTTTGGGATCGTTTGACAGGTCCGGAGTCATCGTTTTTCATCCGAAAATTGATTTTTTTGGACTGTACCAAAAATGATTCAAAATGTCAATTGGATCGTGCCTCATGTTGAATAACCACTTTTTAAACCCTCACAGTGACCAAAATTGCCATTTTTACAGAGTTTTGCTTACTCAAAAGCTTGAATTTTGACCCGTTTCAGGCACAGAAATGACTTTAAACACACTTATTTTAGTTGACAAAGTCATAATTCACATCCAACAGTCATTTAGAGTCAAAAGATTAAATGTTGAAATTTCATTATTATAGACCATTTTGGGATCGTTCGACAGGTCCGGAGTCATCGTTTTTCATCCGAAAATTGATTTTTTGGACTGTACCAAAAATGATTCAAAATGTCAATTGGATCGTGCCTCATGTTGAATAACCACTTTTTAAACCCTCACAGCGACCAAAATTGCCATTTTTACAGAGTTTTGCTTACTCAAAAGCTTCAATTTTGACCCATTTCAGGCACAGAAATGACTTTAAACACACTTATTTTAGTTGACAAAGTCATAATTCACATCCAACAGTCATTTAGAGTCAAAAGATTAAATGTTAAAATTTCATCCATATTGACCATTTTGGGATCGTTCGACAGGTCCGGAGTCATCGTTTTTCATCCGAAAATTGATTTTTTGGACTGTACCAAAAATGATTCAAAATGTCAATTGGATCGTGCCTCATGTTGAATAACCACTTTTTAAACCCTCACAGTGGCCAAAATTGTTATTTTTACAGAGTTTTGCTTGCTCAAAAGCTTCAATTTTGACCCGTTTCAGGCACAGAAATGACTTTAAACACACTTATTCTAGTTGACAAAGTCATAATTCACATCCAACAGTCATTTAGAGTCAAAAGATTAAATGTTAACATTTCATCATTATAGACCATTTTGGGAACATTCGACAGGTCCGGAGTCATCGTTTTTCATCCGAAAATTGATTTTTTGGACTGTACCAAAAATGATTCAAAATGTGAATTGAATCGTTCCTCATGTTGAATAACCACTTTTTAAACCCTCACAGTGACCAAAATTGCCATTTTTACAGAGTTTTGCTTACTCAAAAGCTTCAATTTTTACCCGTTTCAGGCACAGAAATGACTTTAAACACACTTATTTTAGTTGACAAAGTCATAATTCACATCCAACAGTCATTTAGAGTCAAAAGATTAAATGTTAAAATTTCATCATTATAGACCATTTTGGGAACATTCAACAGGTCCGGAGTCATCATTTTTCATCCGAAAATTGATTTTTTGGACTGTACCAAAAATGATTCAAAATGTCAATTGGATCATGCCTCATGTTGAATAACCACTTTTTAAACCCTCACAGTGACCAAAATTGCCATTTTTACAGAGTTTTGCTTGCTCAAAAGCTTCAATTTTGACCCGTTTCAGGCACAGAAATGACTTTAAACACACTTATTCTAGTTGACAAAGTCATAATTCACATCCAACAGTCATTTAGAGTCAAAAGATTAAATGTTAAAATTTCATCATTATAGACCATTTTGGGAACGTTCGACAGGTCCGGAGTCATCGTTTTTCATCCGAAAATTGATTTTTTGGACTGTACCAAAAATGATTCAAAATGTCAATTGGATCGTGTCTCATGTTGAATAACCACTTTTTAAACCCTCACAGTGACCAAAATTGCCATTTTTACAGAGTTTTGCTTACTCAAAAGCTTCAATTTTGACCTGTTTCAGGCACAGAAATGACTTTAAACACACTTATTCTAGTTGACAAAGTCATAATTTACATCCAACAGTCATTTAGAGTCAAAAGATTAAATGTTAAAATTTCATCATTATAGACCATTTTGGGATCGTTCGACAGGTCCGGAGTCATCGTTTTTCATCCGAAAATTGATTTTTTGGACTGTACCAAAAATGATTCAAAATGTCATTTGGATCGTGCCTCATGTTGAATAACCACTTTTTAAACCCTCACAGTGACCAAAATTGCCATTTTTACAGAGTTTTGCTTGCTCAAAAGCTTCAATTTTGACCCGTTTCAGGCACAGAAATGACTTTAAACACACTTATTCTAGTTGACAAAGTCATAATTCACATCCAACAGTCATTTAGAGTCAAAAGATTAAATGTTAAAATTTCATCATTATAGACCATTTTGGGAACGTTCGACAGGTCCGGAGTCATCGTTTTTCATCCGAAAATTGATTTTTTGGACTGTACCAAAAATGATTCAAAATGTCAATTGGATCGTGTCTCATGTTGAATAACCACTTTTTAAACCCTCACAGTGACCAAAATTGCCATTTTTACAGAGTTTTGCTTACTCAAAAGCTTCAATTTTGACCTGTTTCAGGCACAGAAATGACTTTAAACACACTTATTTTAGTTGAAAAAGTCATAATTCACATCCAACAGTCATTTAGAGTCAAAAGATTAAATGTTGAAATTTCATCCATATTGACCATTTGGGATCGTTCGACAGGTCCGGAGTCATCGTTTTTCATCCGAAAATTGATTTTTGGACTGTACCAAAAATGATTCAAAATGTCAATTGGATCGTGCCTCATGTTGAATAACCACTTTTTAAACCCTCACAGTGACCAAAATTGCCATTTTTACAGAGTTTTGCTTACTCAAAAGCTTTAATTTTGACCCGTTTCAGGCACAGAAATGACTTTAAACACACGTATTCTAGTTGACAAAGTCATAATTCACATCCAACAGTCATTTAGAGTCAAAAGAATAATTGTTAACATTTCATCATTATAGACCATTTTGGGAACGTTCGACAGGTCCGGAGTCATCGTTTTTCATCCGAAAATTGATTTTTTGGACTGTACCAAAAATGATTCAAAATGTCAATTGGATCGTTCCTCATGTTGAATAACCACTTTTTAAAACCTCACAGTGACCAAAATTGCCATTTTTACAGAGTTTTGCTTACTCAAAAGCTTCAATTTTGACCCGTTTCAGGCACAGAAATGACTTTAAACACACTTATTTTAGTTGACAAAGTCATAATTCACATCCAACAGTCATTTAGAGTCAAAAGATTAAATGTTAAAATTTCATCCATATTGACCATTTTGGGATCGTTCGACAGGTCCGGAGTCATCGTTTTTCATCCGAAAATTGATTTTTTGGACTGTACCAAAAATGATTCAAAATGTCAATTGGATCGTGCCTCATGTTGAATAACCACTTTTTAAACCCTCACAGTGACCAAAATTGCCATTTTTACAGAGTTTTGCTTACTCAAAAGCTTCAATTTTGACCCGTGTCAGGCACAGAAATGACTTTAAACACACTTATTTTAGTTGACAAAGTCATAATTCACATCCAACAGTAATTTAGAGTCAAAAGAATAAATGTTAAAATTTCATCATTATAGACCATTTTGGGATCGTTCGACAGGTCTGGAGTCATCGTTTTTCATCCGAAAATTGATTTTTTGGACTGTACCAAAAATGATTCAAAATGTCAATTGGATCATGCCTCATGTTGAATAACCACTTTTTAAGCCCTCACAGTGACCAAAATTGCCATTTTTACAGAGTTTTGCTTACTCAAAAGCTTGAATTTTGACCCGTTTCAGGCACAGAAATGACTTTAAACACACTTATTTTAGTTGACAAAGTCATAATTCACATCCAACAGTAATTTAGAGTCAAAAGAATAAATGTTAAAATTTCATCATTATAGACCATTTTGGGATCGTTCGACAGGTCCGGAGTCATCGTTTTTCATCCGAAAATTGATTTTTTGGACTGTACCAAAAATGATTCAAAATGTCAATTGGATCATGCCTCATGTTGAATAACCACTTTTTAAACCCTCACAGTGACCAAAATTGCCATTTTTACAGAGTTTTGCTTACTCAAAAGCTTCCATTTTGACCCGTTTCAGGCACAGAAATGACTTTAAACACACTTATTCTAGTTGACAAAGTCATAATTCACATCCAACAGTCATTTAGAGTCAAAAGATTAAATGTTGAAATTTCATCATTATAGACCATTTTGGGATCGTTCGACAGGTCCGGAGTCATCGTTTTTCATCCGAAAATTGATTTTTTGGACTGTACCAAAAATGATTCAAAATGTCAATTGGATCATGCCTCATGTTGAATAACCACTTTTTAAACCCTCACAGTGACCAAAATTGCCATTTTTACAGAGTTTTGCTTACTCAAAAGCTTCCATTTTGACCCGTTTCAGGCACAGAAATGACTTTAAACACACTTATTCTAGTTGACAAAGTCATAATTCACATCCAACAGTCATTTAGAGTCAAAAGAATAAATGTTAAAATGTCATCATTATAGACCATTTTGGGATCGTTCGACAGGTCCGGAGTCATCGTTTTTCATCCGAAAATTGATTTTTTGGACTGTACCAAAAATGATTCAAAATGTCAATTGGATCGTGCCTCATGTTGAATAACCACTTTTTAAACCCTCACAGTGACCAAAATTGCCATTTTTACAGAGTTTTGCTTGCTCAAAAGCTTCAATTTTGACCCGTTTCAGGCACAGAAATGACTTTAAACACACTTATCCTAGTTGACAAAGTCATAATTCACATCCAACAGTCATTTAGAGTCAAAAGATTAAATGTTAAAATTTCATCATTATAGACCATTTTGGGAACGTTCGACAGGTCCGGAGTCATCGTTTTTCATCCGAAAATTGATTTTTTGGACTGTACCAAAAATGATTCAAAATGTCAATTGGATCGTGTCTCATGTTGAATAACCACTTTTTAAACCCTCACAGTGACCAAAATTGCCATTTTTACAGAGTTTTGCTTACTCAAAAGCTTCAATTTTGACCTGTTTCAGGCACAGAAATGACTTTAAACACACTTATTTTAGTTGAAAAAGTCATAATTCACATCCAACAGTCATTTAGAGTCAAAAGAATAATTGTTAACATTTCATCATTATAGACCATTTTGGGAACGTTCGACAGGTCCGGAGTCATCGTTTTTCATCCGAAAATTGATTTTTTGGACTGTACCAAAAATGATTCAAAATGTCAATTGGATCGTTCCTCATGTTGAATAACCACTTTTTAAACCCTCACAGTGACCAAAATTGCCATTTTTACAGAGTTTTGCTTGCTCAAAAGCTTCAATTTTGACCCGTTTCAGGCACAGAAATGACTTTAAACACACTTATTCTAGTTGACAAAGTCATAATTCACATCCAACAGTCATTTAGAGTCAAAAGATTAAATGTTAAAATTTCATCATTATAGACCATTTTGGGAACGTTCGACAGGTCCGGAGTCATCGTTTTTCATCCGAAAATTGATTTTTTGGACTGTACCAAAAATGATTCAAAATGTCAATTGGATCGTGTCTCATGTTGAATAACCACTTTTTAAACCCTCACAGTGACCAAAATTGCCATTTTTACAGAGTTTTGCTTACTCAAAAGCTTCAATTTTGACCTGTTTCAGGCACAGAAATGACTTTAAACACACTTATTCTAGTTGACAAAGTCATAATTTACATCCAACAGTCATTTAGAGTCAAAAGATTAAATGTTAAAATTTCATCATTATAGACCATTTTGGGATCGTTCGACAGGTCCGGAGTCATCGTTTTTCATCCGAAAATTGATTTTTTGGACTGTACCAAAAATGATTCAAAATGTCATTTGGATCGTGCCTCATGTTGAATAACCACTTTTTAAACCCTCACAGTGACCAAAATTGCCATTTTTACAGAGTTTTGCTTGCTCAAAAGCTTCAATTTTGACCCGTTTCAGGCACAGAAATGACTTTAAACACACTTATTCTAGTTGACAAAGTCATAATTCACATCCAACAGTCATTTAGAGTCAAAAGATTAAATGTTAAAATTTCATCATTATAGACCATTTTGGGAACGTTCGACAGGTCCGGAGTCATCGTTTTTCATCCGAAAATTGATTTTTTGGACTGTACCAAAAATGATTCAAAATGTCAATTGGATCGTGTCTCATGTTGAATAACCACTTTTTAAACCCTCACAGTGACCAAAATTGCCATTTTTAGAGAGTTTTGCTTACTCAAAAGCTTCAATTTTGACCTGTTTCAGGCACAGAAATGACTTTAAACACACTTATTTTAGTTGAAAAAGTCATAATTCACATCCAACAGTCATTTAGAGTCAAAAGATTAAATGTTGAAATTTCATCCATATTGACCATTTGGGATCGTTCGACAGGTCCGGAGTCATCGTTTTTCATCCGAAAATTGATTTTTGGACTGTACCAAAAATGATTCAAAATGTCAATTGGATCGTGCCTCATGTTGAATAACCACTTTTTAAACCCTCACAGTGACCAAAATTGCCATTTTTACAGAGTTTTGCTTACTCAAAAGCTTTAATTTTGACCCGTTTCAGGCACAGAAATGACTTTAAACACACGTATTCTAGTTGACAAAGTCATAATTCACATCCAACAGTCATTTAGAGTCAAAAGAATAATTGTTAACATTTCATCATTATAGACCATTTTGGGAACGTTCGACAGGTCCGGAGTCATCGTTTTTCATCCGAAAATTGATTTTTTGGACTGTACCAAAAATGATTCAAAATGTCAATTGGATCGTTCCTCATGTTGAATAACCACTTTTTAAAACCTCACAGTGACCAAAATTGCCATTTTTACAGAGTTTTGCTTACTCAAAAGCTTCAATTTTGACCCGTTTCAGGCACAGAAATGACTTTAAACACACTTATTTTAGTTGACAAAGTCATAATTCACATCCAACAGTCATTTAGAGTCAAAAGATTAAATGTTAAAATTTCATCCATATTGACCATTTTGGGATCGTTCGACAGGTCCGGAGTCATCGTTTTTCATCCGAAAATTGATTTTTTGGACTGTACCAAAAATGATTCAAAATGTCAATTGGATCGTGCCTCATGTTGAATAACCACTTTTTAAACCCTCACAGTGACCAAAATTGCCATTTTTACAGAGTTTTGCTTACTCAAAAGCTTCAATTTTGACCCGTGTCAGGCACAGAAATGACTTTAAACACACTTATTTTAGTTGACAAAGTCATAATTCACATCCAACAGTAATTTAGAGTCAAAAGAATAAATGTTAAAATTTCATCATTATAGACCATTTTGGGATCGTTCGACAGGTCTGGAGTCATCGTTTTTCATCCGAAAATTGATTTTTTGGACTGTACCAAAAATGATTCAAAATGTCAATTGGATCATGCCTCATGTTGAATAACCACTTTTTAAGCCCTCACAGTGACCAAAATTGCCATTTTTACAGAGTTTTGCTTACTCAAAAGCTTGAATTTTGACCCGTTTCAGGCACAGAAATGACTTTAAACACACTTATTTTAGTTGACAAAGTCATAATTCACATCCAACAGTAATTTAGAGTCAAAAGAATAAATGTTAAAATTTCATCATTATAGACCATTTTGGGATCGTTCGACAGGTCCGGAGTCATCGTTTTTCATCCGAAAATTGATTTTTTGGACTGTACCAAAAATGATTCAAAATGTCAATTGGATCATGCCTCATGTTGAATAACCACTTTTTAAACCCTCACAGTGACCAAAATTGCCATTTTTACAGAGTTTTGCTTACTCAAAAGCTTTCATTTTGACCCGTTTCAGGCACAGAAATGACTTTAAACACACTTATTCTAGTTGACAAAGTCATAATTCACATCCAACAGTCATTTAGAGTCAAAAGATTAAATGTTGAAATTTCATCATTATAGACCATTTTGGGATCGTTCGACAGGTCCGGAGTCATCGTTTTTCATCCGAAAATTGATTTTTTGGACTGTACCAAAAATGATTCAAAATGTCAATTGGATCATGCCTCATGTTGAATAACCACTTTTTAAACCCTCACAGTGACCAAAATTGCCATTTTTACAGAGTTTTGCTTACTCAAAAGCTTCCATTTTGACCCGTTTCAGGCACAGAAATGACTTTAAACACACTTATTCTAGTTGACAAAGTCATAATTCACATCCAACAGTCATTTAGAGTCAAAAGAATAAATGTTAAAATGTCATCATTATAGACCATTTTGGGATCGTTCGACAGGTCCGGAGTCATCGTTTTTCATCCGAAAATTGATTTTTTGGACTGTACCAAAAATGATTCAAAATGTCAATTGGATCGTGCCTCATGTTGAATAACCACTTTTTAAACCCTCACAGTGACCAAAATTGCCATTTTTACAGAGTTTTGCTTGCTCAAAAGCTTCAATTTTGACCCGTTTCAGGCACAGAAATGACTTTAAACACACTTATCCTAGTTGACAAAGTCATAATTCACATCCAACAGTCATTTAGAGTCAAAAGATTAAATGTTAAAATTTCATCATTATAGACCATTTTGGGAACGTTCGACAGGTCCGGAGTCATCGTTTTTCATCCGAAAATTGATTTTTTGGACTGTACCAAAAATGATTCAAAATGTCAATTGGATCGTGTCTCATGTTGAATAACCACTTTTTAAACCCTCACAGTGACCAAAATTGCCATTTTTACAGAGTTTTGCTTACTCAAAAGCTTCAATTTTGACCTGTTTCAGGCACAGAAATGACTTTAAACACACTTATTTTAGTTGAAAAAGTCATAATTCACATCCAACAGTCATTTAGAGTCAAAAGAATAATTGTTAACATTTCATCATTATAGACCATTTTGGGAACGTTCGACAGGTCCGGAGTCATCGTTTTTCATCCGAAAATTGATTTTTTGGACTGTACCAAAAATGATTCAAAATGTCAATTGGATCGTTCCTCATGTTGAATAACCACTTTTTAAACCCTCACAGTGACCAAAATTGCCATTTTTACAGAGTTTTGCTTACTCAAAAGCTTCAATTTTGACCTGTTTCAGTCACAGAAATGACTTTAAACACACTTATTTTAGTTGAAAAAGTCATAATTCACATCCAACAGTCATTTAGAGTCAAAAGATTAAATGTTGAAATTTCATCCATATTGACCATTTGGGATCGTTCGACAGGTCCGGAGTCATCGTTTTTCATCCGAAAATTGATTTTTGGACTGTACCAAAAATGATTCAAAATGTCAATTGGATCGTGCCTCATGTTGAATAACCACTTTTTAAACCCTCACAGTGACCAAAATTGCCATTTTTACAGAGTTTTGCTTACTCAAAAGCTTTAATTTTGACCCGTTTCAGGCACAGAAATGACTTTAAACACACGTATTCTAGTTGACAAAGTCATAATTCACATCCAACAGTCATTTAGAGTCAAAAGATTAAATGTTAAAATTTCATCCATATTGACCATTTTGGGATCGTTCGACAGGTCCGGAGTCATCGTTTTTCATCCGAAAATTGATTTTTTGGACTGTACCAAAAATGATTCAAAATGTCAATTGGATCGTGCCTCATGTTGAATAACCACTTTTTAAACCCTCACAGTGACCAAAATTGCCATTTTTACAGAGTTTTGCTTACTCAAAAGCTTCAATTTTGACCCGTTTCAGGCACAGAAATGACTTTAAACACACTTATTTTAGTTGACAAAGTCATAATTCACATCCAACAGTAATTTAGAGTCAAAAGAATAAATGTTAAAATTTCATCATTATAGACCATTTTGGGATCGTTCGACAGGTCTGGAGTCATCGTTTTTCATCCGAAAATTGATTTTTGGGACTGTACCAAAAATGATTCAAAATGTCAATTGGATCATGCCTCATGTTGAATAACCACTTTTTAAGCCCTCACAGTGACCAAAATTGCCATTTTTACAGAGTTTTGCTTACTCAAAAGCTTGAATTTTGACCCGTTTCAGGCACAGAAATGACTTTAAACACACTTATTTTAGTTGACAAAGTCATAATTCACATCCAACAGTCATTTAGAGTCAAAAGATTAAATGTTGAAATTTCATCATTATAGACCATTTTGGGATCGTTTGACAGGTCCGGAGTCATCGTTTTTCATCCGAAAATTGATTTTTTTGGACTGTACCAAAAATGATTCAAAATGTCAATTGGATCGTGCCACATGTTGAATAACCACTTTTTAAACCCTCACAGTGACCAAAATTGCCATTTTTACAGAGTTTTGCTTACTCAAAAGCTTGAATTTTGACCCGTTTCAGGCACAGAAATGACTTTAAACACACTTATTTTAGTTGACAAAGTCATAATTCACATCCAACAGTCATTTAGAGTCAAAAGATTAAATGTTGAAATTTCATTATTATAGACCATTTTGGGATCGTTCGACAGGTCCGGAGTCATCGTTTTTCATCCGAAAATTGATTTTTTGGACTGTACCAAAAATGATTCAAAATGTCAATTGGATCGCGCCTCATGTTGAATAACCACCTTTTAAACCCTCACAGCGACCAAAATTGCCATTTTTACAGAGTTTTGCTTACTCAAAAGCTTCAATTTTGACCCATTTCAGGCACAGAAATGACTTTAAACACACTTATTTTAGTTGACAAAGTCATAATTCACATCCAACAGTCATTTAGAGTCAAAAGATGAAATGTTAAAATTTCATCCATATTGACCATTTTGGGATCGTTCGACAGGTCCGGAGTCATCGTTTTTCATCCGAAAATTGATTTTTTGGACTGTACCAAAAATGATTCAAAATGTCAATTGGATCGTGCCTCATGTTGAATAACCACTTTTTAAACCCTCACAGTGGCCAAAATTGTTATTTTTACAGAGTTTTGCTTGCTCAAAAGCTTCAATTTTGACCCGTTTCAGGCACAGAAATGACTTTAAACACACTTATTCTAGTTGACAAAGTCATAATTCACATCCAACAGTCATTTAGAGTCAAAAGATTAAATGTTAACATTTCATCATTATAGACCATTTTGGGAACATTCGACAGGTCCGGAGTCATCGTTTTTCATCCGAAAATTGATTTTTTGGACTGTACCAAAAATGATTCAAAATGTGAATTGAATCGTTCCTCATGTTGAATAACCACTTTTTAAACCCTCACAGTGACCAAAATTGCCATTTTTACAGAGTTTTGCTTACTCAAAAGCTTCAATTTTTACCCGTTTCAGGCACAGAAATGACTTTAAACACACTTATTTTAGTTGACAAAGTCATAATTCACATCCAACAGTCATTTAGAGTCAAAAGATTAAATGTTAAAATTTCATCATTATAGACCATTTTGGGAACATTCAACAGGTCCGGAGTCATCATTTTTCATCCGAAAATTGATTTTTTGGACTGTACCAAAAATGATTCAAAATGTCAATTGGATCATGCCTCATGTTGAATAACCACTTTTTAAACCCTCACAGTGACCAAAATTGTCATTTTTACAGAGTTTCGCTTACTCAAAAGCTTCAATTTTGACCCGTTTCAGGCACAGAATGGACTTTAAGCACACTTATTTTAGTTGACAAAGTCATAATTCACATCCAACAGTAATTTAGAGTCAAAAGATTAAATGTTAAAATTTCATCATTATAGACCATTTTGGGATCGTTCGACAGGTCCGGAGTCATGGTTTTTCATCCGAAAATTGATTTTTTGGACTGTACCAAAAATGATTCAAAATGTCAATTGGATCGTGCCTCATGTTGAATAACCACTTTTGAAACCCTCACAGTGACCAAAATTGCCATTTTTACAGAGTTTTACTTACTCAAAAGCTTCAATTTTGACCCGTTTCAGGCACAGAAATGACTTTAAACACACTTATTTTAGTTGACAAAGTCATAATTCACATCCAACAGTCATTTAGAGTCAAAAGATTAAATGTTGAAATGTCATCATTATAGACCATTTTGGGATCGTTCGACAGGTCCGGAGTCATCGTTTTTCATCCGAAAATTGATTTTTTGGACTGTACCAAAAATGATTCAAAATGTCAATTGGATCGTGCCTCATGTTGAATAACCACTTTTTAAACCCTCACAGTGACCAAAATTGCCATTTTTACAGAGTTTTGCTTACTCAAAAGCTTCAATTTTGACCCGTTTCAGGCACAGAAATGACTTTAAACACACTTATTTTAGTTGAAAAAGTCATAATTCACTTCCAACAGAAATTTAGAGTCAAAAGATTAAATGTTGAAATTTCATCATTATAGACCATTTTGGGAACGTTCGACAGGTCCGGAGTCATCGTTTTTCATCCGAAAATTGATTTTTTGGACTGTACCAAAAATGATTCAAAATGTCAATTGGATCGTGTCTCATGTTGAATAACCACTTTTTAAACCCTCACAGTGACCAAAATTGCCATTTTTACAGAGTTTTGCTTACTCAAAAGCTTCAATTTTGACCTGTTTCAGGCACAGAAATGACTTTAAACACACTTATTTTAGTTGAAAAAGTCATAATTCACATCCAACAGTCATTTAGAGTCAAAAGAATAATTGTTAACATTTCATCATTATAGACCATTTTGGGAACGTTCGACAGGTCCGGAGTCATCGTTTTTCATCCGAAAATTGATTTTTTGGACTGTACCAAAAATGATTCAAAATGTCAATTGGATCGTTCCTCATGTTGAATAACCACTTTTTAAACCCTCACAGTGACCAAAATTGCCATTTTTACAGAGTTTTGCTTACTCAAAAGCTTCAATTTTGACCTGTTTCAGGCACAGAAATGACTTTAAACACACTTATTTTAGTTGAAAAAGTCATAATTCACATCCAACAGTCATTTAGAGTCAAAAGATTAAATGTTGAAATTTCATCCATATTGACCATTTGGGATCGTTCGACAGGTCCGGAGTCATCGTTTTTCATCCGAAAATTGATTTTTGGACTGTACCAAAAATGATTCAAAATGTCAATTGGATCGTGCCTCATGTTGAATAACCACTTTTTAAACCCTCACAGTGACCAAAATTGCCATTTTTACAGAGTTTTGCTTACTCAAAAGCTTTAATTTTGACCCGTTTCAGGCACAGAAATGACTTTAAACACACGTATTCTAGTTGACAAAGTCATAATTCACATCCAACAGTCATTTAGAGTCAAAAGAATAATTGTTAAAATTTCATCATTATAGACCATTTTGGGAACGTTCGACAGGTCCGGAGTCATCGTTTTTCATCCGAAAATTGATTTTTTGGACTGTACCAAAAATGATTCAAAATGTCAATTGGATCGTTCCTCATGTTGAATAACCACTTTTTAAACCCTCACAGTGACCAAAATTGCCATTTTTACAGAGTTTTGCTTACTCAAAAGCTTCAATTTTGACCCGTTTCAGGCACAGAAATGACTTTAAACACACTTATTTTAGTTGACAAAGTCATAATTCACATCCAACAGTCATTTAGAGTCAAAAGATTAAATGTTAAAATTTCATCCATATTGACCATTTTGGGATCGTTCGACAGGTCCGGAGTCATCGTTTTTCATCCGAAAATTGATTTTTTGGACTGTACCAAAAATGATTCAAAATGTCAATTGGATCGTGCCTCATGTTGAATAACCACTTTTTAAACCCTCACAGTGACCAAAATTGCCATTTTTACAGAGTTTTGCTTACTCAAAAGCTTCAATTTTGACCCGTTTCAGGCACAGAAATGACTTTAAACACACTTATTTTAGTTGACAAAGTCATAATACACATCCAACAGTAATTTAGAGTCAAAAGAATAAATGTTAAAATTTCATCATTATAGACCATTTTGGGATCGTTCGACAGGTCTGGAGTCATCGTTTTTCATCCGAAAATTGATTTTTGGGACTGTACCAAAAATGATTCAAAATGTCAATTGGATCATGCCTCATGTTGAATAACCACTTTTTAAGCCCTCACAGTGACCAAGATTGCCATTTTTACAGAGTTTTGCTTACTCAAAAGCTTGAATTTTGACCCGTTTCAGGCACAGAAATGACTTTAAACACACTTATTTTAGTTGACAAAGTCATAATTCACATCCAACAGTCATTTAGAGTCAAAAGATTAAATGTTGAAATTTCATCATTATAGACCATTTTGGGATCGTTCGACAGGTCCGGAGTCATCGTTTTTCATCCGAAAATTGATTTTTTGGACTGTACCAAAAATGATTCAAAATGTCAATTGGATCGTGCCTCATGTTGAATAACCACTTTTTAAACCCTCACAGCGACCAAAATTGCCATTTTTACAGAGTTTTGCTTACTCAAAAGCTTCAATTTTGACCCATTTCAGGCACAGAAATGACTTTAAACACACTTATTTTAGTTGACAAAGTCATAATTCACATCCAACAGTAATTTAGAGTCAAAAGATTAAATGTTAAAATTTCATCCATATTGACCATTTTGGGATCGTTTGACAGGTCCGGAGTCATCGTTTTTCATCCGAAAATTGATTTTTTTGGACTGTACCAAAAATGATTCAAAATGTCAATTGGATCGTGCCTCATGTTGAATAACCACTTTTTAAACCCTCACAGTGACCAAAATTGCCATTTTTACAGAGTTTTGCTTACTCAAAAGCTTGAATTTTGACCCGTTTCAGGCACAGAAATGACTTTAAACACACTTATTTTAGTTGACAAAGTCATAATTCACATCCAACAGTCATTTAGAGTCAAAAGATTAAATGTTGAAATTTCATCATTATAGACCATTTTGGGATCGTTCGACAGGTCCGGAGTCATCGTTTTTCATCCGAAAATTGATTTTTTGGACTGTACCAAAAATGATTCAAAATGTCAATTGGATCGTGCCTCATGTTGAATAACCACTTTTTAAACCCTCACAGCGACCAAAATTGCCATTTTTACAGAGTTTTGCTTACTCAAAAGCTTCAATTTTGACCCATTTCAGGCACAGAAATGACTTTAAACACACTTATTTTAGTTGACAAAGTCATAATTCACATCCAACAGTCATTTAGAGTCAAAAGATTAAATGTTAAAATTTCATCCATATTGACCATTTTGGGATCGTTCGACAGGTCCGGAGTCATCGTTTTTCATCCGAAAATTGATTTTTTGGACTGTACCAAAAATGATTCAAAATGTCAATTGGATCGTGCCTCATGTTGAATAACCACTTTTTAAACCCTCACAGTGACCAAAATTGCCATTTTTACAGAGTTTTGCTTACTCAAAAGCTTCAATTTTGACCCGTTTCAGGCACAGAAATGACTTTAAACACACTTATTTTAGTTGACAAAGTCATAATACACATCCAACAGTAATTTAGAGTCAAAAGAATAAATGTTAAAATTTCATCATTATAGACCATTTTGGGATCGTTCGACAGGTCTGGAGTCATCGTTTTTCATCCGAAAATTGATTTTTGGGACTGTACCAAAAATGATTCAAAATGTCAATTGGATCATGCCTCATGTTGAATAACCACTTTTTAAGCCCTCACAGTGACCAAGATTGCCATTTTTACAGAGTTTTGCTTACTCAAAAGCTTGAATTTTGACCCGTTTCAGGCACAGAAATGACTTTAAACACACTTATTTTAGTTGACAAAGTCATAATTCACATCCAACAGTCATTTAGAGTCAAAAGATTAAATGTTGAAATTTCATCATTATAGACCATTTTGGGATCGTTCGACAGGTCCGGAGTCATCGTTTTTCATCCGAAAATTGATTTTTTGGACTGTACCAAAAATGATTCAAAATGTCAATTGGATCGTGCCTCATGTTGAATAACCACTTTTTAAACCCTCACAGCGACCAAAATTGCCATTTTTACAGAGTTTTGCTTACTCAAAAGCTTCAATTTTGACCCATTTCAGGCACAGAAATGACTTTAAACACACTTATTTTAGTTGACAAAGTCATAATTCACATCCGACAGTAATTTAGAGTCAAAAGATTAAATGTTAAAATTTCATCCATATTGACCATTTTGGGATCGTTTGACAGGTCCGGAGTCATCGTTTTTCATCCGAAAATTGATTTTTTTGGACTGTACCAAAAATGATTCAAAATGTCAATTGGATCGTGCCTCATGTTGAATAACCACTTTTTAAACCCTCACAGTGACCAAAATTGCCATTTTTACAGAGTTTTGCTTACTCAAAAGCTTGAATTTTGACCCGTTTCAGGCACAGAAATGACTTTAAACACACTTATTTTAGTTGACAAAGTCATAATTCACATCCAACAGTCATTTAGAGTCAAAAGATTAAATGTTGAAATTTCATCATTATAGACCATTTTGGGATCGTTCGACAGGTCCGGAGTCATCGTTTTTCATCCGAAAATTGATTTTTTGGACTGTACCAAAAATGATTCAAAATGTCAATTGGATCGTGCCTCATGTTGAATAACCACTTTTTAAACCCTCACAGCGACCAAAATTGCCATTTTTACAGAGTTTTGCTTACTCAAAAGCTTCAATTTTGACCCATTTCAGGCACAGAAATGACTTTAAACACACTTATTTTAGTTGACAAAGTCATAATTCACATCCAACAGTCATTTAGAGTCAAAAGATTAAATGTTAAAATTTCATCCATATTGACCATTTTGGGATCGTTCGACAGGTCCGGAGTCATCGTTTTTCATCCGAAAATTGATTTTTTGGACTGTACCAAAAATGATTCAAAATGTCAATTGGATCGTGCCTCATGTTGAATAACCACTTTTTAAACCCTCACAGTGGCCAAAATTGTTATTTTTACAGAGTTTTGCTTGCTCAAAAGCTTCAATTTTGACCCGTTTCAGGCACAGAAATGACTTTAAACACACTTATTCTAGTTGACAAAGTCATAATTCTCATCCAACAGTCATTTAGAGTCAAAAGATTAAATGTTAACATTTCATCATTATAGACCATTTTGGGAACGTTCGACAGGTCCGGAGTCATCGTTTTTCATCCGAAAATTGATTTTTTGGACTGTACCAAAAATGATTCAAAATGTGAATTGAATCGTTCCTCATGTTGAATAACCACTTTTTAAACCCTCACAGTGACCAAAATTGCCATTTTTACAGAGTTTTGCTTACTCAAAAGCTTCAATTTTTACCCGTTTCAGGCACAGAAATGACTTTAAACACACTTATTTTAGTTGACAAAGTCATAATTCACATCCAACAGTCATTTAGAGTCAAAAGATTAAATGTTAAAATTTCATCATTATAGACCATTTTGGGAACGTTCAACAGGTCCGGAGTCATCGTTTTTCATCCGAAAATTGATTTTTTGGACTGTACCAAAAATGATTCAAAATGTCAATTGGATCATGCCTCATGTTGAATAACCACTTTTTAAACCCTCACAGTGACCAAAATTGTCATTTTTACAGAGTTTCGCTTACTCAAAAGCTTCAATTTTGACCCGTTTCAGGCACAGAATGGACTTTAAGCACACTTATTTTAGTTGACAAAGTCATAATTCACATCCAACAGTAATTTAGAGTCAAAAGATTAAATGTTAAAATTTCATCATTATAGACCATTTTGGGATCGTTCGACAGGTCCGGAGTCATGGTTTTTCATCCGAAAATTGATTTTTTGGACTGTACCAAAAATGATTCAAAATGTCAATTGGATCATGCCTCATGTTGAATAACCACTTTTGAAACCCTCACAGTGACCAAAATTGCCATTTTTACAGAGTTTTGCTTACTCAAAAGCTTCCATTTTGACCCGTTTCAGGCACAGAAATGACTTTAAACACACTTATTCTAGTTGACAAAGTCATAATTCACATCCAACAGTCATTTAGAGTCAAAAGATTAAATGTTAAAATTTCATAATTATAGACCATTTTGGGATCGTTCGACAGGTCCGGAGTCATCGTTTTTCATCCGAAAATTGATTTTTTGGACTGTACCAAAAATGATTCAAAATGTCAATTGGATCATGGCTCATGTTGAATAACCACTTTTTAAACCCTCACAGTGACCAAAATTGCCATTTTTACAGAGTTTTGCTTACTCAAAAGCTTCAATTTTGACCCGTTTCAGGCACAGAAATGACTTTAAACACACTTATTTTAGTTGACAAAGTCATAATTCACATCCAACAGTCATTTAGAGTCAAAAGATTCAAATGTTGAAATTTCATCATTATAGACCATTTTGGGATCGTTCGACAGGTCTGGAGTCATCGTTTTTCATCCGAAAATGGATTTTTTGGACTGTACCAAAAATGATTCAAAATGTCAATTGGATCTTGCCTCATGTTGAATAACCACTTTTTAAACCCTCACAGTGACCAAAATTGCCATTTTTACAGAGTTTTGCTTTCTCAAAAGCTTCAATTTTGACCCGTTTCAGGCACAGAAATGACTTTAAACACACTTATTCTAGTTGACAAAGTCATAATTCACATCCAACAGTCATTTAGAGTCAAAAGATTAAATGTTAAAATTTCATCATTATAGACCATTTTGGGATCGTTCGACAGGTCCGGAGTCATCGTTTTTCATCCGAAAATTGATTTTTTGGACTGTACCAAAAATGATTCAAAATGTCAATTGGATCGTTCCTCATGTTGAATAACCACTTTTTAAACCCTCACAGTGACCAGAATTGCCATTTTTACAGAGTTTTGCTTACTCAAAAGCTTCAATTTTGACCCATTTCAGGCACAGAAATGACTTTAAACACACTTATTTTAGTTGACAAAGTCATAATTCACATCCAACAGTCATTTAGAGTCAAAAGAATAAATGTTAACATTTCATCATTATAGACCATTTTGGGAACGTTCGACAGGTCCGGAGTCATCGTTTTTCATCCGAAAATTGATTTTTTGGACTGTACCAAAAATGATTCAAAATGTCAATTGGATCGTGCCTCATGTTGAATAACCACTTTTTAAACCCTCACAGTGACCAAAATTGCCATTTTTACAGAGTTTTGCTTACTCAAAAGCTTCAATTTTGACCCGTTTCAGGCACAGAAATGACTTTAAACACACTTATTTTAGTTGACAAAGTCATAATTCACATCCAACAGTCATTTAGAGTCAAAAGATTCAAATGTTGAAATTTCATCATTATAGACCATTTTGGGATCGTTCGACAGGTCTGGAGTCATCGTTTTTCATCCGAAAATGGATTTTTTGGACTGTACCAAAAATGATTCAAAATGTCAATTGGATCTTGCCTCATGTTGAATAACCACTTTTTAAACCCTCACAGTGACCAAAATTGCCATTTTTACAGAGTTTTGCTTTCTCAAAAGCTTCAATTTTGACCCGTTTCAGGCACAGAAATGACTTTAAACACACTTATTCTAGTTGACAAAGTCATAATTCACATCCAACAGTCATTTAGAGTCAAAAGATTAAATGTTAAAATTTCATCATTATAGACCATTTTGGGATCGTTCGACAGGTCCGGAGTCATCGTTTTTCATCCGAAAATTGATTTTTTGGACTGTACCAAAAATGATTCAAAATGTCAATTGGATCGTTCCTCATGTTGAATAACCACTTTTTAAACCCTCACAGTGACCAAAATTGCCATTTTTACAGAGTTTTGCTTTCTCAAAAGCTTCAATTTTGACCCGTTTCAGGCACAGAAATGACTTTAAACACACTTATTCTAGTTGACAAAGTCATAATTCACATCCAACAGTCATTTAGAGTCAAAAGATTAAATGTTAAAATTTCATCATTATAGACCATTTTGGGATCGTTCGACAGGTCCGGAGTCATCGTTTTTCATCCGAAAATTGATTTTTTGGACTGTACCAAAAATGATTCAAAATGTCAATTGGATCGTTCCTCATGTTGAATAACCACTTTTTAAACCCTCACAGTGACCAGAATTGCCATTTTTACAGAGTTTTGCTTACTCAAAAGCTTCAATTTTGACCCATTTCAGGCACAGAAATGACTTTAAACACACTTATTTTAGTTGACAAAGTCATAATTCACATCCAACAGTCATTTAGAGTCAAAAGAATAAATGTTAACATTTCATCATTATAGACCATTTTGGGAACGTTCGACAGGTCCGGAGTCATCGTTTTTCATCCGAAAATTGATTTTTTGGACTGTACCAAAAATGATTCAAAATGTCAATTGGATCGTGCCTCATGTTGAATAACCACTTTTTAAACCCTCACAGTGACCAAAATTGCCATTTTTACAGAGTTTTGCTTACTCAAAAGCTTCAATTTTGACCCGTTTCAGGCACAGAAATGACTTTAAACACACTTATTTTAGTTGACAAAGTCATAATTCACATCCAACAGTCATTTAGAGTCAAAAGATTCAAATGTTGAAACTTCATCATTATAGACCATTTTGGGATCGTTCGACAGGTCTGGAGTCATCGTTTTTCATCCGAAAATGGATTTTTTGGACTGTACCAAAAATGATTCAAAATGTCAATTGGATCTTGCCTCATGTTGAATAACCACTTTTTAAACCCTCACAGTGACCAAAATTGCCATTTTTACAGAGTTTTGCTTTCTCAAAAGCTTCAATTTTGACCCGTTTCAGGCACAGAAATGACTTTAAACACACTTATTCTAGTTGACAAAGTCATAATTCACATCCAACAGTCATTTAGAGTCAAAAGATTAAATGTTAAAATTTCATCATTATAGACCATTTTGGGATCGTTCGACAGGTCCGGAGTCATCGTTTTTCATCCGAAAATTGATTTTTTGGACTGTACCAAAAATGATTCAAAATGTCAATTGGATCGTTCCTCATGTTGAATAACCACTTTTTAAACCCTCACAGTGACCAAAATTGCCATTTTTACAGAGTTTTGCTTACTCAAAAGCTTCAATTTTGACCCATTTCAGGCACAGAAATGACTTTAAACACACTTATTTTAGTTGACAAAGTCATAATTCACATCCAACAGTCATTTAGAGTCAAAAGAATAAATGTTAACATTTCATCATTATAGACCATTTTGGGAACGTTCGACAGGTCCGGAGTCATCGTTTTTCATCCGAAAATTGATTTTTTGGACTGTACCAAAAATGATTCAAAATGTCAATTGGATCGTGCCTCATGTTGAATAACCACTTTTTAAACCCTCACAGTGACCAAAATTGCCATTTTTACAGAGTTTTGCTTACTCAAAAGCTTCAATTTTGACCCGTTTCAGGCACAGAAATGACTTTAAACACACTTATTTTAGTTGACAAAGTCATAATTCACATCCAACAGTCATTTAGAGTCAAAAGATTAAATGTTAAAATTTCATCCATATTGACCATTTTGGGATCGTTCGACAGGTCCGGAGTCATCGTTTTTCATCCGAAAAATGATTTTTTGGACTGTACCAAAAATGATTCAAAATGTCAATTGGATCGTGCCTCATGTTGAATAACCACTTTTTAAACCCTCACAGTGACCAAAATTGCCACTTTTACAGACTTTTGCTTACTCAAAAGCTTCAATTTTGACCGGTTTCAGGCACAGAAATGACTTTAAACACACTTATTTTAGTTGACAAAGTCATAATTCACATCCAACAGTAATTTAGAGTCAAAAGAATAAATGTTAAAATTTCATCATTATAGACCATTTTGGGATCGTTCGACAGGTCCGGAGTCATCGTTTTTCATCCGAAAATTGATTTTTTGGACTGTACCAAAAATGATTCAAAATGTCAATTGGATCATGCCTCATGTTGAATAACCACTTTTTAAACCCTCACAGTGACCAAAATTGCCATTTTTACAGAGTTTTGCTTACTCAAAAGCTTCCATTTTGACCCGTTTCAGGCACAGAAATGACTTTAAACACACTTATTCTAGTTGACAAAGTCATAATTCACATCCAACAGTCATTTAGAGTCAAAAGATTAAATGTTGAAATTTCATCATTATAGACCATTTTGGGATCGTTCGACAGGTCCGGAGTCATCGTTTTTCATCCGAAAATTGATTTTTTGGACTGTACCAAAAATGATTCAAAATGTCAATTGGATCATGCCTCATGTTGAATAACCACTTTTTAAACCCTCACAGTGACCAAAATTGCCATTTTTACAGAGTTTTGCTTACTCAAAAGCTTCCATTTTGACCCGTTTCAGGCACAGAAATGACTTTAAACACACTTATTTTAGTTGACAAAGTCATAATTTACATCCAACAGTCATTTAGAGTCAAAAGATTAAATGTTAAAATTTCATCATTATAGACCATTTTGGGATCGTTCGACAGGTCCGGAGTCATCGTTTTTCATCCGAAAATTGATTTTTTGGACTGTACCAAAAATGATTCAAAATGTCATTTGGATCGTGCCTCATGTTGAATAACCACTTTTTAAACCCTCACAGTGACCAAAATTGCCATTTTTACAGAGTTTTGCTTGCTCAAAAGCTTCAATTTTGACCCGTTTCAGGCACAGAAATGACTTTAAACACACTTATTCTAGTTGACAAAGTCATAATTCACATCCAACAGTCATTTAGAGTCAAAAGATTAAATGTTAAAATTTCATCATTATAGACCATTTTGGGAACGTTCGACAGGTCCGGAGTCATCGTTTTTCATCCGAAAATTGATTTTTTGGACTGTACCAAAAATGATTCAAAATGTCAATTGGATCATGCCTCATGTTGAATAACCACTTTTTAAACCCTCACAGTGACCAAAATTGCCATTTTTACAGAGTTTTGCTTACTAAAAAGCTTCAATTTTGACCCGTTTCAGGCACAGAAATGACTTTAAACACACTTATTCTGGTTGACAAAGTCCTAATTCACATCCAACAGTCATTTAGAGTCAAAAGATTAAATGTTAAAATTTCATCATTATAGACCATTTTGGGATCGTTCGACAGGTCCGGAGTCATCGTTTTTCATCCGAAAATTGATTTTTTGGACTGTACCAAAAATGATTCAAAATGTCATTTGGATCGTGCCTCATGTTGAATAACCACTTTTTAAACCCTCACAGTGACCAAAATTGCCATTTTTACAGAGTTTTGCTTGCTCAAAAGCTTCAATTTTGACCCGTTTCAGGCACAGAAATGACTTTAAACACACTTATTCTAGTTGACAAAGTCATAATTCACATCCAACAGTCATTTAGAGTCAAAAGATTAAATGTTAAAATTTCATCATTATAGACCATTTTGGGAACGTTCGACAGGTCCGGAGTCATCGTTTTTCATCCGAAAATTGATTTTTTGGACTGTACCAAAAATGATTCAAAATGTCAATTGGATCGTTCCTCATGTTGAATAACCACTTTTTAAAACCTCACAGTGACCAAAATTGCCATTTTTACAGAGTTTTGCTTACTCAAAAGCTTCAATTTTGACCCGTTTCAGGCACAGAAATGACTTTAAACACACTTATTTTAGTTGACAAAGTCATAATTCACATCCAACAGTCATTTAGAGTCAAAAGATTAAATGTTAAAATTTCATCCATATTGACCATTTTGGGATCGTTCGACAGGTCCGGAGTCATCGTTTTTCATCCGAAAATTGATTTTTTGGACTGTACCAAAAATGATTCAAAATGTCAATTGGATCATGCCTCATGTTGAATAACCACTTTTTAAGCCCTCACAGTGACCAAAATTGCCATTTTTACAGAGTTTTGCTTACTCAAAAGCTTGAATTTTGACCCGTTTCAGGCACAGAAATGACTTTAAACACACTTATTTTAGTTGACAAAGTCATAATTCACATCCAACAGTAATTTAGAGTCAAAAGAATAAATGTTAAAATTTCATCATTATAGACCATTTTGGGATCGTTCGACAGGTCCGGAGTCATCGTTTTTCATCCGAAAATTGATTTTTTGGACTGTACCAAAAATGATTCAAAATGTCAATTGGATCATGCCTCATGTTGAATAACCACTTTTTAAACCCTCACAGTGACCAAAATTGCCATTTTTACAGAGTTTTGCTTACTCGAAAGCTTCCATTTTGACCCGTTTCAGGCACAGAAATGACTTTAAACACACTTATTCTAGTTGACAAAGTCATAATTCACATCCAACAGTCATTTAGAGTCAAAAGATTAAATGTTGAAATTTCATCATTATAGACCATTTTGGGATCGTTCGACAGGTCCGGAGTCATCGTTTTTCATCCGAAAATTGATTTTTTGGACTGTACCAAAAATGATTCAAAATGTCAATTGGATCATGCCTCATGTTGAATAACCACTTTTTAAACCCTCACAGTGACCAAAATTGCCATTTTTACAGAGTTTTGCTTACTCAAAAGCTTCCATTTTGACCCGTTTCAGGCACAGAAATGACTTTAAACACACTTCTTCTAGTTGACAAAGTCATAATTCACATCCAACAGTCATTTAGAGTCAAAAGAATAAATGTTAAAATGTCATCATTATAGACCATTTTGGGATCGTTCGACAGGTCCGGAGTCATCGTTTTTCATCCGAAAATTGATTTTTTGGACTGTACCAAAAATGATTCAAAATGTCAATTGGATCGTGCCTCATGTTGAATAACCACTTTTTAAACCCTCACAGTGACCAGAATTGCCATTTTTACAGAGTTTTGCTTACTCAAAAGCTTCAATTTTGACCCATTTCAGGCACAGAAATGACTTTAAACACACTTATTTTAGTTGACAAAGTCATAATTCACATCCAACAGTCATTTAGAGTCAAAAGAATAAATGTTAACATTTCATCATTATAGACCATTTTGGGAACGTTCGACAGGTCCGGAGTCATCGTTTTTCATCCGAAAATTGATTTTTTGGACTGTACCAAAAATGATCCAAAATGTCAATTGGATCGTGCCTCATGTTGAATAACCACTTTTTAAACCCTCACAGTGACCAAAATTGCCATTTTTACAGAGTTTTGCTTACTCAAAAGCTTCAATTTTGACCCGTTTCAGGCACAGAAATGACTTTAAACACACTTATTTTAGTTGACAAAGTCATAATTCACATCCAACAGTCATTTAGAGTCAAAAGATTCAAATGTTGAAACTTCATCATTATAGACCATTTTGGGATCGTTCGACAGGTCTGGAGTCATCGTTTTTCATCCGAAAATGGATTTTTTGGACTGTACCAAAAATGATTCAAAATGTCAATTGGATCTTGCCTCATGTTGAATAACCACTTTTTAAACCCTCACAGTGACCAAAATTGCCATTTTTACAGAGTTTTGCTTTCTCAAAAGCTTCAATTTTGACCCGTTTCAGGCACAGAAATGACTTTAAACACACTTATTCTAGTTGACAAAGTCATAATTCACATCCAACAGTCATTTAGAGTCAAAAGATTAAATGTTAAAATTTCATCATTATAGACCATTTTGGGATCGTTCGACAGGTCCGGAGTCATCGTTTTTCATCCGAAAATTGATTTTTTGGACTGTACCAAAAATGATTCAAAATGTCAATTGGATCGTTCCTCATGTTGAATAACCACTTTTTAAACCCTCACAGTGACCAAAATTGCCATTTTTACAGAGTTTTGCTTACTCAAAAGCTTTAATTTTGACCCGTTTCAGGCACAGAAATGACTTTAAACACACGTATTCTAGTTGACAAAGTCATAATTCACATCCAACAGTCATTTAGAGTCAAAAGAATAATTGTTAAAATTTCATCATTATAGACCATTTTGGGAACGTTCGACAGGTCCGGAGTCATCGTTTTTCATCCGAAAATTGATTTTTTGGACTGTACCAAAAATGATTCAAAATGTCAATTGGATCGTTCCTCATGTTGAATAACCACTTTTTAAACCCTCACAGTGACCAAAATTGCCATTTTTACAGAGTTTTGCTTACTCAAAAGCTTCAATTTTGACCCGTTTCAGGCACAGAAATGACTTTAAACACACTTATTTTAGTTGACAAAGTCATAATTCACATCCAACAGTCATTTAGAGTCAAAAGATTAAATGTTAAAATTTCATCCATATTGACCATTTTGGGATCGTTCGACAGGTCCGGAGTCATCGTTTTTCATCCGAAAATTGATTTTTTGGACTGTACCAAAAATGATTCAAAATGTCAATTGGATCGTGCCTCATGTTGAATAACCACTTTTTAAACCCTCACAGTGACCAAAATTGCCATTTTTACAGAGTTTTGCTTACTCAAAAGCTTCAATTTTGACCCGTTTCAGGCACAGAAATGACTTTAAACACACTTATTTTAGTTGACAAAGTCATAATACACATCCAACAGTAATTTAGAGTCAAAAGAATAAATGTTAAAATTTCATCATTATAGACCATTTTGGGATCGTTCGACAGGTCTGGAGTCATCGTTTTTCATCCGAAAATTGATTTTTGGGACTGTACCAAAAATGATTCAAAATGTCAATTGGATCATGCCTCATGTTGAATAACCACTTTTTAAGCCCTCACAGTGACCAAGATTGCCATTTTTACAGAGTTTTGCTTACTCAAAAGCTTGAATTTTGACCCGTTTCAGGCACAGAAATGACTTTAAACACACTTATTTTAGTTGACAAAGTCATAATTCACATCCAACAGTCATTTAGAGTCAAAAGATTAAATGTTGAAATTTCATCATTATAGACCATTTTGGGATCGTTCGACAGGTCCGGAGTCATCGTTTTTCATCCGAAAATTGATTTTTTGGACTGTACCAAAAATGATTCAAAATGTCAATTGGATCGTGCCTCATGTTGAATAACCACTTTTTAAACCCTCACAGCGACCAAAATTGCCATTTTTACAGAGTTTTGCTTACTCAAAAGCTTCAATTTTGACCCATTTCAGGCACAGAAATGACTTTAAACACACTTATTTTAGTTGACAAAGTCATAATTCACATCCAACAGTAATTTAGAGTCAAAAGATTAAATGTTAAAATTTCATCCATATTGACCATTTTGGGATCGTTTGACAGGTCCGGAGTCATCGTTTTTCATCCGAAAATTGATTTTTTTGGACTGTACCAAAAATGATTCAAAATGTCAATTGGATCGTGCCTCATGTTGAATAACCACTTTTTAAACCCTCACAGTGACCAAAATTGCCATTTTTACAGAGTTTTGCTTACTCAAAAGCTTGAATTTTGACCCGTTTCAGGCACAGAAATGACTTTAAACACACTTATTTTAGTTGACAAAGTCATAATTCACATCCAACAGTCATTTAGAGTCAAAAGATTAAATGTTGAAATTTCATCATTATAGACCATTTTGGGATCGTTCGACAGGTCCGGAGTCATCGTTTTTCATCCGAAAATTGATTTTTTGGACTGTACCAAAAATGATTCAAAATGTCAATTGGATCGTGCCTCATGTTGAATAACCACTTTTTAAACCCTCACAGCGACCAAAATTGCCATTTTTACAGAGTTTTGCTTACTCAAAAGCTTCAATTTTGACCCATTTCAGGCACAGAAATGACTTTAAACACACTTATTTTAGTTGACAAAGTCATAATTCACATCCAACAGTCATTTAGAGTCAAAAGATTAAATGTTAAAATTTCATCCATATTGACCATTTTGGGATCGTTCGACAGGTCCGGAGTCATCGTTTTTCATCCGAAAATTGATTTTTTGGACTGTACCAAAAATGATTCAAAATGTCAATTGGATCGTGCCTCATGTTGAATAACCACTTTTTAAACCCTCACAGTGACCAAAATTGCCATTTTTACAGAGTTTTGCTTACTCAAAAGCTTCAATTTTGACCCGTTTCAGGCACAGAAATGACTTTAAACACACTTATTTTAGTTGACAAAGTCATAATACACATCCAACAGTAATTTAGAGTCAAAAGAATAAATGTTAAAATTTCATCATTATAGACCATTTTGGGATCGTTCGACAGGTCTGGAGTCATCGTTTTTCATCCGAAAATTGATTTTTGGGACTGTACCAAAAATGATTCAAAATGTCAATTGGATCATGCCTCATGTTGAATAACCACTTTTTAAGCCCTCACAGTGACCAAGATTGCCATTTTTACAGAGTTTTGCTTACTCAAAAGCTTGAATTTTGACCCGTTTCAGGCACAGAAATGACTTTAAACACACTTATTTTAGTTGACAAAGTCATAATTCACATCCAACAGTCATTTAGAGTCAAAAGATTAAATGTTGAAATTTCATCATTATAGACCATTTTGGGATCGTTCGACAGGTCAGGAGTCATCGTTTTTCATCCGAAAATTGATTTTTTGGACTGTACCAAAAATGATTCAAAATGTCAATTGGATCGTGCCTCATGTTGAATAACCACTTTTTAAACCCTCACAGCGACCAAAATTGCCATTTTTACAGAGTTTTGCTTACTCAAAAGCTTCAATTTTGACCCATTTCAGGCACAGAAATGACTTTAAACACACTTATTTTAGTTGACAAAGTCATAATTCACATCCAACAGTAATTTAGAGTCAAAAGATTAAATGTTAAAATTTCATCCATATTGACCATTTTGGGATCGTTTGACAGGTCCGGAGTCATCGTTTTTCATCCGAAAATTGATTTTTTTGGACTGTACCAAAAATGATTCAAAATGTCAATTGGATCGTGCCTCATGTTGAATAACCACTTTTTAAACCCTCACAGTGACCAAAATTGCCATTTTTACAGAGTTTTGCTTACTCAAAAGCTTGAATTTTGACCCGTTTCAGGCACAGAAATGACTTTAAACACACTTATTTTAGTTGACAAAGTCATAATTCACATCCAACAGTCATTTAGAGTCAAAAGATTAAATGTTGAAATTTCATCATTATAGACCATTTTGGGATCGTTCGACAGGTCCGGAGTCATCGTTTTTCATCCGAAAATTGATTTTTTGGACTGTACCAAAAATGATTCAAAATGTCAATTGGATCGTGCCTCATGTTGAATAACCACTTTTTAAACCCTCACAGCGACCAAAATTGCCATTTTTACAGAGTTTTGCTTACTCAAAAGCTTCAATTTTGACCCATTTCAGGCACAGAAATGACTTTAAACACACTTATTTTAGTTGACAAAGTCATAATTCACATCCAACAGTCATTTAGAGTCAAAAGATTAAATGTTAAAATTTCATCCATATTGACCATTTTGGGATCGTTCGACAGGTCCGGAGTCATCGTTTTTCATCCGAAAATTGATTTTTTGGACTGTACCAAAAATGATTCAAAATGTCAATTGGATCGTGCCTCATGTTGAATAACCACTTTTTAAACCCTCACAGTGGCCAAAATTGTTATTTTTACAGAGTTTTGCTTGCTCAAAAGCTTCAATTTTGACCCGTTTCAGGCACAGAAATGACTTTAAACACACTTATTCTAGTTGACAAAGTCATAATTCTCATCCAACAGTCATTTAGAGTCAAAAGATTAAATGTTAACATTTCATCATTATAGACCATTTTGGGAACGTTCGACAGGTCCGGAGTCATCGTTTTTCATCCGAAAATTGATTTTTTGGACTGTACCAAAAATGATTCAAAATGTGAATTGAATCGTTCCTCATGTTGAATAACCACTTTTTAAACCCTCACAGTGACCAAAATTGCCATTTTTACAGAGTTTTGCTTACTCAAAAGCTTCAATTTTTACCCGTTTCAGGCACAGAAATGACTTTAAACACACTTATTTTAGTTGACAAAGTCATAATTCACATCCAACAGTCATTTAGAGTCAAAAGATTAAATGTTAAAATTTCATCATTATAGACCATTTTGGGAACGTTCAACAGGTCCGGAGTCATCGTTTTTCATCCGAAAATTGATTTTTTGGACTGTACCAAAAATGATTCAAAATGTCAATTGGATCATGCCTCATGTTGAATAACCACTTTTTAAACCCTCACAGTGACCAAAATTGTCATTTTTACAGAGTTTCGCTTACTCAAAAGCTTCAATTTTGACCCGTTTCAGGCACAGAATGGACTTTAAGCACACTTATTTTAGTTGACAAAGTCATAATTCACATCCAACAGTAATTTAGAGTCAAAAGATTAAATGTTAAAATTTCATCATTATAGACCATTTTGGGATCGTTCGACAGGTCCGGAGTCATGGTTTTTCATCCGAAAATTGATTTTTTGGACTGTACCAAAAATGATTCAAAATGTCAATTGGATCATGCCTCATGTTGAATAACCACTTTTGAAACCCTCACAGTGACCAAAATTGCCATTTTTACAGAGTTTTGCTTACTCAAAAGCTTCCATTTTGACCCGTTTCAGGCACAGAAATGACTTTAAACACACTTATTCTAGTTGACAAAGTCATAATTCACATCCAACAGTCATTTAGAGTCAAAAGATTAAATGTTAAAATTTCATAATTATAGACCATTTTGGGATCGTTCGACAGGTCCGGAGTCATCGTTTTTCATCCGAAAATTGATTTTTTGGACTGTACCAAAAATGATTCAAAATGTCAATTGGATCATGGCTCATGTTGAATAACCACTTTTTAAACCCTCACAGTGACCAAAATTGCCATTTTTACAGAGTTTTGCTTACTCAAAAGCTTCATTTTTGACCCGTTTCAGGCACAGAAATGACTTTAAACACACTTATTTTAGTTGACAAAGTCATAATTCACATCCAACAGTCATTTAGAGTCAAAAGATTCAAATGTTGAAATTTCATCATTATAGACCATTTTGGGATCGTTCGACAGGTCTGGAGTCATCGTTTTTCATCCGAAAATGGATTTTTTGGACTGTACCAAAAATGATTCAAAATGTCAATTGGATCTTGCCTCATGTTGAATAACCACTTTTTAAACCCTCACAGTGACCAAAATTGCCATTTTTACAGAGTTTTGCTTTCTCAAAAGCTTCAATTTTGACCCGTTTCAGGCACAGAAATGACTTTAAACACACTTATTCTAGTTGACAAAGTCATAATTCACATCCAACAGTCATTTAGAGTCAAAAGATTAAATGTTAAAATTTCATCATTATAGACCATTTTGGGATCGTTCGACAGGTCCGGAGTCATCGTTTTTCATCCGAAAATTGATTTTTTGGACTGTACCAAAAATGATTCAAAATGTCAATTGGATCGTTCCTCATGTTGAATAACCACTTTTTAAACCCTCACAGTGACCAGAATTGCCATTTTTACAGAGTTTTGCTTACTCAAAAGCTTCAATTTTGACCCATTTCAGGCACAGAAATGACTTTAAACACACTTATTTTAGTTGACAAAGTCATAATTCACATCCAACAGTCATTTAGAGTCAAAAGAATAAATGTTAACATTTCATCATTATAGACCATTTTGGGAACGTTCGACAGGTCCGGAGTCATCGTTTTTCATCCGAAAATTGATTTTTTGGACTGTACCAAAAATGATTCAAAATGTCAATTGGATCGTGCCTCATGTTGAATAACCACTTTTTAAACCCTCACAGTGACCAAAATTGCCATTTTTACAGAGTTTTGCTTACTCAAAAGCTTCAATTTTGACCCGTTTCAGGCACAGAAATGACTTTAAACACACTTATTTTAGTTGACAAAGTCATAATTCACATCCAACAGTCATTTAGAGTCAAAAGATTCAAATGTTGAAATTTCATCATTATAGACCATTTTGGGATCGTTCGACAGGTCTGGAGTCATCGTTTTTCATCCGAAAATGGATTTTTTGGACTGTACCAAAAATGATTCAAAATGTCAATTGGATCTTGCCTCATGTTGAATAACCACTTTTTAAACCCTCACAGTGACCAAAATTGCCATTTTTACAGAGTTTTGCTTTCTCAAAAGCTTCAATTTTGACCCGTTTCAGGCACAGAAATGACTTTAAACACACTTATTCTAGTTGACAAAGTCATAATTCACATCCAACAGTCATTTAGAGTCAAAAGATTAAATGTTAAAATTTCATCATTATAGACCATTTTGGGATCGTTCGACAGGTCCGGAGTCATCGTTTTTCATCCGAAAATTGATTTTTTGGACTGTACCAAAAATGATTCAAAATGTCAATTGGATCGTTCCTCATGTTGAATAACCACTTTTTAAACCCTCACAGTGACCAAAATTGCCATTTTTACAGAGTTTTGCTTTCTCAAAAGCTTCAATTTTGACCCGTTTCAGGCACAGAAATGACTTTAAACACACTTATTCTAGTTGACAAAGTCATAATTCACATCCAACAGTCATTTAGAGTCAAAAGATTAAATGTTAAAATTTCATCATTATAGACCATTTTGGGATCGTTCGACAGGTCCGGAGTCATCGTTTTTCATCCGAAAATTTATTTTTTGGACTGTACCAAAAATGATTCAAAATGTCAATTGGATCGTTCCTCATGTTGAATAACCACTTTTTAAACCCTCACAGTGACCAGAATTGCCATTTTTACAGAGTTTTGCTTACTCAAAAGCTTCAATTTTGACCCATTTCAGGCACAGAAATGACTTTAAACACACTTATTTTAGTTGACAAAGTCATAATTCACATCCAACAGTCATTTAGAGTCAAAAGAATAAATGTTAACATTTCATCATTATAGACCATTTTGGGAACGTTCGACAGGTCCGGAGTCATCGTTTTTCATCCGAAAATTGATTTTTTGGACTGTACCAAAAATGATTCAAAATGTCAATTGGATCGTGCCTCATGTTGAATAACCACTTTTTAAACCCTCACAGTGACCAAAATTGCCATTTTTACAGAGTTTTGCTTACTCAAAAGCTTCAATTTTGACCCGTTTCAGGCACAGAAATGACTTTAAACACACTTATTTTAGTTGACAAAGTCATAATTCACATCCAACAGTCATTTAGAGTCAAAAGATTCAAATGTTGAAACTTCATCATTATAGACCATTTTGGGATCGTTCGACAGGTCTGGAGTCATCGTTTTTCATCCGAAAATGGATTTTTTGGACTGTACCAAAAATGATTCAAAATGTCAATTGGATCTTGCCTCATGTTGAATAACCACTTTTTAAACCCTCACAGTGACCAAAATTGCCATTTTTACAGAGTTTTGCTTTCTCAAAAGCTTCAATTTTGACCCGTTTCAGGCACAGAAATGACTTTAAACACACTTATTCTAGTTGACAAAGTCATAATTCACATCCAACAGTCATTTAGAGTCAAAAGATTAAATGTTAAAATTTCATCATTATAGACCATTTTGGGATCGTTCGACAGGTCCGGAGTCATCGTTTTTCATCCGAAAATTGATTTTTTGGACTGTACCAAAAATGATTCAAAATGTCAATTGGATCGTTCCTCATGTTGAATAACCACTTTTTAAACCCTCACAGTGACCAAAATTGCCATTTTTACAGAGTTTTGCTTACTCAAAAGCTTCAATTTTGACCCATTTCAGGCACAGAAATGACTTTAAACACACTTATTTTAGTTGACAAAGTCATAATTCACATCCAACAGTCATTTAGAGTCAAAAGAATAAATGTTAACATTTCATCATTATAGACCATTTTGGGAACGTTCGACAGGTCCGGAGTCATCGTTTTTCATCCGAAAATTGATTTTTTGGACTGTACCAAAAATGATTCAAAATGTCAATTGGATCGTGCCTCATGTTGAATAACCACTTTTTAAACCCTCACAGTGACCAAAATTGCCATTTTTACAGAGTTTTGCTTACTCAAAAGCTTCAATTTTGACCCGTTTCAGGCACAGAAATGACTTTAAACACACTTATTTTAGTTGACAAAGTCATAATTCACATCCAACAGTCATTTAGAGTCAAAAGATTAAATGTTAAAATTTCATCCATATTGACCATTTTGGGATCGTTCGACAGGTCCGGAGTCATCGTTTTTCATCCGAAAAATGATTTTTTGGACTGTACCAAAAATGATTCAAAATGTCAATTGGATCGTGCCTCATGTTGAATAACCACTTTTTAAACCCTCACAGTGACCAAAATTGCCACTTTTACAGACTTTTGCTTACTCAAAAGCTTCAATTTTGACCGGTTTCAGGCACAGAAATGACTTTAAACACACTTATTTTAGTTGACAAAGTCATAATTCACATCCAACAGTAATTTAGAGTCAAAAGAATAAATGTTAAAATTTCATCATTATAGACCATTTTGGGATCGTTCGACAGGTCCGGAGTCATCGTTTTTCATCCGAAAATTGATTTTTTGGACTGTACCAAAAATGATTCAAAATGTCAATTGGATCATGCCTCATGTTGAATAACCACTTTTTAAACCCTCACAGTGACCAAAATTGCCATTTTTACAGAGTTTTGCTTACTCAAAAGCTTCCATTTTGACCCGTTTCAGGCACAGAAATGACTTTAAACACACTTATTCTAGTTGACAAAGTCATAATTCACATCCAACAGTCATTTAGAGTCAAAAGATTAAATGTTGAAATTTCATCATTATAGACCATTTTGGGATCGTTCGACAGGTCCGGAGTCATCGTTTTTCATCCGAAAATTGATTTTTTGGACTGTACCAAAAATGATTCAAAATGTCAATTGGATCATGCCTCATGTTGAATAACCACTTTTTAAACCCTCACAGTGACCAAAATTGCCATTTTTACAGAGTTTTGCTTACTCAAAAGCTTCCATTTTGACCCGTTTCAGGCACAGAAATGACTTTAAACACACTTATTCTAGTTGACAAAGTCATAATTCACATCCAACAGTCATTTAGAGTCAAAAGATTAAATGTTAAAATTTCATCATTATAGACCATTTTGGGATCGTTCGACAGGTCCGGAGTCATCGTTTTTCATCCGAAAATTGATTTTTTGGACTGTACCAAAAATGATTCAAAATGTCAATTGGATCGTTCCTCATGTTGAATAACCACTTTTTAAACCCTCACAGTGACCAAAATTGCCATTTTTACAGAGTTTTGCTTACTCAAAAGCTTCAATTTTGACCCATTTCAGGCACAGAAATGACTTTAAACACACTTATTTTAGTTGACAAAGTCATAATTCACATCCAACAGTCATTTAGAGTCAAAAGAATAAATGTTAACATTTCATCATTATAGACCATTTTGGGAACGTTCGACAGGTCCGGAGTCATCGTTTTTCATCCGAAAATTGATTTTTTGGACTGTACCAAAAATGATTCAAAATGTCAATTGGATCGTGCCTCATGTTGAATAACCACTTTTTAAACCCTCACAGTGACCAAAATTGCCATTTTTACAGAGTTTTGCTTACTCAAAAGCTTCAATTTTGACCCGTTTCAGGCACAGAAATGACTTTAAACACACTTATTTTAGTTGACAAAGTCATAATTCACATCCAACAGTCATTTAGAGTCAAAAGATTAAATGTTAAAATTTCATCCATATTGACCATTTTGGGATCGTTCGACAGGTCCGGAGTCATCGTTTTTCATCCGAAAAATGATTTTTTGGACTGTACCAAAAATGATTCAAAATGTCAATTGGATCGTGCCTCATGTTGAATAACCACTTTTTAAACCCTCACAGTGACCAAAATTGCCACTTTTACAGACTTTTGCTTACTCAAAAGCTTCAATTTTGACCGGTTTCAGGCACAGAAATGACTTTAAACACACTTATTTTAGTTGACAAAGTCATAATTCACATCCAACAGTAATTTAGAGTCAAAAGAATAAATGTTAAAATTTCATCATTATAGACCATTTTGGGATCGTTCGACAGGTCCGGAGTCATCGTTTTTCATCCGAAAATTGATTTTTTGGACTGTACCAAAAATGATTCAAAATGTCAATTGGATCATGCCTCATGTTGAATAACCACTTTTTAAACCCTCACAGTGACCAAAATTGCCATTTTTACAGAGTTTTGCTTACTCAAAAGCTTCCATTTTGACCCGTTTCAGGCACAGAAATGACTTTAAACACACTTATTCTAGTTGACAAAGTCATAATTCACATCCAACAGTCATTTAGAGTCAAAAGATTAAATGTTGAAATTTCATCATTATAGACCATTTTGGGATCGTTCGACAGGTCCGGAGTCATCGTTTTTCATCCGAAAATTGATTTTTTGGACTGTACCAAAAATGATTCAAAATGTCAATTGGATCATGCCTCATGTTGAATAACCACTTTTTAAACCCTCACAGTGACCAAAATTGCCATTTTTACAGAGTTTTGCTTACTCAAAAGCTTCCATTTTGACCCGTTTCAGGCACAGAAATGACTTTAAACACACTTATTTTAGTTGACAAAGTCATAATTTACATCCAACAGTCATTTAGAGTCAAAAGATTAAATGTTAAAATTTCATCATTATAGACCATTTTGGGATCGTTCGACAGGTCCGGAGTCATCGTTTTTCATCCGAAAATTGATTTTTTGGACTGTACCAAAAATGATTCAAAATGTCATTTGGATCGTGCCTCATGTTGAATAACCACTTTTTAAACCCTCACAGTGACCAAAATTGCCATTTTTACAGAGTTTTGCTTGCTCAAAAGCTTCAATTTTGACCCGTTTCAGGCACAGAAATGACTTTAAACACACTTATTCTAGTTGACAAAGTCATAATTCACATCCAACAGTCATTTAGAGTCAAAAGATTAAATGTTAAAATTTCATCATTATAGACCATTTTGGGAACGTTCGACAGGTCCGGAGTCATCGTTTTTCATCCGAAAATTGATTTTTTGGACTGTACCAAAAATGATTCAAAATGTCAATTGGATCATGCCTCATGTTGAATAACCACTTTTTAAACCCTCACAGTGACCAAAATTGCCATTTTTACAGAGTTTTGCTTACTAAAAAGCTTCAATTTTGACCCGTTTCAGGCACAGAAATGACTTTAAACACACTTATTCTGGTTGACAAAGTCCTAATTCACATCCAACAGTCATTTAGAGTCAAAAGATTAAATGTTAAAATTTCATCATTATAGACCATTTTGGGATCGTTCGACAGGTCCGGAGTCATCGTTTTTCATCCGAAAATTGATTTTTTGGACTGTACCAAAAATGATTCAAAATGTCATTTGGATCGTGCCTCATGTTGAATAACCACTTTTTAAACCCTCACAGTGACCAAAATTGCCATTTTTACAGAGTTTTGCTTGCTCAAAAGCTTCAATTTTGACCCGTTTCAGGCACAGAAATGACTTTAAACACACTTATTCTAGTTGACAAAGTCATAATTCACATCCAACAGTCATTTAGAGTCAAAAGATTAAATGTTAAAATTTCATCATTATAGACCATTTTGGGAACGTTCGACAGGTCCGGAGTCATCGTTTTTCATCCGAAAATTGATTTTTTGGACTGTACCAAAAATGATTCAAAATGTCAATTGGATCGTTCCTCATGTTGAATAACCACTTTTTAAAACCTCACAGTGACCAAAATTGCCATTTTTACAGAGTTTTGCTTACTCAAAAGCTTCAATTTTGACCCGTTTCAGGCACAGAAATGACTTTAAACACACTTATTTTAGTTGACAAAGTCATAATTCACATCCAACAGTCATTTAGAGTCAAAAGATTAAATGTTAAAATTTCATCCATATTGACCATTTTGGGATCGTTCGACAGGTCCGGAGTCATCGTTTTTCATCCGAAAATTGATTTTTTGGACTGTACCAAAAATGATTCAAAATGTCAATTGGATCATGCCTCATGTTGAATAACCACTTTTTAAGCCCTCACAGTGACCAAAATTGCCATTTTTACAGAGTTTTGCTTACTCAAAAGCTTGAATTTTGACCCGTTTCAGGCACAGAAATGACTTTAAACACACTTATTTTAGTTGACAAAGTCATAATTCACATCCAACAGTAATTTAGAGTCAAAAGAATAAATGTTAAAATTTCATCATTATAGACCATTTTGGGATCGTTCGACAGGTCCGGAGTCATCGTTTTTCATCCGAAAATTGATTTTTTGGACTGTACCAAAAATGATTCAAAATGTCAATTGGATCATGCCTCATGTTGAATAACCACTTTTTAAACCCTCACAGTGACCAAAATTGCCATTTTTACAGAGTTTTGCTTACTCGAAAGCTTCCATTTTGACCCGTTCAGGCACAGAAATGACTTTAAACACACTTATTCTAGTTGACAAAGTCATAATTCACATCCAACAGTCATTTAGAGTCAAAAGATTAAATGTTGAAATTTCATCATTATAGACCATTTTGGGATCGTTCGACAGGTCCGGAGTCATCGTTTTTCATCCGAAAATTGATTTTTTGGACTGTACCAAAAATGATTCAAAATGTCAATTGGATCATGCCTCATGTTGAATAACCACTTTTTAAACCCTCACAGTGACCAAAATTGCCATTTTTACAGAGTTTTGCTTACTCGAAAGCTTCCATTTTGACCCGTTCAGGCACAGAAATGACTTTAAACACACTTATTCTAGTTGACAAAGTCATAATTCACATCCAACAGTCATTTAGAGTCAAAAGATTAAATGTTGAAATTTCATCATTATAGACCATTTTGGGATCGTTCGACAGGTCCGGAGTCATCGTTTTTCATCCGAAAATTGATTTTTTGGACTGTACCAAAAATGATTCAAAATGTCAATTGGATCATGCCTCATGTTGAATAACCACTTTTTAAACCCTCACAGTGACCAAAATTGCCATTTTTACAGAGTTTTGCTTACTCAAAAGCTTCCATTTTGACCCGTTTCAGGCACAGAAATGACTTTAAACACACTTCTTCTAGTTGACAAAGTCATAATTCACATCCAACAGTCATTTAGAGTCAAAAGAATAAATGTTAAAATGTCATCATTATAGACCATTTTGGGATCGTTCGACAGGTCCGGAGTCATCGTTTTTCATCCGAAAATTGATTTTTTGGACTGTACCAAAAATGATTCAAAATGTCAATTGGATCGTGCCTCATGTTGAATAACCACTTTTTAAACCCTCACAGTGACCAGAATTGCCATTTTTACAGAGTTTTGCTTACTCAAAAGCTTCAATTTTGACCCATTTCAGGCACAGAAATGACTTTAAACACACTTATTTTAGTTGACAAAGTCATAATTCACATCCAACAGTCATTTAGAGTCAAAAGAATAAATGTTAACATTTCATCATTATAGACCATTTTGGGAACGTTCGACAGGTCCGGAGTCATCGTTTTTCATCCGAAAATTGATTTTTTGGACTGTACCAAAAATGATTCAAAATGTCAATTGGATCGTGCCTCATGTTGAATAACCACTTTTTAAACCCTCACAGTGACCAAAATTGCCATTTTTACAGAGTTTTGCTTACTCAAAAGCTTCAATTTTGACCCGTTTCAGGCACAGAAATGACTTTAAACACACTTATTTTAGTTGACAAAGTCATAATTCACATCCAACAGTCATTTAGAGTCAAAAGATTCAAATGTTGAAACTTCATCATTATAGACCATTTTGGGATCGTTCGACAGGTCTGGAGTCATCGTTTTTCATCCGAAAATGGATTTTTTGGACTGTACCAAAAATGATTCAAAATGTCAATTGGATCTTGCCTCATGTTGAATAACCACTTTTTAAACCCTCACAGTGACCAAAATTGCCATTTTTACAGAGTTTTGCTTTCTCAAAAGCTTCAATTTTGACCCGTTTCAGGCACAGAAATGACTTTAAACACACTTATTCTAGTTGACAAAGTCATAATTCACATCCAACAGTCATTTAGAGTCAAAAGATTAAATGTTAAAATTTCATCATTATAGACCATTTTGGGATCGTTCGACAGGTCCGGAGTCATCGTTTTTCATCCGAAAATTGATTTTTTGGACTGTACCAAAAATGATTCAAAATGTCAATTGGATCGTTCCTCATGTTGAATAACCACTTTTTAAACCCTCACAGTGACCAAAATTGCCATTTTTACAGAGTTTTGCTTACTCAAAAGCTTCAATTTTGACCCATTTCAGGCACAGAAATGACTTTAAACACACTTATTTTAGTTGACAAAGTCATAATTCACATCCAACAGTCATTTAGAGTCAAAAGAATAAATGTTAACATTTCATCATTATAGACCATTTTGGGAACGTTCGACAGGTCCGGAGTCATCGTTTTTCATCCGAAAATTGATTTTTTGGACTGTACCAAAAATGATTCAAAATGTCAATTGGATCGTGCCTCATGTTGAATAACCACTTTTTAAACCCTCACAGTGACCAAAATTGCCATTTTTACAGAGTTTTGCTTACTCAAAAGCTTCAATTTTGACCCGTTTCAGGCACAGAAATGACTTTAAACACACTTATTTTAGTTGACAAAGTCATAATTCACATCCAACAGTCATTTAGAGTCAAAAGATTAAATGTTAAAATTTCATCCATATTGACCATTTTGGGATCGTTCGACAGGTCCGGAGTCATCGTTTTTCATCCGAAAAATGATTTTTTGGACTGTACCAAAAATGATTCAAAATGTCAATTGGATCGTGCCTCATGTTGAATAACCACTTTTTAAACCCTCACAGTGACCAAAATTGCCACTTTTACAGACTTTTGCTTACTCAAAAGCTTCAATTTTGACCGGTTTCAGGCACAGAAATGACTTTAAACACACTTATTTTAGTTGACAAAGTCATAATTCACATCCAACAGTAATTTAGAGTCAAAAGAATAAATGTTAAAATTTCATCATTATAGACCATTTTGGGATCGTTCGACAGGTCCGGAGTCATCGTTTTTCATCCGAAAATTGATTTTTTGGACTGTACCAAAAATGATTCAAAATGTCAATTGGATCATGCCTCATGTTGAATAACCACTTTTTAAACCCTCACAGTGACCAAAATTGCCATTTTTACAGAGTTTTGCTTACTCAAAAGCTTCCATTTTGACCCGTTTCAGGCACAGAAATGACTTTAAACACACTTATTCTAGTTGACAAAGTCATAATTCACATCCAACAGTCATTTAGAGTCAAAAGATTAAATGTTGAAATTTCATCATTATAGACCATTTTGGGATCGTTCGACAGGTCCGGAGTCATCGTTTTTCATCCGAAAATTGATTTTTTGGACTGTACCAAAAATGATTCAAAATGTCAATTGGATCATGCCTCATGTTGAATAACCACTTTTTAAACCCTCACAGTGACCAAAATTGCCATTTTTACAGAGTTTTGCTTACTCAAAAGCTTCCATTTTGACCCGTTTCAGGCACAGAAATGACTTTAAACACACTTATTTTAGTTGACAAAGTCATAATTTACATCCAACAGTCATTTAGAGTCAAAAGATTAAATGTTAAAATTTCATCATTATAGACCATTTTGGGATCGTTCGACAGGTCCGGAGTCATCGTTTTTCATCCGAAAATTGATTTTTTGGACTGTACCAAAAATGATTCAAAATGTCATTTGGATCGTGCCTCATGTTGAATAACCACTTTTTAAACCCTCACAGTGACCAAAATTGCCATTTTTACAGAGTTTTGCTTGCTCAAAAGCTTCAATTTTGACCCGTTTCAGGCACAGAAATGACTTTAAACACACTTATTCTAGTTGACAAAGTCATAATTCACATCCAACAGTCATTTAGAGTCAAAAGATTAAATGTTAAAATTTCATCATTATAGACCATTTTGGGAACGTTCGACAGGTCCGGAGTCATCGTTTTTCATCCGAAAATTGATTTTTTGGACTGTACCAAAAATGATTCAAAATGTCAATTGGATCATGCCTCATGTTGAATAACCACTTTTTAAACCCTCACAGTGACCAAAATTGCCATTTTTACAGAGTTTTGCTTACTAAAAAGCTTCAATTTTGACCCGTTTCAGGCACAGAAATGACTTTAAACACACTTATTCTGGTTGACAAAGTCCTAATTCACATCCAACAGTCATTTAGAGTCAAAAGATTAAATGTTAAAATTTCATCATTATAGACCATTTTGGGATCGTTCGACAGGTCCGGAGTCATCGTTTTTCATCCGAAAATTGATTTTTTGGACTGTACCAAAAATGATTCAAAATGTCATTTGGATCGTGCCTCATGTTGAATAACCACTTTTTAAACCCTCACAGTGACCAAAATTGCCATTTTTACAGAGTTTTGCTTGCTCAAAAGCTTCAATTTTGACCCGTTTCAGGCACAGAAATGACTTTAAACACACTTATTCTAGTTGACAAAGTCATAATTCACATCCAACAGTCATTTAGAGTCAAAAGATTAAATGTTAAAATTTCATCATTATAGACCATTTTGGGAACGTTCGACAGGTCCGGAGTCATCGTTTTTCATCCGAAAATTGATTTTTTGGACTGTACCAAAAATGATTCAAAATGTCAATTGGATCGTTCCTCATGTTGAATAACCACTTTTTAAAACCTCACAGTGACCAAAATTGCCATTTTTACAGAGTTTTGCTTACTCAAAAGCTTCAATTTTGACCCGTTTCAGGCACAGAAATGACTTTAAACACACTTATTTTAGTTGACAAAGTCATAATTCACATCCAACAGTCATTTAGAGTCAAAAGATTAAATGTTAAAATTTCATCCATATTGACCATTTTGGGATCGTTCGACAGGTCCGGAGTCATCGTTTTTCATCCGAAAATTGATTTTTTGGACTGTACCAAAAATGATTCAAAATGTCAATTGGATCATGCCTCATGTTGAATAACCACTTTTTAAGCCCTCACAGTGACCAAAATTGCCATTTTTACAGAGTTTTGCTTACTCAAAAGCTTGAATTTTGACCCGTTTCAGGCACAGAAATGACTTTAAACACACTTATTTTAGTTGACAAAGTCATAATTCACATCCAACAGTAATTTAGAGTCAAAAGAATAAATGTTAAAATTTCATCATTATAGACCATTTTGGGATCGTTCGACAGGTCCGGAGTCATCGTTTTTCATCCGAAAATTGATTTTTTGGACTGTACCAAAAATGATTCAAAATGTCAATTGGATCATGCCTCATGTTGAATAACCACTTTTTAAACCCTCACAGTGACCAAAATTGCCATTTTTACAGAGTTTTGCTTACTCGAAAGCTTCCATTTTGACCCGTTTCAGGCACAGAAATGACTTTAAACACACTTATTCTAGTTGACAAAGTCATAATTCACATCCAACAGTCATTTAGAGTCAAAAGATTAAATGTTGAAATTTCATCATTATAGACCATTTTGGGATCGTTCGACAGGTCCGGAGTCATCGTTTTTCATCCGAAAATTGATTTTTTGGACTGTACCAAAAATGATTCAAAATGTCAATTGGATCATGCCTCATGTTGAATAACCACTTTTTAAACCCTCACAGTGACCAAAATTGCCATTTTTACAGAGTTTTGCTTACTCAAAAGCTTCCATTTTGACCCGTTTCAGGCACAGAAATGACTTTAAACACACTTCTTCTAGTTGACAAAGTCATAATTCACATCCAACAGTCATTTAGAGTCAAAAGAATAAATGTTAAAATGTCATCATTATAGACCATTTTGGGATCGTTCGACAGGTCCGGAGTCATCGTTTTTCATCCGAAAATTGATTTTTTGGACTGTACCAAAAATGATTCAAAATGTCAATTGGATCGTGCCTCATGTTGAATAACCACTTTTTAAACCCTCACAGTGACCAAAATTGCCATTTTTACAGAGTTTTGCTTGCTCAAAAGCTTCAATTTTGACCCGTTTCAGGCACAGAAATGACTTTAAACACACTTATTCTAGTTGACAAAGTCATAATTCACATCCAACAGTCATTTAGAGTCAAAAGATTAAATGTTAAAATTTCATCATTATAGACCATTTTGGGAACGTTCGACAGGTCCGGAGTCATCGTTTTTCATCCGAAAGTTGATTTTTTGGACTGTACCAAAAATGATTCAAAATGTCAATTGGATCGTGTCTCATGTTGAATAACCACTTTTTAAACCCTCACAGTGACCAAAATTGCCATTTTTACAGAGTTTTGCTTACTCAAAAGCTTCAATTTTGACCTGTTTCAGGCACAGAAATGACTTTAAACACACTTATTTTAGTTGAAAAAGTCATAATTCACATCCAACAGTCATTTAGAGTCAAAAGAATAATTGTTAACATTTCATCATTATAGACCATTTTGGGAACGTTCGACAGGTCCGGAGTCATCGTTTTTCATCCGAAAATTGATTTTTTGGACTGTACCAAAAATGATTCAAAATGTCAATTGGATCGTTCCTCATGTTGAATAACCACTTTTTAAACCCTCACAGTGACCAAAATTGCCATTTTTACAGAGTTTTGCTTACTCAAAAGCTTCAATTTTGACCTGTTTCAGGCACAGAAATGACTTTAAACACACTTATTTTAGTTGAAAAAGTCATAATTCACATCCAACAGTCATTTAGAGTCAAAAGATTAAATGTTGAAATTTCATCCATATTGACCATTTGGGATCGTTCGACAGGTCCGGAGTCATCGTTTTTCATCCGAAAATTGATTTTTGGACTGTACCAAAAATGATTCAAAATGTCAATTGGATCGTGCCTCATGTTGAATAACCACTTTTTAAACCCTCACAGTGACCAAAATTGCCATTTTTACAGAGTTTTGCTTACTCAAAAGCTTCAATTTTGACCCGTTTCAGGCACAGAAATGACTTTAAACACACTTATTTTAGTTGACAAAGTCATAATTCACATCCAACAGTAATTTAGAGTCAAAAGAATAAATGTTAAAATTTCATCATTATAGACCATTTTGGGATCGTTCGACAGGTCTGGAGTCATCGTTTTTCATCCGAAAATTGATTTTTGGGACTGTACCAAAAATGATTCAAATTGTCAATTGGATCATGCCTCATGTTGAATAACCACTTTTTAAGCCCTCACAGTGACCAAAATTGCCATTTTTACAGAGTTTTGCTTACTCAAAAGCTTGAATTTTGACCCGTTTCAGGCACAGAAATGACTTTAAACACACTTATTTTAGTTGACAAAGTCATAATTCACATCCAACAGTCATTTAGAATCAAAAGATTAAATGTTGAAATTTCATCATTATAGACCATTTTGGGATCGTTTGACAGGTCCGGAGTCATCGTTTTTCATCCGAAAATTGATTTTTTTGGACTGTACCAAAAATGATTCAAAATGTCAATTGGATCGTGCCTCATGTTGAATAACCACTTTTTAAACCCTCACAGTGACCAAAATTGCCATTTTTACAGAGTTTTGCTTACTCAAAAGCTTGAATTTTGACCCGTTTCAGGCACAGAAATGACTTTAAACACACTTATTTTAGTTGACAAAGTCATAATTCACATCCAACAGTCATTTAGAGTCAAAAGATTAAATGTTGAAATTTCATTATTATAGACCATTTTGGGATCGTTCGACAGGTCCGGAGTCAACGTTTTTCATCCGAAAATTGATTTTTTGGACTGTACCAAAAATGATTCAAAATGTCAATTGGATCGTGCCTCATGTTGAATAACCACTTTTTAAACCCTCACAGCGACCAAAATTGCCATTTTTACAGAGTTTTGCTTACTCAAAAGCTTCAATTTTGACCCATTTCAGGCACAGAAATGACTTTAAACACACTTATTTTAGTTGACGAAGTCATAATTCACATCCAACAGTCATTTAGAGTCAAAAGATTAAATGTTAAAATTTCATCCATATTGACCATTTTGGGATCGTTCGACAGGTCCGGAGTCATCGTTTTTCATCCGAAAATTGATTTTTTGGACTGTACCAAAAATGATTCAAAATGTGAATTGAATCGTTCCTCATGTTGAATAACCACTTTTTAAACCCTCACAGTGACCAAAATTGCCATTTTTACAGAGTTTTGCTTACTCAAAAGCTTCAATTTTTACCCGTTTCAGGCACAGAAATGACTTTAAACACACTTATTTTAGTTGACAAAGTCATAATTCACATCCAACAGTCATTTAGAGTCAAAAGATTAAATGTTAAAATTTCATCATTATAGACCATTTTGGGAACGTTCAACAGGTCCGGAGTCATCATTTTTCATCCGAAAATTGATTTTTTGGACTGTACCAAAAATGATTCAAAATGTCAATTGGATCATGCCTCATGTTGAATAACCACTTTTTAAACGCTCACAGTGACCAAAATTGTCATTTTTACAGAGTTTCGCTTACTCAAAAGCTTCAATTTTGACCCGTTTCAGGCACAGAAATGACTTTAAACACACTTATTTTAGTTGAAAAAGTCATAATTCACTTCCAACAGAAATTTAGAGTCAAAAGATTAAATGTTGAAATTTCATCCATATTGACCATTTGGGATCGTTCGACAGGTCCGGAGTCATCGTTTTTCATCCGAAAATTGATTTTTTGGACTGTACCAAAAATTATTCAAAATGTCAATTGGATCGTGCCTCATGTTGAATAACCACTTTTTAAACCCTCACAGTGACCAAAATTGCCATTTTTACAGAGTTTTGCTTACTCAAAAGCTTCAAATTTGACCAGTTTCAGGCACAGAAATGACTTTAAACACACTTATTTTAGTTGACAAAGTCATAATTCACATCCAACAGTAATTTAGAGTCAAAAGAATAAATGTTAAAATTTCATCATTATAGACCATTTTGGGATTGTTCGACAGGTCCGGAGTCATCGTTTTTCATCCGAAAATTGATTTTTTGGACTGTACCAAAAATGATTCATAATGTCAATTGGATCATGCCTCATGTTGAATAACCACTTTTTAAACCCTCACAGTGACCAAAATTGCCATTTTTACAGAGTTTTGCTTACTCAAAAGCTTCCATTTTGACCCGTTTCAGGCACAGAAATGACTTTAAACACACTTATTCTAGTTGACAAAGTCATAATTCACATCCAACAGTCATTTAGAGTCAAAAGATTAAATGTTAAAATTTCATCATTATAGACCATTTTGGGATCGTTCGACAGGTCCGGAGTCATCGTTTTTCATCCGAAAATTGATTTTTTGGACTGTACCAAAAATGATTCAAAATGTCAATTGGATCATGGCTCATGTTGAATAACCACTTTTTAAACCCTCACAGTGACCAAAATTGCCATTTTCTACAGAGTTTTGCTTACTCAAAAGCTTCCATTTTGACCCGTTTCAGGCACAGAAATGACTTTAAACACACTTATTCTAGTTGACAAAGTCATAATTCACATCCAACAGTCATTTAGAGTCAAAAGATTAAATGTTAAAATTTCATCATTATAGACCATTTTGGGATCGTTCGACAGGTCCGGAGTCATCGTTTTTCATCCGAAAATTGATTTTTTGGACTGTACCAAAAATGATTCAAAATGTCAATTGGATCATGGCTCATGTTGAATAACCACTTTTTAAACCCTCACAGTGACCAAAATTGCAATTTTTACAGAGTTTTGCTTACTCAAAAGCTTCAATTTTTACCCGTTTCAGGCACAGAAATGACTTTAAACACACTTATTTTAGTTGACAAAGTCATAATTCACATCCAACAGTCATTTAGAGTCAAAAGATTAAATGTTAAAATGTCATCATTATAGACCATTTTGGGAACGTTCGACAGGTCCGGAGTCATCGTTTTTCATCCGAAAATTGATTTTTTGGACTGTACCAAAAATGATTCAAAATGTCAATTGGATCATGCCTCATGTTGAATAACCACTTTTGAAACCCTCACAGTGACCAAAATTGCCATTTTTACAGAGTTTTGCTTACTCAAAAGCTTCAATTTTGACCCGTTTCAGGCACAGAAATGACTTTAAACACACTTATTTTAGTTGACAAAGTCATAATTCACATCCAACAGTCATTTAGAGTCAAAAGATTAAATGTTGAAATTTCATCATTATAGACCATTTTGGGATCGTTCGACAGGTCCGGAGTCATCGTTTTTCATCCGAAAATTGATTTTTTGGACTGTACCAAAAATGATTCAAAATGTCAATTGGATCGTGCCTCATGTTGAATAACCACTTTTTAAACCCTCACAGTGACCAAAATTGCCATTTTTACAGAGTTTTGCTTACTCAAAAGCTTCAATTTTGACCCGTTTCAGGCACAGAAATGACTTTAAACACACTTATTTTAGTTGAAAAAGTCATAATTCACTTCCAACAGAAATTTAGAGTCAAAAGATTAAATGTTGAAATTTCATCCATATTGACCATTTGGGATCGTTCGACAGGTCCGGAGTCATCGTTTTTCATCCGAAAATTGATTTTTTGGACTGTACCAAAAATGATTCAAAATGTCAATTGGATCGTGCCTCATGTTGAATAACCACTTTTTAAACCCTCACAGTGACCAAAATTGCCATTTTTACAGAGTTTTGCTTACTCAAAAGCTTCAATTTTGACCCGTTTCAGGCACAGAAATGACTTTAAACACACTTATTTTAGTTGACAAAGTCATAATTCACATCCAACAGTAATTTAGAGTCAAAAGAATAAATGTTAAAATTTCATCATTATAGACCATTTTGGGATTGTTCGACAGGTCCGGAGTCATCGTTTTTCATCCGAAAATTGATTTTTTGGACTGTACCAAAAATGATTCATAATGTCAATTGGATCATGCCTCATGTTGAATAACCACTTTTTAAACCCTCACAGTGACCAAAATTGCCATTTTTACAGAGTTTTGCTTACTCAAAAGCTTCCATTTTGACCCGTTTCAGGCACAGAAATGACTTTAAACACACTTATTCTAGTTGACAAAGTCATAATTCACATCCGACAGTCATTTAGAGTCAAAAGATTAAATGTTAAAATTTCATCATTATAGACCATTTTGGGATCGTTCGACAGGTCCGGAGTCATCGTTTTTCATCCGAAAATTGATTTTTTGGACTGTACCAAAAATGATTCAAAATGTCAATTGGATCATGGCTCATGTTGAATAACCACTTTTTAAACCCTCACAGTGACCAAAATTGCCATTTTCTACAGAGTTTTGCTTACTCAAAAGCTTCCATTTTGACCCGTTTCAGGCACAGAAATGACTTTAAACACACTTATTCTAGTTGACAAAGTCATACTTCACATCCAACAGTCATTTAGAGTCAAAAAATTAAATGTTGAAATTTCATCATTATAGACCATTTTGGGATCGTTCGACAGGTCTGGAGTCATCGTTTTTCATCCGAAAATGGATTTTTTGGACTGTACCAAAAATGATTCAAAATGTCAATTGGATCTTGCCTCATGTTGAATAACCACTTTTTAAACCCTCACAGTGACCAAAATTGCCATTTTTACAGAGTTTTGCTTTCTCAAAAGCTTCAATTTTGACCCGTTTCAGGCACAGAAATGACTTTAAACACACTTACTCTAGTTGACAAAGTCATAATTCACATCCAACAGTCATTTAGAGTCAAAAGATTAAATGTTAAAATTTCATCATTATAGACCATTTTGGGAACGTTCGACAGGTCCGGAGTCATCGTTTTTCATCCGAAAATTGATTTTTTGGACTGTACCAAAAATGATTCAAAATGTCAATTGGATCGTTCCTCATGTTGAATAACCACTTTTTAAACCTTCACAGTGACCAAAATTGCCATTTTTACAGAGTTTTGCTTACTCAAAAGCTTCAATTTTGACCCATTTCAGGCACAGAAATGACTTTAAACACACTTATTTTAGTTGACAAAGTCATAATTCACATCCAACAGTCATATAGAGTCAAAAGATTAAATGTTAAAATTTCATCCATATTGACCATTTTGGGATCGTTCGACAGGTCCGAAGTCATAGTTTTTCATCCGAAAATTGATTTTTTAGACTGTACCAAAAATGATTCAAAATGTCAATTGGATCGTGCCTCATGTTGAATAACCACTTTTTAAACCCTCACAGTGACCAAAATTGCCATTTTTACAGAGTTTTGCTTACTCAAAAGCTTTAATTTTGACCCGTTTCAGGCACAGAAATGACTTTAAACACACTTATTCTAGTTGACAAAGTCATAATTCACATCCAACAGTCATTTAGAGTCAAAAGAATAAATGTTAACATTTCATCATTATAGACCATTTTGGGAACGTTCGACAGGTCCGGAGTCATCGTTTTTCATCCGAAAATTGATTTTTTGGACTGTACCAAAAATGATTCAAATTGTCAATTGGATCATGCCTCATGTTGAATAACCACTTTTTAAACCCTCACAGTGACCAAAATTGCCATTTTTACAGAGTTTTGCTTACTCAAAAGCTTCCATTTTGACCCGTTTCAGGCACAGAAATGACTTTAAACACACTTATTCTAGTTGACAAAGTCATAATTCACATCCAACAGTCATTTAGAGTCAAAAGATTAAATGTTGAAATTTCATCATTATAGACCATTTTGGGATCGTTCGACAGGTCCGGAGTCATCGTTTTTCATCCGAAAATTGATTTTTTGGACTGTACCAAAAATGATTCAAAATGTCAATTGGATCGTGCCTCATGTTGAATAACCACTTTTTAAACCCTCACAGTGACCAAAATTGCCATTTTTACAGAGTTTTGCTTTCTCAAAAGCTTCAATTTTGACCCGTTTCAGGCACAGAAATGACTTTAAACACACTTATTCTAGTTGACAAAGTCATAATTCACATCCAACAGTCATTTAGAGTCAAAAGATTAAATGTTAAAATTTCATCATTATAGACCATTTTGGGATCGTTCGACAGGTCCGGAGTCATCGTTTTTCACCTGAAAATTGATTTTTTGGACTGTACCAAAAATGATTCAAAATGTCAATTGGATCGTTCCTCATGTTGAATAACCACTTTTTAAACCCTCACAGTGACCAAAATTGCCATTTTTACAGAGTTTTGCTTACTCAAAAGCTTCAATTTTGACCCATTTCAGGCACAGAAATGACTTTAAACACACTTATTTTAGTTGACAAAGTCATAATTCACATCCAACAGTCATTTAGAGTCAAAAGATTAAATGTCAAAATTTCATCCATATTGACCATTTTGGGATCGTTCGACAGGTCCGGAGTCATCGTTTTTCATCCGAAAATTGATTTTTTAGACTGTACCAAAAATGATTCAAAATGTCAATTGGATCGTGCCTCATGTTGAATAACCACTTTTTAAACCCTCACAGTGACCAAAATTGCCATTTTTACAGAGTTTTGCTTACTCAAAAGCTTTACTTTTGACCCGTTTCAGGCACAGAAATGACTTTAAACACACTTATTCTAGTTGACAAAGTCATAATT